>NC_139406.1:84383082-85087249 GCF_905368555.1 Meleagris gallopavo
AGGAGCATTTTTTACTTCATCTCTTTGCTCCTTTGCTTTCACAGAGGATTTCAAGCCACTTCTGTTCCAGAAAAACATTAGGCAAAATATGGCTTTGAAGGAAACCATCACGGTGGAAATAAAGTTATCACCTATAATCACTGTTCACATTTAACTACATTGATTTTTAGAGTTCCAGCTCCACTTCTTCCTGAGTATAACTTCTGTCCTTCCAGTCAACTAGTAATCTAAATGGCACCAGCATACCAATGTACGTGTTGGCATAGCACTGGTATGGCACCTGTGCTGGCTTCGTTCAGACCCATTGATGCGATGTCTGTGAGAAATCCACGTTTCTTCAAGGGAAACAGATCCTTGCCAATGGAGGATGTTTTTGGAAGTTTGATCACCGCCTCTAAAGAAATCCTTTTCCTCATTGCTGCCGTGAGCACTACTGCTCCTGCAGCACTTTGCAACCACTGCGGGCAGTGGGAAGATGACAAGCATTTCATCAGAGCTGTATTAAAAGGAGAATTTCAGGCAAGCAGAATAGAATTACTGTATGCTGGAAAAATGCCAGGCCACTTCAGTTTACATCTGAATTTATTCAAAACGGAAGATAGAGGTGGTTGTTTTGCCTACAGAGATGAACAATCTTTCAATACGCTGGACTTTTTACCTCATTTTTGTATTGATCTACTTTAGAGTTATCTGCCAACGGATTATCAGAACAAACTTGCATCCTAATACAGCCAGACTGCTTGGGAAGAGACCAAGGATTTACTAACCAGCTCACGGTTTTGCTATTTCCTCGTTTTTAAAGGATGTCTGTAGAAGCTTCTGAAAAAGTTCTCTGCTGACTGAGGACCAACCCTCAAGCTTCCCCTTGAGGTTTCCACACAAACTAGGCTCAAAACCTGCCTAGTAAAAAAAAGATCGAGAAATGAGATAGATGAGCCACAAAAGCTGGATTTCATTTCCAGCATGAGTGTTTGACATTCACCAGCATTTAAGTACCTTAGTATCGTTTAGTCATCTTGAGCACGGTTATACAGTCACTGGGGACACGCAACTGGGAGAACGTTGTCCAAGATTCAGAATGACAACAAGGAAGGAAGTCAAAAATCTTTTTTTTCTTTTTTTTTCTTTTTTTTCTTTTTTTTCTTTCTTCTTTCTTTTTTTTTTCTTTTTTTTTTCCTTTTTTTTTTTTTCCCCTTTTTCTTTTTCCTCTTAAATTTTCAAAATATTCCTATTCACCTTCTACAGAAAAAGCGTCCTGCTCACAGCACTGGACTCAGTGGTGTGAATAATGGAACCCATGAAGAGCTGCAGCTCCATCTTCCCAGGAAATGAGGTAAGTTATTCTTCTGTCAGAGTAAAGATACAAATCTTGGCAGTGAGCATGTGAAAAAGTTGCATCTGCCACTTGCTCAAACTATTTAACATCTGTAGTTACTGAGCAAACCTCGCTTCAAATCCCCACCTATGAATGGGAACCCAACCTCTGATGCCCATCTGCGTGGTCATGCTTGAAGCTATAGAGCCACAAGGGAAAGTCCATGGCAAGAGCTCAATGACATGACTCCAGCTGACCTGGAAGTACTCAAGGCCAGGTTGGATGGTGCCCTGGGCAGCCTGATCTGGTGGTTGGCAATCGTGCCCATGGCAGGGAGTTGGAACTGGATGGGCTTTAAGGTCCCCTAAAACTTAAACCATTCAATGATTCTGTGACTTGTATGGAGGAACATCTTACTCCTCAAGCACTGTCTCTGGTTTGCAGCTTGCTGTACAAATTGCAGTTATTCCTCGCTGTGCACAAGCCTGAGAGAAAGCAGCTGAGTGAGTTAGTTCCTGGCATTATGTCCAGCTGATTGCATTTGGTTTCTAAACTCACTTTCCATGTATCTCTTTACAGATTTTGCCATGGCTACTGTTTGTTGAACACATTTCCATTCAAAGCTAAACCTCCCTTGTAACCATGTATTATTCCCAGGTCCCAATTATGTGGAATTATGTTTTCCCTACAGGATCAAATAGAAAAACAAGAAGAAATAAAGGATTAGGTGCTATAAATGAAGAGGTTTTAAAATATAAGCTGCAAAAATGGAACAATATGACCGGTTTACAAAGAGTTCCAAGCAGAGAAATTAATGGAGAGCAATTCCCTGCTTGGAACTAATTAGCCCCATCAGCTCCTTTCATGTTAATTTATCCGTGATGAAAGAGAACAGAAATAGAATGAAAAAAAACACTGGAATTGTGCTTTATATACAACTGCTGCAAGTGGGCAAACAGAAACATTCTGCAGGCTAAAGCCCAGTCCTGGGCACAACCCACAGCTTTTGGGCTGCCTGCAGGTTGCAGCCGCAGAGCATCATTCCTATTTTGCAGCAAGTGGTTTTCTTCTGCACAAGAACTGCTTGCAGGATTGCATCTGCTGGAATGAAAGGTTCTTTTTTCTGTTTTTTTTTCTCCAATTCCTCCACTTCTCAACAATGTCAGAATCAAAATATTTTGGTGCAGGTAGTGTCTCTGATTGAGTGCCTGGCTGAGTGTCTGATACAGCCTTTTTGGCTGGACACCAAGGCTGTGATGAACTTGGAGAAGAGGGATCCCCTCTGTAGCTTGCAGATTGGGTATAAGGAGAACTGGTTTTTGCAATAAGGGTGTTTAGGTACTGAAACACATTGCCCAGAGAGGTGGCAGATGTTGAGTCCTTGGAGACACTCAAGGTCAGTTTGGATGGGGCTCTGAGCAACCTATCTAGCTGTAGGTCTTCCTCTTCATTGCAGGAGAGTTGGACTAGATGACCTGTAAGGTTCACTTCTGACTCAAACGATTCTATGATTCTTTAACTCTGTCCCCTGCCAAAATGCAGTACCTGCAGCACCAAGTGGGCTCCCAACTGGTCTCACACTGCTGGGCTGTCACCTGAGATTTGTTTGGTGCAATAAGGGCAATGCTGTGCCTAGAGCTCTTTGGCATTTCATCAGACTCCCCTAGAACCAATGCTTAAATAATTTGTTTTCATTCATGTTATATACGTCACAAGAAATAATAACTGCTGAGTAATAAGTGCCACACAGCAAGGCTATCCAGAAAGAGTGCTTTCAGAAAGTTGCCATTAGTGTGTCTAAAAACAAGCAAAACTGGACTAAAAATACATTGAAGAGGCTGGACCAGACAGTGAATATGTTTCTATCCTCATTGTCCACCAGGTTTTTGTCACTACTGCACACTTCAAATGTTTTTTAGGCTGCACATTGAATTGAGAATATAGAAGAGTAACCAGAATCTAGATTAAAAAGATGTAACAAGATACATTACAAGCATTTTGCTACAGCCAGTGTTCCATACTCATACAAATTTCAGAAGGAAATCAGATTTGATTCATTTGTTTCTGAGGAATCTGAGGAAAGGTGCTTCTCCCTTTCTCAAGAAGAGGAAGCAGAACTGCTTGATAACAGCTACAATTTACCTTTTAAATAGTAGAGTTTTTTGCACTGTATAAACATAGAATCATAGAATTGTCTGAGTTGGAAGGGACCACTACAGGTCATCTGGTCCAACTCCCCTTCACTGAAAGGGACATCTACAGCTAGAGCAAGTGCTCAGAACTCTGTCCAGTCTGACCTTGAGTGTTTCCAGGGATGGGCATCCGCCAAACATGATGAACAAGAGTGAAAAAGTGCTATTTTTTTAATTCTGATTTTTTTTTTTTTTTGCTTATTTCAACCAAATATTTTTCACAGACAGAGATTTAAAAAAAATCCATCAGACTTTAACAGCTCACTGTGGCTATAGACACTGTGCTTTGCAATGGGTTCAGAGAAGAAAAGCCATATTATTTTGATAAATTGTACTGTTTTATAATATTAATTTGATCTGCAAAATTCCTCTCATCTGGGAGAAAGCAGATTTTTCTTTGGGCGCAAGTAAAATCTTATTATGCATTCTCATTATCGTTCATCACTGTAGTAAAGATAATATTGTATTGTGCATAGATTCCCACACATTGAGAGAATGTAAAAGGCTACATGAATATCTTATGAAACAATTGCAAACTAAAATTGACATCAAAGTGATTCAGCTATGTAACGTGTTATTCCCTCTCTGCAAAATTGGATTGTGACTGAAAAGCACTTTCCTCCTTCTAAATTTGTGAAAGATAGAAAAATGAATCCCCTGACCTTATGGAACAAGCCAGCATTTTTCCACATTTAACAAGGGCAAAAGTATTTATCAGAATACGTGCTTCTATTCAGAATGTAAGTGTTGCTTTTGGGTACTTAATTAAAAACTAACCCACCTCTTCCCCATTCATTTCAGTTTGCTTCCCTAGAACTAAGAACGGAGCGAGGCACCCATAGCAGCAACCACAAACTGCGAAAGCATCAATAGGGCTCCTGGGGCCAAAATGATTGCCACATGGTTATGATCTCTTAGCAGCTGGAGCAAAGCATCTAAACAACCTGGTTACTGCCACCGAGCTCTTTGCACCTGCATCACACTGCCTTGCTGTGTGGGTTCTTGCCTTTCTTCTAATTTTTCAAGTATTTTTATTGAAACCCGTGGCCAAATTCCCATTAATGTCAATGAACTGCTGCACAGGAACGCTACGTACTGGAAGATTTTAAGCTCAGTTATGTTTCCTGGAGGTTTCTCTACAAGTTGAGAGTTGTTCTCAGTGCTGAGGCTCTGGAGCATCTGAAAGAGTAAAGAAGCCATGAAGGGTCTGGAGCACAAGTCTTATGGGGAGTGGCTGAGGGAACTGGGATTGTTCAGTGTGGAGAAGAGGATGATCAGGGAGACCTTATCACTCCCTACAATCACCTGAAAGGAGGCTGAGGGTTAGCCTCTTCTCCATGTAATAGCAATAGGACAAGAGGTGATGGCCTTGAGTTACACCAGATAAGGTACAGGATGGACATTATGAAAAATTTATTCTCAGAAATAGTGGTGAGGTATTGGAACAGCCTGCCCCGGAAGGTGGTAGAGTCACTGTCTCTGGAGGTGTTCAAGAAAAGAGTGCATGTGGCAGTAGATGGCATGGTGTAGAATGGACACAGACATAGGTTGATGATTGGACTGGATGATTTTGGATGATTTTTTGGATGTGGCTATGGGCAGCTTGGTCTAGTGGTTGGTGACACTGCACATAGCCAGGGAGTTGAAACTAAGTGATCATTGTGGTTCTTTTCAACCCAAGCCATTCTGTGATTCTGTGATTTTAGTGATCTTTCCAACCTTCATGATTCCATGACTCTATGTAATGTGCATATCACTGGTTCTAGGGGAACTTGCTCTGAGGAACAGCAGATCCCACCAAGTGCCATTTGCTGGAACATAACCCTGCTTCCACACAATGCAAACTGACTTTGCTGGTTAAATATGTTTAAAATGCTTTGAATAGAAATCTCTGTCCAGATGTTATGGTAAATTAGGTATAGGCTGTCCTGCCACAATCTGTCAGAGACACCTCAGGGTTTGCAGGTCAATGTTGTTGTTGACCCAAACTGTATTTATCCCATCTCCAGACATGCATGGCTTCAATTTTGTAACTGTAAATCCATCACAACTAATTTATTCCCTAATTTAATAGAATCTGTAAACTAGCCCACAGTTTGTAACTTTCTTTGTCCTGGTATCCATTATGAGCAAAATCTCAATCTCTTCACAGTCACCTGCAGAACACCTATTGACTCCAGCAGGGCCAGGATTACAGACTTCATTTTGCAATCTTTCTTTAATCTTCTCCTAATTAATTTAATTCTGATATCATTATCTAGATAGCCCCCATTCATTTAGCATCACAACATCCTTCTCTTCATTCGCACTGGAAGGCTTTGGTAACTTTGCAAATGTTTCAGCTCTATCTCTCATTCATGCTTTTTGATCTTTGCTAACGACCTCCTTTAATGTCTGCTCTGCTCAGCCTTTTATCAGAGCAGGCACTCCACCCAGCCTGGCAGAGGGGACACTCCTCTGATGGGTGCAGGCATCAGGAGCTGAATTTCTGCCTCCTCTCCGGGATCTTGCTGGCCTCTTCTGCGGCATACACACACTTCTCCAGCGAGTTTTAAAACCAGTTCAGCCAAATCAAATTTAAAAATGAGGGCCGACAGGATTTCATGAAGTTCTTCATGGCAGACTGTTCTGGTTTTAGTGAATTTCAGGACACCCACCTTGTCTCTGCTGGGGGTGTTCTTTCTGCAGTGCCTCTGGCGGACAATTCTTGTGTGGGTGGGCAGTCTGTGATCCGTGGTGAGGCTTATCCACAGTGTAGGTTGAAAGGCAGTGATCACAGTGTGCTGCTGCTCCATGTATTTGGCTTTAGGAAGAGAGTTAAATGATACCTCCTCATTTTTTTTGTCTAGCCATGCAGAAATACCATACTGCTGCCATGCACTGCTGACCACCTATGTATGGACAAGCTGTGCTTTCTTCTCACTTCCCACTGGGAACGTGGCTCAGGACCATGTCCAGGTGGTTTTTGAAGCTCTCCAAGGATGCTGACTCCACAACCCCTGTGGGCAACCTGTGTCAGTGCTCATCTCCTGGCTGTGACCAAGGATGGGGTCACACGTGGTTGTTGTACATGGTTTAACACAGAGCATGTCAATTGTCAGAGGTGCTGAGTGTCTGACAGGTTGACAGCTGGACTAAATGATCTTAGTGGTCTTTTCCAACCTAAATGATTCTGTGATTCTCTAGATCTCATTTCCTCTGGCTGCATTTAGGGATGTTATCTCTTGTAAAGATGAGACCAAAAAACTACTGTGGTTTTATTCTCCTGAAGCATTAACAATTTCTGGATGAAAAGATAGCAGGGACAAGGTAAATCTGGAGTACAGATACAAGTGCCCTGCTTGCCCTCTGCCACACTTTCTGGGTAACTTTACACTCTGATGCACTCTAGCTCAGGGGAGTCACATTTTCAGAAGCTCTCCAATATCAGTGGATGCAAAGCTCAGCTGAAACTGAGTACAAATGGAAAATCCTGTCCCCTAGTTGCTCCTAAACACTCCAGGAACTGTTCTGGACTCTTTAAGACTTCCTGCTCTGATCTGACTTTCTCATCTCCATTCACTGTACCTAACGTGATCACTTGTTACTATGAAATCCCATGGTGGACATGACTCCACCATCTGAATTAAAAAACATTAAACATCTCTGAATGCTGGACTGGACACAGGTAGGAAGGTAAGTTGTAGTTATGAAGAACTAATTTTATGGCACATGAGTCCATTATTATTTATGTAATGCTTTTTACACAAAGTGCTGCTTTTTTTACCCGTCGTCACTGGGATGAAGCTATCCAGCATGGCAACAAAATTAGTTTCTCTGCCTAGCAGTGTAAAGGTCTCCTCCCAGCATGTACCGCAGTGCGCTTAGCTGGGTGGCTAAAGATGGTGTGTTGATTTTAACTGAGATTGATAGTCAACATGACTCGGCCGCCTGCCTCACTTCTCTGCTGGATGCTCAGCAGAGAGCCCAGCAAACCTTAAACAATGGAATTGTGTGTTGATTTTTGGATTAAAAGCTCACCATGGAAAAGCACGCTGAGAAAATGTGCTGAGAGCTCCTGCTGAAAGGGCTAATTCATAGTCTAGTCAAGTAGCTTCATAACCATGTCTATCATGAAACTTTGTTATCAGCATACTGTTTGAATCACAGATCAATGCATTCTGATTTCGGCAAATCTAATTAGATTCGATGAGGAAGAACGTTTGCATTTTTCAGACTGTAGTTTCCCAGCTCTTTACGTGTAAAATCATTTTGATTTGTTTAACAGTGATTAAGGGCTGTGAATCATGATACAGAGAGATGCCAGCTAAGGTTCTCCCACTCACTCAGTCAGCCTCGTCTGTCAACCAGCACTGAGGGTGGCAGACTGGGAGTTAGTCCCTCACTACACAAGACAGAAGTCCATGTAAACTCCCTGCATGGCCACAGGCAAAGCATTTTACATACCCACCCGCAGTTTACATATCTATGAACTTGGGTACAACATGTATATGCATCTTAGGGGCATTTTAAAACTTCATTGATGATTACTGCTTCTGAATTGTTTTCATTTCCTCTGCATCTCTAGCACAACACAAAATTAATGATCATTGCTTGCAGCATGGAAGAAGCATAGCCTGGTGCTTGTCTACCTGTGAGAGTACCTATTTCAGTTTTTGCCTGTCATATTTTCTAGGTAAGCCTCTTTTCCCAGGTAATGAGTGGTAAGACAAGAGGTAATGCACCAGGGGAGGTTGAGGTTGGATATTAGAAGAAGTTTCTTCTCAGAAGAGTGATGAGATATTGGAACAGGCTGCCCAAGGAGGTGGTGGAATCACTGCCCCTGGAGATGTTCAAGAAAGGTATAGATGTTGACATGGTGGTGATGGGTTGATGGTTGGACTAGATGATCTTAGTAGTCATTTCCAACTTTGGTGATTCTGTGATATGGTATGCAATTGATTAAATCTCTTCTTGGTTCAAGTGAATGCTGACTGCATGTGTATCCATAACTTGGGGCTCAAATGGGATGCTCTGTGGTACTAAACCAATGAGTAGCTTGTGAGAGGGGTCCTTTCACAGTACTTCTCCCTCTCTCCTCAGGTCTTTTTTTATCGCTTATAGAGTTTGCTCAGTGATTGTTCCCCAATTTACCTGTATTTATGGTTCTATCCCAGGGGAATCCTATGCCTTATAGTGTAGGAGCATCATCACAAAGGCTGTGAAGTAAGCTTCCAAGTCTCAGGACAGCATTCTGCCCACACCTTCACCTTTTAGGGGGAGATGGGAAGAGAGTATCTCACAGAGGACAAGGCTGGGACATCTGGCTGCATCCTGAGTGCAGGCCAAGATGAAAAGTGTGCTCTTTCACTTCTCAGGGAAATGCTAGGTTGTTGTATAGAAGTGGGCAGTGGTCCCACTGTCACCAGCTGTGCTAAGAAGAGGAAATGTCTCCACATTTTTTAGCACAGTCAGCAGATTGAAAGAGGTGATCCTGCCCCTCTGCTCTGCACTGGTGAGTGTACTGGAGTACCTGGAGTACTGCATCCAGATGTGGAGTTCTCAGTACAGGGGACACGTGGACCTGCGTCTGGCTGGATGGGGCTCTGAGCAACCTGACTGACTTGTAGGTGTCCTTGTTGATTGCAAGTGAGTTGAACTATATGACATTCAGGGGTCCCATCCAACTCTAACGAGTCTATGATTCTATAAAATTGGGGCCCTGTGTGTGGACACCAGCCTGCCCAAACCCCTAAAGGACCAGGCTGAGACATAACTCCTGCTCCTGGGCACTTGTGAGGGGAGTTTGGGACACATCCATATACATGGATTTGGGACACATCCATATACATAGGCATTTAGAGAAGGCTGAACTCAAAAGGTGAGTGTATGGGTACTAACTGGGCTGAAGAGGAGTGAGCTGGCTGCTACTAGCAAACATTGTGGTGACACTTTGTTCCCACTCCCACCCCTCTGTTGGAGGAACACTGAGCAACCAGCAGCAAGGCATGTCTGTGCTGTGGCAGGAAGCCTGCCATGATGGTTCAGGAGCTGCTGGTTCATTCTTACTTGGAAATGGCTCACATGGATATTGTGTATTTTCTTATAAATGAAGAGTTTCATGTAAAGGCTCAAAAAGAAATGTAAGCAGCAAGGGAATCATTCTGGGGATACCACAGAGGCTTGTGCCAGCTCGGCTAGTCCAACCTGTTTATACTGTCTGAAACAATCACAGGTGCCAAGGAATAACCGACAAGTCCAACTGTTTTCTCTCTGTAATTTTGCAATAGGATCTGTGTGGGGGGGCAGGGCCCTTGCTGTTTCCTCGGAGCTGAGTGCCTCACAGATGGTAAGGGGCTATTTTCTGCATCCTGAGACTTCGTCCCCACAGCTGAGCATCTCCCGTGCTTCTCAGGCAGAGCATCTCTTGCTGGATGTCCCATTGGCACATCACATCAGTGTGGGTCATCCATCTAATGCCATAGCATCAGTGCTGGTAGGCTCATGCTGGGATGGGTCTCATGTGACCAGACCCACAACTTGCACCTCTTATCTGGTGATGCCTTCCTGTCCTGTGCTTTCTGTCCCTGCTGACAGCACCAATTCCTGCTTCCTCTCCCAGGCTTGCAACTTCTGATTTGATCTTTTTGCCCTTCACACAAAACAAACAGGCTCAGCTCCTTCTCCCCAAGGACTCACTCAGTGTCTTTCTCAGGGTCTTCCTTGGGAATTCTGGCTGAGACTCGAACGGAGCTGCCTCTCCCTCCTGAGTTCTCTCTTCTTTCTCTCACATTTGTTTTTCCACTGCTGATGTTATACCTCCAGCTCACAGTTTGTTTTAGCACCTCTCTGCCCCACTATTTCTTACTGTAAACTCAGAAAAACAGTACTTTAAAAAATCAAATGTCTTTTTCCTTTCTTTCTTTTTTTTTTTTTTTTCCTAATTCCACAGACTTGGAGAATATACTCTCATCTGAGTCACATGCTCCTGCCATCAGAAGAAAGCCTGTTACTTCTGTGCTTCATACCAACCCCACACATCCTCTTTCTTTGCTCTGGAGTCAGAGCCTTAAGGAATCTGCTCCTTGGAACATGGTCCTACTTCTTTGCCAAACATCTTCCCTGCAGTCCTTTAGAGAAGGATTCATGATGCATTTTTGGACTCCGAGCAACCTTGTGCCTGGCTTCACTAGAGTAGGTGCACTGCCCAATCAGCCACCCTTCTGCTTCCTTTATGTGTTATGTCACTCAGTGCCCAATATAGCTGTCTAGAGAGGTGCGAACAACTTATGGTTACAGAGAATTCAGGAAACGAAATGGATAGGCAGAAATCCAGCAACAAATTTATATTTTTATTTATACCCAGCAATATATTAACTGTGTATACTCTGTAAAATGGGACTGACAGTAATAAAGCTGTAACCTGCTGCCATAGCTCTTGGCAGGAATATTTCATGAGTAGCCACCATACTATTCTGAGACCTTCCTCTCCTCTCTTCTTTGTCACACATTTGACACTGACAGCACATGGAAGGTGGTGGGAGCCCTTCAATCAGCTCCAGAGTGTTTTCAGTCTTTGTTCTTGCTCTGTTATTACCACCTGCTCCTAATTCTTGGAGATCTGTACCCACCAAAGCCAACAGGGGAGCCACTAGAGATGGATCACTGCTTGGGATGGGAATCATAGAATCATTGAATCACAAAGTTGGAAAGGACCTACAAGATCATCTAGTCCAATTGTCCTCCCATTACCATTGCTACCACAAGCACTAAACCATATCTTGTAGCTCCTCATCCAGATGCCTCTTGAACACTGCCAGGGATGGCAACTCCACCACCTCCCTGGGCAGGCCATTCCAGTGTCTGACCATTAGATTACTGTGAGTACTTAAATTAAAAGACACAGGCATACATGAAATACAGAATCATAGAATAATAGAATCATTAAGGTTGGAAAAGATCTTTAAGATCATCCAGTCCAACCATCAGTCCCTCACCACCATGCTCAGTAATAACAAGCCCCATTGCCTTGTACCACCAATTTATCACAGAATGAACTTGATATTGGTCAGTACAACAGGGAGGTGTGAGCAAGGTTGAGAAGAGCTGGTTCTGTCATACCATAACACTGGCTGCCAAACAAATGGGCGTATACGGACTCCGAATACATTTGGGATGGAAATTTGGTGGTTTCCAACCTTCAGAGAAGTTCCAAGATAACACTCTAAAGGTGAGATGAGGACAAGACACTGATGCTCACCTTGATGACAACACAGGCTGGTGTGAAATGATGGCTTTAGGAGGAGGGGAGCAGACTCAGTGATGCAACGCTTTCTTCTGAACATTGGAGACCACTTGCATTTTTGGTTGGCTGTGGAATTAACCTGAAACACAACTTACTCCTGGACAAAGGGAAACATAAAATATTGCTGTGATGATGATGCATCCCAGCTGTTTGTCTCTCTCCACAACCCTTCTGAGGTGGGGGCTGAGGTGTTCACCCCAGCCCCATTGCCTTTACCTCCCCATGTTCAGGCCACCATGGGCAGCGTCCCTTGCCGGGACCCCTTCTCACTTGGCCACCTCTGCCTGACACGGATTAAGGAGCTCTCATGTGATCCTCGCAACCGGTAGAGCTGGTAAGGCCACAGAGAGAGGCAATAGGAAGCTGCTGGAGGGCAGGAGCCTGCAGCTGGCACAGCCTCTTTGCAATGTGACCCCTGATCTTTGCTTCTGATCTTCCTTTGGCCTTGCGGGAGCGTGCTGCGTCATTTGGCCTTGGCCGTGCTGTGCTTTACTCGCAGGGGTGAACTTCAAGCAGTGCAATCGCCCTGTGTGGGTGTGCGAGGCTGCTGTAAAGGCGATTACAGCCAAGTGTTTTATTGGCATGCCCTGAGCTTATCAAGGCTGTAACGCTGGATAGTTTTCAGAGGCCAGCTACTACAAACGCTGAGAAGCTGAATGATTCGGACACAAAGCAGGTCACTCATGTCACAGCTTGTTTGTGAGCTGCCAACAAGCACCTTCTCCAGGAAGGGCTGTGGCCCTAAGGGTAGTCTGTGCACTTTTATGGAACCTGGAGGCTCCCAAGCCCCAAGGCTGCCTTGCTGGAGTGGCAGCAGCCTGTCCTTCTGCCCTGGGTTGCAACTCCAGCTGCATATGTGCACGTGACTGTGGGTAACCAGGCACAAAACTGCTTCCAGTCTCCTCTTAATGGTGTTTTCCTGGCCACAAATAGCAAGTGGCGATGCCTATCTCTCATCTGTGTTCCCAGCCATGCTGCTGGTGCACCCAAGCAAGGATGCGGCACTGGGAAGTACTGTTTTAATGCAAGCTGATGTTTAACAGCGCACTGTGTGTGTGTTCTGCTGAGGTAGCCAGTCCTAGGGAGAAAAGAATTAAATCTCACTTTTCAGAGCTCTTAGACAGCTATTTCTGTGGCTGTGAGGTGGCTGCCAGAGCCCCATTATGGGTGACACGGTGACAGCTCTGTGCTACCAGTCCTGCCAGCCCCCACATCTGGAGCACTCAGAACACATGCATGAGGGTCCTGTAGCTGGCTTGGTAGCCCTTTGACTACAGCGCTGATTTGGTGCTCTTTCCCACGTTCGCTGATCTCCAAAGTCATTTATTTCAGATTTAGGCTCTGGCCAGCTGTGGGAGCACAGCCCAAAGCTGCTCTGTTGCCACCTCTGCCAACCTGCTTGTGCACAGTGAGCCACTGAATCACAGAATCATAGAATCACAGAAAGGCTTGGGTTGGAAGGGACCTCCAAATACATCCATTTCCAATCCCCTGCTGTGGGCTGGTTGTTACTCATCAGATCAGCCTACCCAGGGCTCATCCAACCTGGCCTTGAGCACCTGCAGGGATAGGGCACCCACAGCTGCTCTGGGCAGCCTCTGCCCACGCCTCACTCCCCTCTGAGTAAGTAATTTCTTCCTTCTATCTAACCTACATCTCCCCTCTTTTAGTTTAAAACAGTTTAACCATGTTGCTGAAGGGAAGTCTGACCCACCTGGCTCTCCTGGCTCACACCATAGGCATGCAAGGCCTCTTTTTCCCATTCAGCACTCTGTGCCTGGCTGAAACTGCAAGCCCACAGGGGCTTACAATTTGGATGAAGCCTCATTTATACCACCAGTTTGTGCCTTTTCACAACCATTTCTGGAGCTGGGATCATTTTTACCACCCGCACATAGTGACGGTGGTAAAAGAGATTACTTTGAAAGATTTAGAATGGATATAAGGAAAAAGTTATTTACCATAAAGGATGGTGAGGCACTGGAACAGGTTGCCCAGAGAGGTGGTGGATGCTCTGACATTGGAGACATCAAAGGTCGGGCTGGACAGGACTCTGTGCACCTGCTCTAGCTGTAGGTGTCTCTGTTCAGGGCAGGGGAGTTGGACCAGATGGCCTTTAAGGGTCCCTTCCAACTGAAAGATTCTATGGTTCTGCAATTCTCTGCAACCTCACAGAGGTGGGTGTGGGGCACATGAGGCTGGGCGGGGGTTACCGGGCAACTCAGGCTGTGCCTGCAGATGGGACACATGGGAAGGTGTCAGAGTCACTTGCTGGAGAGAGCAAAAATAGTGCAAAAAATAAAACTCATAGAACGCTCAAGCTTTCAGTTCCAGCCCGGAATTGAGGATACCTTTCATTTTTACATAGTTGTTAAATAAATAGAAAGGGAAAACCATGCTTATTTTGTCCTTATTTCTCTGTGATTTTTTTTTTTTTTCTCTTTGTACGTACGATTTTTTTTTTGTATTTTCCTCCTTTCCTTCCCCCGCCCCCCCCCCAGTCCTCACAGGACCGCTAAGCCACCTCCCCCTCTTCGCTGCGGGCTACTCTTCCCGGGTACCCATGCCATCCAACCCTTGATCACCGGCAGAACGGGGCACTGCCGGAATACCCCATTTCCACGCCATCCAACGCTATTTGCTCCCAGTCCTCGCTGACCACGCTCCCCGTCCCGCTGCACTCGGAGCGGGCTCCGCGCTCTGCCCCGGGCTGCGGCCGGCGGCGGCGGCGACGGCGGCGGCGGCGGCGGGGGGCGGTGACGTCACAGAGCCGCTCACCAGCACAACGTTCCATTGAGGCGAGCGCGTGCTCCGGCGAGCACATGGGCAGAGCGGCCCGCTCCGCTCCACTCCGCTCCGCGCCGCTCCGCTCGGCCCCGCCGCCGGCGGACCCCAGCCCGGGGAATGGGGGGGGCGCGGTGAGTAGCGGGGCTGCAGGCGAGTGGGTGGGGGGGAGGCGGCTTTTGGTCTGATTTTATTTTTTTATTAATGATCTGCATTGTTATTATCGCTCTATTTTTTTTTATTACTTCTTATAATTTTTATTCTTACTGCTTATCTGTTTTCCTTTTTGCTATTTTTATGGATTTTTTTTTTCCTTACAACCCCCCACCCCTCCCCTTTTTGCTGTACGTTTCCCTTCGCTAGGCCTTGCAGGAGTTTGCAGCGTGGCCGCGGGGCTCGTGCAGATGGAGGGGGTGCGGGGGAGGTGTTGCATTTTATATATTTTTTATATTAATTCTTTTTAAAGCGCTGCGTCGACGGAGGGCTAAAAATAGCCGTTGCCAAAGCTGAATCCGGGCGGATGAGGAGGAAAAGAGCTCGGAGTGCCCCCCCCGGCGATGCATCGCCGCGATAAGGCTGGGGGGTACGGAGGCAGCCGTAGAGGGGAGGCGAGGAGGGAAGGGATGCCCCGAGCCCCATAGTGGGGCAGGGGGTTGATGGGAGCCTGGCCCTTACTGCTCCGGGGCACAGCGTGTACCTTGGGTGTCAGCTGGGGCACTGTGAGGAAAATGCGAGGGCTTCCAAGGCTGTCTTTTCCTTAAAAATCTGCATTTTGGTTTTATTTCTCATTTATCTATCTTTTATTTCTGTACTTTAAAGCGCAACTTAATTTCCAGAGGCCACTGGTGTTTGCCTGTCAAGAGTATTACAGTGTTTCCACGCTTTAGAACTTGAATCCAAAACTGAGAAGCCTGCTGGCAGCCGCATCTTAGGGCACACAGAGGGGCAATGCCCGTAGTGATGCCTGTAGCGATGCCCGTGGCCCTGCCTGAGGGATGCTGGAGGCCCACTGACAAGTCGAGGCTTGTTTTGCTTGTCCAAGGCTGTGGGCAGGCGGAGGGAGTCGAATACCCCACGCCACTTCCTTCTTCTTAATGCGTGTCTGCAGAGCTGGGCAGTAATGAGAGCAGTGGTTTGGAGAGCATTGTTTGGGTGATGCGCTTTCTGGGGAGGGCATAGTGACACACAGCATGGGTCAGGGCAGAGAGCACCACCGTGCACATGCCACGGCTGTGCAAAGTGAGAATATTTCTTTGTCGAGCAGAAATACAATCTCATTACTGCCAGCTTGTGCCAACTGGTTTGGATTAGCATAGAAGCATGCCTATCTGTTGCTGTAAAATATATTTAAAAAATCTCACTCTGAAGAGTTGACATCACCGTAAGAAGTAATGCTACAATGCAATATTGCAACATCTCAGAGACACCATTTTCCTTTTCTCTGTGATTTTAGAAATTGTGTAGTAGGGATGTGTGCTTTCTGAGCACGTGGAGCAGCCAGGTGCTGTGCTGGGTGCCATGTGTGATGGATGCTGACTCACATCCATGGAGCTTAGTGTGTGCTATATACATTGTTAGCTTTGTGTTAGAAAACCTCTAACTTTTGTTTTTTCCCCTTTTCTCGCAATAAGTGTGGCTTACTCCTGGGTTAGGATGCCATAATTAGGTAGATGTGGCTGTGCCTATGTGTGCAGGCAGTGAGGTGTACAGGTGCAGTGCGTCAGCCCTTGGGAGTGCCTCTGTACCTGTGTGGTGTGGGACATGCTGTGCACCTCCAGCATCCCTGCACAGTGTGAGCACTGCAGGCCGAGGTGCTGCATCCTCTGCTTGGGCTGTGTGCAGATGTCCTCGTGCTGTCAGAGCAGCTTGGCAAGAGTGAAAATAAGGAAGGGCTGGTGGCTGCTTCTGCTGAAAGCTCTGTGTGTTGCGAAAATGAATTATGTATAGGAATTAGTCGTTAAATGGAAGATGGGCTCCCGGTGTGAAGTTCCGTGCATGGAATACAACTTCTGCAGGAGCTGGTTGCTCTCTGAGGCTAGGAGCTGTGTGCCGACGGCACAGCTCGTGTCGCAGCTCTGCAGCTGTGCTGTTCTCTCTCTGCCGAACTCAAGCCTAGGTTTCTGCTCCATCAAGGGCCGTATCTGCTCAACTTTGAGCTTATGCCTAATTCTCTGAAGGATCTGAGCCATGTCTTCCTGTTTTTAATCAGAATGCTGTGCAAAGAGGGCTTTCAGTTGGTGGCTGTGTGTATCTCACTAACTTTTATACAGGAATTACTGCAGTGCTGAGGATGTGGGGAAAGACCGGGGGGAAAAAACTGTATCTACCATCTCTGAATGTATCAAAATACCGTTGTGTTCTTCTGTCACCTTTCTGATGAGATTGTTCCGTGGGTTACTACAGTGTCATTGCTTTTCTGTAATTATGCTGGAGCAGCCCTACTAGGAATTGCAAGGTAGGGCTTGCACATGTGACATCTTCATAAAAAAACACATCTATACACACACACTTTTTTTTTGCCTATTGGTCTGTGCAAACAATAGCACTGATGCCATGTCAAGGGCAGGACGCTGACTTTTGTGATCTGGGAAGTGTTTCCATGGCTTGTAGGAAACCTGGCACTCATCTTTTGTTCCCTATCTGTGAGTATAGTGGCAACTCTCTGGGTATTGGCAGGGCATTGGGTGCTTCAAGCATTGCAGCATGGAGCAGTGCTGGGGGCTATCCACGTAGACTGCTGTCACTGGTGTGAGCAGTGTGGTTGTCATGTCTGGTGTTGGGTGCACTGAGCAATGGAGGAGGAGCAGTGAGGTGGTATCAGCCACGCTCGGCCACTGCAAAGGACTCTGCCCAAGCCTTGGTGGGTGTTCTGCCCTAATCCTTTGCTGGTGGCCTAGAGACAGCACAGTGCAGGGTCCTGCTGTGCGAGCTGAGAAAGGTGCAGAGTTGCAAAGCAAAATAACAGAGAGGAAGATGTGTACCTGATCAGGAAGCTTCTGGCTGTTTTTGCAAGGTGATACAGATCTTACTTCGAAGCACGGGATGATGTGTTGTTTTCTGTTTCTTTGCTGGCTCATTGCTTTAATACTAAACACCTGCTTAGTCCCTGACTAGATTTATGCAGAGCTGGTTGTGGGGAATAAAGAAATTATCCATCTCTTTGGCCCGTTAGCACTGTGCATGGGCCACATTTTCCCTTGTCACAGCTGCATCTCTTCCTAGTCAGTGTGTGTTAATGCAGCATGGCGTCCTGACAGGACAGGTTGCACTGCCTATGCAGCCCAACATGGTTCATTGATACCTGCGGATGCAGCGCCTGCCCTGTGCTTGCTGTGCTCCTGAGGGTCAAGGCAGAACAGCATTTGTCAGAGTTACCAGTGTTGTGGTAAAGCAGTGTTGCTGAGCGTTTCCAGGTGTACACAGCCAAATGAGCTGTTTGCATGCCAGGTCTGTATGATTTAAATGCCTTTTATTGCATCCTGAGGTGGTGTCAAATTCTTTATGTGACCTCCAGGTACAGGTGTGAGTATCAGCATGGAGCTGTATCTTGCAGCTGGGGCTGGCTGAATATCTCAGGTTTATCCTGCCTGTGCTGCAGCCCTTGCAGTCACATCCTCACTGCTGTTGATACCTTAGGTTTCTTGGTGGTTGCACCTGCCATACCCCTCGATAGAAAAATGATTCGTATGTGAGTTGCTGCCTACGGTAATATATCAGGCTATAAAAAGTTCTGTCATGCAGCAGCGAGAGTCGTTACTAGGACCTGTGACTGGAATCCAGGCAGGTCAGGAGGCAGCCCAAATTAGAAATTATGGCACAAGACTTTGGCAAGGGTGATTAGCCACTGGAACAAATTACCAAGAGGAGGGATGGATTCTCTCTCTGTCATTTCCGCCTTTAAAACCTGGAAAAAGTAGCAGAGTATGTTTTGTATGGAAACTATTGATACCTGCATTTCAGTTCCTTTACAAGAGAAGGGAAATTTGGCCATGCCCTCTCCCAGTTTGGTTGTGCAGGCAGTAGGAGCTGCTCGGTTCTGCAGAGCATGGGCTGAGTTGAGATGGGAGCAGCCTGGTGAGGAAATGCTTCCGGAACTTTGGGCTGCTCTGTGCATTTAGACGGAAGAGTGGTGTTGCTACGAGATGTTTTGGAAGGCAGCATTTTCTATGAGAGTCACTTCTTCAATGCCTTGATTGAGAATACGAGGTTGAGATGCTCTTCTGCTTAAAACCTTTTATTGTGTTACTGGTCAGAGCCACCTGGGGGCTTTTCCAGGTGCTGGTCCCAGCCCTTGGGAAGTAGTGACAGAGGTCCTATAGGAAGCTCGCACAGGCTCTCCCCTGTTCTGGTGGCAGACATCTGTGGTTCAGGAGAAGCGCCCAGAGCTGTAGGCTCCTTCCTTAAGGGGTGGTGAAGAGCAGAGGTGGGTGGGATATGCAAGGCTGCATCCCAGCACATAGAGCAGCTTTTGGAGGCCTTCACCATGATCTGAATGTTGCTGGGAGCCCCCAGGCTCTTAAGCAGTCCACTGCAGGGCCTGTGACCATCTCTTTTTGACAACAGGAGCTGAGCAAAGTCCATGCTAAAATGAAGTGCATTGCATTGTCTTGTTTGGCTCCCTGCCCAGGCAAGGGGTGAGCCCTGCACAACTGGAAAGGGCTTGCCGGCTGTGCAAGGAGCGAGTGGTGCAAGAAACTGGAGCCTTGCTGCTGCTTGTGTGCTACTGACGTAAATGTGGTAACGTAAATGTGGTGTTGTGTGCTGGTTAACCCGGGGAAAGCAGCAGCCGTGGGCTGTGCTTGTCCTGTGTCATTGCACATGGGATGTGGAGCAATGGCCAAAGCACAAACTGCCCTCAAACCCTTTGTGTTTTGCCTTCTCCAAATGGAAAAATTTCTAGCATGAATCTCTTTTTGTTGATGTTGAAGTTCATTATTCACTATTAATATAGCCCTGCTGTAGCTGAGTGTAGACGTGGTACCCCAAACCCCTTTGTTTCAGCTGATGCTGCCAGTAGTTAGTCGCACCTATCAATACAATGATCAGCACACTGAATAAAACACTACTGTGCCTCTGTTTGGAAATACTTCCTGCTTCATTTAAATAATAATGGCTTGTTTATTTTATTTTATTTTATTTTTTTTCTCTTATATATAAACGAGGGTGTGAAGTACACTTTCCCAGAAATGACCACGAGGCAGCAGAAGCCAAGAGCTTAATGTTGAGCACAGACAACTTAAGGCCTGCTGCTCTGGGGCTTTCAGATGCTAATTGAGTTGCTGGATCATTTCATTTACAGGTATCTCACAGCTGGCTCTGGTTCTTTTATTAGCTTGCTTTTAAGGGTTGTGGTGGGCAAAGCTTTAAATTTTCCTTAAATGTTAAAAAGGCTGCTATTAGATGATACAGAAAAATGCTTGATGTTACAGAGGAAAGTAATAGCTTATAAGATGGGAGGTTGGACTGGAGACCCCCTATTGTGGTTACTGAGAAAGAAATTGAAAAGATGGGCTTCAGGTCTTCGTGTATGGAACGAGATGGAAGGAGGCCCAAATTTCTGGAATGCAGAAGATTAGTAAATATTATGATCAGAAGCCTCGTAGGAGAAGGAAGAACGTACATTGGTCTGTCTCCATGGGACAGTGAAGTAGACTGTCTAGGTCCCACTGCCTGTGTTTTGATTCATTGCTGGGATGAAAATGAATGATGCTGGGATGAGAATGAATGATGCTGCCATGTTCTGGCCTCCATGGGAAGGAAACATGGAATTCTGTGCTGAAAGGAAAGGACATGGATCTGAGCGAAAGGATGTTGGTATTAAGACCCACCAGAACCAGTTTTTATAGGTAGTTTGGATAGATGATGGGATTCCCCAGTACTTCATCCAGTACTTCAGAATAACCTGTTCCAGCGTCTGACCACGCTCATCAGCAATAATTTCTTCCTTAAGTAATTGCTACCAGCATCTCACAGAGCAAGCCAGTATAAAAAGAGACAGTAAGACAGAGTGATGAAACAACCTGCAGTTACTTGTGCTGATTCACAACGACTGAGAGAGTTTTCAGCTGTCTGGTCTTTCTCCTCCTTGAAATGTTAGGAGTGTTAGGAGTGCTAATATCTATAGTAATGAACGCTTGTATTTTTTTTTTTTTTTTCTGCTTAGAAATCTGGATGCTGAGCACTTAAGATGCTGTTGTCTCTACTCTCTCAGCAGAAAGAGAACTGGAGGTACCAACAGGGACAGGGCTGCTGTGTGGGATCTCTGCCTCCCAGGCTCTCAGTTATGCCATTCTCTCTTGAAAGTCTTGGAGCCTGGCCTAAATCTGTTTTAGGCATCCTTGAGGTGTGACAAAGCCTATAGACCCATGAAATATTGCTGATAGCATTAATACTTATTTGAAAGATGAAGTTGGCAAGTGTTAAGGTTGGACTAATGCAACTGTGGTTACACTGGAGGCTTGGCAGGCAGAGGGGATCTGCCCAGCAAGGCTCCTGGCCTTCTCCTGCTGCAACAGGCCCCTATGGTTTTAGAAGAAGGAGGCTGTAGTCATCTTCAAGTCCATTGGAGTGGCTGTTACCAGAGATGAACAGTGGTATTGCATCCTCCCACCAGTTTCCATCCTTGGAGCCCCTGAGGGTAAAGATAAGCCTTAGCTTTGTGTAACGTTTGGACCCAGCTACTACCTCATGGACGAAAAGCAACTCTCTGAAGCTGAGCTCCAGCAATGCAGAAGAGCTGATGGGCGTGAGGAAGGAACTGACTGTGCTACTGCCCTGCTGCTCCATTGTCAGCATCCACACATCCACAGCTAGTCCATTGAGTTGGTGGGCTACGAATACTCTTGAAATTGTTTTGGTGATTAACTCTTCTCTGATAGTGCCCCATTATCTCTGACTGATTGAGAGATGAAGTATCATCTTCCTGGGCAGAGTCCTGGTCTTGGTTACGGGGACATTTGTTTGGTCTTGGCTTGACAACAGCAGTGATATGTGTGAGTTGGGAGCCTGCCAGCAAAGGAAGCTTCAGGCAGACCAGAAAGCTGCAGCCTACCTGCTCTGTGGTGTTGGCAGCTTGTCTTCCTATACTGGCTTTTGCTGGAAATACAGATAGAGTTTTGAGGTCTCTTGTTCTCTTTTCAAAGTGCTCCATGTATCATCTCAGCTAACAGAAAGACTGCTGAAATCTTTCTACCAAAGACTACAGCAGTTTTCTGCAAGGAAATGGAGCTCTGCTCTCTGAGAGTTCGTTTCCATTCTGGGTTGTCCAGACCCTCTTTCTGATAAAGAGCACCACAAAACTCTTCATATTCTGCTCCAAAGTGCAAGGTATGCTATCCCAGTTGTGCTTTTCCTAAATATATAGCCATGTTTCATACAACATTTAAAGATAGTTAAAGAACACACAAGCAAAACCAGGCCCTCCACTGCTCGGTTGGAAGAAAGAAAAATAACATGTATCAGATATTGGTTCATTATTTAACACATTACCTGAAAGATAATCTGGTGATGACCTCAGTGTTCAAACTGAGCACTGAGGAAAATATGCTTGACTGGAATTCTAATTGTGCCATATTGGAATGTTGAAAAAAAATTAAGGAAATAAAAAGAAAGGCATGTGTACCCAAACATCCCTAAATTTTACCCTCCCTTTCTGCTCTTCACCTGTTCCAAACTAAGGTTAGTTACCAGGATTTTTCTGTAGAGAAAAGATTAACACTCTGTCACATTAGCTGGTCAAAGCAGGCCATTTTATTTTACTGACGTATTAAAACTTAAATTATTATTCTTTCTTTTTTCATGTTACCTCCTTTATCACCTTGTGGAAGGACTGGTAGAAGTTAACTCATTAATAATTTTTGATTGCCTTCTGTTTTGTGTGTCCCAAAATGTGGCATTTTAACAAATGGGCACGCAGAACAGGAGTCATGAAGTCAGGATCCAATGGACATTGCAGCCACGTTAGTTAGGGGTTGTTCTCCGCGTGGTTTGATGGATGTGGTGATTCTGATGTGGGTTCCTTCTTACTGCTGGTTGTTTAAATAATGGAGGATCTTTACAGCATCTTCATTAGTGGTTTAAGTGGGAATTTGGAGAACGGGGGTGGGTGGGCCTTTGCTCAAACTCTGTTGTGGTTCACCCCTTTCCGGATTCCTTTTTAAAGCAAGATTTTTAGGACTATATGAGGAAATGATGGTATCTCCTTTGGCATATTTCTTGCTTCACTTCAGCCTGCCTTATTTGCTTTTACTTTCTAACTATATCTTGGTTTATGCCTTAGGTCATTGGGTTTCTGGAACAGTAACTGTCCTTTCTGTTCTATTTTTATTTATCATCAAGCAGAGACACATTTGGTTTCTCCAGCTTTTGGTGGTGCTTTATATGTGGTGCTGTAAGCAATATCAACAACTAATGGTGCTAACAGTCCTCATGAGGATCTGTGGCTGTCTGTGCACACATGATGGAGATGTTGCAGCTGTAAACATGCTGCTCTGCTGTGAATATTTTTACATGGCTTCTGCGTTCTTTCTTCTGTAGGTGAAAGTAAATGGGAGTTAGCCTGGTACAAGAAGTGTGCAGAAATAATCCCTGTGCAGGTGAAAGCTACGCTGACCTGTCAGAAGCAATGACTTCATCACCACTTCTGTGTTCAGTCTTACGGCAATGTAGATAAAACACAGTGTGGTTCTTCTACTTGTGTACGTATGTTTTAGATGTGTTTATATATACAAATGTTTGAATGCATCATTGCTGTAACTTTCTTCCTCCTTCCCTTCCTGGTTTCCATCTACTTCTCTTTTTCTATTCCACTTCATGTTCTGAGTTTTATGCCTGTGGTATTTTTCATGTGCATATTTCCCTTTTTTCATTCCTTCTTTCCCCTTTCTTTCCTATTCTGGCTGTTCATTCATCCACGTTTGTCTTTTGCTCCAAGACGTTTTATCATTTCTGCTTGGCTCCTCCTTCCTCTCACAGAGACAGGTCATTCAACCACCCTGGTAGCATCTGTGCAGGTACTGATACTCTGCTGCTTCCAGAGGAGCAGGAGCTACTCCTATTTCCCTTCTCTCTAAATGGTAACTTGTCAGCTTTTTCTTCTCATACCTCCTTCAGGTTGCAGCTTGCATGCAAGTACAATGTATCCTAGACCCAATGATACAAACCAAAGTGGCGCATAAATGGGGTCAGTGGTTGTAGCGTTGCTCTCCTCCATCACAGCTGATTACAATCTTTGCTCAGAGCTCTGGGTCTGCATTCCAGCCATTAGCTTCCTTAGCTGTCAGCTGCTAATTTTAATAGCATTCTGGCTTGCTGCAAGCATGGAACTTTCCAGCCTGGTTGTGAACCTGTTTCTCCCCTCCTGAGGGATTTGGCTCTGCTCTGGGCTGAGCCATGTGGCTGTGCTGCTGCCCAGCTCCTCCTGGGGCACAGGGTTCGTGGGGTGTCAGTAACCAAGGAGGCTTGTGTGTGGTGAAAAGGGCTTGATTGGTTTCAGCAGTCCTCATCCCTTTAAGAAAATGCTTTGGGATGGCATGTGGCAATGCCCGCCCTGCCGTTCTGGGAGCAGAGGGAACTTTAAATGGAGCCAAGGCGGCATCCTGTACAATATTTTCCATTTTTGTGTAAGCAAGGAGAGCTGTGAAGCTCAGCATCTTTTAGTTGGACTCGTAGGCTTTAAAGCTGAGTGTTTTGACTGCTTCTGGTTATAGAAGCGGGGGGATCTGAAATAGGAAAATGTTTTTGATGTTGGCAATTTGAAAAATGTGCTCAATATCACTTTGTGGCAGACCTTTTATTCTTGGCTGCATCAGCCTCATGGGCCCATGGCAGCGAGCGACTGGGTTGGATGGCTTTGCTTGCACAGCTGTTTTTTTCCAAAAAAATCCCAGGACTCAGCACTGCATTTCCCATGCTGGAAAGCCAACGCTTTCCAGGCCCCTGTGTGCAGCATTGGCAGCCGTGCCTGGGCGTTTCTGTGACGGGTGACAATTCCTGAACGTGCTCAGCCTGCGCTCCTCTGCGGTCAGGTTGGGTGATCTCAAATAAATGCGATTGGTGCAAACGTGTGTGGGGGCTTACATTGGTTGGTGGTCACCTCCTGGAAAAGGTGTGATGAAATCACATCATTTCAGGGGGTGTCATCAGGGTGTCAGTGCACAGAGGTAAAGCAGCAGCCTCTCCTATCCGTGTTGCTGGTGATACGTGAGACCTCTGAAATGAGTTGTAAACACTGAGTGTTGTGTTTCATGCAGGATGACTCTTCATTTTTTTTTTTTTTTTTTTTTTTTTTTTTTTTTTTTTTCCAAATGTCTCTGTGATGCAGTGATGTGTCCCCATGTCAACCCTGGAGTATGGGGCTCTTTCAGGACATGACCATAACCTGATCTTTCTGATAACTCCTGCAGACAAGGGCCAGCTAATGCCAATTGTTTGGGTTGATTTCTATTTTCAAGACTCTCAAGCCTGATTTTGTCTCCCTAGCATATCCAAATGAGATTTTTACCCCAGTTTAATTCAGAGCAGAGATAGGCTGTTTATCTAATGAAGACTTTGGAGGTGGCATAGCATGTACACTTCTATTAGTTATAGCCCTCAGCACGGGGCAGTGACCTGGGAGGTGCAGAGGGCCTTGCCTTGAGATGGATGAAGAGCAAATCATGTCTGAGGTAGCCTGGCAGGAGGAATACCTCTTAAAAGCCGTATCTGTGCAGAGCTGTCACCATCCTGGATTGTTCCAGGTTAGTGTTTATGGGTAACTGCTGCTCCTCCTGCATTTTGGGCTTGAGTGTCACAGATGCTCATGTTCACTGTACACAGCATCCTGCTGCTGGCCCTGGTTAAAACCAGATGTTTGTAGAAAAAGAAGTGGGTGAAAGTGAACCAAATGGCCAGAAAGTAGCCAGATCATATCCTTTTCTCCTACAGCATGTCATCCTCAGGCTGGCACGTGCCCAAGTCGTGCCTGCCCACTGGAAGGGTTGTTTATGAGCTGTAGGTGGGAGACGTCAGCCAGCTGACTGCATCTAAACAAATAAATCTTTTTTCTCTCTCTTTTTTTTTTTTTCCCCAGTATCTAAGTGTGTGGCCTTTGCTGCTTGAGTGTCTCTTTTAAGCAGTTAAAAAGTTTTTCTAGACAAAATATGTTTCTAGGCTGAAGCTGAGAGATAAATATAACTCTGAGCTGGTGTATTGAAAGGAGGCCATAGTAAGTGTTATGTTGCCTTACTCAGTACTTTTTCTTTTTTTTTCTTTTTGTGATGATTCTGTTCTAACTCAAAATGGAAAACCTCCTGAAAGGTGTTATTTTTTCCTGTTAAAAGAAGCTGCATGCTGAAATGCCATTCACTGGCTTATACTGCAGGGATCAGAGCCTCCAGCCCTCTTCTTCAGCCGAGTTCTAAGTGTTTTGAAGGCAGATGCGTATGCAGCTGAGCCAAGTATAATAATAATAATAATTCAGGTTGAGAAGCACAGAGCACCCTGTGATTAGCAAAATAATGATTGCATACTGTAGAAACGGAGAGATGCTGTTTGACGTAGCGAGAGGAACGCACGTTGCAGCTGCTTTGCGAGATGCTCAGCTCACATTCCCCCACTGACGTTTTCAGCGTACAGTTCTGTGCAGGAACCACACAGAGCAAAGCACGTTTGTAAAGCGATGATTGCTTTTGAGTTTTCCAGTGAATTGTGCTGATAAAAGAGCAGCCAGAAAACTTGTAAATAAGAGTTCTACACACTGTGCTCTGCTCCCAATGGTAATTTTATTTTATTTTGTTTTGGATGCAGATGCTGTGTATGTTCTCTCTGCTTGCCAAGGGACCAAACTTTAGCTCTAGGATTTAAAAAAAAAAAATAATGAGATAGGAAGCTTTCCAAAGCCTTTCCTCTACAGGTGCAAGGTTGGATCCAGGTCAGTGTGATTGTGACAGAGATCTGTTACACAGTACCGCTCTGACATTTGTTAAGTGTGTTTGTAGGCTTGGCACTGATTATTTGCTGCCTTAAAATCTAATCTGCCCTTCTACATAACAGTGAACTGTGGATTTTATGCATACTTTCCTTTGATGTTTCATCAGCAAGGCTTGATAAAGAGGGCAGGGTTTCTTTGGCCCTGTGCTGCTGTCCCACTTTATCTCCTGTAGCCTTTGGTGTTAGAGTTGCGGGGCCATTTCTGAGACCTGACTCCTTCCTCCACTCTTTGTGGCTTCAGCGGCCTCGTGCCAACCATTTAGGTACCTCAGCCCTGCTGCAGCAATAGAGGCATCCTGAGAAGTTGGCGCTCTGGACTATTCTGGCTGCTTTGCTGGCAATGCAGTGAGCCAGCATAGAGAACTGAGCCAGTCAAAAAACAGCAGAAAAAACAATGAGATTGTCATAGCATGGAGATATGGGAAAGAACAGGAACAGCTGTGTGCTCTTGCAGAGGTGAGGCTAAAGGGAGATTTGGTGGTAGACCTGGAGAGCTCACACCGTCACCTACGTCTGCATACTCAGTGTTTGGGAAATATTTCATGTGAGCACTGTTGGGCTTCTCCAGACCTGGGCTGTAATTCTGCATCTGCATGGGATGTTGCCCAACCTACATATGTGAATACTGTGCATATATAAATAAGTCTTTGGAAAAAATAAATAAATAAATAAATATAGGGTACTTGTAAGGTGTTACAACCATTTTTCAGAAGTCTGATTGTTCTCTGCAGATTTCTTTAAAACTGCCGAAGTATTTGCATAGGACTTGTATAATAGGGGAATAATAAATAAATTTAAAAAAAAGTCTTAATTAGGCTTGTTTTTCTTCAGGCAAACAGGTGGAGTATGTTCTTTGATCTCACCCAACTTTTTCTGAAATTTCATGTTTTTCTTTCCTATATCTCTTGTTGACAGTACTCCTAGAATCATAGAAGGGTTTGGGTTGGAAGGGACCTCAAAGCCCATCCAGTTCCAACCCCTGCCATGGGCTGGCTCCCCCTCACCAGCTCAGACTTCCCACGGCCCCATCCAGCTTGGTTTTAAGCACCTCCAGGGATGGGGACATCCACAGCTTCTCTGGACAGCTATGCCAGCACCTCACTGCCCTCTCAGTTCAAATCTTATCTAAATCTCCCCTCTTTTAGTTTAAAACTGTTCCTTCTTATCCTATCAATCATGTATATACATGTATGGATATACATGCACACATACAAGCTTGTTTCCTTTATTACAATGTATAGCTTTCCCAGATTCCAAGACAGCTTTTATTGCCTGTGTACAACTGAATGAGCCATTGAGTTAATACTACTGTGTGAAGTTCAGGAAAGACCAGCAAACATTTTTCTAATAAGAGGATATTCTGGTCCTCTTGATAATCAACCTCCCATTGTAAACTCATTTTGAGTCACAGTTTAAAATCTTTGTTCCAGTGGAAAAGATTTTTATGGTCAGCCCAAACAAGCATTAAATCCTGTTTTTTTTTTTTTTAGCAGAGTTGCCTAAAATAGTACAAATTCTAAATCAGAAGAGTGACTCTAGGGAAAAGAGAAAAAGTTGAAACAATACAAATCATGGTTTGGTGGCACAAACCTTCTGTCCCACCCCAAACCATGATAGAAATTTGGCAGAGACATCAGGCTGGGTTTCCTTGCTGTAAAATGCTGCATGCTTTAGATGGCTGTATGGAACTGGATTTAGATCTTCCCTGTGGGTGGTTGTCCCCCTTTATTTTAGAGATTCCAGTAAATAACTTTGGTGTAGTTTCCACTGGTTTTCTTCTATGTAGCCTAATTCCCCTGTATTGTACAACCTTCCTGTATTTGGGGAGGAATGTTTTTCTGGGAAATGTGCCCATGATTTGGAAACATGGTGTCTTCTGGGGGTTTTGAACTCCAATTTCCTTGCTCTTCTCCCCTACTACTTAGGCAAGTAGAGCTGCCCAAAGTAGACCCATAGCTCTTCGCATCAGTTCTGCACAGCTTATCTACTACATTTATTTTCAGTCACTGGAATTGCCATGGCAGCAGCAGCCCTTGGGATTATTATTTTGTCACGACAGAGTATTAAGTCAGGACAGCCCGCATTGTGGGGAGGGTACAACTGGAGTGGCAGCGAGATTGTGGTGGGATGAGAGGAGTCAGTGCCAAGGTGAGTTGGGAAACCTGCGTGGTTTTATTGGGAGGTTGAGGTGCCCATACTCTGAGCACTCTTGAATTTTGCTGGCAGCATTGTAGCAATGTAGCTTAGATCTCTTAAAGCACATTCTGCTCTTCGTGAGCAATCCACTGTTGAAATGTTGCAAACATCATTTCTTACTTCTCTGTCCAGGCATGGATCTTAGTGCTCACATATGCATTTCCGTACCCCTTACTTGGGTTTGCCTCTGGAGACCAGGTTTGATCGCTGTGCGGTTGTTCTGGTGCCTGTAGTGCCGCAGGCACAGGTGAACTGCCTCCCATGTGACTCTGTCCTTTTGTGGTGATACCTTAGCTTGTCTTTAGCTACTTCTCTCTCCTCCTTTGCTGTGTTCTTTGCTGGCACAGCTGGGATATGGCAGCTATTTGATGTGCTGACTTTGGAAATTTGCAGTGCAGCCGCCCAGTGTTCAGTGTAATATCTCATTGTGCACTTTTCTACACTCTGTCCTTGAGTCGAGACTTGTCCTCTTGTATCTCGATCCTGCCTTTGGTCCTTCAGCATTCTTCCTGCTTGATGATGGCAGAGCGGCCAGAGAACTGAGCATCTGTTCACTTTGCTCTCAGTGTGGTCTGCCTTAGAAATGCTGTAGAGGTAAGTAACCCTCTGAGCTGGGGAGAGAACTCTAACTGGCTGGGGCTATCTCAGTACACACCTGGTGTACTCTTACTCTGAGCAAATAAGAACTACGCTTTCCTTACTTCTTTATCACATGGGAACAGCCGTCAGGGTATAAAGAGGCTTTACACCACAGAGGTTGTGAGAATGCCCTGCTTTCCATTTCTTTGTCTCACATACTTTCTTTGTTCTTGTGGCTGTGATATTGAAGCATTTTGCCAAAATTGAAGGTGATAGTGATTTTAGTCTTAACTGTAGAACAGTCCCTGAGCAGAGAAGAATGGTGATGTTAGCATATGGAAGTGATATATTTATTATTGATGATATCTTTAAATGATTAAACATTTTTTTCCTTGCATTATTTAAGGGAATTATGATATTCATCATTAATGGAAAGATGTCTGTCTAGGGAAATGCATGATTCATACTCATAAATACCTTCTCTGCTCTAATTATTTCCTTCCTATTGTCTTCTCCCAGCTCTTGCTTTTCCTTTTGGAGTAAGTGTTCATCATTCTGTAAATACCTTCTGCTAAATGCTGAGGTGTTTTCTAGCCAGGTAACTAAGATAGCACTCCAATAAGAGACATGGTAATTTAAGTAAGGAAGTAATGGTTACAAAACCCCATCATGTTTGAGAACTCTTGCTAGCAGATATTAATCAGATTTTTTTTTTTAATTTTACTATCAAATATGCTGGAAGCATGATTATTCCTGCCATTATATGCGTTTGTCTCCCCATGGTATGGTGCGTTATTGTAGCATGGTTTTATTAAAAATAGGACAATATTAATTGATAGTTCGGTTTTGATAGGGTAGGCTTCCCCTAGTGCATGAAGATGTGGATCAGGTTCAGTATGTTGTAGTGATTCTGTCAGTGGCCTGATGTTACTTAGATCTTGGGTATTCTGATATGATGTGAAAATCTTGATAATGTGATCCTCAGCTTTCTTAACATCTCCTTAGCATCTCATTTGTCTTGACTCTTCGGAGCAAGCAGTTCTTGTCCTTACACAGGTATCTGTTGCTTATCAGAACAGAAAAATAAACAGCCTTGCTCTTGCATTTTTTTTGATTTTTGTGGAAGTGAAGATGAAAGTCCTTCTGCACCGGACTCTTTTTTTTTTCCCCACATAGCAAAAACAGGATGTGTTTTAAAGCTGAAATGCATCTGTAAGGTTGCCTGCAATGCAGGGCATCGGAATATGTTGATGGGACATGGATTGACCGCCAGAGCCCCTCTGTTTTCTGCATGCTGAAGAACAGCTCTTTTAAGATAACTGAACAGAATATTCTGAATTGGAAGGAACCCGGAAGGATCCCGGAAGGATCATGGAGTCCAACTCCTGGCTACACACAGAACCGCCCAAAATTAAAACTCTGTCTGAGAGTCTCCTTGAACTCCAGCAACTCAGGACCGTGCCCACTGCTCTCTGGTGCAGACCCTGTCCCTGACCCCCACCTGCCCCTCCCCTGACATAGCTCCATGCCGTTCCCTCGGGCCCTGTCGCTGTCACACAGAGCAGAGCTCAGCACTGCCCTCCGCTCCCTATGAGGAGCTGCAGCTGCCATCAGGCCTTCCTTCAGCTCCTCTGCTCTAGGCTGAGCACACCCAGGGACTTCAGCCACTCATATGTCTTGCTCTCCAGACCCTTCTCCTTCTCTGTAGCCCTCCTGTGGGTATTTTCTAATAGTTTCACGGCCTTCTTATCTTGTAGCACCCAAACCTGCTCCACTGCGGACCGGAAGGGACAGTCTCTCCCCTCACCCAAAGGCAGTCCTTGCCCTGATGCACCTCAGAGCGTGGATGGCCCTTTTGGCTGCTAGGGCACACTGCTGACTCATATTCAACTTGCTGTCAACCAGAGCCCCCAGATTCGTTTCTGTTGGGCTGCTCTACAGCCTCTCATCCCCAAGACCATACACATAATCAGGGTTGCCCTGTTCCGGCCCTGTTCCCTGTTGTATAATCCAGCACTTGCTATTGTTGAAATCCATATGATTGATGATTGCCGGCCCTCTAGTCTGTCAGGATCTCTCTGCCCTCGAGGAAGTCAACAGCTCCTCTTAATTTAGTATCATCAGCGATCTTAACAGCTCATTGAAGCTTCATGCTTTTTATGACTTTAAATAGATGCAATCAAATTTTACTAAATTAATACTTTGGTGTTAGTTTTCTTAAATCATTAATCTAAGAGCTATTTCTTGAGGAAGAAAAGGGTATTAAAATAGAAACTTAATTGTTGACATAATTTTGGTTGATGCTGTAAAATGGACAGGATTTTTATTTCCCAGAGTTGAACAGCAGGAGCAGAGGAACAATGCCTCCCACTAAGATGCAGATTTCCTTCACTGATAGTGTTTCAGAACCAGGATCCAAGGAAAGGCAGGGCCCAGCTTGAACTTAACTTGGCAAAGGAATGCCAAAAGGAACAAGAAAGGCTTCTACAGGTACCTCAACCAGAAAATGAAAGTCCGGGAGAGTGTCCCTAGTGATTGATAATGGCAAACTGGTAACAGCAGGCAAGGAAAAGGCTGAGGTACTTAACAACCTTTTTTTTTGTCTTGGATTTCTGTGCTAACTGCTCTCCACACAGCCCTCAAACACTTGGTTTGATAGGAAGAGATTGGGGAAGTAACATCCCTTGCACTGTCAGCAGAGATTGGGTTAGTGAACACCTAAGGAACCTGAACATCCACAAATCTTTGGGTTCTGCTGAGAGGCATCCTAGAGTCCCGATGGAATAGCTGGCGTAGTTGCCAAGCCACTGTCAATGATATTTGAGAAGTCATGGTAATCAGGTGCGGTCCATGGTGACTGGAAAAAAGATAACATCACATCCATTTTTAAAAAGGGTAAAAAGGATGACCCTGGGAACTGTTGACCTGTCAGTCTCAGCTCTACACTGGGGAAGATCACGGAGCAGATGCTCCTGGAAGCTACACTAAAGTGCATGGAAGGCAGAGATGATACAGGAGAGCCAGCATGGTTTCACCAAGAGCAAATATTGTTTGATCAATCACGTGGCCTTTGATGATGGTGTCACTGCATCAATGGACAAGGGAAGAGCCACTGATGTCATCTATCTCTACTTCAGTAAGATCTTTGATACAGTCCCCCACGACATCCTTCTCTCCAAATTGGAAAGATAGGGATTTTATAGGTGGGTTGTTTGATGGTCGAAGAATTGGATGCAGGATGGAGTCCACAGAGGGGTGGCCAATGGCTCCATGTCTGGTTGTAGATTGGTGATGAGTGGTGGCTCCTGGGAATCAGTGCTGGGGTCAGTAACTCTTTAATATCTTCATCAGTAATAATGACATTGGGATTGAGTGCACCCTCGGCAAGTTTGCTGATGACACCAAGCTGTGGGGTGCAGGCAACATACCAGAGGGACCTAGACAAACTTGAGCAGTCGGCCCAGGTGAACTGCATGAGGTTCAACAAATCCAAATGCAAGGTTTTGTACCTGGGTCAAGGCAACCCCCATTACCAATACAAGCTGGGAGATGAAAGGGTTGAGTGCAGCCCTGCAGATAAAGACCTGGGGGTACTGGTGGATGGAAGGTTGGACATGAGACAGCCATGTGCCCTCTCAGCCCAGGAAGCCAGACATATCCTGGGCTGCATCGAAAGAAGCATGGCCAGCAGAGTGAGGGAGGTGATCCTGCCTCTCTACTGTGCGCTAGTGAGGCCTCACCTGTGTCCAGATGTGGAGTCCTCAGTACAGGAGAGACATAGGTCTGTTGGAGCTCATCCAGAGAAGGGCCACAGAAATGATCTATGGAATGGAACATCTGTTCTGGGGCAGGTTGAGGGAGCTGAGGCTGTTCAGCATGGAGAAGAGAAGGCTTTGGGGAGACCTGAGAGCAGCTTTTCAGTGTCTAAAGGGAACTGCAGGAAGGAAGGAGACAGACTCTTTAGCAGAATCTGTGGTGATAGAGCAAGGGGAAATAAAAAAAAATAAAAATAAAAAAAAAGTAAATCAGAGGATGTAAGAGGCTTTTCCCTCCTTTATTATTCCTTCCCTTCCTGCCTTTGCTAAAAATTATTTTTTAATTTCAGCCTCAAAAATCCTTCTAGGACCCCTACAAAGAGTTCATGTTTCTGTAGCTTTTTCCTGTGCAGCAGTACGAGCGAAAACAAGTTGCTGTTACTTCACTCTGTTTTATTGGTGTGCTGCTTGCCCAGCCTCTTGTGCTGGAGAAGGTGAGCAGTTCTTCATGTGGCATCTCAAGCTTGCTGAAGTGCCCATATGCAGTCTCTCTGGGAAGAACGGAGTATCAAGAGTTGACAGATGTGTATGAACCTGGGAATGCAGTGAGTTTCTGTATCACAGATAGTTCTCTGCTCCATGTTTTGCAGCCTTATCCTTCGGGCAAGCTGTTGAACTTTAATGCTCTTGGTTTTGCAGGGCACCATGGTGTCAGGGGAAAGGAGGCTGTGCTTCCTGGCTTTTGCTGCCAATCAGCTCATTGTCAAGAGCATAAGGATTTATTGTTTTTTTCTTTTTTAATTGTATCTAATCACTCTACAGAGGCTCTGTTTAATGTCTTATCCTTGTTTGAAATGTAGAATTTGTCTGGCACTATTAGTATCCGAATGCAGAGAGGCCACAAGATTCGTTCACAGAATTGCGGGAGTTGGAAGGGACCTCTGTAGATCATCAAGTCCAACCCTGCTGCTAAAGTGGATTCCTACAGTAGCTTACACAGGAAAGTGTCCCGTTGAGATTTGCCTATCTCCAGAGTGGACTCCACCACCTGTCTGAGCAGCTTGTTCCAGTGCTCCGTAACCCTCAAAGTAAAGGAGTTTTTCCTCGTGTTTCTATGGAACTTCTGTGTTCCAGTTTATGCCCATTGCCCTTTGTTCTGTCACTGGGAACCACTGAAAGGAGCCTGACACCACTGACTTGTCTCCTGCCCATTAGATATTTATTAGCATTAATAAGATCCAGCTTCATTCTTCCCTTCTCCAGGATGAACAGCCCCTGGACTCTCACCCTTTCCTCATAAGGGAGATGCTCCAGACTCCTCATCATCTTTGTAGCCCTCCTCTGGAGTGTCAGTAGAGGTTCCCTGTCTTTCTTGAACCAAGGAGTCCAGAACTGGACACAGTGCTGTAGATGTAGCCTCACCAGGGCAGAGGAGAGTAGTACTGTAGTGGATGGAAATTAAAAAAAAAAAAAGCAAAACAAAAACAACCACAGTTTCTGCCTCAAAAGCATGCTGCTAGAAGAGATGGAGTGATAGAGTACATGATGCTGAGTGTGGGGACACTTGTCCCCGCACAGCTCAGCCCATGGGTATGGCACAATAGGCAGGGCTAAAGGCACCACAGGGTTGTCCCCAGCCCTATATGTCCCACCTGCTGTATGGGATGCTGCCTGTCACTGACCAATGTCTGCCACCTCTCTGAAGCTGCATCCCCATCCTGATGTTTTCCCTGTGCCTCCCATGAATCTCTTTGCTGCCAGCTATCCCTTTGGCCTCGAGTAACCTCCTGTTTGTCTCTCTTTGAATGTGTCCCCTCCCTCCCCCTCACTGGCAGGGTTGGTTGCAGGGCTGTGTGTGTTTATGTTGGTCACGCGGTTCGCACGGGGCTGTGACGAGTTCCTGGGCGCAGAGCATCCGCAGACACGAGGCCCCAGCGTGCGGCGCTCGGCTCCTCTGGCCCAGTGTCCAGGAGCTGAGTGGAGGGGAGGGGGGGTGGGAGGAAATGAGAATTCTTAACCATTGACTGCAGAAGAGAGTTAATTAGAAAGATAGCAAAAAGCTCCCCCCCCCACCGTTTGCGGGGGCGCCTGAAATCATGAGGCTGCTCTGAGTCTGTGCCTCTGAGCTGTGTGGCTGAAGCGAATGAATCACAGCTTGGGGGGAATAAAAGCCTGAGTCATAATCACTAATACTACAGAGCGGATTTGCTTTGTTTTTTTGTTCCTGCACTAATGTGCGGAGAAGCAACACGAGCCCTTTCTCTGCTGTTTCATCAGAGAAGAATGCAGCCCTGTCTCCCCACAGCAGTACTCAGCTCTGCGATATGTCCCAGTTGGGTGACCCCAGCCATCTGCCCACAGCCTCAAAGGCTAGGGCAGCAGTCTTGCACCTCTGTCACTGCTGGGCAGTGAGAGGGGCAACTTAAAATACTCTGGTTTGGTAACCAGCACCTGTTCCTAGAACTCCTCAGTGTGACTTACTGGTTTATGGCCACTCAGCTCCCACAGCTCAGCAATGTAAATGCACTGACATAAGCTAGCTGTCACTTTCCTAGGGATGTTCCTACAGCTGCCCGAGTCTAAAACCCCACAGAAATTCAAATATTGGTATTTTTATAGAGTAGCTTATTTTTGTCATTTTGTTAGGAAAACCAACTCTCATTGTGCTTTTAAGTTTGGACTGGACTGTGAGTCCAACTCTGTTAAACTCACTTTGACTTCCCTCCCCAGAAGGGGTACATAAAAATTTAAAGAAAAAGCTAAAACCTTTTTCTTTCCTTGAACAGTACCATAAATTCAGTAGTGAGCCAATCCCTGGGACCAGTTCTGCTTGCTGTGTGAGATGTACTCCAGAAGGTTGTTTCGGGGTTAAATGGTTCCATGGTGGGTGGCAGAGCTAGTTTGCCCCGCATGGCAGCTTCTGCCTTTGGTGCCAAGTTCTGGCTGTCGTGTTATTTTAGCTGATTAGATTAATTTCCTGGATGAAGTAAGTAAGTGACATTAATTATGTTATATTACCAATATGTGCTGCTGCTTTAGGCCTTGTATGTGCTTAAAAAAAATTTAAAGTACTTGCATTGCTTGAAGGTTCGTGCACAGAATTGAAAACCTGTGCACGATCGTGCATGCTTGTATACATACGTACGTACAGAGACAGAGGAAAGAGGTGCAGTAGTTTAAATTTTGGTAAGCAGAGTGTTTTGCTATAGAGTGTTTTCATAGAATCACTAGGGCTGGAAAAGACCACTAAGGTCATCCTGTCCAACCATCAACCTATCCCCCTCATGCCCACTAACCCGTGTTGTGCAGTGCCACATCCACTCTTTTCTTGAACGCCTCCGGGGATGGTGACTCAACGACCTCCCTGGGCAGCCTGTTCCAATGTCCAACCACTCTTTCAGAGAAGGAATTTTTCCTATTACTCAACCTGAACCTTCTCTGGTGCAACTTAAGACCATTCCCTCTAGTTTACTGCTGTTAAAGGGGAGAAGAGGCTGACCCCCACCTCACCATAACCTCCTTTCAGGGAGTTGTAGAGAGTGATAAGGTCTCCCCTGAGCCTCCTCTTCTCTAGACTGAACAATCTCAGCTCCCTCAGACACTCCCCATAAGATCTGTGTTCCAGATCCTTTACAGCTTCACTGCCCATCTCTGGATAAGCTTCAGGGCCTCGATGTCTTTCTCATAGTGAGGGCCCAAAACTGGAACTGTTGTTTTTGCCTTGTGGTGTTCTTAATTTTTCACTGTTAAAAATAATGGCAGTAGGATAAATGTTATCCCAGAGAAAAGCTGGCAGCATGTGGGTTCAGCAGTGGCAGCCAGGTGTTCCTGGTACCAGCTCCAAGTTTCACTGCCCCTTATACACCTAAAGCTGCTCTGATGGAGTGATAACACTTGCTATGAAGTTCATAGATGTTCTAGTTTTTTTTTTTCTGTCTTGTGCCAGGTTATTTTTAAGCCAAATCAGTTCCCTGGCTGCGTTTGCTACCTGACTGTAGGAAAGGAAGAAGCAGCATTTTTTTGGGAGACTTCATTGTTGAAGTATGTGGAGAGCTGAGAAGTGTGAATACAAGCTGGTGGGGTTGGTCTGCTGCTGCTCATGTGCTCACAGTGCTGATGTCACTGTGGCTCTATAGATCACTCTATGCTGCACGCAGCTCTTCTGCTGAGACAGCCCAACCTCATTCCCAGATAGTAGTAAACTCCTGCAGCAAAAAGAATTTTCTGTTTCCTTCCTCTCTTCCACCTCAGCCTCTATCTATTAGCCTGTTCAGTCACATGTTGCCAGTGTCATTAGGGCTGTGAGTGTATTTTTGAGATGCATCTCTAAATTTATTTCAATTTTCTGTTCATAATTTTACAGACTGCTAATAAGCATTAAGTATAGGTAAAACCAAAGAAAATGTGAGATGTTTTGGTCTCTTGTCTGTGGAAAGGAGCTAATGGGCCTTTGGGTATGAGGATGGGGAATTTGCAAGTTCTGGATATCGTTTTTTCCCGCTCTCTGTGTAGGACTTACAAGGAGGAAATTAAGTCTTGGAATAGAAGAGTGCTTGATTTCTGCCTTCAGTCTCTTATCTCAGCTTGTGTAAACCAACTAGGCTTCTGAAGCTGGTCCCAACTGTGATGATAGGGTGATAGCAATGGGAACAGGCAGGGACAGTAAAGAATAAATATCCATCCAGTTGAGTCTGGCCAAAGGTCTGAAATGAGATGTGGATTCCCCTTGCAAAGATCTCCCCCCTCATTACACTAAATCAAAATGAAATGGAGATACTGATTTAATTCATGCACTCTTGGTATGTAGAAATGTCTAAATACGAGTGCATTAAAGCAGGTGAAATGATTCCAGCAGCTTTTCTTGGGGAGAAATACGTTATCGCTGCGAGGCTTTGATAGAATGAGGGCAAACTTGTATAAAATGCCAATGCTTCCTGTTGGCTTTGTATTTGCATAATTCTCAGTGCTTTCACAAGGCTCCTTGCTTTCGAATGTTTGTCCAAACATTAAGTAATCTGCAGCAGCCTGGGGCTATCAGCGGCCATAGTTTCTGCCTAGGAGGGTGGGGAGGCTTTGGCTGAGGAGGACAAGATGAGGTTTTGCTGAAGGTGGAATGCTTCCAGGAAATTGGCACCCAGCTATCAATACTCAGGTCAGCCTGATGGTGCTCAGCAATACCTGCCCCGGCTCAGGCTTGTCGTATGGGAGTAAACTCAGGTGCTGCCTCAATCTGGATTAAAAGATCAGACGATAATTCATGGTTCTGTGGCTGGAACATTTTAGGGGATGCCCCCTGTTTGTTTGTTTGTTTGTTTGTTTGTTTGTTTGTTCTTTTGTGGGATGGCTCCTTATTTGTCACCATTCAGTTGCCCCTCTGGTCTACAGGGGCTGGGGTTTTGCCTGTGCTCAGTCATTTCTCTGTATCCTCAGTGCCAATGGGATTTATTTCAGCCCATGCTGCAGCCCTGTCTGCATGCAGCCAGGCTTTCCTGTTTGCTTGGCAGAGAGCCTGAGGGCAAAAAGAGTCCCCACATCACTGAGCACTGTGGGACCGCTCAGCAAAAATGTCAGGACAGATTTCCCAGCCCCACAGAGAGCTGGAGATGTCCTATCTGGTCCAAACCCACTGATCTCATGAAAACCCTTGCAGCTCCCAAATCAGGCATTGTGCTAGAAGGCGATGGAATACAAGAAATGAATCAATTCACATATCCTGGTAGTTGTATCTAAGCCACAGGGGATGTCCAGAAGGAAATGGTGTCACGCATTGGCAAGGCAGCAGCCGCATTTACTGGCTTAATTGAGATTTACTCATTGAAAATCTGCAGCTGAAAGGCTGAACTCTGAATGTTGGACTTGAAAAGTTATTTTTTATCTAAACATACAGATCTGAAAGTTGGAAATATATCAGAGGTACAGGCAAATAATCTGAGTGCCTTTGAAAATAAATGGCTTAAACAAGGGCTGAGCAGTAATCTCCCAAGACATAGTAAAAAAAAGAAGATAGAAGTATTTGGGGGATAAGAAACAGGACTGTCTGCTGTGTCGGAGGTCTGCTGGATAGTGGAATGGAGACACTGGCAGTGGTAGGAACAACTCTGCTCTTACATGCATTAATTGGGAGGAAATTATACTGGGTTTATTGTAGCCTGCACAGGAGGAGCAGCGATAGATGGGAGTGGTGGAGCCCTGCTTGGCTGAGAAAAGTCAGGCTCATTTAAAAGTTTTGCTCATTTGGGGTCTATGCTTAGAAGAGTGGGATAACATGGCACTGTCTGTCGCTGTGTGATTTCGTCCCTGCTGGTAGTTTGAGCTTGTTATGTAACTCCTGTTAATTCTACATATACAGCACAATGCTCAAGTTTCCTTTACTGCAGAAACAGATTCCTCCTGTCTTCATTGCTGCACCTGCAAAATAAGGTGTATTATACTTCATTTCTCTACAGTAGTCCAAAAGCTCTGAGTTTCTGGAATTTCCCATTAAATGTCCAAAATGAATTCCCATCACCGTGGATGGCTGTAATAGGTGAGTCATGTAGGTGAGGGAGAATAAGAAAAAGCCAATTAAGAGGTGTTATCAATGAGCAGAGGAACATGAGTGCGGAATGCTACTGGGATTTTGAAGACTCCTTCCTTCCTAAGCAGCCAAGGAGTATAAGGTATAATCTCACCAATTAGTATATCAAGCTGAATCTTAAGGCTGGTTGGGCCACCTGCTCTTCTACTGCTGGAAAACATCCAGAGCTGAGTGTAACTGGAAAGCTTTTTGCTCCAGCCTGAAGTTGTTCATAGCCAGCTTATATTCATTTGGCCTTGTGAAAGTATCATCTTTAATTGCTGTTTCTGTGGTAAGGAGACCAGTCTTGTCTCCTCAGAAGCATTCATCTTAAACACTAGCAGCTCTCATCTCCCTTGTAAGAAGGGCTTGTCATTCCCTCCTGGCAGCTCTGATGGGTTCTGTTCATATTCATCCTTCTTGAACATAAGCTCCCAGATGGAGCTTAATATCTTATAGTGTTCTGCTGTTACTAGTATACCTTTACATTTTCTGTAAATCTACCAGAAATACTTCATTCTCCAACACTTGTCAGTATCATGTAGACCTTGAAAACCTACTGTGCTGACGTCTCTGGTTGTCTCTTCCCAGCATTTGGTGATGTGAGTCATAGGAACGTAGCATTGAGTCTTCTTCTCGCTAAAGCCTTATGCTTGGAGAAATGAGGGGGTTGATCCTAGTCTACCTGCAGAGTGACAACATTTCTAGTGTTTAGTTTAGGCCTCAACTCAAACTGATCTTCCCCCTCAGTGTCTTTGTGAAGAAGTGTGGAGTTCTTAGAAGAAACAACAGTTGAAAATGTTTCTTTCTTGTATTTGAGCATTTTTTACTGGGATTGTTTGGCAATATGGGGTATAAAAAGTACATTTAATATGATGGTATATCTATTTCTGGTTTTAATCTTCATATTGATGACTAAGAAGATACAGTTGTTGTAAATTGTAATGTTTGTGATTGTAATAGACTTTTTGCTACTAAGATGAAATTTCTACTTACAGTTTTCTTCAAACTGGCAGGTGCTTCAGTTATTTGTTTAAAGAATTTGCATCTTTTTAACGGGGATTTCAGGAGCTGAAGTGAAACTCTGAAGGTTTTAGGCAGTGCCATGGTTCACCTGATTTCCAAGGGTCCCCTCAGCACTGTGGGTTGATTGCAGCTCCAACTACCGATGTGATGAAGTCGTAACAACTCCATGCTGTAGATAGTTACCTTTTGCAGCAACACAGCTTGAAATAGGGGTGCACTCTGCTGTAAGTAAGGGCTTTATCTCTGGGAGAAATTTACCTACTCATTTGTACTTTTCATGGTTATAATTTGAGGCCCATCTCATAGAATCATAGAATAGCTTCAGTTGGAAGAGACCATTGAATGTTATCTATTTCTACTCCTCTGCAGGGAAGCAGAGGGGAGCAGGGAAGCTAGCCATTAGGAATGAACTGTCAGTGCAGAACTGATGCTGGCAGAGCCTTTGCTTTCCATGCTTTGTTTCATTTGTGTGGAAGGGAAGAAAAAAAAAAAAGAGAAAAGCCAGCAAAAACAAAAGCAGACTTTCTGCTGCAGCTGTTTGAAACAATAAATGAGCCATGATGTGATGTGGGTTTTATTTTCTCCGCCCCCCCCCCCCCCCCCCATTTTCTCATCCAACTTTTTTTTTATTTCTCAGTCTTGGCAGTGGGAACAACCATTCTCAAGAGCCAGTGCTCTACTTTGGTGAGTCACTGGAACCACATGCACTCTGTTTACTAGAGTGCAGAATGTGCTCGTGCCTTGCTACTTCCCGGCATGAGTGACTTTGCCTTTATGAAGCTCTATGCATACAAGATGACTGTGGGAACTTGTCTCTGTAAGGCCAACACCTGAGCTACTGACGAAGGGAGTCAGTGCAGTTGAGGTCAGTGTGATATGTAACCCCAGTGATGTAATGCACAAGGTTTTGACCTGCAGGAGGTTCAGCCAGGGTGGCTGGAGCACTTGTGGACACAGCCACTGCGTTGCTCTTCTCCTGGAGTTTGTTCTGGGACATTTAGGAATGGGAAACATCACGTGAATCAGCTCAGATGTTGTCATGCATTGCAACTGCATCATATTAAAGTCCCCTGAAATAGGTTACTAGTAGTAGTCTGTACTCTTTTCTGGGAAGAGTAATGAAGTGAAGAATAGTGAGTAGCAAATACCTGAGTTATCTGACTTGAACTCATTTGTGCTAGGAGACCAGCACCCTCCTGTACTGCCAGACATGAAATTACACCCAGATGTGAGTGTCAGAATAGGTCTGATGGGGCAAACCTACAGTAAGAAAGCTGTCTGTGAGATTATACATGAATATATCTACATAAAAACACATAGTTGGTTTAATCAATGACCCTGTGGTTACATGGACCTGTAAGGGTTGTGGCAGGTGGTCTCCTGGCGATGCAACTGCCGTGGTAGATGTTGTCATTACTGTGTCTGCTTTGCTTCCTGTAGGCTGCAGTGGTCCCTGTCAGTGGCAGAAGGGGAACTGTGTCAGCTCCTCAGCTGCTACAAGTCACAGTTGGTGAATTAGTTTAACCTGTTAATTTAATCTTGATAGGCCAGCAGGTTATAGAATCATAGAATCACTCAGATTGGAAAAGACCTTAAAGATCATCAAGTCCAACCATGAGCTAACCATACTAGCCTAACTAATAACCCTCTGCTAAATCTTATCCCTGAGCACCACATCCAAAAGGTTTATAAACACATCCAGGGATGGTGACTCAACCACCTCCTTGGGGAGCCTATTCCAGTGCTTAATAACCCTTTCTGTAAAGAAATTTTTCCTGATATCCAACCTAAGCTTGTGGATGCTGGTGCCCAATGGTGGGCAATGACAGGATTGTGCTTTCTCCTGCTAGGTGTGCGGCTCTTCTCTCCAAATGTCTGAGGCTGGAACCAGATGCTGAGCAAGGATAGTGGTTGGGTTTGATCTTGTCTGGTGATCGCTGTGTTACTATGTTTATAGCCCATCAATTTCACTGGAAGGCTCATCACATGGTCTCTGCAGGATTCAAATTCTTCAGAGTTATTCCTGGTTCCTGTAGATATACAGAGCTGTGATGCAAATGTATTAATGCCTAGAATGCCTCTGGGCATCCTAATGAATAAGACTTGACTGGTAGAACCAAACCATGTATAATGATGTACAATAAACTCCTCCAGGTCGCTCATGTCCATGGGAGTGCTTGAGGATTTGGATTTAGAAGGCAATTTCACAGTTTTCCAGAGGTCTGTTTCTGTGGGAAGCGTAACGAGGAGGAGGGTGGCAGGAAGTGATGATGTGAAGGCAGTTGAGGATCACAAGATCTTTAATCCCTCAGTGCCCCACAAGTGGGGCTCTTTATGCCTCCCTGTTCCGCTGCACTAGGGTTAGAAGAGAACAGGCTCCTGCTGTCCTGGTTCCATGTGCTGCCTCCAATAGTTTTACGCCACTGTGAACACAAATGAAAAGAAAGGAAGATAGGATACTGTCATATTGGCCTGGCTGCATTCATGGAGATCTCTACTAGTGTGACTGTTTTGATAAAAAGAGGACTAGAAATTTCCCTCTTTTCTGTGGTGCTGACTGATTACAGTGCTGATATGGAAATTACATATGCAGTGGCTGTACACGTTCCCAAACCTGGTGGAGACCTCTACAAATAAACTAAAAGTGTGCTCAGAATTGCTGCAATAAACCATCTGAGTCCATCTTGAGTGCCAAAAGGGCTGTCGTTGATGGCTCTGAAAAAAAGTAGCTCTGAGGGAGTGAATGCTGTTTCATGTCAGTGAGAGTAAGTTCTGACCAGCTAAATTAGGCTTTGTCAACTCAAGGCTAAAACTTCAGCATAGCTGTGGAAAGTGCAGGCTGGCTTTGGCATATCTGGATATTAGCATGATGCGTTTCCTATGGTAGGTGTTGGGAAAGCCTGCATCTGCTGTAAAATAAACAGCTCTTTCCTTGGAGGTGTACTTGCTGAGATATGGTTGATGGACAAGTCTCTCTTGATAAATGTGACTTCACAGATCGTATTTTCAGCCTCATGGAAAAAAATGGAAAAGGTATCAAATGTGTCAAACTATTTAAAGGACAAGTCTGAAGGTAATCATCCTAAAAATAAACATTAAAAATGATTCATGAGCTTAGGCCAGGTTATTTCAAGATCAAAATCAAGGCCACGGCACTCTAACTCTCAGTGTAGGTTTCCAGGTCATTTTCATTGACTTTATTCATCTGTGCTGCTTTTGAGGTAGGAAAAAAATGCAAATATCTACCAGGATCTTTACACTCTCTTCCTGAAAGCATGTCCCTGAGGAGTCCTGATTCTTCTTGCAGTCTTATGATTCCAGGCCTGTTCTGTATTGTTTTCCTTTGGTATGTCAATCTACCCATTAGGGAAAAAAAAAAAGTAAAAAAAGAAAAAAAAAAAAAAAGTAGTTATGGTGCCTTTTGTATGATCAAAGCTGTTGTACCTTGAAACAGGTTGCCTGGAGAAGCTGTGGATGCCCCATCCCTGGTGGTGTTCAAGGCCAGGTTGGATGAGGCCCTGGGCAGCCTGAGCTGGTGGGAGGCAGCCCTGCCCACAACAGTGGGTTGGGACTGGATAAGCTTTAAGGTCCTTCTCAATCCAAGCCATTCTGTGATGCTATAAACTTTTTTTGGTATGGTGATGTGTACACAGCAACAGTGTGTGGACGGGTCCTATGAGGACGTGGTGTGGCAGGTCTCGGGACCTGCTGGAACGAGCAGCCATGACAGCCTTGTTTTTCCAAGATAATCTTTTATCAGGAAAGCAGTTTAGAAGATGTAGGTGAAAGGTGATGCTGACCAAGTACTGCCACTTTCCTGGCTATGTCCTTTGACTTTTTAGGCTTTTCTTAGCCTCGCACATCATATTGCAGCTGCTGGGTTGCTCCTCACCAACTTGAGCTGCTCCAGGATCATAGGAAGGATTTTGGGGACTGGAGAAGTGTGAGCTGGTGACTGTGTGAAAGTTTAAATTTGTTGTACTATAGACACGTCTGATCTGATGTCCTGACGCCCAAAATGGGCACATTGGCTGGGTCAGAATAGGGAAAAGACGTGTCATCTTCTTAAGAAGTGACTGAATAAGCTGAATATTCTGTATTCAGTGTTATTTTTATGCTTGACTGCCTTTAAGCCCCAAATAATCAAGTTCAGTTGTTACTGTGCCACTTAATCATAAATCTTGATGAAATGCTTGCTCTTTTCTTCTTTTCTTTTTCTTTAACCTTGGGACCTTCTCTCAGCAAATATGTCCCACAGTCTGATTATGCACCGTGTGGAAAAAATATCTTCCTTTATCAGTTATACATTTGTTATCTTATGTAAACAGGGAAAGCTGTCTAGAAAGGCTGCTAACGTTTGCTCCTGTATAGTCCCTGATAGGGGGGTGTGCAAATGGGAAAGGAGATTGGCAAAAAGGGTCTCTTGAATGAGTGACATTTGGAAGAAGATATTTCCAAGTATTTTGGATTGGATCATAGACTTGTGAATTGCTTCACTTAAGATCATGTACTCTTGCAATAGTCTCTTTCCATTCTTAGTGAAGGATTCTTGGATGAAAAATGGCCATCTTTATGAAAACAGATCTTCTCTTGCCCTGCCATGTCCATAGAGCTGATTATGACTGTGAAGTCCTGACTCAGCTGGATTCAGTGGAGAAACCCCAATGGGACTCCCCCTGGCAAGGTTGTGTGACAAGAATTAAACCCTATGCTTAAGGAAGGCAGATCTACTTAGCAAATGTATCTGCACAGCAGGGATGGCACAACCATGACTTTACACACAGGTGTTGTGGTAGACAGTGCCTTTCTCCACTGTAACAGGACAAAGAGTTGACAGGAAGCAGTGAGAGAAATGTATTTTTAGGAACCCTGTGCCTGGCAGGATATTGTCATCTGGGTAAGAGAAAGAGACCTTTTGGACCCTGTTCTGCTGAGATTCATGGAGCGTGCCTTATAGGTGATGAAGTAGTTAGCTGCATTCACATGGAGCTGATGGCATGTGGCTGGGAATTCCTCCAATGCCTTTAGGTGCTAATGTAAAGTAATCCTACCTGTTTTTTTATTTAGTTTTCTCATAATTCTAGTTTGGACACTAAGAGATGGAATTCCTCTCAATAGTAGCAAGCTCTTCTGAAAATTTGGGCATTAGGCATTGAAGAACCTGGACTGCGTGACATGACAATTTTAATTATTAGCAGCAGATAAGAAGTGCGGTGCATCACCAGTCTTAAAGTAAAACATAAAAATAAATCTCCTCTTTGAGTTGCAGGAAATGTAGTTGGTTTTGTGCATACATGAAGGTGTCCATCCCTCCAGCTGAGTCAGAGCCTTACTGCTGTCCTGCCAGCATATACAGCATGGACACCAGTGTTTGGTGGGAATCTTTGCATCTCTTCCTCCAAGCAGAAGAGGGAATCTCCTTTGGATACTGGGAGAAGCATGAGCACTGGGCTATAGCTCTATAGCAGAACTGCACTGATGCAATAAATAAAACATTTCCATGCTGGATTTAGTTAAACCAACACTGCATCTATGTTTGGATGAAGCTTAATCCTACGCTGTTATGAAATCTTTCCTAATAATAATAATAATTTCATTCACCTCGAGAGGGTCCTGAGCTATTGCCCATGAACTTAACTGTGTTGCGCGTTAATGCTGCCTGTATTAGCAGGTAGGCATTTATTTGGATTTGCCAGCAGTTGCTGAAATGAGTCAAAGTACTCCATGGGCTTTGGTTCGATTGAAAACACTTTCTGTTATTATTTACAGAATATTGAACATGTGCCCTTAGTAAACGGGAGGTTAAAAAAAGTAACAGGAAGGTAGAGCCTAATCTGCCAAAACATCTCTGGACTGCTGTTCCCAGAGATGTTTTGAAACCTTCACCTTGGTTGCCTCTACAGGACAGTGTGTGCCATCCCACAGCATGGGGGACTTCTCCCAAGCTCTGTGGGGTGTAGGTGTGCACCCATGCTGAAGCAGGGACTTCGAGTCACGTGTGGTGGGACTCAACGAGAGCAATTATTGCTTTCTCACGTCCAGGTTCTGGAGGAGGAAGCAGCCACTGAGAATTAAGCTTTGAAAGGTGACAAACAGTACGCGTGAAATTCATAACCCATGGAAGGGGGTGATTTACAGTGATTTAAAAAATGAATTTTTCCTGCTTGGCCCTCATTCCCTTGCTTTTGACTGATTTGCTTTACTTGCACACCCACTGAAAACACTCCCAGCAAACAGCAGTGTTTGGTTTCTCTGTGGGTTGGTGAGCTGAACCCAGGCAGAGAAGAGCTCACAAAGCACCGCAGGGAGGATGTAGAGCTTGGAGGGTGCTAGAGAAGTGCAGCACAGTCAGAAATGTGTCCCTCAAGCCTTCTTGAACCAACAAGCCGATTTGCTGCTTGTGGACTTGGAGCTGCATCAGTGTAGTGTGGCAGAAGCAGCAATCAAACTTGGCCAGCACTGGGGTTTGTGGCTGAGTCATTGTCCCACCAGTGCCCTTAGCAGAACCAGCCACTGGCAGCAACTGGCACATCTGTGCCTCCTGGGAGTTGAAGCAGTGGCAACATGGAGGATATAATGTCGTGAATTTCAAACCCAACTTAATAAAGGAATATAAAAATAAACAAGTCTGTAGTAGTGATGGGTTGATGAAAGCCAACTTTTAGCTGTGAAGGAACTGCCTCACGTTGGTTGGCTTTACCTTTGAAAAGTAAGTAGTTGGTATCTTCTGTTGCTTCTTTCTTTTTTTTAATGAGATCTAATTAATGTTACAGTTAGCCACTTTTATAATTTTAGTGCAACTCTTTTGCTCCCTAGAAAGACATAGTTATGAGAATTTCTGTATTTGATTAACTATAAAGCATGTTTTTAGCCTTTACAGTAACAAAACAAATCCTGAAAACGCAAAGAATAGGTATAACACAAATAGCTAAAATACACTGATTAGAAGGATTATTTTTGTAGCTGGCTTAGTGAATTTTGCTGGTAAAATAGTTAAGTTTGTTGTAGACTAAAAGTCATAAATTAATTAATTATAACAAGAAGTGGTGGTAAACTTTAGATAGCTCCGGGAAGCCAGGATGGCTTCTCAGGAATCAAACCAGGCATAGCAAGAAGTGAAGCTGCAGATGGGTTCCAATTTCTTGGGGTTCCTCAGCTGTACCTGGTGAAGGAGCCCCACAGGAAGCAGCACAGGGTGCAGCCCCATGGCCCTGGAGATGGAGCAGCAGCTCCATCCCGTATCTGTGAGAGCTCTTTCAGGCCTTTTGGGCTAGACATAGGCTGGCTGGGGAGCTGATGGTTTCCTTGTTGCCACGTTCCTGTGTAAGGAACCTGAGGGAAGAAAGGAGCTCTTGTTCCAGCCCGCTGGTGGTGCGGGAGGTGAAGCAGTGCCCGCTTGGGTGTCAATAGAGGGGCAGGGATGGAAGCCTGGGCAAGTGCCAGGGTAAATACCAAATGTCTATTCTGTTGTAAGGAATTATAAGAATTACAGAATTAAAAAGCCAAAAAGGCTGAGCCTGTGTGCTAATTAGGCTCCCACTCAGGCTTATCTGTAGCTTATCTTTTTCAGTGAACAGGACTGTAGTCACCTCACAGTCCTTGTCCCATTACAACTGCTGCACACTCCGCTGGGCATAAGCGAAACACCAAAGTAATTGCATCCGTGCAAGATATAAAAAGTGCCTTTTGTTTCTTTTGCAAGCAAAGAAGTCAGCTGCTCGGGAGGGCCATCCGCTAGCAGCAGTTGCCTCAAAGGGCTTTTCTGTGTGGCTGAGCTCTTTATCGTCCCTGATCTGTGATTTGGGTCTTTGTCACAGCTGGCAATCACCTCCTGCTCACTTGTAACATGCACAGAGCGCACTCACCGAGGCCTTTCAGAAGTAATGAATTCCCATCTCAGTTGTGGGGTTACCAAGATATACACCGACTCAGTAATGTTACACTTGTCATGTGGCACTTCTATAGCAATGTAAGCAGTGGGTGAAGGTCCCTTCTGTAAGATACAGCTGAAGGAAGGAGCATTCATAGCTCCTGGTTTCCCTCAGCCCAGGGTCTTCTTGGAGAAGGACTTTGCTCACAGAACTGTGCTGGCAAGGACTTCTAGAGGTCTGGCTTGCACCGAGGAAAATAGTGCTCTTGAATCATTAAGCTTGGAAAAATGATGCGTGGTAGACACTAGTTAGAGCTGGGGCAAGATATAGACCCAGCCATCAAGTATGGACATCTATGACATGTTTGAGGAGTCCTGAATGGCTCTGGGGAAGAGTTAGTGTAATAATACCTAACATGGAACATCTAGGTGTAAAAAGTGCACTTCCTTGAGAAGTCTCACAAGAATCAGCAGTCCTTAGAAGCTCTGGTTTTTGTTTTATCCCTGTGTGTTGAACATGGTTGTTCCCACTCTCACTGGAGGATACTCCTGTTTTTGTTGTTCTCCTTTGAATCTGTTTTGGTTGGCATCTACAGAACTTACTTTTTAGAGCAAAAAGTGGTAGGATGGGACATGATAAACGGTTGTGGTCTTTACCTCGTTTCCTTACAATACTGTACAATGCAAATGGTGGCTTTGGCAGTCCATACAAGGATATTTCAGACTGATGCAACAGGCAAGTTGGGGTTTAATGAGCAGAGTGAAGTCATCTCCTGGTTTGCATTGCTAGTTGGGTGTTCCGGTGGAGCCCTTGCGAGGTGCACTTCCCATATTAATCACGTCCTACCATAGCTGCATTTTCTGATGGAGGAGCCAAAGCCCACTCTCTAGAGGTTGCCTCAATGTGGCAGTCAGTCAAATTTGTGAACCCTTCAAAAGCAGACAGGTTACTCTAAGAATGTGGTGCTTCTGAGAGTGAAAGGGAGCAGCAGCCTTTATTTTTTTGGAAAACAAACAACAGAATATTTGAAGTATTTTGTTTTTAGGATTTTCTCGATAGTTCTTTTATGAGGATGTAAATATGACGTTCAGACAAACTCTCATGTCCTTCCATGACTCCCTGAAGTAAATGAATTCATACTGTACACTGCCTCACTGATGAAAAACACAAGCCCTGTTGACCTGCAATCTCTCCATTTCCCGGGTTCAGTCTATACCTCTTCTAAAATTCTGTGTTTGAGAGCAGGGTGGTAACAGCTGGAGAGAGATTTCAGAGATGTGTTGAACTAGTTAACCAGCTGGACGCTGATGCAAGGGACAGTCCAGCTTGATCCTTTCCTTCTCCTTCTGTCACTGAGCTTGCCACACCTAGAGAAATCCATTCCCCGGTGGTGGCTGAGTTATGCACTGTGCTGAATTGGATTTGCTGCTTGGGGGGTTTGGCCAACACATGAGCTTGACCCCAGCAGGGGCCCAGGTAAGAGAGAGGACAGACTGTCCTGCGGTGGTTCACAGCCTCCACCATAGCACTGCTGCCTTACAGTAAATATACCTGCAACCTTTTGCTTAAAAGAGATGGAGAATTTGCAGGAAAACATGAAAGACTTTTTTTTTTTTTTTTTTTTCCATTTTGTTTTCCTTTCCTTAACTGGGTGTCAAAAAACTTGTTTCTGCATAGGAAAATAAAGAGGGGCCATTTTGGGACGTTTGCTGTGTTTTTGAGGGGTGAGTTTGGAGCGCATTGGATGTGGGACAGGAACAGCAGAGACAAAAAGCCCTGCTTGCACTTGTGCTCATAATAAAGCTCCTGCTGTAGTACTCTGCTGCAGATATTGAGGTTTTACAGGTCCCTCACTGCACTTAGCTCACATGGTTGGGTTGTAATGAACAAGCTGAAGTGGAAAAACAGTCTTTTCCTTAAACCAAAAACACAGGCACAAAACACCCTTTGTTTTTTTAAAACAGACATTGCACTTGGGACCCTTTAATGGTAAATATTTAACAGGTGGAAGTCCTTATTCCTTTCTCTTTTCCCCTGTATTTCCTAATTAGCAGCAAGTCTTCTTTTTTTCTTTTTTTTATTTTTTTTTTCATTTGGCTGTTAATCATCTGAGGCTCTCTTGGGTACTCTCTGCTTGCTGCTGTTTTTCTTCAGCTCATGTGATTTGGTCTTGCTGCCCTTGAAAAGGAGCTGTGGGCTCTGAGTGCTGCTGTATTTTGCAGCCTATGCTGTGTTTATTTGGAGCCAGGCTTGCCCAGTGTGGGTGGCTGAACTGTGCCCTGCTGATCAAGTGCTGGAGTTGTTATTCATTGAGGGATGAGAAGAAGGAATGTGTTTCTCAGATGCTGGACTGTCACTTGCAGTGTAGATGTACTGCTGCATGACTTTCTCTATGTTATTTTGGGCAAGACCTGCAGGTGTTTGTCAGTGCTTAGACATCTAATTTGTAAGGAAAGCAGAAGGCTGCTGTAAGCCTGCAGTGCAAAGCACTGGAGCTGGAGTTGAGGTCTGCAGGGCAGATGCATGCAGGATTTTAAGAGCAAAATGAAATTAACCAAGTAGTTGACTTTCCAGGTTTTTCCCCCAAGCACAAGAGCTTGAATGTCATCTGCATCCCACACTGGGACATCCTGTATCCTGTCCTCACAGCATGGATGGGAAGGTGTTGAGCACATCGGTGCCGTGTCTGCCATACCACAAAAGAATATGCTTAAAATGAACATATTCATCATTGGTTTATCAGTTCTTCCAACTCTTAAAGCCTATCTAGAAAGAGGTGGATATTTATGTGGGGATAATGGAGCAAGTGATCTTCCTGCCCATAGCTGCTCCATAGCCTCAGGTCCTACTGCTACCCAGAATCACAGGATTGATAACCCCTCAATGCAGGTTGAGGTTGGAAGGGTCCACTTGGGATCATCTAGTTCTACCCCTGCTTCAAGTAGGGTCCCAGCTGGCTTTGCAGGCAAATAATGGCAAGAGAAAGAGCAGGAAAAGCATCATTTTTGTATTTTCTTTCTTTTGTTTCTTTGACTCATCTCCTTGTGAAAGTGTGTACAGTGAGCTAGAACAGAAGCCCTATTCCTCCTGGCACAGAGGTGACTGGTGATGGATTTTTATCAGTTGGCATGCACATATTTTGTAAATAATTAGTTTAGAGAAAAAAACAGCTCAAGGGTTTCAGGCAAATGTTCTTTTAGTGGAGAAATACTTTTTACAGGCATTTTAAGTGTCGTACAGTCATCAGAGTGGGTGAGATTTGCTATATGATGAGTGGGATGGGAGTTATTTTGGGGCAATCGCATCCTTTTCTAAGATTTTTTATCAGCTCACGGTTTTGGTAAGATCTGAAGATTTGTGTCATTTAGGTGGACATGACTTGGGGCTATTTTGTTAGCCCTACCCATCACTGGAATACCAAAGAATCAAGGAGACCATTCAGGTTTCTGGTTTCAAGAACTAGAAGACTTGAGGGAAGACTTAAAATCACTTTGCACTGATTTGAGTGTCATATTTTAGTCTGCAATCTAAATATACTGTGAAGACACCAGATTTCAGTGACTTACAATGTCATCAGTCCTACTGGTGGCAATTGTGACTCAGGTTAGCTTGGGTTATGTTAAGCCTGCATCTTTAGAAAGCAGAGAAGGCGATTCTGTTGTCTTCCTTAGTGTGGAAGAAGGTTTGATTAAAGGCAGGTTGCATACTGAATGTGACGTGGAACACTGTTTATAATAAGCATGGGTTTCTCCAAAGTTTTAAACAGGAAAAAAAAAAAAAAAAGTATTCTGAACATTTAATTATTCACTTGGTTATTCCTTCTATTTCTTATTTCTGATGACGTTTCATCTGTTTGAGGATAGGACTTCATTGACACAATTAGCAAAACAAAACAAATGATTATCACACCTTTTATTTAAGCCTCTGCTATTTAATGTATTTGCTTGCACTTTCATTATTCATTTGCTTGGTTGCAATACACAATGATATCACCTTTCTCTGCTGCTAGAGCTAAAACAAAGCAAAAAAAAAAAATCTTTTGGCTCTGAGCTGCTCTCTGCTGTTTTTATGACAGATGAACTAGAAAGCAATGTTGGGCAGGGAGTTATTTGAGTTTCCTTTCACTGCTTGCAAAGCATTATTTCCGGGCCTGGCAATTGACTGAGTTTGTGTGATTGCTTTCCTATCTTAAAATCACAAACAAAAATCCCAGCAACTTGATTCCCAGCACTGTTAGTAATATCAGGTTTTAAAAGGAAAAACAAAACAAATTTTGATGGCTTCATCGAATAACTAGAATCTTTATGACTAATTCCCTGGGCATTTGAAGCCGCTTTGTTGAGAGGTTTTTATTTCATTTGAACGTGGAGGTGTACTTGAGTTGGTAGGAAGTGCAAACACAGTTGTTTCACTGGAGAGCTGAGTGCTTCCAAGGTGTTAGGGTTCGTATCCAGCTGATACGTGGGGCTGTTTCCTCCACTTCAACCAAACTCCAGAGGTGCTTTGGATGGGCATTTCTCTCTGAAATTAAGAAGGCAGAAAGTCCCGCTCAGCTGCTTCCTTGCAGCCTTTTACTGCCTTCTCTTCCCTGTTGGAGAAAACATGTAATTAGGGTAAAAAAGTAAAAAAGGAGAAAGAAAACTGTCTCCTTTCCCCAGCCAAAAGGGTTTTGGAAGGATGTGTTGGTTAGGTGATCTTCGTTTTGGTTGTTGGTTTATAGTCCTCCTCGTTTCATATCACTTGGGACCTGTGAGCCTCTGGAAATGGTGGTCCCATGGAGCCTTTGCTAATAAACTTTGCTAAATAAACCAGGCTAATAGGGAAACAAATGAAAAAAGGAGAAAAGTGGAAAAAAAATTAAACAAACCTAAAAACTTCCTCCTGTGCAAAAGTGAATCGAAAGAGTTTGAATGGGAATAAGATAGGTGGGAAGAGCCTGTGGTTTCTACTACCTTGTGGTTGCTCTCATATAATGGCTGTCCTTTTCCTCTCTCCAAAGGTCCCAGCTCTGTGCCTTCAACCACTCTGGAGTAATGTTGGGAGGAGCTCTCAGTGATCCTTTCCATAGCTTCCAAGGATTTTTAGGATTATGGGATTTACGGACCTGCAAAATCCTCTGGAGAACATCAGCCACCCACAAAACCATCTGGAATTTCCTGCCATCTTTTTGCCCTATCTTTCCTGGGTCACTGAGTGTTGGGAAGGAAGCACCTCTGCTCTGAGGATTACAGCAAATCAGTCGTTTGCCATCCTTACTGGAATACCTTCCATTTCAGTTGCTTGGAACAGAGCAATTATTGCAGAAGGCAGAAGGATATTTTTTCCCTTTCACTGAGCTTTTGCAGTGCAGCAGTGGCCGTGTCTGGGTATGTAGATGGTTTCCTCATTCTCCACCCAATTTCTTTTCCTGATGTTTAGGAACTGAATCATTCTGTTTCCTTACTAGCCTCTGCTAAAGGTAAGGCCTTTCCATCTCTTTAGCATCATACTCTGAAGATGGCTTTTCCTTATTAGCAAAGGGGTGGAGATGCTCACATCCATGCCTCGTAATTCCTCCTGCACTGCCCCTGGCCACTCAGCAATTACTGATGTACTCACAGCACAACGCAGACACTGGCTGTGTGTGAACCTGCTTATCAGGCTTTGCCATGTAATTTCAGAGGAGATAATATGAGTATTCAATCCATTTTTTCTCATCTTAATTTAACAGTGCTTCTATTGAAGAATGGCATCATTTAGAGGATGACATAAAAAAAGGAGATGGCTTTAAATTTTAACTTGAAAATTACTCGTCTTCAATGTAGACATAGATAACTCAGCAATTGCAGTGATAATTACTAATTTACATTTTTATAAAGATTTACAATGACTTAGATGTTTTTATAAAGGTGACTGAGCCTTTTTCTTTTCAACACCAGAACTGGATTGTTCTGTTGGTCTCTAGGGTGTCAGTTTGCTTTGAAAACCCCACTTTTGACAGTTGCTCTGGAAGTGTTGGGGGATGAATCTACTCCTGTGTGCTGATGAACAGAATGCTTTTCTTAAAAAAAAAAAAAAGAATAGGGAATGGAGAAAAAAGTTAGCTCTTTGAATCTAGATTCCAGATTTATTTATTTTGACTATATGAAAAAGAACTGCTAAGGGGAAATTGCTGAAAATGCTATTCTGCATTCCCATCAGCATGTGTGAGGCATTAAAAGTTTCATCTTATTGCTTTGTAAGCACAATTTTACATCAGATTAAAGGAAGGAAATGGAGCCAGGGGAACAAAATCAGTTGACCGTCTCTTGAATTTGATGTGATACTTAAGCCAGATTGAGAACATAGACAGAGACTGAGAATTAAAAGCTTCTTTGCTTTGACTAGCAGGAAGGTTGAGTGCTTGCTGTGCTTCTAACGGAGACTGTAGTTTAACTGTGGGGAGTGAAAGCATTGTACTAGGTCTATGGAGTGGGTCATGTGTATTGCTTAGGCTTGGTGGTCAATGCAGGACTCTGCGTAGAGCCAGCAGCCTTTGGGGTTTGGGGCAGACATGCCCGTGAGTTGGAATATCCAGTGTTTAACTTGATCTGTTCACTTGGCGTGTTGCAATCTAGCTCAAGTGGTGTAGAAAATACGCTGAAAAGTAATTGTATTTCTTTTGCGTGGTGAAGCGGATCTTCTGAACTTCTGAAGGCTACATTCTCTGGTTGCTGAGACAGAGAAGAAAGGGAAATAGGGAATCTATTTCCTGTAGCTGGCTCCTCCAGTAGCCTCATCTGTGCCACTGGTCAAGTCACTTAATAATTTTTTGTTTGTTTCATTCTGCCCTTGTAGGGTGATAACATTGTGTATAGCAGTATGTAGGTAACTTTCAAGGCAAGGCCCTTCATGGGTTGATCAGGAAAGTAGTTTAGCCCGTTTCTATCCCTTTTGAATACAGAATGCAATTTTCCAAGCGTGGAAATTCCCAGGCAGTTTTATTAACTGCCTCCTAACAACTTCTAAGGCACCGAAGAAAGATCACTGGAAGTACGAGCTTTCTAACTATTATTTAAGCAAACATGGTTGGTATCTAAAAAGCTCCTTTGTCAGCAGTGTGCTACAACACCATGAGTTTTATCTTTTGTACATAAGCAGGAGCTTGGGGCCAAAAAGTCCTAATTAGAGCCACGAACACCTGCAGAAGACCTGGAGTGCACGTACAAGATATATTTATTGGTCTCCTCCCAGCCTTATTGCTCAGCCTTTCAGGAACAGCATCTCTGTAATTTGATGTGAGGGAGTTCCTTGGGATTCCTCTTTGTTTAAAAAGCAAACTAAGTATGATCACTGCTTGTATACGGTTCCTTTGTCTTTCTTCAGTATAAGATAGGGTGTAGGCTTCAATTCTTTCTGGAGTACTTGTGCTCAAGCGTACCCCAATAAAACAGGCTTTTGGTTGCTTTGCTCTTGTGATGCAGTTCCTTTGGTGCTTCTGCAAATGTTTCTTTGGAGATGGAATAAAACCTGTCCATCACTGGGTAATTTAGAGCAGCACCAGTGCTGTACATTGCATGATTCTTCATTGCCACTAGGATTGCAGACAAGCTGCAGTAGATGTACCCAAACTTTCTGTTCTGCTTTGCCCATTGCAAACTCAATCCTGCCCATCCTGTCTCAGCTACGGAGACCCTTCACACCTAGGAGCCTGGCACCATGCAGGTGACATGGACTGGCAAACCTGGGATGCAGCTGCAGCTCGATGCATCTCACTTGGCCTTGCTGCTTACTCTGTGTTGCATTGCTCTGGTTCCATGCTATCTGTAGGTCTATGGACAGATGCATGGTATTAAGTTAGATATTAGGAAAATGTGTTTTATTTCAGGTTGGATATTAGGAAAAGTTTATTTTCAGACGGAGTGGTGAGGCATTGGAACAGGCTGCCCAGGGAGGAGTTGGAATCACTGTCTCTGGAGGTTTTCAGGAAACGTGGAGGTATGGTATGTAGGGAAATGGTTTATTAGGATGGTGGGATTGAGTGTACAGTTGGACATGATGATCTTAATGATCTTTTCCAACCTTTCTGAATCTGTGATCATTAATTAAAAAAAAGGTTTCAGCTGATTGTGAAAGTGGTGTCATTGGGCGTACAAGTGTTTGTATGATTCAAACGCACATAGCTGATTTGGAGATTGTAACAGCATTGTAAAAGTGACAGCAGTGCTAAGTCGGTATTACTGGTGGTTACATGAGAGTGAAAAAGCAGCCCTGGCACATTGCAGGGATGCTCCAGCCATGACTAACCCCTCGCACTCACTGGAGAGGAATTTTTTGGTGCCCAGCACAGACAAACACTGATACTATAGGTTTGCAGCAGTTTTCAAGTCTATCTCCAGCTGGCACAAAATAAAGGAATTGCAAGTATTTATTGGTTAAAGGAAAAAAAAAGCTCAAAGCTATAAAATAAATTTGACAATGTAGTTTTTCTTCTGAAATCTTAACTTTTTTTATGGTTCTCTGAGTTGACTTTGTGGAAGCCCAGCAAAGGAAGATGATTTAATCTACAGACAATGTCTCTTGCTTGATGGTTTCCTGCTTCTAAAATTTACTCCCAGTTCTCTGGAATTGGGGCTTAAACTAGGTTTGGTTTTCAAATGGGATTTTTGAGGGTGGGTGTAGTAAATGCAAGTGCTTTTAGAAATTTCTTATATTGGGTGCCAAAAGCCTATCTGGCACTTTAAAAATATTTACAACTTAATATTTGAATTCACTTCTTCCTCCAGGATGCTGCTTGGAGAATGTACTGGTGATTCTGATTTGAAATTTTGCTTTGATCTTACCCTTCCTTGTCCTTGTTGGAAGGATTTCATAGGATCATAGAGAATGATTTGAGTTGGAAGGGACCTCAAATGAGGATATAGCAGGGGTGAGTGCTGCTCACAGACCTGCTGCTGCTGACCCTGGCGCTGCAGTTTGGAGAGCACTGACTTGAAATGCAGCAGTGAGAGCTAGCCTGAGCAAAGCTGATTAATCACAAACCTCAGTCATTGGGTTATGCAAAATCGTAGTTTTGGTGGTCTTTCCCTTTTTTCTTTTTTTTTTTTTTAAAGGTCTGGAATGATCCTACTAGTATGTGATGAATGGTCCTTTGTTTATTGTTTCAAGATGTTGCTCAGTGCTTTCCATTGACTAAATGTCACAGTAGTTACTTTCAGGATATAGTTCTTCCTTAAAAGTGATCTTTGCTTTTGTGATGAATAACTGTTTGCAGTTCCTGACTTGCCATGCCTGTAAGTGCTGCCTGCTTGCAGACTCACTATTCTGCTTCAGATTGTCCTCAGGAAGAAACAGTGAAATACCAGCAGATGCATTATGGCATCTTGGTTACTGAATCCCTTGTACTACATTGCCGGGTATTGCAGAGCCATAGGTGTTGACAGGCTGTTTTCTTGGGCTCCCATCTGCTGAGCAGTTGATGGGGATTAATATTTAGGAGCTTGTTTTGAAATCTGCCTCATGCCACTAAAATGTAAAACCTCCAAAGCTGGCTGGCATCCTGAGGCATTGAGGGGCCCTTGAGGGGCTTTTCAGTAGAGGTGTTTGCATTCACAGAGTCACAGAAAGGTTTGTGTTGGAGTTGAAACTGAATGGGCTTTAAGTTTCCTTCCCTCTGCCATCGGCTGGCAACTCCTCACCAGCTCAGGCTGCCCAGGGCCCCATCCAACCTGGCTTGAAATCCTCCGAGGACGGGGCATCCACAGTTGCTCTGGGCAGCCTGTGCCAGTGCCTCGCTGTTCTGTGAATAAAGAATTTACCCCTAACATTTAACCTAAATTTCCCCTCTTAGTTTAAATCTGTTCCCCCCTTGTCCTCTCACTACACTACCAGAACACGTAAGAATTCCCCTTCTGTTCTCCCACTTATAACTTCCCTTCAAGACACTTGAAGGCTGCAGTGAAGTCTCCCAGGAGCCTTCTCTTCTCCAGACTGAACAAGCCCATATCCCTCAGCCTTTCTTCATTCCATAGGAGAGATGGTTCCAGCCGTCTGATCATCTTTGTGCCCACTGTTGGACCCACTCCAGCAGCTCCATGCCTTTCTTGTTCTGCGGCCCCCAGACCTGATGTGACCGCGGTACTCCAGGTGGGACCTCACAAGCACAGAACCTAGAGGGGAGAAAATTTTCACCTGCCGACGAGGATGGGATTCGAACCCACGCGTGCAGAGCACAATGGATTAGCAGTCCATCGCCTTAACCACTCGGCCACCTCGTCTGCCTTGTCTGTCTCCTTGTGTTTATTGCAAAACTATAAATGTTGTGGCACGATGTGCTGGGTAGGAGTCACAGCTCCGGTGTTGCTCTCAGGCTGTGCTCTGAGGAAGAATCCTCCTGACTCTGCCATTGCATGTGAACATGTAGGAGGATGTCAGCTGAGGATCCCCGGAGGTCGGGAGAAGTTGACTGGTTGGAGTTGGGGATGTGTCACCACCCGTCCTGCTGGCACCGTTGCTTATTCTACTTGCAGGGAGAAACTCCTCTTGCTGTGATGCCTGCACAGTTTTATCTTGTGCTGAGCAGTTCACATCAGCATCAGGTGGTTTTTGTTTGACCCGTGCCCTGCTTCTAAATGAAATAACAAGGTACTGGGAAAAAAAAGTAATCTCCCAGATAAGCATTTTTTCCTTCTCTTCTGTAATTCGTGTGGGAGCTGGCTTACTCTGCTGCTGGATGACTAAGGAGGAAATTCTTTTTTGGTTAGGGCAATGCTCCGCGTCCACTGGAATTTGTTTTATCACAGGTTTATCACTTCCACCCTTGGAATTCATAACCGTTACAGCGTGGGGCAGAAAAAATAATGGTGACTGCAAGTTATGCTGTTTGTCTTCCGTGAAAAGGATACCACATAGCTGAAAGGCTTTCTCAGGTTTGCTCTGTTTTGCATAGGGATTTTTCTCCATATCCGGGTATCTTTGTAACAAATTAACTGTGAATAAGTCTTGAATATTCTAGCAGCTGCCATCTTTGAAGCGTGTATTTTTTCCTTGTGCTTAAGTTAATTAATGCCCATATCTTGAGTATAGGTGAGTGTAGCTCTGCTCATTGTACAGATAGGGAGGAGGTTCTGATTTATCGTGGCTCAACCGAAGGATGGCAGGGTCAACGTCAAGTTTATGTCTGAAGAGTTTCTGGTTCATTTTGTTAATCTCCATTACCTCCCCTTTTTATAGGGGATCTGGATGTGTATATCTGGAGGATGCAGCTGGGATTTGGACGTGCCATGCCCTTCAGAAGCTGTGCTTGTTGGTTGAACGTGTTTATTCTAACAGCATTCGCTTTGCTGCCGTGTTACTGTGATTTCAGCGCCGATCCCTCTGAGCAGCCTGACAGGGCTTCTGAAGAGATTTGACACTGCAAAGCATTGTTTACTTGCAAAAGTATTATTATATTTTGCATATCTATTATTCATCTCTTGTGCTAAAACTGACACTACATCATAAAATTGCTCTTAGATTTCAAAGCTTTGAGCAAAAGCTGTTTTTGTCCCTGGATGCCAATGACAGCACTGGGAAGTGTCGTAGCCTTTGTATCTCTATAGTCCCCTTTTATGAATTGTGAGTGATGGCAGGGAAGTATAAAAGAGAGCAGCGGAGCCGGTTTGATGTTCATAAAAGGCTTTGATAAAAGATGCAGTGCATAGACCTGATATTATATCCTATTTTTAACTTCTTGAGCACAAAGTGCTCAGATCCAGTATTTTTGTAAGATGGAAAGATGAGTTTTTTTCTTTCTTCTTCTTCTTTTTTTTTTTCTTTCTTTTTTTGTTTTGTTTTGTTTTGTTTTGTTTTTAGGACCAGGTGAAGCAAAACAAAAAGTCTCCCTTCTGCATTCTAGTAAAACTCTGTGTCCTCCATGGAGGCAGAGGAGTCTAGCTGTGGGTTGATCCTCACTGCCTGCAGGCTGGCACCTAGGACAGCAGCTGGCACATGAGGACAGTTACCAGCTCCCAGAGCTAGCACAGCACCACAGGGCAGAGCACAGCCTCTAGGTGCAGGAAAGTGCAACTTTCCTATGAGCCCAACCATGTTTCCCACCATTAACTGGTCCCCCAAGAAGCAGAAAAATAAACCATTTGAAAGTAAGGGCAGCTCCTCTCATTTCTGTACAAGTCAGATTACGGTAAAGGCATCTCTATAATAAGCAGCTTTGCTTGCTCGGTAGGAGATGAGAGGCTGTGTGCAGACAGGGTAATTTGGGTTTTACTGATGAAAGCACTTGTCATTATTTCCAGCCTCCTACATGTTTCGGTGTTCTCTTTAATCTCTTCTATCAGCCTTCTTGCTTGCGGTGTGCCTGTGTACTCATGCATATTCATGTGCAGGGCTGTGATTCAGGAATGCACATACAGGCACATGCCTAAAGCTTAATAAGGTGCTTTCCTGTCTGCGTGTGCATATGCACGCAGGAAACTGTGCAAGGAGAAGGGCGTGCAGTGTGTGGATGTCACAGTGGCATCGTTATTTATTTGTGTGATTGGGTTGCTGGTTCATACACAGACCTGCACCCTGGGTATCAAGAATCCCAACAGTCTCAGCATGCAAACCTGATTTTGATAGTACTTTGATGTTTGTCTTGCTTGACGCCACATCTTTTATTCTGTTACGGAGAAGTGTTAACACCCTGTGCAGTGGAGAACAAGCCCTGTTATTCCCTGGAGAAGCCCAGAACAGAGTCCAACCTTGCTGCAACTCTGAGAAAAATTTAAGGTTGATCAGATGAGCATTAGCAAGCAGCTGTTAGTGGTAGTTTTGAGTCCTTCAGCAATCCATGCTCATCGGTGGGTCCGCTTAAAGCTGGAGTTACATTGGAAGTAATTGGATTTGGGCAAAGTTGTCTCAGTCTCTCACCTGTCCGAGGTGCATAAGCTACTTTCTACTCACGTCTAAGTATCTAAGTGCATTTATATGCCAAGCGTTCACCTGTACCCACAGATATTTTTAATGGGATGAATAAGTTGTAATCACCATATCTAAAAAGCAGTCTAATTTTTTGGTTGCTCACCTGTAATGCTGTGCAGCATTATGTGTAGGAGGTGCTGTAATGCTTCACAGTGTGATGTGTTGGGCACAGAGAGCTTCTAGTAGAAGCATATCTGCAAATCGAAGTGTCTTTTCAGCTTGTGGAAGATTGTCAGACCAAAAGTTTTAGTATCCCTGGTTATTCTGTAGGGCACTGTGGGACTGTAGTACGTAGCTCTGGTTAGGCCGCCCTGCAAGTACTGTGTTCAGTTTTGGGCCCCTCACTACAAGAAACACCTCGAGGCCCTGGAGCATGTCCAGAGAAGGGCAATGAAGCTGTAAAGGTCTGGAGCACAGTTATTATGGGAAGCAGCTGCGAGATTGCGTAGTCTGAAGAAAAGGCTCAGGGGAGACTTTATGGCTCTCTACAGTTCCCTTAAAGGAGATTGTGGTGAGGTGGGGGTCAGCCTCTGCTCCCAGGTAACAGTGACAGGACTAGAGGGAGTGGCCTCAAGTTGTATCAGCGGATGTTCAGGTTGGATATTAGGAAGAATTTCTTCTCAGAGTGGTTGGACATTGGAACAGGCTGCCCAGGGAAGTGGTAGAGTCACCATCCCTTGGAGGTGTTTAAGAAACGTGCACATGTGGCACTGAGGGACGTGGGTTAGTGGGCATGGTGGGAATGGTTTGATGGTTGGACATGATGATCTTAGTGGTCTTCTTCAATCTTAATGATTCTATGACTTTGTACCACTGAAGTAGATACTGTGGTAAATCAGAAAAGCTGGTCCTTAATGCAGGAAAGAGAAGGGACAGTTAGTAGTACTCAGAGTAGTACTTGTTGGCATGGACTTAAAACTAGGCTGTCCTCACTTGCAGTGGATTGGCTGCACCAGCTCAGATGTTCTGAGGTGTTTGCACCTGCCTTGCTGCATGCTGCAAAGCAGTTCACTTGCTTACACTGAATTTTCAGGAGCAATTGAACTGTTCAACTGCATGTCATAGAGAGCCAGGCTCTTAGGTGCACCAAGAGCTCTCCCAAATGGGCTGTAGCATCCAGCAGAGCTCTGCTAAAGCACTGGATGAGAAATGGCCCTTGGCTTGCAGGAGCTGTATTTCCTTTGAAACAGAGCAACTGCATTGCTTAGCTTCACAGGAGGTAAGGGGAAAACCAAAGTGAAGCAGTGACAAGGTGCGGAGATGCCCGGGGCACAGGGTGCTGACTCCTAGCAGGAGGACTCTAAAAGCATTCTCATTCTACATGTACCTGTCCCTTTGTTCCAGCTGGATTTTATGGGCTTTCTTATTCAGCAAGTGCTTGTGTGTAGCAGTGCTGAAGCAGGGTCCCAGCAGGAGGAGTGCTGCTGGCTGGGGAGGCAACCCAAAACAACAACAAGAGAAAGTGTCCAGATGAAAGGTCTGGTAAGCCTCAGTGTCTCCTCTGCCTTGTTTTCAAGCTCTTCTGTAATCTGCTGTCATATTGGGGTCTGGGCATCGTGGAGCTCAGCAAGTAGGGGCTGAAACTTAAACAAACAGTGACTCTTCTATAAATATTTAGCTCGCACTGTTTAGGAACTGCTGGAGCAGGAGACAAAATACATTTCAAGTTCATAACTGTCTAAAAAAACTACTGGAGATGGCGCTTGATCAGTGGACCTGTTGACATGTGGGTTTTCCCCTGTTTTTCCAAAAGAAAAGGACTTATTTAAGCACCCTTTGCAGAGAAGTGAGATAGTGCTCTGCCAGTGTTTGCATGTATTGTTTCTCCGAAAATATACCAGCAAGGGTAAGGCTGACTTCCATGATCCCTGCTGCAATTAAGCTTGCCCCTGCAAGTGCCTGAGAGCAGGACAGTTGCCACTTCTCTGGTGGAGAACTAATTTTGTCTTTGTTTTCACTGCAGCGGGCAGAAGCAATCTCAGGGACTGCATCCTCTCCTTTGAGATCAGAGGCACTGTGGTTTTAGTGGCTGCCACGGAGGTTGCAGAGGTTGGATTGCTCTGTGCTGCTTGGGTTTGGGTACTGAGCCAGAGGGCTCCAGATCTTGGTGCTTTAGGCTTTGTGTCCCATGTTGTTGCAGTACGATGGCCCAGGCCAAAACATCACTGAGATTAATGGGTTTCAGAGCATGACTGTGCTGCACTGGAGTTTCAAATTAGTGTGAAGATGTCCTGCTGTTCAGTGTCCAAGAGCTGGGACTTCTTGCTGGCAGTCTGAGAGGTGGAGGAAAAGGATAATGACCCTTTCTCTGCAAACATCTGGAAGTCGAGAATGCAGCTGTGGGGCATGAAGACCTTTCGGAGCACATACTTTGGTTGGCTGCCCTGATACCAGGATAGCTGCTGGCTGCGTGGCCAGGCTGTGAGAGCAGCCCTAAATCTTGGGCTGCCACATTGTTCCTGCTCTTGCAAAAGCCTCGATAGCGAGGTGGGCCTGTCCCTGTCAGCCTTTCTTTGTCTCTTAAATATGAAGATAATATCCTTTGTTTACATGCTGATAAGAAATGGTATCAGTAGCTGAGACAGGCAGATGCACATGTGCTTTGAATAAGGAGAACGTTTCACCGGCACAGACAAAGGTCTGGGATTGTTGATTAAAAAGAAAAGAAGATCAATTATTGATTGTTTTATTTCTTCCCTTCCTATTCTAAAACAAAGCAGTTGTTTTTTTTTAAAAAAAAAAAAACAACAACTTTTTTTATTAACTTTTTTTTCCCAGTGCCTGCCATGCCATTTTGTACCAGAGTTGCCTTTGCCAACATCCCAATCACCCCTGCCACCCTGCTCCTCCCTGCTGCACATTGCTCAAAAAAACTTTATTCAGTGATGAAAATTCTTGAATTTTGCTGTGAAAAAAAGAAACTCAGAGTGCAGAAGGACAAAGGAGTTGACTTGTGGAGCAGCTCCACCAGCTGCTGCATGGTCCTTTGGAGGAAAGCAGCACTGGCACAGGTTGCCCAGAGAGACTGTGGGGTCTTTTCCTTGGAGATCTCCAAAAGCCACCTGGATATGGTCCTGGACCAGGTTGCTGAGGGCCTTGTCCAGCCTGATTTTGAATGTCTCCAAGGAGGGGCATCCACCACCTCTCTGGTCCCTGCCGACTTGTAGAGGTGAGGGATTCATAGACACATTCAGGCAGTTGAACAGCACAGTGGAAATCCAGTGAGCCAGTTCCGTAACTGAACCTCTTTGCCATCAGCCTGAAGTATGTGATTGACCTTATCTTAAGTTGCAAAGTTAAAAAGGAAAAAAAAAAAAATCTGATAACTTGTCAGAGAAGGAGAGCAAGTGTAGCAAAATGTTTTGCATCCCTTGCAAGAAGTTTGGTATTTGCTTGAACTGCCTCTGCTCCTAGGTCTACTCCTCTTTCTGAAGCTGTGAGGAGAACTCAGCAGATGTGCAAGCAGTGCTGAGTGCTTTGTATGCAGGGACAAGAGGTAATGGCTTTAAGTTGTGCCGGGAGATGCTCAGGTTGGGTATTAGGAAAAACTTCTCAGATGGAGTGGTGAGGCATTGGCACAGGCTGCCCAGGGAGGTTGTGGAGCCACTGTCCATGGAGATATTCAAGAACATGGAGATGTGGCACTAAGGGGCATGGATAAGTGGGCATGGTGGGGACTGGTTGATGGTTGGACTAGATGACTAGATGATCTTTTCCAGCCTTAATGATACTACGGTTCTGTGATTCAGGGTGAGCAGAGAGGGGCCACAGAGCCAATGTGGGGCAAGGGCGAGTAAGGGAAAGGTAAATTCTTTGGTTGCCAGCTCATTGAAACCGCTTTTGGTGCTTGAGAGAAAACGTCAGTGTTTGAGTTGGATGTGACAGCGGGCTTGATGGTTTTTCTCTTTCAATAGTTTCTTTGAATGCTCTTTTTAATTTAAAAGGAGGGTTTAAAATTATTAATGTTTTGCCTCCCATGCAAAGGGATTCCAAAGCTCTCTGCAAATCTCTGCTACAACATCTAATGTAAAAAATAGCCTCATGGTTTTTCCCAACTTCTTCCTTGACAGAAGCCACTCCTTGAATTCACGCAAAGCATTAAATCTGCAGAAGTGAAGAAAGGGGACGTTGATTTATGTAGAAGGTAATTTTCTTAAATGGTGTTGAGCCAGAAAATATAAAGATGATAATGATTTTTCTTTTGGCATAGGCTTTCCAGATTTCCATGTTTCTGACTTGCTGAAGCAACGCCTCCTGCCAGGGCTGAGTGTCGGTACTCGCACTGGGATGCTGAGCGCTGCCCAAGAGGGGAAGGTGCCCAAATTCCGCAGCATCCCAGCACAGGAGGCAGGGACCAGAGCCAAGGCTCTGGACATCAGCCTGTGCAAAAGCTGCAGTGAGAGCTAAAACCTCCTGTTGGATTTACGACATGTTCGCCTGTTGAACCTCCCTGTTCACTTTGGGTATTTGTCCTGATTTTGTACCAAATCTCCTTGCTACTTGAACTGATCCGTAGGCAAGCAGAAAGAATAAATTATTATAACTTTGGCTCAGGGCAGCTGTCCAAGGGATATATTGGGACACACTTGGCCTTTGAAAAGAGGGACTTCAGTCTCCAGCCCTGTCAGTCCCTCTGTCTCCTGGAAGTTTTCCTTCCAAATGGTTACTTCTAACCTCAGAGAAGAAGTTTGTGTTTTTCAGGGCTATGATTAATTCCGTTTTTACGCTTCGTTGCAAAATGCCACACAATAAATGAGACCAGCAGGGTGGTGTTTTATAGTGGGGGAGTGGAAAACATCAAACAAATGCTTTCAGATGCTGTTTTGGAGCAGTGGTGTGTGTGTGTGTGTTGTATAATCTCTTGCAAACTGTAGGGTTTTGTTCCTATTAAAAGGAAGGGGGAAAAAAAAGCTTAAACTTCATATGTGGAAAGAATGTTAGAAATAGTTGAGAAATTGAATAATTACAGTCTTTTTGCACCGGGTCAGTGAAAGCTAAGTGAAGGTGCAGAGTTGCAAAGTAATACATCACTGAAAACAGGCAGAGCACACTCTTTCATCTCAGCTCTATGTTCCTGAGAGTCAGATGGCATCTCTGAGTCATGGGTGGAGACTGCCTCTCATTCTCTCATTGCTCCCCGGCATCTTCCTACAGATCTGAAAGTCCTCAGGGTACCCTGTGCTATGTGGTGCAGAGCCGTGGGCAGCACTCAGCCCTTCCCTGTCCCAGGAATGCTGGTCTATTGCCTTTACTGAGCACTACCGGATCCATCTGCGTGCTCTCCATCACTTTCTGTGGAGGAGGTCCTCCTTATTGAATGGGAAGGTATATGATCCTAGATGTGCTTCACTGACTTCAGTTTTCCTTCCCTGGCATGGCCTCTTGGTATCACATGGTCGAGGGCCTGAGTCATGTCACCACAGGAATGTGAGACTCATTATCAACCTCAAATGAGGCTCATTATACCTCTGAAGTGTTCAGTGACAAATGGAGCTGCAGCATGAGGTACTGGCCCTATTGCAGCAGCCCTCAGCTTCCCAGGAAAGCTCTCAGTCTCAGTAGCAGAACTTAGAGAAAAGAGGCTGAAGAGTTGTTGTGTGCCCAAATTCTGCATCCTGGGGACTCACAGGATTTGTTTCCTGGTAGGACGTAGGCTCACCTAGTAGGACAGAGCTCACCTGTGGCTGTGTGCGCATCCTTGGCCCATGGAAAGCATAAGCAAACAGCCCCGAGTCTGCACGTGTGGCCTTGTTCCTTCTCTTGGTCTGTAGCGTTTCCTCCTATCCTCCTTCCCTGGAAAGCAACAGCCTTGTTTGTTGTCCAGGGTGCCTTTTTCTTCCTCCAAGCCACTTGCTTTTCATGCTGTTTTGGTTCCTGATAAGCAGTGGGAATGACAGGAATGAGGTGATGGTTACCCATGAGTGTTGAGCTCCCACTGCCCGCAGACTCATCCCGTCAGCATGTGCAGCCCTCATGCCAGTGACACGGGTGTTTTCTCATTAAAAATAGACCACAGACAATGCCACTTCCCGAGGATTGTGATTTATCATTTAACAACAAGTGATTACTCATTTCCTTTGGAAAACTTTCTGGAAGTGTTATTTTGCTTTCTCCCCTTGCTTCCCTTTATTTTATTTTATTTTATTTTCTTAAATTTCTTTCTAAGCCCTGCATTATTCTTCCTAACAGCTGCTCTTTTTAAATGAAACATTCCTTTTTCCAGTGGAATTAATGTTTATGAGATAAAGTTCATGGGAAAAAAATCATTAACTCTTCGGATATTTGCTTTTTGTTGTGAGTCCCTGCAGCACTGGAGCTCAGCCATGAGCAATCAGTGAAGAGATTGGTGAGACCTACCTTGGAAAATAAGACTTGAAGAACAATCAGAAGGTGATTATGATCCCTGATGAAGAGTGGATAATAAATTTTAAGAAAGCTTGGAATAACTGCAGAACTCATCCATCTTTACTTGCGCTGTATGAGTTACCAGCTCTGAGCTGTGCTACCGACTGATGCAGTGGTCTGTCGTGAGGGATGGAGGGGTTGCAAACTAGGAGGAAAACCTGTATCAGTCCTGAGATTTTAGTGACTGTACCAAAACAAAGTGCTGGAAGATGTTGGGTAGTTCCTGAGGATATCCTGCTATTTTGACAACCAAACTTGGGAAATATGATGAAGTAGTCATAACTGAGTATTTAAGAAGCAATACTTCAAAAACAGTTTACTGTAGGATCGAAAGGGTGTTTTGAGTGGTCTGCCTAGGTTCTACTTTCTCTAGTGAATTGAGCGGTAGACTGCAAAGGACGCAAGTGTAACCAGAGCTGTTGCTCATACTTCACTCAGTATTCTCCTTGCTTACAGTTGTCTTAATGAGTTACAGGGGTAGGCTGAAGACAAGAAAAATAAATTCAGTAAAGACAAATTAGTGCAGTTGGCAATTGAATGCGTGTACCCAAAATGAACAATAACACATTAACTGCAGAAAGGACCTGGGAGATGCAGTGAATCTTAAACTGATTGTGTATTAAGGATTGGATGCTGTTACAAGAAAGGCAGACTTCAAATAGCCTACAGAAAAATGGCAAAGGTGACAATTCAGTCTCTGTTGTCTTGTGGAACCTTGCTTCAAATAGAGCATCCATCCTCTCTGTTTTTAATATTTTCATATTCGAAGCAGGCAGCTTGGGAAGATGAAGCTTCTGTTTGGGAAGCTTCACTTATGAGGAATGACTGGAAGATTTGCATATGCTAAACTTAGGGGGAAAAAAAACAACCACCGCAGGTGCTGGGTATGATTTGCTGAGGTGCTGTCTTCGGCACTTATTTCACAACGTAGCGACATGTTTTGGCCAGGACAATGGATGAGATGCAGGAGGAAGGGCAGGAAGAGGAGAGACAGCTGAACATCTGCTTTGGATCAAGCTTTGAAGGGAATGGTGGATTTGAAGCACCCAGGAAGGTGTCAGTCAGCATCTCCCCTTGTCTGAGCACAGGACCAGCAGAAAGCTGCCCAGGAGGACGTGGTTTCTGGCTGCTGCCTTGCAGTTGTGCCCAGTGGCAGTAGGGCAGGCTGCTATTTCTCAGAGTATAGGTTTCAGTTCATCGTGGTGGTGGTGAGGGAAAATGAATGCTTCTGGATCTGGCCCAATAAGTGTTAGAAAATGCTTTGTTAGCAGCACAGCAGCCCTTCCTGGATGGCAGGGAGAAGGCTGCTGGTGGCTGGGAACTGCGGCTGAGACCGGCTTCCTTCTTGGCAGAAGCCGGGCTGGTGTTGCCTTGGAGAGTGGCGCAGAGACAAATAAGCTGAGTGGCCTGGGGCTGGATGGCTGCTGGACCTCTCTGCAGCCCTTGCATCTGAGTTTTGGCTTGCTTCTGACTGCTGCCCTTTGGTTCTGCTGAGCCCCATCACCCAGACCAGATTTCCAACATGACAGCATTACACTGGGCTTTTGACTCTTGATTCAGTTGACCACAAACTGGTCACCCTGTGCTGATGCAAGTTGCTGATTTCCTCCTCCATGAATGCTGAACCAAATACCCCTACAGCGGCCATCTGACAGTGTTCACAGCCGCTGGGAATGGTCTTGGGCCCTGCAAGCCAGGATGATTCAAGCTGATACTCATGCTTACAATTAAATGCTAAATGCTGAGTCTATTCTGCCCTACCAGCTGTGCCCCCGAGGGAAAAAAGGGGTTTTACTGCAAGAAAAAAGAGTTTTCTGGTTGATATTAAGAATGCGTAGCAGCAAAGCTAAACCAGTGCATGCTAGCTTTTAAAATAACAGGAGGATATAAAAGTGCCTTGAGAGGAAGATTACAGATAGGCAGAGCTACTGGGTATGCCTGCTTCTTTTTGTAGGCTGCAGAACCTTCCCATGTGTTGTGCAGGGCTCCATTGCCAGGCTGTGATCCCACACTGAGCATGGCGTCTGGGCATGGTGTCTCGGAGGAAGATGTGAGTCTTGCTACCAAGGTCTGGATTTCAGCTCTAACCCAGTCAGGGCTAAAATTTCCCTTGGAAAAAAAGAAAAAAAAAAAGAAGCTTGATTGTGACATGTGGCACTGAATCTGACTTGTGGTGATCTAACTAGTTCAAAAAACAATTTCAATTTGTTTTATAAAGTTGACAGAGAAGGTGAAGAAGTAAATAAGTGATTTGGCCTCTTCATGGCTAACAGGCTGGGACTTAGCTGGAAAGAAGTCAAATGCAACTGTAAACCCATGCTGCAGGGAGGTGAGCGGCTGGCAACCGTGCTGGACATGTTGACAGGAGTTCTGACGCTGCTTGTAAATAAAACCAAGAGAGGTTCTAGTGCACAGCATGGAGCAAAGAGCTCCCATGGGGCAGCGGTTTGTGTTGCAGCATGTGCAAGTTCTGTTGGATGTGGACTTGATCTAAGGAGGAAATACTTGTTTTGTTTTGTTTTATTTTGATTTGTTTTGATTTGATTTGCTTTCAGCAGAAGGCCTGAAGGCTTCCAGGCAGTTCCTCCACACCGTGTTGTATCAGTGCAAGTGTCCTCCAATTGAGTTTGCTGAGAGCTGAGCTTATGCCAGTGCTGAGCTGTAAAGCTGCAGTCTCAGGTATAACTCAAGAGGAGTAGCAGTAAACTTCTAGTCCCAGCAGAGATACTGTGGCTCTGAGAGTCAACTCACTGCATGCTGCTCCCACTTGCCCAGTCTGGGGTCACTGTGCTGTTGCAGGGTGGCATGGAGGAAAGCTGCTTGTATGGTGCCAGAGTTATCCCTCGCAATCACCTCCTTGCTCAGCAACAAGCCTTGCTTTCATAGCATCATCATAGAATGGCTTGGGTTGAAAGGGTCCTTAGAGAGCACCCAGTTCCAACCCTCTGCTGTGAGTAGAGTTGCATGCCACTAGATCAGGTTGCTCTGTTCCCCATCCAACCTAATGCTTTGCTTCATTGGAGATACTCATGTAGGGACCTCATTTGGATGCGTCTCTGGAGGATGGGTTCCATATGCCCTCGGTGCACATCTGCACTTGTTTTAATAACTTTATTGAGGTAGTCTAAGTGGCTGTAACTACTCAACTTTCTGGCTAAGCACAGCCCTTTTGCCAGGCTCCTGCATGTGTCTGGGTTAGTACTGCCTGTCCCAGACACTGTGTGTCTGGAGTTGGGTGAACATGGCAGGTCCTTGCCTTCCACATCTGCTGAAGGACTAGTAAAGCTTCTGAGAACTTTCTGCCTGCAAGCCCCAGACTGACAGCAAACATGGTTAATTCATCATATAGCACTGGGAAAGCATGCATACAGGGAGCTCCTTCAGCAGGGAGCCCCTGGAGCATCCTCAGAGGCAGGACTTCATAGTGTTGGTTCAGCCACCATCCTATTGGCCCAAATCTGGGAAAACTGGGGCCTCCCATCCACTTCAGCAGGCTCTGAATTGGACTTTGATGAAGAAACTAGTGAGAGCTGTCTGTGTACTAGCATGCAAGTATTTCTTAACCCCACAAGTCAGCTGTTGTGGTGCAGCTGTGTGCTACAGAGTGAGCAGTAGGGAAAGTGGGAGGTGCGGACAGTGTTTTATGCTGCAATGTGGGAAAAGATGGAAAATTTTTTAACTGATAAAACATATTTTGTGAGTGTGAAATGGACTGGTTGTTGACTGAGCTGCATGTTTTGCAGTCTTCATTGCTGGGTGCCAAGTAGGTTCCCATTATGTTCTTTATTGCCTTAGCAATGTGCAGGATGACTCTCCATGTCTGCCTGGCACTTGATTTCATGGCATCATGGTGTTTGAAAGCTGTCTCATCTGCTCTGAACCTGGGAGAGGGAGCAATAAGTACTTGAAGGGAAGGAGAACTCATTTGGGGCATCAGCCTTCTCCTTTTGACATGCCGCGTCTTGCCTCTACCTGTCTGCTCAACATCAATCCCAAATGCTGATCCAGAGGCACAACAAAATCAGCAGGAGCAAAAGAGAGCCCCAGACCTCATCTTTAGGGAGGGACAGTGGATTTGATGCTACCCCTGGGGAGGTTGATGGCAAAGGGAGGAGGAGGGAATCTGGGTGCAAGATCCCGAGGAGAACCTCGAGGTTACCCATGGGAGATGCTCAGTGTCTTCTTTCTTCCCTCAGTGCACTTGTTCTGGAGCTCTTGGTGCTGCAGTGTACTTGCTCTGGGAAGTGGGTAGCCTTTGCCAGCACCTGGCTTTTCCATGGCCGTCCCCATTCTTCCTCTTCGCCCTGTCCAGGTCCAGGGACTGTCAGTGCGGGAAGCATTACCCATCACCTCCCTTCATTTTTTCCTCTCTCTCGTGGTGCCAAGTTGCTCTGATAGACTTTGGCTCATGTCCCAGAAACAGCCTCTGAACACACACAGACCGGGAAGGCTAAAATAACACTTTAAAATTGTTAAATAAATAGCAATCGGTCTCTGTTAAATGGGAAACACAGCTTAATTTGTTATATTTTTTTGTCCTCCCTTGGACAGGGAATTGGGGCGTGTGTGCATGTCTGTAGAGTGGTTCTTGTCGTAATCCATCTGCTGTAGCCCCAAGTGGGCAGAGGAGGGTTATGCGACTCCGAGTTACCAAACACTTACAGTAAAAGTGTAGTCATCCTGAACCTCATCCAAAGAGCCTTAGTTTTTTTGTTGGCCTTTTTGTTTTACTTTTTTTTTTTTTTTTTTTTCCTCTCTCCTGCCAGGATGCTGCTGCGTCACTTGCATTCTTCACCCCTCCTGCCTTGTTGGGAAGGAGCAACCCTCCGAAGCTGGCGGTAACTCTTTCCAGGCTTCTCACAGCAGTGCTTGGGGCCCTTCTGTGCTGCTTTGCTCCATCCCAAAGCACTTTGGGACCGCAGGTCACCACCTACGGCTTGCTCTGTAGCAGTGCTGGTATTCCCTGTGCCAGACTGCCTCCTGAAAAGCTCTTGTCTCTCGCTGACACGTTCTCAGATCTCGAGTAAAAATAGTGTAATGATTATTGTAGTGTGGGAGAGCAGGGAATGCTGCAGGAAGCATTTGGAAAATGTCTGTTGCAAATGGCTGCCAGCAAAGATTGAGCAGGAGCAGGGATTGACTTAGATACTCAAAGCTGTGTGTCAGTGTGAGAAAGTGCATGTCTCATCCTTCCTGGGTCTTTCTAGCGAGCACATCCCCCTGGGGCTCAGCTGCAGGTCCCAGGGTTGCAGTGTGGGGCTGGATGAGTGCAGGGGATATACCTGCACTCAATACATCCCAACCTGCTCTTCTCTCAGGCTTCTCTTCTTTTTATTTGTTTTTGGGGCTTTTTTTTTTTTTTTTTTTTTTTTTTGCATATGAATTACACCAACCAACCCTGTGTTTTGGATATTAGAAACTTGTCAGTGTGTTGGCCACATGGGAGGTAATTGTTTCTTGCTGATTAGCTGCATGGCAAAATAGAAAAAAAAAAAAAGAAAAAATAATAACCCTTACTTCCCTACGGTGTCAAAATTATCCATTTCATTCCTCAATTTTCTGAAGCTGTTGGTGTGGGGTGAGCTGCAGGAGCTCTGAATCCCTGGTGACAGCGGGGTAAAACTGCAGAAATGGCCTGAGCAGGAATAACCCAACTTCAGAAGGGGAGGAAGTGAGTGTCTGACTACAACCTGCAAGCCTGTACTTCTGTATGGCAGCAATAGCCTGAGCACGGTTATCTTGAGCATCAGTGTTGCTGCAGTGATGGAAACAGCTGATTCTAGATAGAAGGAGAAATGTTTGGTAGAAGACATCATGATATCTTTTAGATGCTTCAAATCTTGTCTTTTTTCCCCCATGATGTAAGTGCAGAGGTTGCTCCACTTTGAATGAGCCTTCCTCTCAAATTAAGTAGGATCATGTTTCTTCAGCGTTTAGCGTGAATCTTGATGCCTGGTGGTGTATTTCAGCCTTCCAGAGAGACATGCAAGAATAAAGCAAGATGATTCACTGCATGCTAAAATGCTCTACATGTAAAATAATGATAATGATAAATAAATAGAGAAGTTGCTGTTTCAGCTTTGCAATAAAACTATAAAACTCACCAGCCAGTAAACAGTGGATCTCCTGTTCCCATGGAGAAGAGCTGCTGCAGACCTAAAAGCTTGCTGTGGGAAAGAAAAGAAATATAAATCAAAAAGATCCACTCTTGGTCTTGCAAACAAAGGTTGCCTTGGATTGTGGTCACATGTTGCCGTTCAGCTGATCAAGCTCATGCCAAAAGGGGAAAGATTTCTAGTACTTGCTTGAACCCCACTGAACTGGTTTAGGGAATTAATTAGAGGAAAACTCTTCACCTTTGTTTTTTCCCTCGCTGGTTTTCTCCTAGACCCGATGGCCCTATGTGAACTCACCAGCCCAGCCACCCCTTCCATGACTTGTGGCCACTGAGTGAACTTGACTGTGATTTAAATTGCACCCTCAGCAAAGGGGCTTTGGTTTCTCCCTGTTGAGGGAGAAGGAGCCTGCCAAATACCCAAATCTGAGCCTTGTAAATCATACCCAGCAATTCTCAGTGGCCAAGTTGCTTCAAGGATATAAGGAGGAACACCTGCAAGACCTTCTGGGGGTGAATTGCTAACCCCTGTATATTATCAAAGGTGTTGATAAGCTGGTGTTGCTTGCAGCCCACCTGGCCTGACTTAATGCTCTGTGTGCATTCTGTAAATAAAGATTAGGGCAGGCTTCTTCCCTTGAACACATCCTCTGTCCATGCCTGTGGAGGTGGTCAGGAGACCTTCCTAAGTCTGGACTTTAGAGGTTGCGTGAAAATTTCCAAAATCTTGGCTTCATATATTTGGTGTTAAGGTACATACATGCATCACACATAGTTTTGAGGACAAACTCAATGCAACAGGCTTAGCTCTCATCCCAGGCAGTTTTCTCAGGGCTCAGGACTTGCATCTAATCTTTACAAAGCTCATCAGATCACTGTTACCAGAGAGTGCTTTTCTTTGAGGGGTACTATATCAGCAGAGTTGGGTATTGGATTGCTTTCCAGGATTTTCTTGCCTTCTCATGCCACGGGGCTTTTTTTGTTGAAGGTTCCATCACACACTGACCCTGTTGTCTTCTGTAGCAGGTGAGCCATGGGTTCCTGCCTGGCACTTTCACCTAAGGGTGAAAGTAGTAGGATGAGGTAGTGCATCCAGACCTGTTAGTTTAGAATACAATGGTGGTTATATCCCTCTTTTTTATTTTTTTTATTTAATTTTTTAACCTTGCATTAGGGTGTGCTGAAGGAAGCAGGGATGAAAACCACTGTAGGTTGAAATTACCCAGCAAAGAGTCTGAATCAGCTGCAGAGGATACTGAAAATCTTGGTTACAGACCCATTTTTTACTTTTTCAATATTATTATATCATGCAGTGAAAAAGTGTATCTGTTTCTTGGGTGAGGTGGAATTAAACAATTGCCTCTTCCCAAGTTGACTGTGCTTCCCTGTGGCACCGCACACTTTGTTTGTAGCATCCCGCATGGGAGATGAAAGGGTTTGATGCATACTGCCTTCAGGGCAGTGTGGATTTCTCCTCAAAAACGCAGATTCTAGTTTTAAATGCCTAAAAAATGAGACCTGTGCCTTATCTCTTGGGAGATCGTTGATGGATCCATTCCTCAAAAAGATATTTTATTCATTCAAACTATTCAGTTCTTTAATTCAGTGCCACTCCCTTCATTCGGATGCCTGGAGTCTTTTATCATGTCTCCTCTTACTCATTGCTTAGCCAAGTTAGACATACTTAGTTCTTTTAATCTTTCCTACTAACTGAGTGTCTTTAATCATCGTGCTTGATGTCAGAGTGTTTGATGCCCACTTTTACTGAAACTAAGCCTGGATTTTGTGTGTGTGCAAATCACTTGGGAAGTGATCCAGGAGAGCAAGGAGTAGCTGAGCAGCTGCAGCTGGTTGCACAGGCTCACTCCTGGATTCCTCAAAAGCTCCCTCAAATATCCCACTGTTGGTGCTGAGGAAGATTCTTGGCTCACCTCGTATGCCAGCAGACTTGGCACGCTTGGGGATTAATTAATGTTTTTGTTGGATGTGGGCAGTAGCTCCCCTGAAGACGTCTCATGGCTTGGCTTTCCAGAGGCACATTTCTCTGGACTTCCATGGAACTAATTGAAGATGCAGGTGTTGATTATGTTAGCAGAAAACAGGCCTAGAAAGGTTACTGAAACTTACATTTCCTTCTCTTACCCATCAGCAACAAGAGCAAGATAGACGCTTAATTTCCTTCTACAAAATCCATGGCAAAGCCCAGGGATGGGTTGTTTTTCGGGAGCAGTGATTTTGCTACATGCTGTTAGTGCAGCTCATCTACTCTTGCTGCAGGTATTAATGTTGATTTTCCAGATGAGTTCATATATTTGCACCTGAAAATAATCATTCACAAATTCTTAAATCAGTGTGAATGTAGGGATTGTTGCTGTCTGTTACTGAGCTCTGCAGTGTATCATGTCAGCAGTGTCATCAGACTTGGCTTTCTGGAGTTAAGCATCTGCTTTCCTTATTTGACACAGAAGTCCACAATTTACTCCATCTTATTTCAGTGGGAGCTGTCGGTATTTTCTCTGTTCCAGACAGCCTGCCTGATCCAAGCCCAGTGCCGACTCACATGGGTTAGTGCAGCACATCTCCGGGTTTGCTGGCATCAGCACTGAGGCAGCTCGGGGTGGCACCTCTGAGTGAAGGAGGAGCATGGACTTTGAATCACAGAGTGTTTGGCAGCAAATTAAAGAAGGCCAAAGACTGCCTGTCCCTCCCCCTCATCCATTCTTCAAGAATGCTTCTCATACTTCCCAAACTTAGCAGTGCAAATGTCACTCGGTTAAGTACACTGCCTGACGATGCTATTCTGATGTTAATAAAGGTCCCATTCCCCCCCACTGTGGTTCAAACTCTGTCTTCCAAAGGCGCTGTGTGATATACAGCTACCCTTACAGGGGGTCCTGTGGCCTGGAGGAAGAAGAGCAAGCCCTGATTTGGGGAGAAAGCAGAGCTGCAGCAGAGAGCAGCACCTGGTGCCCGCTGGATGTCCCTTGTCACCTTTGGGTGACCAGAGTGTAGTGTGGGATCTCCCTAAGGCCTGGAGATGGCCACCAGGAAAAGTGTGTGCCCTCTTGGTGATGCTCGTGCCCTCTTGGCGAACATCCCAGGAGCACCATATCATCTGGAGGAGCCAGCAGGCTTGTTTTGGTGCTCCATTGCTGATTCACTGCAGGTGTTCACTATGAGATGGGCACAGCACTGTAGAACACCATCCCCACCCCAGGGGCATGTCACACCCTGCATGCAATTACATTCACGTCGCTGGAGGATTTTCACTCCCTACCTTTGATTGCAACCTTGGGGGATGGAGTGATAGCTTTTATATATAATTGGTTTACTTAACAGCAGTATTTTGAAGAAGAGAGGAAATGAAGCTTTTTGGTTGGAGGGAAGGGACAAGGTTTGGCTTGCTGACATGTCTTTTGTTGTGATGTTGTATAGGTCTCGCTTGACTGAAAAAAGGAGAAAGGAGGAGTGTGCGCAGGGAGTTCAGGTCCTGCCGTGGCTACTTGGGAAGTGAGGTGAGTCGTGACAGCTTTCAGTGCTGCTTAGCTCAGATGTACAAATGCCTGGGCTTCCTTGCAGCCTTTGGGTGAGACTCCTTCTGAGCCTCCAGATTTTTTTGTTATCGGTTTCTTTGTGTTTTTACTCTTCCAGGCTGATGGGAGGATTTTAGACTGCTGATGTGATCAGGGTTGCAGAAGGCTGTAGGATCACACAGAACTTATTTCTGACTGTGGCTTTGGCTGTATTTGAGATTCACAGCATGGGACTGCATTCCCCTACATTGTTAGTGTATGGTCTGCATTTGTCTGGTTGAATTGTATGTGCGGTGTCTGCACCATGTGCAGGAGGACTTGAGTCCAATATGTTTCTTGTGGCTTTGGATATTGAGAGCTTGGGCCTCTGCTAACAAGTGCCCTTGAGTTTTCTTCTCTTTTGAGAGGAGTCTGGACACAGCCCACATCTGTGAGCTTGTCTGAGCCTGCCCTCTGTGCTCATACACCCTGACAGGCACTGTAAGCACGTTCCTGAGGGATAGGTATCATCACCGAGGCAGTGCAGTTCAGCTGGGCCATGTCTCACTAGCAGTGGTGGTCCTGGTAGGGACCAGAAAGATATCTGTTGTGCCAGTGTCCTGAACTCAGAGAATCGTCAGATATCCAGAGCTGGAAGGGACCCAAAAGAATTATCAACTCCAACTTCTGGCTCCAAACGGGACCACCTAAAATTCAAACCCTGTGTCTGAGAGCAATGTCCATGAACTCTGGCAGCTTGGGGCCATGACCAGTACCTTGGGCAGCCCATTCCATGCCCATCACCCTCTGGTGCAGACCCTGTCCCTGACCCCTACCTGCTCCTCCCCTGACACAGCTCCATGCCGTTCCCTCGGGCCCTGTCACTGTCACACAGAGCTCAGCGCTGCCCTCCGCTCCCTGTGAGGAGCTGCAGCTGCCATCAGGCCTCCCATCAGCTCCTCTGCTCTGTGCTGAGCACACCCAGGGACCTCAGCTGCTTCTCACATGTCTTGCCCTTCATACCCTTCACTATCTCTGTAGCCCTCTTTTGGATGCTAAAATTTTTGTGTCCTTACGCTGTGACACCCTGAACAGCACATGGTGACACAGCACCTATAATGGGATGGTAGTACTGAAATATACACAGTATATCACTACCAGCAGTGGTCTGCAGATGTGAAAAGGTGAAAAAATGAGCCCTGTGTGTCAGGGCTCTCTTGTTCAGCATATCTTTTGAGATCTTTTGTGCACATCACTGCATCTCCCATGCACTGGAAATTCCCTCTAGATATCCATCTGCCTTTGCTGAGCTGTCTCCTCCCCTTCACTTCCTCACCATAAGCTTTTTTAGGACAGAAACTTTATTTTCTGCGTGTATTTGCAGAATGCTCAGCATGCGCTGTCCAGTCCATATTGCAGTGTGACTAAATATGTTATAAAAATGGATAATCTTTAGATAGACAAGCTTTTTTATCTGAACAGCTGTGACTCTGGAGAGCCTTTTGTATGCTTCTGTCTCCCTGATGCCTGACATGTGCTTTCAGAGGTGCAACCCATTGCCTTGTTTTGAGAAGGGGACTGATGTTGATGATATGTTTTCAAGATTCTCACTTGAGATCAAGGAAAATACATAATTTGCTGCATTATGTAAACTGTTGTTCACTTGTAACTTGGCAAATAGAGAGAATGCGAGAGTGTCTGTATAGTGAAGGAAAAAGAATCACACTAAGATTGTATGGTTCACCCCCCTTGGCTGAGCTCTCACCCCATCCATATAGGGGCTGTGTACATCTTCTCCTTCCATCCATACCCCTTAGGACCAGAAAGTGTTGCAGAGGCTTGGGTCAGTTGCTTGCTTCTGCCACCGGTCTCTTTGCTCACAAGCCGTGCCTCAATTTTCCATCCAGAGAACAGGGATAAGTTGTGACAATTACCTTAAGGAATAGGCAGCATCAGGTTCTAGTGGCGTGTTTAACTGGAGCTGGGTGCTTTCTGCAGTATCAGTGGCTCTCAGTGAAAAGCCTCATTTTCACTTGGCTGCTCTCAGTCTGGCTGGCTTTTCTCAGATGAAGTTCATCCAGCATAACAGCTGGCTTCCCTCCTTCTTCCCTTCACTTTTGGAAACTTGCTCTGGTCTGACACCTTCATCATCAGCAGAGTGTTGGGGATTGGGGCTTGGATATTTGGACCTCTTACCCTCTCCTTGTTGCAGGGTCACCAAGCCCATGCCAGGCCACTACTCCTGTGCAAGGCTCTCTCTCTGTCTTCTAAGGTTTTGTTTGCTGGGGTTGGTGGAATGCAGAGATTTGAGGGCCTCTGGGTTCCTTAAGCACTTAAATAGGGTAATGCCCTCATCTCCTTGATAAAATGAGCATCCTGCTTGAAGTGGTGGGGAGGAGAGGATTTTATAAGTCTCAGGGACACTGGCTAAACATTAAGAAGAACAGTTGTTATCAGCGGTGCAGAGTCTGGTTGGAGGCCTGTAACTAGCGGTGTTCCCCAGGGGTTGGTGCTGGGACTGGACAAGGGAAGTGATCTGTTCTGCCCTGGTGAGGCCACATTTAGAATACTGTGTCCAATTCTGGGCTCCCCAGTTCAAAAAAGACAGGGATGTTCTAGAAGGAGTCTGAGAAAGGCCACAATGATAAATGGCGTGGAGCATCTCATACATGAGAAAAGGCTGAGTAATCTGGATCTGTTCAGAGTACTGAGGGGGAATGTGATTAATGTTTATAAATATCTAAAGGGAGCTGGAAGGCAAATGGATGAGTCCAGGCTCCTCTTGGTGGTGCGAAGCAGTAGGACAGGGAGCAATCGCCTAAAACTTGAACATAGGAAGTTCCACAAAAGCATACAAAGGAACTTTTTGCTAAGGGTGATGGAGCACTGGAATAGGTTGCCCAGAAAGGTTGTGGAGTCACCTCCTATGGAAATATTCAAGACCTCCCTGGATGCCTACTTGTGTGACCTATTGTAAGGAACCTGCTTTAGCAGAGGGGTTGAATTTGATGATCTTTTGAGGTCCCTTCCAACCCCTGCAATTTTGTGATTCTGTGTCTGTGCATTGGCCAAGTGGAAAGATGTTTTATCTCTTTTCTGGGGGCTAAAAATAGGTGTTTGATGGACTGGAAGTTGCCTTGAAGGCAGAGAAGAAGGATGCAAATGAACTGTGAGACATAAAAGGAGCCATTGGAATGCCCTGTTCTGCCACTAAGTTTGCCTCCACCCTGAGCAATGTGCATGATGTAAGCTTATCATTCGGCAGCCTCAAGAAAAGTGGATGAGTCCTACCTCAAAAGACCCTTTCAAACCTAAAGATCTTACAGAGGTGCAAAAAGGGACTGAGCCCAGAGGCCTAGTTGTTTATAGATAGGCCAGGAGATGGGTCTTGCTCAACAGGGTGGGCTGTGTCTGCTTTGCTGGCTGGGAGCTGGGTCCCTGAGGAGCCTGGGTGCTCAACTTTGGGCGTTTTCAGTAGTGAGTAACTGCTAACGATAACTTTCTGGCCCTGGATGAAGCTTTCTTCAGGTTTTGCAATAGTTGAGATAAGTCAGTGCTGACCCTAGTGCACATAGCAGCTTAAAATCTTCTGTCAATGCAGTCTGGACTCAGGGCCCAGTGGTGAGCTACCAAAGCTTACTGCCTGTTTGCTGTTGCAAAAACAGTGTAGCAATTAGTTTAAGAGAACCTGCAGGAGATTTTAAGCTGTACTTTGCCTAATGCCTGAGGGAACTGGGGCTGTTTAGTCTGTAATAGAGGAGGCTGAGAGGAGAGGGGAGCCATCACTAGCTGTGATCTTGAAGGTCTTTTCCAATCTAGATGTCTCTATGATTCTGTGTTTCACACTGCAGCGGGACACAAAGCTAATCCGTTACTCTAGCCCGGCAAAGTGGTAACTTGTCAAGGGATGGAATCCCACCAGTCCTCAGCTTGGAATAATCTACTTCTCTGAAAGAGTGGTCAGGCAGTGGAATGGGCTGCCCAGGGAGGTGGTGGAATCACCGACCCTGGGGGTGTTCAAAGAACATTTGGACATTGTATTGAGGGATATGGTTTAGTGAGAACTATTGGTGATACATGGATGGTTGGACTGGATGATCTTGTAGGTCTTTTCCAACCTTGGTGTTTCTGTGATTCTGTGATAATAGCACAGCTGGAGACCTCCTGGACAGCATGGTGATACTGAATGTGGTCAGGAGAGGAGCTGAGCAATTCCCACACTGTCTTCCTTCTGCCCTGCCCACATTTTACGCCCAAGCTCTGTCTTCATGCTTTTAATGAAGTTGATGCTTATGCTCTGATTTTGGCACTTGTCTCTTGTAGCAAGCATTTTTGGCTAATCCCTTACCCATAGATGGCAGTTCTCCCTCCTTGCTCGCTCTTCCTGTTGTATTTTTATTGCACAGTGGTCAGCAGTTGTGTGTGCTGTCTTGCAGAGTAATGCACCCCACCTCAGCTCAGTGATGACTTTATTGTGCTACAGTCTAATTTTTTGCTGTTAACAAGCATTTCCTCAGCATCCCTGTAGGCCAAGATGCTGCCTCTTCGCCACAAAGGTTGGATGTTCATTGGCTCTGTGTGTTGGTCCTTTCCCTTTCTGATTTCATTTGATACATGCAGGATGTAATGATAAACATTTGGGCTTTCTCCTATTTCAGGCATTTTTGCTTCTCTAAAGTAACCCCATGGGATTACAAATGTTTGCATGAATGCCCAGATCAGATCCTGAGAAGGGAACAGCAGGTTACACAGCTCCACAGCCACACACTGCTTCATCCTTGTACATGTGGGCACCACCAAAACTTTGGATCAAAAGTTTTGAGGCCTTACATCCTCTCAGAATACAGTTGCTATAAATCTGGAAAAAATAAACGGTGACGTTGTTCCATCTTGTCTTCCTTCAGCTCACTGTATTTTCCTCTTCATGTTCAGCTGCTCTTCATCAGTGGCTCCCACCATCATTGGAGCCAGAATGCGGTGGTGCTCGAGAGGAGCACGCCCTTGAAGCAAAACAGTCCATTCTGGTTTGTGAACTGGGTTGCTGTATGACCATCTGGGTTTCACATGTGGGGTCTGGCAGAGGTCTACAGGAATGACTGACATAGGTATTTCTTTTCTGACAGGTGAAGTGGATGATTCATATACTTAGTTAACACTAAATATATGTTTTTTTCAAATATGCAAGATGAAGTACTGAAATGTATGCATATATTGTCTGCATTTATGATTAGAGCTAGCTGCTTATTGCTTTTGTAGCATCACAACAATTGTCATGTTTATGTGTTTTATGACATTCTAATCGTGTCTTCTGGCTGGACACGGCAGTTAAACATTATAATACAGCAGTCATAAACCTGAATCATCTGATGACCATATCTGTTAATTCCTTAATGTTGCTTGTATATAAAATGAGTTCAGTAATAATTCCTTGCTTTCTGGAAATGGAGTATGAATAGGACATTTGGAGCTGCTGTGTGGTTACAGCAGTGGGCGGGTGACTATGTGAGGGATCACAGGCTGTGCTCATCTTGGCCATGGGTGACATCTCAGAAAATGCCAGCATGCCAAGGGTTAATGCATACACTTGGGTATCTCACGGTGAACTGACGAGTTTAAGTTTTGAAAGCAATTTTACTGCTGTACACACCACAAACTTTTTTATACACGATGTTCGCTTCATGAAGCTTCAAATAATGCTCACATCAGACTGAAATCAATATCTCCAGGAGAGATTAGGACAATTTCACTTGAGGTTTTTTTTGTGGTTTCTTGCAGGAGGAATAAAGAAGGTAGGATAACCAAGGTCAGCACCCCACTTCAAGCTATCAGTTGGACTGCTTGTGGGCGAGAGATATTAAGTTACCATGTGTGTGTAATTTATCCATTGTGCGGTGACCAAGTAATCCAGTAAAATGGCAGCAGAAAGGATAGGGAAGTTATGAAAATTTGTGCTGTAAACTGAACTGGCAGGATTACACTCAGAGCTGTGTTTGGTTATCAGGTGTCACATTGTCTTTAGAAAGTGCCTGAGAGGGATTTTACTCAAAGTTTTGCAATAGAAGTCTCAGTGCCCATAAGTGGGGCAGAGCGTGTCTTTTCAAACAGGCTCTTGTTGTTCCCTATCTGGGTGCTCTTCACAAGTTTTGGGCATGCCAATTCTGATTACAGTTTGCATTTATTATTGCTTAATGTAATTAATGTCATCATTTGAAACTGATTAATTATTGTTTAATATCATAGTATCCTTTACTACAGCTTACTTCTACCTTGTATTTATTAGCCACATCTTTATAGTAGTATTGCTAAATGCTTCCTAGGCCTGGGATGCATGTATGCCTCCTTTGATATCCTTAGGCACATTATCCAAGTGCAAGTTACAGGTGCTGACAACTGTCTGACCCATTTTCTTTTGTTTGCAGCCTCTTTTTGCACCTTATCTTGGTTTTTGTGAAGTAATTGAGCTAAATACAGCATTATTTTAGTCTAGTTTATACTCATTTGACATTATTAACTTTCTTGCTTTATCTGGGCTAATTCTCAAGGATGGCATCCTGGCATTCTCTGCCAACATTGCTTTCTGTGTAGTTAATACAGAATTAACCTTAAAAGAATGGGTTTTGAAAACTATTTCCAATCTTCTGCTTATTTTTGCCATGTTTGAGCTGCTGATTTTAAGAAAATCGCAACTCAGAAGAAGGCTGCTTTCACACTGTACACTATATGATGCCAAGGAAATAATTTGCTGCAGAACCATGATACATGCAGTCCTTTTTTTTTTTTCTTTTTTTTTTTTTTTCTGGAATATCTGCTATGGACCTTCTGGCTGATTTTTCTCTCGTAAGATCCAGAGTGATCATCGTCTGTTGTGGTATGTGGGGCTGCAAGCCAAGAATATCCACTATTTTTGAAGCATGATCATTACTGTTCAAAATAGGCTTTTTTTCCATGATCTTATAAGATTTTGCCCCTTCTCTAATAAGCTAATTTTATCCCTGCTTTGGCATCTGTACTCCTTGGTGTTATTTTGGTGTGTACTTTATATATATCACATATAGCTCTGTGCACGCATGCATCACTGTATGTGATTTATACAAGCTTGTCTTGTCTGCAGTGTCAGAGGGAAATCGTTCTCACATTTGTGATGAGGGTGTCAGGTCAGACGTGTCGAGTCCATTGCCAGACCTTTCTGTGACCTGTCCCAGTTTGCTTCCCTTCATCCCTAAATGATACCATTGCTTCTCCCAGGCAAGAGAAGATGTGAACCATCCACCACTCTTGCTGTATGAAGGCAAGGGGTGCCTTTATGACCTGCTACTTCTACTTCTCTGTCAGCTGTTCCTGGAATGATGGCCTGTGTCACCGGAGACTGCTTCAGAAAGTTTGTGAGACAGACACTAAGTCTAGTGAATGGAAGAAAATATTTGTCACTGTCTTTATTTGTCACTGCACCCATTGTCCTTATTTCTAGAAAAAAAAGATTTAAGTTGCACAGCCATCTTCTCTTCCTTCTTGTCCTCCACCCTCACATCTTTCTGAATGAGTAATTTTAAATGGATCTGCATCAAGGTGGAATTTTGCCTTGCTTGGGTAGTATACAACTGAGTAACTAAAATTTCCTTCTGAGGTAATCTGGTAGGGATGGATTTGGATAGTGCTAGGGCCTTTGCTCCAACTTAATAACAGGAGAAGAGGAATCCAACAGTACCAACATGCTCTTGGGGCAGAAAAGGAACCAGATTTAACCCTAAGGTCAAGTCATGGAAGAGAAGTGATCCCTCATGGTCAACTCCATCCTGAGGGAGCCCAAGGAGCATGATGGCCATTTGACTGACTCATCTTTCGGTTCTGTTCAGAAGATGTTGTTCCTATTGCATGGACATTAATGACCTTTGTTTCATTGTCATGTCTTTAAGGACTCGAGATGGTGTTTGCAGAGGAGATAGAGACCTGGTCTGCTATGACCGTGTCAGTTTTATGTATTTGCATAATGTAAATGCCAGCCCAGCTGAATTGTGACAGGTGTATTTGTTATAGGCAAATAAAGGTTTTCAAGAAGCTGTGGAGTTTCTAGTTTGATAATCTGAGAATGGGTACTTTAAAAGGTATTTTTTGTGGCATGCCATAGAGGGTTAGTTCCTTCGAGACAGAAGAAAGATAAAAGGATGAAATTATTACAACCAAATTTGCCATGTACCCTGACTACCAGTTTTGAGGTTGTCAGCTGAGGAAGGTATTATGCCTAAGCAGAGCATCAGAGTCTCATGCAGGGGCCTTAGTGTGTTCAATTTTACCTTGATTTTACATCAAGTTACTGTGTTGTGGTTTAACCTGGCAGGCAGCTCAATTCCACACAGCCATTTTCTCACCTCTCCCTCCCAGTGAGATGGGGGAGAGAATCAGGAAAAAAAAAACAACACCACAAAGTAGAGCTTGTGACTTAAGATAAAACCATTTAATAAAACAGAAAAGGAAGAGGAAAAAAATAATAGTAAATAACCACAAAACAAGTGATACACAACAGAATTAATTGCTCACCACTCACTGGCAGATGCTCAGCCAGTCCCTGAACAGCTGCTACCCCCCTAGCCAACTCCCCACTGTTCCTCAAGTTTTTTTTTTGCATGATGCCATATGGTATGGAATATCCCTTTGGCCAGTGTAGTTCAGCTGTCCTGGTTCTGCCCCCACCCAGCTCCTTGTGCCCCCACAGCCCCCCTCTCTGTCAGGACAGTACAAGAAACTAATAACTGAAACGTCCCTGGCTCTGTGCAGCGCTGCTCAGCAACAACTGAAACACTATGAAGAAATGTCCCAGCAGAAACCAGGACATGCTGGACTGCAGAAAGATGCGACTCTTATTTTGAGGGGCACCACATCTTGCCCTTGTAAATCAGATTAGCACTTGTGGTCCTCTTCCTCAGTACTGCGGCTGTTACTGTTGATTTCATCAGAACAGTCTTTTCTGTAAAGAAAGGAGTCCTTACAGTTTGATAGAGGCCACAGAGGTGCCAAAACGTTGAGCCTGAGGTTTTTCACTTATTGTCACCTTTTTCAGTGAGAGCTCTGCTGAAGCTGAAAAGGTTTCAGCAGTGTGAAATTGCTGAAGGAAAGGAAACACTCAACATTTTCAGCTTCATAGTCACCCAAGCCATAGCTAGTTCCTGATGAGTGTATGGACATGAGTAAGCCTTCTGAGACTAGTGTGGGCTCTATCAGACCTTGCAGGGGTTTCCCAGGTCAGACCCGAAGCTCTCCACTCGAGATCTGAATGTCACTGCAGCTGCATCTACAGGAAGGCTTTGGCTAACACTGTACAGTAAAAAATATCTATTGTTCCCTTAATAGACAAAGTTATAACAGGAAAAATGTCTTGTGTCAACCTGGCCTTTGAAATACAAATGAGTAAGAGCAACCTCACTTTTAAATGTCATCATGTGCTTTGTGCAGTCACTTTGTAATTTGCTTTTCTGTGGTTACTGCATTTCAGGGCTTTTGCTTCAAATGATGTTTCAACAAAAGGGAAAGGAAAGGAAAAGGCATTTCTGGTGTTGCATAGGGAGTTCTGTGGTGTTGCACTGACCCTGCTTCTACTTTTAAGCATCAAGACAGGCATTTTGTTCCTATAAAGTACCTGCTGATGGTGGAAATACTGGCAGCCTTGTTTTCTTATTTCATGAAGCTTGAGAGAAAGGTGCATGAAGGAGCACTGTGCATCTCTCCTTAGCAAGCTTGGCTTTTTCTATATGCCTCAGGTCTGATTCAGAGTCCTTTGGGTCCCGGTGGCTTGCGGTGACATAATGAAACTTCCTCTTGGTGAGGATGGCCATCCAGTGCTTGCAGCATGGCATGTGCCATCCAAGCACCCTGCTTGCCAAATCGCCTTGTTCTTTTGTTCAATCCCTTCTGCGTGGAACACCTTTGGGGTTTGCTTGAAGTCCTGCATCTGCTTGATGGGCATCTATTTCTTGAAAGTGAATCTTGAAATGTGTCCAGAAGTGGCTCTGGAATTGGGAAGGTCCTTCTTCAGAGAAGCTGGTGGAACAAACTGTTATTTGGGGTTACACTGTGATGGGCTGACTGGTTTGGGTGTTTTTTGTCTGTTTGTGATTAAATCTGATGGTGACAATAAAAACAGAACAAAAAATAATGTGAAAAGTGAATAAAAGCCCCGGAAGGAATTTTGGGTTGCTAGAGGATCTTCATCCACAGAAAATTAATTGTTTTAAAGTAATTCAATGACTAGTTTGAGTCGGCTTTGCAGACTCCTGTCTGAGCAATGGACATTTCTGTGGAATTAATCAGAAGGAACTGCAGTTTCTTTTACCGTGGGCAAAAATAGCCCTCAGACTGAGGACAATGTGTAATAGCAATGACTATAGCTGTTGACTTAGCCAGAAATACACAGCCAGTAATTAAAAATCATCAGGAAATATGGACTGCTGAATCTGTGCTGAAAATCGCTCAGCTTTATTGCGGTGAGTGGGTAAGGGGGTTGGAAAGAGCAGCAGGAGTTTTGGAGTGAGGTGCTGAGACTGAAGGCACGCTGTGAGGTGGGGTGGAATGGGGTGGGACGAGACAGCATGGCACGGGGTGGGATGGCATTGGATGGGACAGGGTAGGATGTCCATGTACATGCAGGGAAGTGGCAGATCCACAGTTCATCGGTCCTGGGATTCAGCAGTTGGCAGAGTTGAAGGCAATGCTTGGCCAGTCAGTGGTACTGCTCACACTGTTCTGATTTGATAAGGTGGATGATCTGTTTTGAAAACAAGAATGGGGGGAGTGGACGTCTTTTCCCCACTTTGTTGATACTGAAATACCATGTTGCAATATCCTGTGTTTTAGGATATTTAAATGTACTTTACAACTTGATTTTGTATTTTTCATGTTTGTTTGCCACTCAAAGTGAGCTACATTTCAAGTAGCTGTTGAAACTCCCCAGGCTGCCCTGGAACTGCTACATCATCCTGGTAGCAGCCCTGGGCAGGAAGGAGATGCTCTCCACTTTCAGGTGACCCAGAAAAGGCATGTCCTAGTCTCACTTTCATGGCTGAGCTGGTGCAAAACTATGTTCATGCCATGAGGGAGACTGAATTTATCCTGTCAGGTGTCTAGGAAAGGGTGATATGAGCAGCATCGTGTTCCCACTTTGTTTTAGCACCCACAGCCTTGCAGACCTCGTATTTTGACACTTTCCGAATTGGTTGGTGATGTGCAGTGGGCTTTCAGCTCATTCTCCAATTTTTCTGCCTTTCCCTGAAGATTTTCCCCTCTCTGCTTTAAGCGTATCACTTAAAACCACAAACATTCTGGTGATGTGGAGCAGGCTGCTGGTGCTCATCTCCCTGGCACTTAAAGCACAGAGAATGGTTTAAGTGGGAGGATTTTATAGAAAATGGTCGAATTATAAAATGGCTTAGGTTGGAAGGGACATTAAAAATCATCTAGTTCCTGCCATGGGCAGGGCTGCCTCCCACCAGCTCAGGCTGCCCAGGGCCCCATCCATCCTGGCCTTGAACGCCTCCAGAGATGGGGCATCCACAGCTTTTTTGGGCCAACCATCCCAGTGCCTCATCACCCTCTGTGTAAAGAATTTCTTCCTCACAGTGCCAGTTCTGGGGTGAAGCCCCAGCCTTGCCAGTCACCACAGCCTCCTGCAAGGCACCCGCACACAAAAAGTTGAGATTTAGTGTGGCAAAACAAAGAGTTCTGAAGTGGCTTGGGGACAGCAAGTCTGTGACAGCTCACAGTTTTGTGTAAGTTAAATAAATGTTATCTTTTGAAGGAAGGTGTTGAAATGCTCCTGTGGCCTGTTAAAAACAGTGGTGCGTTGGGTGAAGAGCTGCCATCCCCTTTTTCCATTTCCTTCTCCATTTCTCTTTCCATTTCCTTTTCTGTTTCCATTAATAACTTTAAGTTTTTCTGCTTCATGCTTCTTTAACTTTTTGTTCACTTACGACTTTCAAGGTGTGCTTTTACTGAGTTTAAATGCTTTGCCTTTGCTTTGTTGAAAATCACAACAGTCAGTTGAATGACTGCTGTTATCTCAGGTTTCCGCGGGTCTTCCCATGGGCAGCTTTTGATTTCAAAAGTACATTTGTTGAAAAAAGGAAGATTTCCACAAAAATGCCCATTGCACCTCCGACTTGTTCACACAGGGCTCCTGTTGAGCAGCTGTCCCATTTTACCGAGCAGCTGGAGTTAGAGGCTGATTAAAGGAGTGGGAAACCTCTTTTCATTTATTTCTGCTGCATGTATGTAACTATGGGTGTGCTCTGCTTTTGGGTGAGCTCTGCTTTTGGGTGAGCTCTGCAGGGAAGACGTGCTTAACGTGACTGAGCCTCTTCTTCTTTTGTAAGTTCAGAATTGATCCACATTTACCACTTGCTTCTTCTTTGAGAGCTTTTGGTAAAGGGGATTAGTTAAATCCACTTTTTTCCTTCAGTTAGTTTTGCTCTGGGGTGGAGCTCATTGAATGCAGTCCTCCTAGGGACAAGGTGGGAATGAGAGGGATGCTGGGCATGTCACTTTGTCCCCATGCACCTCATGGTTCTCAGCACTGGGTGCTCCTCCTACTCAGCACTGCCCACCTTCGCTCCTTCCTCATGCTAAGATAGCCGCATTTCAGCTGAGGCTGCACAGCACCTCTCCATACACTTTTTTTTTTTGAACATGAATTTGCAAGGGAAGGTTGGTTGAGGTTGGATCCAAGGCGCTTCCCTGTTGTCATGTTGCAGGAGAGCAACTTGAGCTTTGTCAAAGCTGCTGGGAATGAAAAATGTTACGTCTCAGTGGCTGCATTTGGTCCGGAAACAGAAAATGGGAGCAGTTCTGAGTCTGATGGATCTGGCAGCCCATGAACTCCCCCCTTTACTTGCTTTCCTTGTATAATTACAGTAATGGAAGTCACTGATACTGTCCAGCTGAAGAGGAGCTGCATGGTTTTGCTGGGCATTGCAGGCATTTTCTAATGCATCAGCGCCCGTGAGACTCGTGGGCACAACCTTCACCCTGTCCCTACCGAGCAGGCTCCAGTCTGGCTGCTCCCATCTAATAGCTGGGAAATTAGGGCTGGGAGCGAGCAAGAGCTGCTTGCAGTGACGTGGAGGGCTTCAGTGGTGAAGCAGAGGGTGAAACCCAAGCAAGGAGCCTACAAAGTGCTGAGCACTTCGGAATGGCATGATGCACTTCCACAGCCTTGCAGGGTACTTGTGTAATTTTTCAGATAGATGAAGCAGTAAGTAAGCCAGCTGTGACTCCACCAGAACAATTTCCAATGGCAGTAGTATTGAAGGAAAATAGAAAAATCAAACATTGAAGTGTATGGAGAACTGCCTCAGGCAGTTCTCAGTGCCTACAGGGCAGGGAGCTGAGGAGAGGAGGAGCTGGGTGGGTTAAAGTCCAGAGAAGGATATTGAAATACATGAGCTATCCCTGGGAAAGGTGGATCTGCAAGCACTGGGTGAAAGAGCATGAGGAGGGGGGTGGGTTAGGTGGGGGTGTAGATTCCAGGAAAGGGTTTATTTCTTAGATTGCAGATGCTTAATGCTATTAGCATCCAAATGGCTCCTGCTGGTCTTTGAAGTCAGCATCTCATTGAGAAGTAAAGAGCAAAAGAGGTGTGGGGAATAATGAATTTATTACATTTCTGGCTGGTGAATATATTTCTTTGCAATGTTGACTTAGCAACGAGACCGTACATGGTTTATTTTGGGAGCACTGTTTCTTCAAAACATGAGGCATTTATCACTTCTATGATTCTATGACTTTGTACTTTGGCTGTTGTTTTTTTTTTTTGTTGTTTGTTTTGTTTTTTGTTTTGCTGTTTTGTTGTTTTTGTGTGTGTGTCTTAATACTCAAACTTGCTTTATACAGAAGACAGCAGAAAGCCACAAAACTGGAACCTCAGTAATTTCTTTACACCCACCATTTGCCAGTATTCTGGATTGGAAACCAACCACAGCAGCTACTGACAATTTCATTCCTCCTCCATGTGAACCTCCTTCCAGGGAACTGTGATAATTCCCACCTTTGTCTCCTTCGCAGACTGGTGTTTCATGACCATTAAAACCTCTTCCTGGAACCATGGGATGGCTCCACAGCATGTTTCTGATTCAGGTCAGATGTGGGCTTCTCCGTGGGATGAGAGCCCAGCAAGTCCAGCCATCAAAACCTACCTAGACCCTATGGAGCTGCGTGCTCTGATTCGTCCCTACCGAAAGGTCCTCACACGCTGCCCCAGGGCTGTGCATTCCTGGGCGCTGGTTGCCTGTGCCTCATCAAGTCTTTCCACCAAACTCATCACTTTGGCTTGGTTCTGTATCACCACACTGACACTGTGCAAGCTGCAAGCCACCAAACTGTACCTTTGAACCACCTCATGGGGCACATGTCTCACAGTGGCTTGGCTGCTGGACCACACAGGGTGGGATGCCCGGCACACTGTGAGGTAGAGCACTGAGCTGGGAGAACAGCATCCCTAATTCAGGTTGATGCGTGGCTGTGTTGGAGCTCTTTCTGCAAACCACTTCAAAGGGCGTTTTGGTGTTTTGTCTCTTCATTCACTGTTCACAAGTGTTTTCCCACTTGTGCATTTTGTGCTATTTTAAAAACTTCTTGCATGTATTCCGTTCTTCTTATCCTAGATTAAGTGGCTATGTTCTCTTCTTTCTTAGCTGGTTGGTTCATGCAGAGGCAGGGAGTAGCAAAACATATTTTTCCTTCTGAAAAGAGATAAAATAAATATGTTTGATACCTGAAAATAGTTTTTGCTGTTTGTCTGAGGCAGCTTGAAATCCTTTGGGAAAATCAGAATTGTTCCATTAGGATGAGCTGCTTGCAAGCATCCTGCCAAACTGGAACAGCCCTTCAAGCTGTACGGAAATGAATTCAAACCCTTCACAGATAAGCATAGCAAAGGGTATAATTTTATTTCAGCAGAAGGAGAAAGGTCCAGTACATCATCTCCTTTTATTTCAGTGTGTGGTTGTCTTGTCACCCATGCACATATAGAAGTATGCTTTCTTCACACATATTTACTGAGGCACTCAGGCTAAATGCAATTGAGCCTGGTGGTTGCTGGGATGGTTCATCGTGCATGTCCAGGTGCCATCTGTACACAGGGAAGCTGGCAGTGCAGCAAATGGCTATTTTCCCTTCTATAAGAAATGCATGTTGGGGTTGCTTTTTAATGATCACTTAGGATCTTAAAGCGTTTGTGCTTTCATATTTATTTTTGTGTTGGCTAAAGTTCACTTAATTCCCTGTGAACAATTCTTTTTTTATTGAATAAACTATTCCTTGCAAACCATAGCAGTGATGTCGTTGTTGTGGGGGTTTGGGTTGGGTTGGGTTGGGTCGAGTTGGGTTTTAAGCAGCTATTGTCACCCAATGGTGGATTTCCCTTCATTATATATCTTCCAAATACACCTTTTAACTGGTTTTCCACCATTCTCACCTCATGGATTCCTAAATATTTTTATTTAGTTTTGTGGAAGTGTGAGTTCCTCTCAAGGAAAAGGAAGCCTCCTGACAATGAGCTTGCCTTTCTTAGTTGTTTTCTATGAACTTGTATGGTACGCTGTGCAGATCTCTGTAAAGTTCCCAAAGCAATTAGCTTGAAAGCCACCATTCAAATGGGGCAGTGATGTACACTTAAATCTGTTTTTTCTAGTAGTTATTGGTTATGTCTGCTAGGGAATTTGTGGATCCTAGTGGGTCCATAGTGGGTTTATAACCCTCCCATTTTCATGGAACTGTTGTGGAAAACAGAATGAAAGTCTGCTTGCCATTTGCCCAGAGCACGCACCTTGTACATACAAGCTTGGGCAGAGCATTGTGTTGATGTGGCTCCATGGCTTTTGTCTTAAGCTGAATTGAGTCCAGTTGACCTTAGCAGAAATGGAGCAAGCCGAGGTTTGCCCAAATTTGTGTAGGTGGACGTATCCCACTAGGATTCTGTGAAATTCCTGCTTCAGCTGCTCTTCTCAGTCCTAGACCTTGTCTTTGGCTGTACCTAGCACTGGACATATAGAACATGCATGGCTATAATCACAGTGATACTGAAAATGCCTGCAATTTAAAAACATTGTGTTAATAAAACAGAGGGAGTTGTTTATGCCCGACTAAGCAGAATCCTGCTGTTTCTCAGAGAAAAGTGTTTTCATCTTTGGAACAACTCTGGCCAAAAGCTCTTAAAGGACAGATGATTACAAGACGAAAAACGTAGTATAGACCATGAAACACTTTTGTGTGTATGTTTGCAAAATTTTTTGTTTTGATCCACGAAAAATGCTTCCGTCTGAGGCTCTAGTGTGGGACTGGGGGAAAGCAAAGCAATTCCCTCTGCATGGGGCAGGTTGGCAGTGGTGGGGCTGAGTTTCATCATGGAGTACTGGAAGCGGTAAGAGAGCTCTCACTTTATTTCTAAGGTCTAGGGCATTGTCTGTGGCTTTTGCCTGGCTTCTCTTGTTTCTGTGCAGGCTCAAACCAACTTCAAATAACGGATGAAAAACAAAGAAAAAATTGATGCAGTGCATGTCTGATATGACAATTGGATTTTCATTAGGCAGTGAGCTGGTGGCACTGGCAGTGATGTGGGGCAGGATCATTCCCCTTAGCATTGCGGATGGACCGGCCATGTAAGCCCTTTCTGAACAGATATAGTCAAAGAAAAGTTGTATCCACAAGGAATGTGTTTTTTTTTCAAAGATGCCTGTACATCTGCTGAGTAGCATCCACAGAGCCTTGCGAAGCCACTTTGCTGAATTGCCAGTGTCAGAGCTGCCTGACCATAGGATGCCTTCTGTGCTACCAAGAGGAATGCTCGTAGCAACAGATAGGAATGTTCTGTGATTTAATTGAGAAGAAGTGTGACATTTTATATAACCAGATGCAACAACAGTGCACCTGACTAAAGTATAGACAGGCTCTTGTTGCACTGTGAAATGCCATCAGGTAGCTTGTGGTCTCCCGGTAACATTTTGTGAGTGTACTTTTTCTGTGCTGTAAATGTAGGATTCATACATAGTACTAAAGGATATCAGACCTTGATAGGTGTTAAACATGCTATTCACGCCACTGTGACAAGAGGAGCATTAACTGTGCTCCAACATTCACCTTGTACAAATGGTGAATCAAAGACTGTCCATCCCCCAAGGAGATCATGCTCTGAAACAGTGACAGAAGGATGTGGTTGGATACATGCAGATGGAGGAGTAAAATGAAAATGCCAGGATGATATTGATCATCTTGTCAGATGCATCTCAGGACACTAGGACACTTACTGTGAGGTTTCTTGTAAATGTCATGGCAAAAGAGAGTTTTGATGAAGTCAGTGAGATTGTTTGGCAGATATCAGGGGAATTCCTACCAGACAAGAAAGGGAGCAGAAAAGGAGAAAGTATCATTTCCTGTCAACATGTTTTATATTGATTGGCCCAGGAGACCCGCTTGCAAAGAAGTAGATTTTGTAAGAGTGAGCAGCAGGTAACGGTGTAGAGCTTGAGTTATGCCTTGCGCATTAAGGAGCTCTTGTGTGATGAGAGAGGGAAAGAGGGAAGCTTTGAGAAGGTGAAGGGGGATAGAGAAAACAGATGTTACATTTCTGAAGGAAGAGTTGTTAGGTTGGCTGGGATATGGGTATATAAAAGCTTGGATGGCAGCAGTGGATTTGGATGCTGGATGAAAGAGCATCCAAAAAATGTCCCAAGACATAATTTTGAACTGACGTAGAGAGGGAAGTTTGTGGGTCATGTGTGAGAAGAGCTGGGTGTGTGTTTTGATGGAGGTGAAGGGAAGGTAGGGAAGAAGGGACCATGCACTCCCTCCTTTGACCATGGTCAAAACCCACAGAAGGGAGACCTGAAGTTGGGCTGGGGAATTATGAAGAGATAGGAAAGGAGCAAGGCAGGATTGTTGGGAATTCTGACCTTTGGTTAAAAACCCACTGCATTTTTCAGCAAAACTATGAACAAACAAGTACTGTTAGTACATCTAGACCCAGGCTGGATCCTCTGTAGCTAAACCTATACAGGTAGTGAAAAGGTTAGAGTGTAACGTGATCAGCATTGGCATTGTGTGTGTGTGTGTCAGGGACCTGTGCTGCACAGCAAGGTGCCTCTGCATGCTCCCATTCCATTGCTGCACACTTGTGATGGGATCCTATTCCCATAAAATAGTCATGTGCTGACGTCTCCTCCTGGTTACAAGAGCTGGCTCTGGAAAACCTCAGCTCCTAGATTACAAACATAGCAGGGCTCTGTCTGCAAAGGTGTAAGGTTACAAAACACACACACACTCACGCAGCTTAACCGAAACCGCCTCATTTTTAGCAGTTGTGAGGGTTTATTCACTACAGGGCAGTGGAGGAATGCAGGAATGTGAGTGGCGTTAAACCTATTCATTTGGAGGGGGAGTCCTCTCCTCTCCCCTGCTCCAGCCTGCTTAGCTTTAATGGTAATTGCACCTCTTGCCTCGCTGAGCTGGCCGCCTGCCTGCCCTCCCAGTGCAGCTGGGGAGAAGAACTGGAGTCAGGAGGAGCAAAGTAGCTGTCAGTGTGGGGTGGCTGTGGCTGTTGTGGGGCTGTCCCTTGTCCTGTGAGCCCACAGCCTCCCCGCTTTAACCTAGTGCTTGGATGGTGAGAAGGAGGCATGCTTTTTAGCTGTGGAGTTTGGGCTGGGAGGAGGACAGTCATTGCCTAGCTCCTATGTATTGTGCTAGGGAATGTATTTCCCTTTTATTTTTCTATATTTTGTGCTTCAAAATAATCGTCCCCTCACACATCTAACAGTGTGTTGGCATTTAAAAATCAAATATTGATCCTAAAAGCCTCGCCACTTTAAAAAAGAAAGGAAGAAAACCAAACAAACACAAAAAGCAGCATTTTTTGTTGGCTTGTTAAGAATGTGAGAGATGCAGTAAAATCGGCTTTTTGGTTTATGCGTGCTGCCCGTTCCTGGGGGAGGAATGCGGTCCTCAGCTGCCACCATCACCACTTCCAGCCCTGCTGCTGAGGTTTCATGTGAAGCCAAAGAGCCTGGGAAGTTTGGGAAACCAGTGACACCGGATCCGTACCACAAAGGTGAATACCGCCTGCTAGCTGTGTGTGTGTGCAGAGACACAGTGGCTCCAGCTTTTGCCTCCAGGAGTGAGCTGCCCACGGACAGTCATGCTGACAGTGTAATAGAAGCAGCTGCGTGTGAGCCCCAGAGATATCTGGAGGTTTTTATTTAAGGTCTGTCCTCAAAGGATGCTGCCTTGAAGGGTCTTTAGTGAGGATGGATGCAGCCTAACCCAGTCAGTCTGTCCTGCCACTAGCTGGGAACACCAGCACTTCCAGTGATGAATGCTGCTGGGAGACAGCATTGAGAGTTGTGCCTGAAGGGTTAAATTAGTGATGCTTTCAAAGCTGGGATGCATTCAGAATATAGCAATTGCATTTACTGATACCAGGAAATCTTAGCTCAACCCTCTTTCTCAGCAGGTCTGCGTGATGGTGAATTGGTGGTTGTGTACCTGCACTGCGATGGAATTGAGATGTAGTGCTTCTGCACTCAGTGTCAGGACTTTATTGCCTTGTTCCTGTGCTTCATCCAGACAGAACTGAAGCAGAAGTAGCCCTCCATGCTCCACTGTCAGACACGTTCATTTTTGGTCATGGGCATCACTGGTGGATAGCTCCTGTCCTGTCCAGTCCTATGGTAATGTTGGCAGACTTCTCAGATGTGAACTTTGGACACACCATCCTTACTTGTTACAGTGATAATCCTTTAGTTGTTCATTTACAAGATAGTTTAGGAGGTTAAGAGAAGGACAAATGAATTAATATGAGGAATATGAGGGGATGGGGTGGGCAGCACAGGGTCAATAGAGCAAGTGAGCAACTAAAAAAGAGCAAACAGGAACCTCATGTGTCTGTGGCAAAGTGAGAAACAATCTTCTCTTCACTTGACCCATTTAGTGCCCTGGATTGTGAAGCAGCAGTTCTTCACAGCATTCAGGAGAATAGAAATACATCGCTTTGTCTTATAACTTTGGACTAAAATAAAGGAGATTTAGGTAAGATGTTAGGACAAATTTTTTCACTGAGAGGGCAGTGAGGCACTGGCACAGTCTGCCCAGAGCAACTGTGATTGCCCCATCTCTGGAGGTGTTCAAAGTCAGGTTGAAAGGAACACTGATCCATTTGATGGGTGGCAACCCTGCCTGTAGCAGGGGATTGGGACAGGGTGGGCTTTGAGGTCCCTTCCAACCCAGATCTTTCTATGGTTCTGTAATCTTGGTGGTCTTCCAGTTGGAGTCCTGCTCACTATGGGCATTTCTGTTGTCCATGCCTGAGCCATGTGCTGCCTTGTGCTGGGCAGAGATGGTGGAGTCTTTGGGAATTTGGGGAATACTGCAGCCATATGAAGGCAAGATGAATGTGGTGCACATGAGTGCCATGTTGAGGTTGTTGGTCTTTGTGGCATGGCTGTGTTACTTGTTATTAACAAAAAATTACAGCTGTGGAGACTTCAGCAAGACCCCACTCAGTTTCTTGCTGTTGAATGTAAACCTTCCCCTCCTGCTTCCAGACTTTCTATGTCAGTACAGCTCTTCCATCTCTTCTTTTCCTTGCCCTCATGATTCCCATCATGACAGTTTGAAATCAGAGTCAGCCCCTACCTGTGCTTCTGCCCCAACCCTCCTGTTCTTTACTGGCTACAGCCGGAACTCCTTCAGCCCCTACATTTCAGGAAAGATGAAGAGCTGGAGTTGGTCACTGGGTCACTCCCAGATCCAAAGTGATTGTCTGGGGAAGTATTTTCCTTGTTGCATTACTGTGTTGTCTTTTCTCGTTCTGGTACTTACTGGCTTAACCATGAACCAGTTCCTTTGGACACAGAGAGTGTGAGACTGGACAATGGGAGCAGAACAGTGGAGAAGAAATAAATCCTCATTGACCCAGATGGTGCTTTGTGCTTGCAGACACCTGCTGGCATTGATTTTATTTTCTGGGTGGGAAAACAGACACCTCTGCCTCCTTCTATGAAAACTTTTGCTCCCTCCACAAAGCCAACATTCCTCAGGCTTTAAAAAGAGCTCTTTTCTGATGGGGATGGAAACAAAGGAAACAAGTCTTACAGCTCAGTCTTAGCAAGTTGTATTAGCAGGGACAGCAGGCACCTCTCCACATTGCAGCTTGTCCATCAGGAAGGTGGTGGTCCCAGAGCTGGAGTAGGTTTAAAGAGCTGAGGTCTCTTGGGGAGAGTTAAAGAAGAGTGGAAGGAGGGAAAGGATGCAAGTGTCAGGAATGACACCAGGAAATCTTCCACCATATCACCTTTATATTTATTCTGATCCCGTTGCTACTGTCAGCTTCCTAGAGGTAGATCAAGACTGTAGTTAATTCAAGGCCCTGAACCTTGCTGTTGCTGCCGAGAGATGCTTGACATCATTACTGAGCTAACAGCAGTGGCAACACTGATAAAAAACATTCGTGTCTCCTGGAACATAACCTCTTTAGGACAAAAAGGGCACCCTCTGTGTTCTGGCACTGCGTTCTGCCCGGATTTAGCTGTCGATAATGGTTTTTAGTTTCCTGCACACATGTCTTTTGTTTTCTTTCGTAATAAGCTCTGTACCCACGTAACCCTTCAGAACAACTTGCCTTGTGCAGCACCGCAGTGCCAGGAAATACAACATGGCTGGAGACCGTGTGTCTGGAGAAACCTTCTTTTCCTCTGGATCCCAAATCCAACAGTGTTAGAACAACAACAGATTCTACTGAGTTGAAAAATAAATAAAGCCAGAATGTGCTTCTTGCCTCATGCCGATGTGTTAGGGTGATGTACAGCCGCGTGATGCAGTCGGGTACCGGGTGCCAGCCTTCCTCGCTGGCTTACGAGTTTCAGAGCCGTGGCCGATGCGGATCTGTACCTGGGCCTGTTGGGCTGTGGTGGGTGGAGGAGCTCGGTGAGCCAGGTGACGCCAGACACGGCCGGGGCTGCGAAATGGCGGGCACTTGCTCAGCGATGACGCTGCTGTGCTGCTGCTCCCTCCCATGATCTTCATCTGCCGTGAGCTCAGCCCCGCGTGCCTGCACAGGCAGGAGCACTGGGCTGAGCCCTGGCAACCCAGCCTTCCTCTTCCTGCTTTTCCTCATCTTCCTCCCCACTGCAGGGCTTTGCTGCTGGAGCAGCAGAGCATCAAAGCAAAAATTACCAATTTGCTCCTCTTTCTTGCAGGCACCCTGGCTCCAGTGCTGGCTTTCGGTGGCATTGAACCTGCCTGGGAACGGGTGTGACTCTGCATGCCTGCCCGCCCTGTGGGTCGGCTCTGGTCTGGCAGGGCGGGTGAGGAGCAGAGGCTGGTTCACCGCCTAGCAGTCGGGCTGCAAATCCAGGGCAGAGCTGAGTTTCTTCCCTAGGGCTTGTTCTCACCAGATCTCGCCCTGGCTGGCGGCTCTAGGTTGTGCCCAGCGGTGAGGAGCCCGTTATGGCTGCGACCTGTTGGGGCACGACGGATGGTGAAAGCCTTCCTCCCATGCGGGGTGACTCAGCCCAGCTGCTGGGTAAGAGCCTGGCTGGAACCTTCCTGTAGTTCAGGGCTGGGATTTTAGTCTCCTCCCTGCTCTTCTCACTAATAGTCCCATTTTAAATGGTGCCTAGGTGGAAGCAGAGACTGGGGTTATTTGTTTACATGCATTCCCGTGGCCTCTGCACAGAGCTTCAGAAGCTGCTGGAGAAAAGTAATGGAGCTGAACCAAGGCTCGCTGCAGCTGGTCCCATCTGCAGGAGCTCCAGACAGCAGTCGCTGGCAGGAGGGCTGGGGCTGTGGGGCAGAAGCCTGTGCCCTTGCCCTTCCCTTTTTTATCCTCATGGATATCTAAAGGATATAAACATAAGATATGTAGACATATGTCCATAACTATATGTAGGGAGAGGGAAAGTTATATATATAGCTTGGTGAGCAGCAAAGGGATGTATGTGTGCATGGAGGGGAAGCAGAGTATGTATTCAATGATTCTTGTTCTCGGCTACGAACAAATTGCTTCCAAAATTTGTGTATCTGAAACCACTTTTAAAGGCCATCACTATCTCACACACACTCAGGTTGTGGAGTCTTCCTCCTTAGAGATTTTTGAAATCCGCCTGGACATAGTCTTGGGCACACTGCTCTGGGTGTCCCTCCTTGGAACAAATGTCAGGAAAAGTGATGAAGTTGCCCAGCCTGATGATGCTATAGCTCATGCACCTGTTGTCTCCAGTGCACACTGAACTTTGGCCAAGTGTTTTACTCTTTTTAAGATCTGATTGGAAATAATTGCTCTTAAGTTTGCAACTTGTATTTACGGTTGGTTTCTTGGGTTCTGTGGGATTGTACAGAAAGCTATCACTTGGTAGTGGAGGCTTTTTCAGCAGTTTTTGGATAATTTTTTTCTCTCTTTTTTTTTTTTTTTTTTGCCTGAGTTGTTCATTTGTAGACAGAGTTCCCTGATGCAGGTTTTGCATCAAATAACTGGCATGTGTTGACATAGCTGAAAAGGAGAAATGGATGGAAACAATGTCATGGGTTGGATCTGATGCCAAAAATCTTGTGCTGGGGGAACCATGGGCATAATCACACAGAAACTTTGAGATCTATAGCTAAACCATGCACCTCTTCGGGCTTTCTGCCTCCCTGCTTTGGATTGTTGGTGATGGTGAAGGGAAGTCTCTGACCCAGCGTGTTCCTTGGGAGACTTTTCAATGATATTTTCACATCCTAAAGTTTGTTCCTTATTTGGGTCCCATCATTATACCCTTCAACAACATCAACCCGGAGCAATACCAGAGCACGGAAGTGTGAGGTTGGGAAGAGCTGAGCCAAGTGCCAGTGTCATAACAAGATGTCCCTGCTGGCATTTCTTGTCCTTCTTACAATCATGAAATCACCTAGGTTCAAAAAGACCTTCAAGATTATCAAGCCCAGCCATTAACCTGACCTATTGAGTCCCATCACTAAACCATGTCCCTTAGTGCCACATTCACGTGACTCTTAAATACCTTCAGGGATAAGGACTCCATTATCTCCCTGGGCACCCTGTTTCAATGCTTGACCAAAGCTTGATCAGTGACTCTTCTTGTCCCATGTTAGCTAAGGTCTCACTCCCAGCAGCTGTATTTCTGTACAGCTTTCGCTGGCTGTGCTCACTGAACTTTGCCACACATAATGCCTTGAAGGAGCTGAGCATCAGGCCTTCTGCTGACGCTCAGCCATAGTTCCTTCCCAGAACATTGCTGTTCCCAGGTTCAGTGTGTGGTGACTCCAAACCCCTTCTTTTATCCAAGGGCATTTAGGAGCACAGAACAGAGCTCCAGGATTGGTGAAAAGTGGCTTTGATTCTGTCATGCGATGTGGTGTGCATGTGGACAGAGATTATAAGCACTCATTTCCTTCCAGAGTTTCCCTGCTCTAGGACTGCAGAAGTTGAGAGTAAATGTAAATCTCGCTATTGCAGAGGGTTGTTTTCCTTGTAGTGAATATATTTTTAACACTACTGAATGCAGTGGGATCCTGTGTCCATATTGTGTTTGCAGGTCATACCTGAGGTTCAAGACAAGATGGTAACAGGTCCCAAAAATATGTTTCCCTGTAAGCCTTGCAGACAAATCACTTTAATGGGAGGTGACTTGCTGCAAACTTGTGGCCGGAGAAAGGCGGATGGTTCTGAGGAGGGATTTTGTGACCTGAAACTTAAGCCTGTGCCTGGGTCACTGCCCTTCTTTCAAGTTGTTTTCACTGGGCTAGAAGCTTTCTTGTTACGCATGGGGTTGCATCCAGTGAGGATCTAAAAGGTCACTTAACCCTTTGCAGTGAAGGAAGAAAGGAATGATAATACAATAAATCCAGGGCAAGCCAATCACCTATTAAAAGACCATGAAAGGTTGAAAAAGGGAGGATGATGGTTTTGTACTGCAAAAGCAGTGTTAGCAGCCAGCCTGCCTGTGATTTTGGGTCGCACCAAAGGTTTGTACAGAAATTCATTGCTGCTTTGTATGTAACACAGGTAACAGCACTTTTTTTTTTCCCTCTTCTCTCCTCCTTCGTCTTTGTTCTAATGTGCTTGACTGCATTATGGTGCAAATCCGTGGCTGTATAACTACCAAGTGGGGAAAAAAAAAAGGGCAGAAACCACAGGCATTGTTTAGGTGGCTCTTTGATGTAGTTGTGCGTAAATAAAAGCTCCCTGAGCCATGTGGGGTGGTTTTGGCTTGGAAGTCTGAACAGGGCCTTCAGACTAGTTTGTTGATGCACTGTAAAATACTTCATAGAATTTTCCCTTCCCATCTTTTGTCTCTTCATGCATGCAAGTGTGGGTTCGTGCACAAGAGTAAATCCGGTTTTGTTGCACAAATCCCACATGGAATCTGCCATTTGAAAGAGTTAAACACAGCACTGGGATCCTGTAGGCTGCCTTGTACAAGTATTGGGACCACGGTTGGCTCAGGGGAGGACACAGGGACTCCTTGCCTTCCTGGGGATAAATCTGGGCTGGTGCTTAAGTACCAGCTCCCAGGAAATTGCCATCAGAATAATTAGCCTGCGCTGACTTATTTGTACAGTGATAACGGCAGGAAAGTATTGAAGCAGGAAAAGCAAACACATTATTCATCTGAACCTTCAATCCAAAGCCTTTACTTGACAGTTCACTATTTACAATACGCACATCTATTTTTAGGCTTCGCCGTCAGGCGGACTCTTTTTTCTTTCTTTGTTTCATGTTTTTCTTTTTATTTTGTTGACAGAAATTGGAAATTAATCCATGCTTATAGATAAACAGAAATGTTTTTTAAATAAAACTTTTGAATACTGGAGATTGTTTTGTATGGAAATGCTGAAGTCTTAGTACAGTGCCTCAAAAGCACTTGCACGTGGGATGAGATGAGAAAGCTGGGGCAGTTCAGCCTGAAGAAGGCTCTGGAGAGACCTGGTTGCAAACAGCCTTTCAGTATAAAAGGGGGATATAAGAACAAAGAGGATATACTCTCTAGCAGTGTCTCTTATGATAGGACAAGGAGAAATGTTTTCAAACTAAATAAAGGGAGATGTGGACTGGATATAAAGAAGTTGTTTTTTACAGAAAGAAAGAGTGGTGAGACACTGGAATAGCTTACCTGGAGATGTGGTGTCCCTGGAAACACTCAAGGTCAGGCTGGCTGGGGCTCTGAGCAACCTGCTTTAGCTGTAGGTGTCTCTGATCATTACAGGGGAGTTGGACCAGTTAGCCTTTAAAGGTGCCTTCCAACTGAAACAGTTTTGTGATTCTATGAGGATTCTTGGAGAGCTTCAGAGAAATCATTTCTGCTACTTTCTACTTTGTGTGGCCGTGAACATCTCCTTTAGACCAGATTTCCTGGCTTCACGGTGAGTGCAGCACAGCTAGCCTGGATAAAGTTACCCTTTGAGATGTGAGCAGCAAGGAGAAGGTTGTAACTAAGATAATTATTATTAACAAGAGGCCAAGGGAGTATGAACAGCACGAGGTCAGTGGAGCTTGTGGCTGTGATGGTTGTGAGACCCCTGCTGAGGATGCTTGGGGGATGATATCTTTGTGTGAGTGCTTGGGAGAGCAGGTGGAAACCAGGGAAAAGTGGAGTGGAAAAATGAGTGGGTTCATCTTGGGATGGAAAAAATGGGGATGAAATGTCTGTGTTGCCCTTCTTCCTTTTGGTCCCACTACTTTTAATGTCAGTGTTATCTTGTCAGCCTTTTCCTCTGAGACTGGTGCTAAAACCTTTGAAAGCTCATCTTCTCCTTTAGCAATTAGAAATAAATAAAAGGGTGGGGGCAAAAGACAGGCTGTCTCCAGGGGAGGAGAGCTGGGGGCCCCACGGTTTCTCCTGAGGATGTGTTTTGTGAACAGCTGAGGAAATCACAAGGCAGAGCACCTCCCACTGCCAGCAGCTATATCACAGGAACCCCTATCTGCAAATGAAATAGAGATAAATCAAAGTTAAAGTGCCTTTTTTAAATATCAAAGGCTTTCAAGTATTTGAGCCAGCCATCAAAAAGGTGTGTTAGGTTCTCCCTATCTTGAAATCTCTGCGTGGAGACTACACGCCTCTCGGGGAGGTGGGGCTTAGGCAAACACTAGCAATGGGGCTCAAATCAAAGGGAGCGAATGGAACTTGTGACCTCAGTTACACAAACATCAGACCCACTGACACAATGGTCCTTGAGGTGCTTCGGGAAGCCACATGGCTTGCCCAGGTCTCTACTGTTCCCTGATTCTGCCTCACATGAGCACGATGTGCCAGCTGTACCAGCTGTGTACTGCCCAGGTTTGCAGTAGCTAGGTGTGTACGACAGCCACAAAGCAACACCTTGTGCAGATGATGTTGAAAACCTCACATAAAGCCAGCTAGGAGTGGGGATTTGCTTTCTGTCTGCAGGAAGCAGGACTGGATGGGGCATTTATATTCTTAGGGCTTTTCAGTTCTGTTTAAGCTCTGTGGAGGCTTAGGGGAACTAGGGAGATGTGAAAATCCTGCACTCCAGAGACACTAGAGCCTGTAATTAATGTCTATGAGTGTTTCAGCACATCAGAGCTGGGAGCTTGGTAGACTTCACTCGAAGTCCATGGACATGGGCCTCATTCATGCTCAGCGTGGGCTGGCAGAAGAATTGAGGTGTGACAATAGCCCACGCAAAGCAAAATCATCAGTAAATCATAAAAAGACAACAGATTAAAATAACTGTGCATGCATAATGTGCTTTTCTGTGCATACATAATGTTAAATATTTAAGAGTCCTTTCATGTATCTGTGACTTTCAAATGCTTTTTGTGATCTACAGACATTTCCCTAGCTACAAAATTTAGATATTCTCCACTTAGAAACTAAGACAGGATTTTGAAGTTTATATTTCCACAAAATTCCAGAAGCTGTAGCCTTTGAGTAGTGCACCCAGTCTTTAATGACTGAGTGTACTTGATAGTATGGGTCTGGATGAATTGCATGGTCTGAACCATGAATGTCCAACCTTTTGACTTGCCTTGGACCATGCTGAGTGAAGGGAAGTAGTCTTGGGCTAGTGTGAGGCTCTGTGTGCCATCACACATAGCTAATAACCACTTTATAAGTACAGCCATGTCCTTCCTCAGAGGGAAAGAGAGCACTTTTCAGAAACAGTCATGTGAGATAGGTCAGCGTGACCTATCCCAGATTGGCCTCCTGCCATCTTTATCATGACATTGATGGGGGCTGTGATGATTTGCTTTTTGCTGATGATGTTCTGTTTTTGCTCCTACTAGTGAAAGTTTTGGCAGGCCTCCATTCCTCATAGAGGCTAATTAGCCCTCCCACTTCCACCTTTTCTTTCCCGCCCTCTTCCTAAGCCATTAAGACCAAGCGTGGTCAGAAGTAATCCTCCTTCTTAAAATATTTAGAGCCTTTCTAATGCCAGATGCCGGAGAGACAGTTCCTGTAATCCTGTGGGCTTCACATCGTTTGAGCTGAGTGACTTCAAAACACCCGTATTACCATAAGGTAAAACTAGCTTTGAGGAGCATGGATCAGCAGGAATTAATAGGTTTCCTGCTGTTAGAAATGCACCAAGCTCTGATTCACGTCTTGGTTGTGGCTGGCACTGCTCCCTTGACTCACCGCACTTAGGTCTTGGTGAGATGCCCATATTTCCTGCTGCCATCCTTGAATTTTCCAAGAGGACATTCTACTAACAGTTTTTGAGTGACAGACAACCTGCTTTGCTATGTACAGCATGGGCTGTGCTCTTCTATATGATCCTGCCAAACATTGTCTCTGTCCTGGAGGCATGACTCAGTATTTATATTCATGTCTGCTGTGTGAGACCAAGCCACCTGCAGACAGGGCATCGGAGCACAGCCTAATTGAATTGTGACTGCAGTGAGTTGGACTGTGGGGGAAGAGAAAAAAGGGCTCCCTGTCCAGTTTGTATTATTGTATTGTATTTTTGTATTGTATTATTGTACATGGCCAGTCTGCAGGCATCACAACTTGAGTCTAAATCACAGCTTTGTCTGGGAAAACATGCTAGCTGCACCCACAGCAGAGAGGCCCAGCAGCTCTCTAACAGCTTGTCCTGACAAACTAACAACCATAGAATGGGTTGAATTGCAACCTCAAAGTTTGAACCCCCTACCATGGTCAGGGTTGCAGTTCACCAGGTCAGGCTGCTCGGGGTCCCATCCAACCTGCCTTGAATGCTTTCAGGAACATCCACTTCTATGTGCAGCCTGTGCCAGCACCTCACTGCCCTATGAGTAAAGAATTTCTACCTAACACCTAACCTAAATTTCCCCTTCTTCATTTTAAAACCATCACTCCTTATCCTATCAATACAGGCCTCGGTAAAAAAGTCTCTCCTCTCCTACATTATAAGCCCCTTTAAGAATTGAAAGGCTGCAAAGCAATTTCCCCAGAGACTTCTCTTCTCCAAGGCTAACAGTAAAGATGTAACAGTGACATCTCAAAAGGAAGAATTAAGGAACAATGTCAAAACACAGTTGCTCTCCGCTGTCTTTAACTGCTGTTCTGACAAGTTCAGAAAGTCACGCACTCTGCTAAATGTCCATCCTCCTACCTGCAGTGGTGGAACACCCGTGGAGGTGTCCCTGCCACCCAAGGCAATTGGGCTGTGCTCTGGCACACAGGGCTTCTGACATCAGCACCTGGGTAGGGTGATTCCTTGCTCAAATTTATTTGCATTTCCTTGTCCACTGGTTAATCTGGCTGCCAAACATCTGCAGTCAGCTTTGCTGAGAGGCTAATTACAGGGACAGCCCTCCGAAGTACAGCTGGCAATGGGGGGCCATGCTTGTCTCATCATCTCCTGCTTGGGAGCTGGAGGGAATTTGCCTGCTGGGAAGCCATTCGGGAAGAAACCTGACTGTGAAAGGCAATCTCTTCCTGAATTCACCTCTAAAAGCCCTTTCTGTTTTGTGTGCCTTTCACCATGCTTTATTTCTGCCTGGTCAGTGCAGTTTTTTCACACGTTTCTGCCTGGTTGTGGTTTTTCCCAATTCTCTGGGAGGTTTACTTGGAACTGGAAAAAATAACTGTGGTTTTCTTGGTTTAATTGTGGCTTACTTTATCACTCATGTTGGAGATCTGGCACTTCTGCAGAGTCCCTTACTGTGGTGCTGGAAGGGTGCAGAGGACCTGCAAGTGGGATTGGGATTTCTCAGGGCTAGTGGGGTCAAAGCTGGCCATAACTGGACTGCTTATTCTCTGTTGTTCACTGACTTTGAGGTTTTAAGGTTGTTGAATTCGTTTAATCTAACCAGTAAAGATTGGAGCCCTTCCTTGAATTGGTTTCCAGTCTGGGTTCAGTAGGTTGGGATGGACCAAGGTATGCATTTTTGTGGGAGGAGGAGAGATGAAGGTCTGATCTTAGTTTAAAAATTGCCAGTGCTGGAGCTTTGACCATACCAGTTGGAGGACTTTTCCATCTGTTAATTCACTGCAGCATTGAAAAGTGATATCTTTGTTTCTGGTTTGTTTTCTGTCGAGCTTCAACTTTCAACCTTTGGTTTTGCTTGCCTATGTCTGGTAGGCTGGAGAGCACTCTTACTGACAGGTACTTACAGGTTATGAGGTACCTTTTAACTTTCTCTTTGATTGACTTCCCTGAGCTCCTTGGTACAAGCCTGGTTTTGTTCTTGCAACTTTTCTCTGAACTCTCTCCAGTTTTTCCAGCATTATTCTTGAAGTGTGGGTACAAGTATAAAACCTTGCACTCCACTGACTGCCAACCCATGGCCCAAAGATAACAGGGCCTCTCTGCTGGTACGTGACATCCATCATTTGTGCATCCAAGCGTTGTGGACCTGCCTTATGAGCTCATGTTGGGCTAATTATGCCTCTTGCCTCAGCCAGTCCCGTAGGTCTCACACGTTTGAAAAGTTTCCATATAGCCATTTCTTTAATACACTAAGCACCTCATTAGTCTTTTTGATTTTTTTCCCTTGATTTGTAATCTAAAATAAGTTCTAGTCCAGCTTTTCTTGCTGTACCAGCCTCATGTCAAAAAACATATATGGCCGAGAGTTGCTGGTATGTATTTTACAAAGCTGAGGGAAGGTAGTTGGTTGACAAGAGGGATTTCACAGAGTTATATCACCAGGAGATGACACTGGTGCAGGGGTGCATGTACCAATGACCCCCAGAGTCCAACGATTTCTTTTACCACATCAGCTCTGGTTGAATCACTTTATCTCATGAAAATTAACCATAGAGAGGGTTAGCCTGCCAGCCCCTTGCCAGCATAATTCATCATTGCAGCACCAGGCTCCTTGCCTTGGAGTCATGGACTCAAGCACAGCCCCACTGAGGATGCTCAGTCAGTGCTAATTTATTTCTAGGCATTAGACACAGTGGGCTTACAGTCTTTCCAATTGGCATGCTTTTATTATCAGTTTTATTTTGTTTCTTACGTACAGTAACTCAGTGGAAACAAGGGTGTTGATCTGATGAGAAACATGGAAAGCCTTTTGGAAATAATATCCAAATGTTTCCTTAGCACATCTGCTAAGTCGGTTGAAGACAGTGCATTCGGCATCCCTGAATCGGTGCATTTTACTACCTGCTGCTGTGTGTGATGCTAATCTATTAGTAATGAAGGAATGGAAGAGGCAGTGGTTCAGACAGCCACGTGCTGAGGAGACATGGGTGAGGAAGACAGTACAGATCAGAACACAAATTATTCTTGCTTTTAGCATTCGGTTTGCATGTTTGTAGGTAGTCTTGCATGTAAGTGTCGCCTGTTGTAAGCACTGTGCCCTGTGGATTTGCCCGGTTACGGGTGACTGTCTACCTTCTGCAGCTCAGCAATGTGTGTGAAGTGTTTGTCTGTCTGAAGTGGCAGTATTTACTTCACTTCAGGCAGGGCAAGCTCCGCTTTCGTAGATATCCTTGTCAGTCTCCTTATTTGTGGGAAATTCTTTGGCTCCCTGGCTTGTATCTGTGTTTAGCACCTCAGCACTGCATTGCTCATACCCATGCCAGGATTGTCAGCATGCACTGTACCCCCTAGGGAGAGTCGACTTCAGGACAGCTCAGCTGCCCCCGCTGGGGTTCCTGCAGGGGTACTGCTGGAAGCTGTGCTTTCCATGTCACTGGGTCAGCGCTGTGCCCTGCTGATGGGAGTATTCCTGGCAGCTGGAGGATAACGCCATTATTCCAGATGCCCTAAGCCATACAGTCTCCTTATGGGCTCCACATTCCAAACTCTGGATTTACAGTCACATTTCTTTTGATACACACCCGGCCTTAGCATTCATTGAATCTCCTCACACCGCATTGCTCCTACTCCCGTTTCTCTGCTTTCCTTAAAGACTTGTACTTGTAGATAATTTTCAGTGTTACAGCACATCTTCAGAGCAGACCAGCTTGCGGAGCTCATCAAAAAGCACAGATGTAGACGCCCAGTCTTGAAAGGTGCACAGCAGCTGCGAATGTTTGAATAATAGAGAATCTCCATCACTCAGAATTAAGTTAGTGTGTCATCTCCTTCCAGAGATGGTGAGATGACACTGGAGGTTGTCCAGGTTAAAGTGGAAGAAGAAGGTGGAAGCTTGTGGTTGATGTGTAACAAACTCTTCAGTGGGGAGGAGACGTGCATGTGGAAGATGCATGTGAGATGAATGGCCCAAAGGTCCATGTTTCTTTCTGTAATGTGTGACACAGCATTGTGACCTGGACAAGGATGGGCCATCTGGTGCTTTTGGTTACATGGCAGGAACCCTGGTTCAGTGATTCATAGGATGGAGACAAATGCTAGGAATATTTTCATAAAGCTTTTTCCAGCTCCTCTCTTCCTAGTTGTGATCTCTGTGATCCTAATAAGTGCTAGAGCTGTTTACTTCCAGCACACTAGTCATAGAATCATAGAACCAAAGAGTGGTTTGGCTTGGAAGGGACCTTAAAGATCACCTAGTTTCAGCCCTGTTTCATTTTCCACTGGGTTGAGTTACCCAAAGCCCCATCCAATCTGGGGCTTGAATGCCTTCAGGGATGGGACATCCACAGCTTCTGTACCAGTGCCTCACCGCTGTCTTAGTAAATAATTTCATCCTAACATTAATCTATATCTCTTCTCTTAGTTTAAAACTGTTGTCTTTTGTCCTAGCACTATGAGAGCACGTAAAAAGTTGGTCTCCCTCCTGTTTATAAGCTCTCTTTAAATACTGAAGGGCCACAGTGAGGTCTCCTGGAGCCCTTTCTTCTCCAGGCTGAACAAACCCAGCTCCTTTAGCCTGTCCTCATAGGAGAGGTGCTCCAGCCCTCTGATCATCCCTGTGGCTCTCCTCTGGACCTGCTCCAGCAGCCCCACACTTTTTGGGAAAGCTTTAGTAATCTTTTAGAGAAGGTTGGCTACTAATTTGTCCATTTGAATTGATGTATATTTTGTTTTGTGTTTGAAGTGACTCTATTTCTAATGCAAGTTACAGTGAAAAATGTAGAAGTTTATAATAGCCAAGGCAAAATTTCCAACTGCTGAAACAAAGCACTTCCTATCAAAATTATTTTGTGTTTTAGCAACCTTCAGAATTTCAAAGTTGTTTTTTTTTCCCCACTCATTTAAAGTGGAAAAAAACAAACAAAAAAAAACCAACAAAACTTGAAACCCTCCAAAGTTTATGGCATTATTCTGTTGTTTTTTTTCTGGCTCTGTTTGACATCTCATGTTCACCTCTGTTGGTTAAATCTGTGAGCAAGAACAAGGTGTACTTCTCTCAGTACTGTAAGGTCAAGACATCCCTTGAGGGTGGACCAAACATTACACTCATATGGGAGTAAACATTCCAGCTCTTTTAATACTAAGAAAAAGATTAGTGTGAATCCTGAAAGTAAATATTAAAATTGTGTTTTCTTTGTAGGTTCATCCACTATTTGGATTATGAAGTTTGATGGGCTGCGATTTGGCTCAGATTTACATTATTTGGAAAAGTATTCTGAATTCTCCAGACAGCCCCCACCACAGACTTTCGAACTGGCTGGTGTTAAGTGTTTATTTCCCGTCACACCAGGAGAAGGGATGGAGTTGGATACTTTCTAGAAGAAGTAAAAATCAATACTTTGTTGCTGTCAGAAGTGCTCAAAGGGAGAAAAGCCTGGACTGTAGCTCTCATTTTGGAGAGATGGATTTTTACTCAGAAGAGTGTACAAGATATAGGAGGAAAGAGAAGACGTGATCCTGCAGACCTGCATCCTCACCTCTGCGGTGGACTGAGGCTTCAAAAGGTAGAAGAATCCCAAAACAACCAAATGTTTTCCAAATGTTGAAGTAATGGGCTTCATTGCACTGCTTCATCTAAAGCCTCATAAGGAGAAGCATTGAGCTGGGGAAAGTAGAGCACAATTAACCTGTTTTGATTTACCAGTTCTGGAGGATTGAAAAATGTTGGTTACAGGAAAGAAAGTTGATACTTCTGCAAACGTTGCTCCTCATAAGCACACGTGTCTCCTTGTTTTGTGCCCTGGAGTCCAGCATGCTGAGATGGCTCCTTAGAGGGAAAAGGTGGCTGAGATTGCAGTTGGGCCTTGGGCTTGCTCTGTCCTGCTGGCAGAGTTGCATGGCTGGGTGGACACATGACTCCTCTGATGTGCATTAGGTGGTCCAACTGGTTCATGTGAAGGCTGTGTAGTAGTAACGATGGAAAGGCAGTAAGGCTCCAAGTGACAATGTAACCCACAAAATAAGAAAAAGATGAATTGTGCTTTTCATCAGACTCATCCTTAGAGGTGGCTGCGTGTGATGTTGCAGTCAAAGCCTTGCCAGCAAGTGCATATAGACCCGTAACATTGTGTTAATATTGTCTGATAAATTCGGTGGGGATGAAAGATGTTGGATTGAACCCCTCCTGAGATGACAACCCAACTTTTGGCAGATCAATTTCCCCACTGCCCTTCACCACTGTGTCACAGAACTGAGCTGGAAGGACCATCTTTTAGTATTAGTGAGAAATTGTTAATCTTCATGACTCAGTCTCTGGCTTAACTGCTGATAATTCTAATGAGAATGATGATGATTGGTAGATCTAGTGATGGGAAGATACTGTTGGTCAAGAGACAGCATTGATTTCCTTTTAATGAATAGACTATCTGTGAACAAGCGTGTAGCCACTATGTTTCTGCAGTAGCTTTGAACTGGAGGGAGGAAGGACACTTTGAAAGTCTAGGACCACTCAGTTCCTTGGAAGAACCAACTTGGAATGTTTGCCACTGAACTGTTAGTTTCTGTTTTGGAATGGAGGTTCACATGTTAATCTTCAGTCTGAGAGTAAAAATCCCCCAGTTGAAGGTGATGATGGGGGAGTACATGTTACATGTTGAGTAACAGCCGCACTGATAAAAATGAGAGGGAATAGAAATAGTTGTACAGAATGAAACCATTCAGTTTGTTATCTCAGTGTAGGTTAGTCAGCCAAGCCTGGCAATGCCTGGCCTAGTATTGTGTTCTGCACATTAGCCCAAATCACCTAATCATAGGTGCTAAGTTGAAGTGGGAGATGGTAAATACTGACTGCATCAGTAGTGCTGCATACCATAAATTTTAAACTTCTTTAACACCCAGGGTATATCTCCTGAAACTGGAGTTCAGCCCCTGGCTCTACGGTGCTGTGTAGTTGTCACTTAACTACTCATCTTCCTCCTCTGCTCAGTAATTACTGACATTTCATACAGAGCACTCAGCATGTCTGTGGGTCTAAGTTCCTGTGTAATAAGTAGGACTTAATGAGAGGAACAGATCTTAGAAAATCCCATCCAGACCCACATTCATTGGTCATAGTACTGGTGTCTGTGATAGCTTGATGGTCGGAAGAGAGACAGGGATGCTTTGGGCAGCATGGATGAGCCTCTTGTATCTCTCAGGAGCCTCTTTCAAGTCTCCAAAGAAGAACGGAGTGTAAATTGGCACTTATTATTTCATTGCATCAGCTTTTCTGAGCCTGGAAGTGCTCTTAGCACAAGCAAATAAATTATCCATCTCATTTTGCTGCGTGTTCTGCAGCCAGCCATATGTTTGAGATTCTTATCTCACAGGCTAAAATTACTCAATGGAGGATGACATTTCTTATCAAGGGCTTTGCTGAATCAGAGAGTGGCTCTGGCACCCAGCTCAGAGACACCGCTCCTTGTTGTCCCAGCCTGGCAATAAATGGATTTGTGTCTGTAGGTCAGAGGAGCTTGCGTCAAGATTCGGTTGCAGATGGATATTCTGAGAAATGTCTGTGCCTGGAAGGTTGCAAACAGCCATCTCCTTCTTCCAGAAGCTTTTCTCCATACTTAAAGCTTGCATACAGCTTCGTTTCTCCATCCTTCTTCCTTCTAATTAATAGTTATTTTCTTTCTTCTCTTTTGTGTTACTTAGAGTTTATCTGTTAGCTGCCAATGATTCAGGGTATTCACCAGCTGTGTAGCAGGGAGGGGAGAGACAGGAAGAAACTTGTACTCTCCCTTTACCCATCACCTTTAAATGAGGGAATTTCACTTTCAAACTGAAGGTTAGCACGTGAACTTCCATCCCAAAACAGAAACTTACACTTCCCTGTGGCTTCTTCTTTTACAGCATCTTCCCTCCTGCTTTTCTATGCCTGGTCCAAGGATATTTTACCCCTTCCTGGGCAGTAAATGAAACCATGCATTACTGACAAGGACCATTTAAATGTTCTCTGTGGATTTCTTCTCCCAAGTGGTCTCATACTACAGATGACTCATGGTCTGATTTGAAGACATTTCTGTGTCCTGCCTCCCACCCTCCCGCAGTCTGTCCTGCATTCAGTCACAGCAAGCAGCATGGAAGTCCCAGCTCCTTTGTGCCATCACCTGCTGACTGGCTTGTCTTCTACACAGAGTTCCTTTCTACTCTGTTTTCCTTGCCGAATCACGGGGAGTCCCCTTGGACCCACACAGCGTCCTCGGCCAGGGCTGTCACTTCTTGGCCACATGCCACTGGTTAAGCAATGATGTGATGCTCATCCCCTGAGATCACTGTTGGACAGAGGGCTCTGTGGTGGTGGATGGCCATCTGGCCCTTGGACTTTGCTCTGGGTCAGGTCCACGCAGTGCAGTCAGGTGTTGCCCCATTACCTGACATCCTGTGGCATGCCATGGTTAGAATCCTAGAATCACAGAATATCCTGAGCTGGAAGGGATGCACAGGATCATCGAGTCCAGCTTTTGGCTCCATAGAGAACTACTCAGAAATGAAGCTCTATGTCTGAAAGCATTATCCAAATGTTTCTTGAACTTTGGCACCTTGGGTCCGCACCCACTGCCCTGGGCAGCCCGTTCCATGCCCATTGCCTCCTGGTGCAGACCCTGTCCCTGACTCCCACCCACCCCTCCCCTGACACAGCTCCATGCCGCTCCCTCCGGCCCTGTCGCTGTCACACAGAGCAGAGCTCGGCACTGCCCTCCGCTCCCTGTGAGGAGCTGCAGCTGCCATCAGGCCTTCCTTCAGCTCCTCTGCTCTGGGCTGAGCACACCCAGGGACCACAGCTTCTCTCCATACGTCTTGCCCTCCATACCCTTCACCATTTTCGTAGTCATCTTTGGAGACTGTCTAATATTATGTCTATATATTGTGGCACCCAAACCTACATCTAGTTCTCAAGGTGCAGCCACACAGCGCAAAGCAGAATGGGATGACCCCTTCTCTCACCCGGTTGACAGTGCTGGGCCTGGTGCACCCCAGGACATGCTGAAAATTTTGGGTCTCATGCCCCCATGGGTCTGCCTCAGGTGGAGGTGATGGGCCATCATGGAAAGCACTTTGCTCAGAGTGAGATAACCCACCAGCACAGTCAGCCCAATGGTGGTTGAGTCAGTCTGGCAGCTCCCCAGAGTCACTGGCTGCGGGCAGCAGACATGGTGGGATGTGGGATGGAGCTGTGCTGGAGTCAGTCTTTTGCTTTGGTGCTGCAGAAGGAACTTCACAGAGTGGTCAGACCCCAGTACAGGAAATACTTGTGTGCTGAGCGCATCACCAGCCAACTGTTGCCCTCTGCTTCTGGGAGGCAAAGGCAGGAAGATTGAATTTCTATTGCGAGGTCCTCAGTCTTCAAAATCAGCATGAATTCTTTTTTAATATGTGATCTTTGGATTATCCTTTAATATTTCTTTCATTGGGGTTTGCAGAATGATTAGTTTCCTTTGAAAACCTTAGTTTTAAATAGTTTTAAAGGGGGAAGCGTGCCAGTGATGGTGCGCAATTGCAGAGGATGCAGGCAGAAGGCAATAATTCCAGGCAAAAGGAATGAGGAGTTAAAGTGAATGCAGTTTATGTAAAGTTATCATGAAGAAATTCAGCCTGGGAGGGACACCGAGCAGCAATACAGCTTTCCAAAGAGAAACTGAGCATCACTGATTTGATAGTGTGACATAGGGATGGATCCAGCTCTCTAACCTGGGGAAGGGCTAGTGCATCTTTTCCATCTCTAACATCTCCAATTCCTCATATCTGATGTAAATAATTTATAAGATTGAAACTAGATCGCTGACTGTCTGTGCAGAAGGCAGACCACAGCCCAGAGCCAGAGGTGTGGGGGAACTGGCATCTGATGCGATACCTGTCCCTTGGTGGGCAGTGTGCCAGGTGACCAGTGCCTTCAGGCTGGATTGGTGCCTGAGCTTTACTAACGTCAACCAACTCAATCTTATTCTTCCTTCCAGCCTTGATCTTTTCTTCTTTTTTCCATATTCTTTTTTTCCATCCTCCCCCACCCTTCTTACTTTCCCTTCTGTTTTTCTTCTTTCTCCAAGTTTGCTGCTGTGTTCTGTTTTTGAAACATTCACAGCTCTTTCTGCTGGGCAGTACAAGTGTTCTCTGTAATGTGAGCCACAGCTATTTTGACTGTGTAGAAACCCAGCAGCGAGTGCTGTCACCACTGCAAAGGCCTGGCTTCAGCCTGGAGGTGAACAATCACCTGCCAGTATAGAAGAGGAAAGAAAGCTGCAGAAAGTGTGAGAAGGGGTGGCTTCAGGTTGCAATGGGTGGGAAGCTGTTTCTTGGTATATTAGTACCCAGGGAGTGCAAAACTGATCTGGAAGTGGTGGGTCATGGCCTAGAGAGAGTTGACCTTCGTGCAGCTTTCAACCACTGAGTCCCAGGATTGCTGCTCAGGTGCTTTGCAGAGAGCTGCAGAAAGCAGAGCCAAATCTTTATGGTTCTGCTGCTCCAGTGCTTTGTAGACTTCTCAACTGGAGCAGGAGCTCCAGAGGATTGGGGAAAAACAAAATACAGGATCAGTCTACAACACTGAAGTGTGTACAAGTGTCCATGAGCCTACAGAAATTCCCTTGGAATATCCCTCCTCTACAGGTCACAGAATCACAGAATTACAGAATGGTAGGGGTTGGAAGGGACCTCTAGAGATCATCGAGACCAACCCCCTGCCAAAGCAGGTTCCCTACACCAGGTCGCACAGGTAGGCGTCCAGGCGAGACTTGAATATCTCCAGAGAAGGAGACTCCACAACCTCCCTGGGCAGCCTGTTCCAGTGCTCCGTCACCCTCACCGTGAAGAAGTTCTTACGCACATTCGTGCGAAACTTCCTATGCTGCAGCTGATGTCCGTTTCCCCTCGTCCTGTCTCCACGTACCACTGAAAAGAGACTGGCCTCACCACTGTGGCCATATAGATATTTATACAGATGTTTATAAGCCTGGATCAGGTCCCCTCTCAGTCGTCTTTTCTCAAGGCTAAATAGACCCAGTTCACTCAGCCTTTCTTCATAGGGGAGATGCTCCAGGCCCTTCACCATCTTTGTGGCCCTTCGCTGGACTCTTTCCAAGAGATCCCTGTCTTTTTTGTACTGGGGAGCCCAGTACTGGACACAGTAAGGTCGCTGGGAAACTGCTCTGCCAGCAAAATAGATGGTAGTTGAGCATCAGTACATAGAAAAGTGGTGTATTCTGGCTTATCTCTGTGGGTTTTGTCTTGGTGTCTGTCACTGTATTTGCTCATTTCAGTACGTGGTTGCTCATCCTTGTGCTGGAAGACTGCTTGTCAGTCTTCCTGGTGTCACTCATGCAAATAAATTGCTGCTGTGCATATTTTTGTACTCAATTATATGACTTTAAATTATATGTATTTCATTACATGAGATACAGTGCCACTGTCTCTTTTTTGTGCTATTGTAAATTTATCCTTTACAGCACCATTTCAAAGTATTGTAATAACAACATTGTAGACTCAAGTTTTGTGTTACTCATAAGAGCAGGATGCTTGCTATTTCCTGGGATTCCACATTCCTTTTTTTTTGTTGTTGTTTTTCTTTTTTTTTTTTTCCTGTGAGAATTATGCAAACTGTTCTGTTTTCAACAAAGCATCCATTTTAACAAGTTACTGAAGCTGTGGCCTTTCAGGTGCTTGGATCTAGAAGTGTTTCCTGATTGCTCTGTCCCTTAAACAGCAAAGGGATCTCAAAGCACCCAAACCCTCCACCTCCTACCACCCCTCACAGGAAGGGCCATGAGGTTGTTAAAGACTTCCTGACATCTAGCTTGAATTTCCTTTCTCTTAATGGAATTTCACTTTGTTATGAGTTCTGTGATTGTTTTTTAAGATAGTAGGTTTTTTACAGTTTCCTTGTTTTTCCAGAGGTGGTTTGCTTTGAAGGTTGTCATTCTACCTTAAAATAGACCTGGTTGATTTGCTCTGCAGTCCTCTTGCACCTCCCAAGGTCCTGGGCTGCTGCGATTCTTGACCTGAATTACAGTGAAGAAGTGCAGAAGAGAAGAATTACTGCCCTTCCTGCTGTACAATCCTAGGAGATGTTCAACAGCTTACACCTCTTCAAATTCAGCATGTTCTGTGATCTACAGTTCTGTGAAATCCAGGAAGATGGCTGAGGTTGGCAGGGATCTCTTGGTCCATCTGCTCAACCACTGCTCAAGCAGGGACACCTGGAGTAAGGTGCCCAGGACCATGTTCAGGTGGCTTTTGGATATAACTTTATTCTGTGACGTGAGTGTCCTTCGTGGTTTTACTCATCTGCTAGAAAGCACGATGGGCAGCAGGAGCACTGGGTAGCCTGGCATCAAGAGGGGCAGGGAGGGGAGATGCGGAGGAAGAAGGAGACTGTTCTTTCTGTGCCACGTCCATCTCTCTCTCCTGGTCCCTTACCCCAGCCTCTGCCTCCTATTTGAGGAGGGTGCCACCACCACTCCAGGTTAGAAAGCTGCTTGTGTGGCCAACATGTGCCGGTGTTTTGAAGCCCCTCTTGGGGCTTCTGTTAGAGGTGAAATGTGGGAACAGCCGCAGCCTGGGATGATGGTAGCTGACAGTTACAGCTAACCAGTAACTTCAATGTTTTGTTATCTTCCTGCAGCTATTTTCACAATACTCATGAATGGCCTGCTTCTTACTCCTGCCATAGTAAAAATGGCTAAAGAAAAACATCCCTGTTAGTTTGTAATGTAACTGGCAAGATTTGTAGCTTTCATGGCTTCTATGGGGTTTTTTTTTTCCTTTTTTGTTTTTTTTTTTCTTCTTTTTTTTTGGTATTATCTTAAACTCTCGAGGAGAAGGTAACAAAACATTCAAGGGCAGATTCTTATCTCCTTTATATCAGTGCAAAGGTAGGATAACTTCTCACTGTGGGTTTGCATCATCTCATTTTCAGACACAGTCTCAATTTTTAAAATAAATAAATGACGTACTGCAGTTGCTGGAGTGCATGAGTTTTCTGCTCTTTTTCTCATTTGTTAAAGTCTATTACAATTAAGTTTTTAAAACATAGGTCTCTTAGCACAGCAGTTTGCATCATCTTTAAAGATAATTTTTAAGTACTGTGGCAGTGTTCACACAGCTGCATCAGAAGGAGAAAAACTAGAGAAACTCCTATGGCAACTCTAGGGCTGCATCCATGCAACTTCTGCTTGTGTGGGTGGGCCAGATGCTGTTCACAGCTGGGTATACTACAATGACTGTATGTAGCCATCAGTGGGTTGGATTTTTGAAGTGAGAGTGTGCATTGATACCCGTGCAAGTCTGGTCAGAGATCGGCCATTGGAGCTTCTCTGGGATACCATGAATTTGGAACAGGAGTTGTGGGTCCTCACGTTTGTTGGGCACCCTGCTCCAGATGTCCCTGCTTGAGCTGGGGTTGGACAAGATGGACCTTTGGGTCCCTGCCAACCTCACCACTCTAGGCTGAGAACATGCTTGTCTGGTAGAGAAACAGAGGTTGTTATGATGTCTTAAAAGTCTTTGTACCTCTGGTCATTAGCTAGATGCAAATCAGAAGATGTTAAAAGGGACTGTAGTTTGCACAGAGTGATGGAGTGAGACATTTTCCCCTTGTAGAGCTCTTCCTGCATGTGGAGGCAGTGTGAGGGCCAGTGCATGGAATGCTTTGCCTGCTGCTCTGCTCCAACAGTGCCTGGCCATCTGGAACTGGCTCCGGAGCTGCTGCTTCTCTGATCAGCAATTAGTGACCTCAGCTACTTAAGGTAAATGCCACAGCTTTCCTGGAACTGCCACCTGTGTTGCACATAAATGTTGTGAAGTTATTGTCACTGAGCCAGTTCAGCCACCACCGTATGTGGTTACTTGTGTGGAGGTGACACAGGGGCTATCAGAGTGCTCCTGGACCTTTAGGAATTCTGCCTTGCAGCCTTGCTGAGAAGTCATTTTTCTGACTGCTTTGTAGCTTGTGAAAATGAAACATGCAGATTAAGAGATTTACCCAAGATCGTAGGATGTTGATGTGCTTGAGATGAAAATCTTCATCTTCAGTGTCCCAGTTTTGTGCTCCATCTATTAATGCACAACCTCTATTTTTATCACTTTTTAGTGTCACATTGTTTGCAATTTGCTTTACTAAAAATCACTTTTCTACAGGCTTTGGTTTCCACCGACAGAGGAGTATATTCTTCTGAGCCAAGCTATACAAAATAAACATTGAGCTAACAAAAGGCATCCATGCTTCTAGTTGCTGTTGTGCAAGTGTGTCCTTGTAGCTCTTGCAATTAGGCAGCTGCATAAATACAGCTCCCGCACGTTCATTCAGAATGAGGTGTTACAGCTCTGTTTCTGGGGTGTTACTTGGCTGACCTTTGAAGAAACTGAGCACCGTCCCTCTCTCTCTGTTCCATTTGCTGAGTCAAGGCTGCTGCTTTCGAGGAGAGATAGCCTTTCTCATAGCCCAAGGCGGAAGTTTAATTAGTGGCTGCAAACATCTTAGATGATGGCTGTATTTACACCCCCAACACACCGCTGTGGAGGTTGAGTGTTGTGCTTGGATCACCTGGATGGTGCTGAACAGCCAGAACAGATGCGGATCCAGACGTGGAATATCTGTAGATGTGATGCCAAGCCGTAGTCGTTTCAGATGCCACTTGTGGCTGTGATTTTCTCCCATGAAAAACACAGGCTCTTCACCAATTGCAAGCTAAAGTTGCTATCTAAACAAATGGTCAATTTAGGGCTTTAAAGGAACAGACTATTTTTGCGTGTTTTTCTTAGGAATCCAGACTCTAAACTTAAGAGAGTAAAATTAGAGAACCAGAAATGTTCTCCAGGTTGTAGGAAAGAAATAGCTAAGTGACCACAATGCTGTGTCACATCGCTGCATGCTTGCTATGTGAACGCAGGATGTGTGAAGCAGAAGTTGTAGGGCAGCCAAATAGCTCACCGTTCAGAAAATGCCAACGTCAGAGAGGTTGTCATCTCTGAAGCCGTGACCTCTGGTGAGAGCATTGTGTGTTCTCTTCCCCATCTTCAAGATCTGCTCAAACATCACTGTGTTTTGCATGCAAGAATTTTTCTCTCCCTCTTTGATATAAATATGCATCTTTGATATAAATATGTAGAGATAGTTATCTTTAGCTGTGCACACATGCCTGCAAACCGAGCTGGTTCACCGCACATCAGCACGAGTTGTGTATGCTTTAAACCCACTGTCTTTATTCAGACAGAGCTCCTGTTGATTTTTCTATGCCTCTGTAAATTCCAGAGCCACAGTCCAAAGCTGGTTGTGCACATTTGTTTGCCTTTGTATCGTAGTTCAGATGAGTGATCCTTGTAATATGACTACATTTATTTGCTGATAGAAAATGTGCAGAGCTGTGATAGGTTGCTACATAGATAATCATTGATTTCCTTTTTTTTTTTTCCCTACGCAAAACTGAGTAGACTAAATGCTTTGATAGACCAAGTTTCCCAATTATTTGAGTCTAATGGGCCTCTGTCTTTTAATCAAAAATTGTTTGTTTTTTTTTTTTGTTTTTTTTTTTTTTTCTGATGAAATGGTCCTATTTTATTTTTCAAGAGTCTCCTAATCTGTGTCTAATTGTGTATCGCACATGCTGCTGGGGCTAGGTGACAACTGTGGTCAGTTCAGTTCCTACTCAGAGCTTTATTTGCATCTTGACAGAAGGATGTGGTGGTTTTTCCCCTCTTCCCCTCTATATTGATTTCCTATGAATTGTATTTTTAACCATTTACAAAGCATATGCAATTTTTAGCATACTACTAAAAAAGAAAACTGGAGTAAAAGTCTTAACTAGAAAGATCTCAGAGCAGCAGATGTGTACCTAGAAAAGCTGGAGAGGTTTTGTAGAGGACTGGGGACATGGGTCATGCTGCTGAGACAGGCTGTTGACTAAGCTCAGGTCTTGTGTCCTCCAGGTAGAATAGAATCACAGAGTCATTTACGTTGGAAAAGACCCTTCAGATCATCAAGTCCAGTCATCCACCTGACACTACCACATCCATCACGAAACTATGTCCCTAGAGTCACATCCACAATGATTTAAATAGGAAAAGTTAAAAGGGACATTCTGTTATAGCAAAGTTCTTCTCAGTGCTATGGTAAAAGAACAAACAAACAAACAACAAAGAACCATACATAATGCTAAAGAGTTTGAGAATTTGGGAGAGAACAGCTTGGCCTGGTTTTATTTCTAGGTGTCTGTCCGCATACAGGGCCTGCTGTAATGTAGAGGAATCAGTTCTGGTTAAAGGATGATGGTTAGGTGGTGAGAACCTGTCTAAGGCTGTTGTTACGTGGCTATTTTCACCTGGCACGTGTGTGCTTATGCCAGAAGCAGGTCCCACTTTTCTGCCTCTTTCCTCTTGTGATAGGACAAGGGGTAACGTTTTATAAGTAAAAGAGAGGAGATTTAGGTTTGATGTTAGGAAGAAATTCTTTATTCAGAAGGAGGTGAGGCTCTGGCACAGGCTGCCCAAAGAAGCTGTGGATGCCCCATCCCTGGAGGTGTTCAAAGCCAGGTTGGATGGGGCCCTGGGCAGCCTGAGCTGGTGGGGGACAGCCCTACCTGTAGTCCTGAGGTGCATGAAGTTCTTGATAGAAAGAAAGATGCTTGGATCCAAAATCCTGACGTTCATCCTATCAGGATTATCCCCTACTCAAAACAAACTTAAATTGTGTTGACATTTTTGCCCACTGGATTTGGTTATGTAGAAAGCAGGTCAAGGAGTCTCATAAATCTTGACAACAGCAGAACTTCTGTTCTCCATTCCCGGTAAGCAGGAGGAGATGGAGGTGGCTGTCTCAAGGTTTGATTCTGCCTGTTGAATTAGTCCCCATGGTCTGTGCAGGAGTGGTGTAGGCTGGCAGCAAGCTTTGCTCATGGGAAGAGGAACATCCAAACCCATATTACCCACTCTGCTGGGCAGCTGGAATGTTTATGACTGTGTATATGCAGATATCTGCTCAGCAGATAAGCATTTTGCCCAGGAGCTCCTTGCTCTGCAAACCATTTTGGGAGAGCTGACATGCTGGGAGACCTGGTGTGAGATGCTTTAGTAGCTCTTAGTAAAAGATGTTGAGGCAGAGTGCAAGTGATTCATAGTTGAGTTTTTCTCTTCCTTTTTGCTGTGTGAAGCTGCAGAGGTGTTTTCTCTCTACTGCCCACCTTGTTCTCAGCCACCCCTATGAAATCTCCACATGAGGCCCATGTGATGACTCAGCCCCTTTGGGAGACCCCGGTGGTATTTCCCCCACCTTCCCATCAGTGATTTCTCTGGTGAGAAAGTCCTCCAAGGCTGTGCCTTGGCTCTTGTGGCTCACCAGAATGTAAAGGTCGCATCCTGCTGGGTGTGATTGAGTGTGATTGAGTCGGCATACTTGTTCATAGTTATTTTGATCAAGTAGAGACCTGAAACAAGATGACTTGTTTTTTTTCTTTCATTATTTGCCCAATGAAAAATGTTTGCAGTTTAGCTGCTATCTAAGCATTCCTAAGAACAAGGGTAGAAGGGAAGCATGGCCACTGTTTTGATCTCTGCACACCATTCACAGGGGCTGGGTGGGGATTTTATGCAACGACCCCACCTGGCTCCAGGGCCTCCTCACTAGGCTGCCTGTCCATCCTTTGCCAATGCTTCAGGGCACCTTTCCACTTGTGAAGTGAAAACTGTGTAAATCTGAGTCCTGATCCTAAACAGAACAGGTGTCGCATACAGCTATGCTGCAGCCATTGGTTGTTGCATTTGCCAGCAGGAAATGGCATAGTATGGATTTTTAGTGGTACATCACCAGGATCCAGATGGGTCTTAGAACTGTCTTGCTCCTCCTGGTGCCTGTGTTCTTCAACTAGCCTTGAACTGAGTTTCTCCTTGCTGCTTTGTATAGTGTCTTGCTATACAGGTCCCATCCCAGCTGTGCTCCCAGTGCCCTTCCTTTTACTTCTTTAGTAACACATTCTGATATTTTTTCCCCTTTTTGTTTTCTTCACAGATTTATCTGGAAAGTATGAGCAGCGAGAGAAGCTTAATCACCATTAGATAAGTATTACAGATGACTCATGCTAGAATATTGATAGCTGTGCAGTTGAGATGAATATATTTGTACCAAGAGCCAGGAACCTTAACCCACCCTGTGCTTTCCCACTAACACGCTTTGGTTCTCTAGCACCTTTTACCCCCTGATTTGTACACCTAAACAGCTCATAGAAGTGTTTTTGCTGCCTTGAAGGGTTGCAGGGTACAGGATAGGTCATGTCACTTGAAACCAAATTACAAGATGTCATCTTAAAATGAAAGCTGGTGATGAATGGCTTCAGTGTTGTAGCTGTTTTCCGGGACAACCTGCAGTTTGTCTTTTTAATAGCTTTCCTCCTAGTTAATGGCTTTCCTCGATTCTTTGTGGCTTTTGTTTCTGTTTTCTTTCCAGAATCATTGACTCCTTTTCCAGCACAGCGGCTCCAAAGGTCCAGAACAGGTAAGACAGCTGCTGCTTTGGGGTGCTTCATTTGATTCATTAATGACAAAATGCTGGCTGCACTAAAGGCAGCATGAAAAAAAAAACACTGGCATGACTGTGGTGAGAATAACATCCACAATGCTTGGGCCCATCTGAGTATGGGAAGTGTCTGTATTTGGGGCAGAATGAGCAGGCTTGCAGCAGCCATGGTCCTGGGCCCTGTGCTCTGAGTGTCCTAGCTTGAGCAGAGGTCAAACCAGATGGATTCACAGGTCCCTGTCAACTTCATCCATTCTGCAATTCTGTGGAGGTAGCACTTGGCAGGAGCTACTAGGGAGATATCAGTCCCTGTCTCCATTAGCTGGAGGTGGGTAGACAACTTTGAGAGGTGCAAAGAGAAGTCAAAAGGAGACATTTGGATGAGGAGTGCTGCAGAGAGGGATGTGCCTATGATAATCACAGAATCACAGAGTTGTAGGGGTTGGAAGGGACCTCTAGAGATCATCGAGACCAACCCCCCTGCCAAAGCAGGTTCCCTACACCAGGTCGCACAGGTAGGCGTCCAGGCGAGACTTGAATATCTCCAGAGAAGGAGACTCCACAACCTCCCTGGGCAGCCTGTTCCAGTGCTCCGTCACCCTCACCGTGAAGAAGTTCTTACGCACATTCGTGCGAAACTTCCTATACTGCAGCTTATGTCCGTTTCCCCTCATCCTGTCTCCACGTACCACTGAAAAGAGACTGGCCTCACCGCTATGGCCGCCACACCTCAGATATTTATAAACCTGGATCAGGTCCCCTCTCAGTCGTCTTTTCTCAAGGCTAAACAGACCCAGTTCACTCAGCCTTTCTTCATAGGGGAGATGCTCCAGGCCCTTCACCATCTTTGTGGCCCTCCGCTGGACTCTTTCCAAGAGATCCCTGTCTTTTTTGTACTGGGGAGCCCAGAACTGGACACAGTACTCCAGATGAGGCCTTACCAGGGCACAGTAGAGGGGGAGGATCACCTCCCTCGACCTGCTGGACACGCTCTTCTTAATGCACCCCAGAATGCCATTGGCCTTTTTGGCCACGAGGGCACACTGCTGGCTCATGGCCAACCTGTTGTCCACCAGGATGCCCAGGTCCCTCTCTGCAGAGCTCCTCTCCAGCAGCTCATCCCCCAGCCTGTATTGGTGCATGCAATTATTCCTCCCTAGGTGTAAGACCCTACACTTGCTTGTGTTGAACCTCATCCGGTTTCTTACTGCCCAGCTCTCCAGCCTGTCCAGGTCTCGCTGAATGGCAGCACAGCCTTCAGGCGTGTCAGCCAATCCTCCCAACTTCGTATCATCAGCAAACTTGCTGAGGGTGGCCACTATCCCCTCATCAAGGTCAATGATGAAGATGTTGAACAAGACCGGACCCAGCACAGACCCCTGGGGAACACCACTGGTTACAGGTCTCCAGTCAGACTCTGCACCACCAACGACGACCCTCTGCGCTCTGCCAGTCAGCCAGTTCTCAACCCACCTCACTGTCCATAATAAAGTGTGCAAGTCCCTGCATCAACTTCTGTATTCTTGGCTCATCCTACTGAAGAAGCTTGTTTTCCATGAGGATGCTGGGCAGTGACCCTGCACAGCTCAGCACAAGCAGAGTGTTCCCTTTTGCCATCAGCAGGCTGAGACCGGAGCTGCAGCAAAGTTGTGATAGCACATCAGGTGCTGCAGTTGTTTTGGCAGTGAAGAGAATCAGAGCATGCTGTGTAGAGAAGTCTTGCTTGAGGATCTGTTCTTGTGTCCTGATGACATGACTCTGACGCTTTCCTACCTTTGTTGCAAGCACTGATGCAGGATTCACATTACAAGGTAAGTTTTATTGAGGTCTGTATGGGAGCTTTCATTTGTGCACGCTGCAGTAAAGAGCTGTGTCCTGCACATGTGACAAAAATAAACTGTGTTGCAGCTGGCTCTGGGAACAACTGCTGTCGCAGAAGCCCTTGTTTGACAGCTTATCTATCATCACAGGGTCAGCTAGATCCCTTGACAGTAAAGCAGAAAATGCCCTGAAGACCTTCTCCATTTAGACTCTGTATCAGATATTTGCTTGGCATGGACTGATCTCATGACAAAATTGTCCTTAGTGATAACCTGGCATTGCTCTCTGGAGAAGGAATGGGAGTTCGGCTCTCAGGGGTTGTGTGCCATCCACCAGGAAAGGTTCTGTGGATGTTTTAATGGCATGGTCTTCCACTTGAGGCATGTCCTCCTTCTAAACCATGCTTTAAAAAAACAACAAAAAAAAATAGAAGAAAAAAACCCAACACCCTGACAAATGCTCTTAACCCCACTCTGTTGATTGCTCAGTGGAAACACTTTTGGAGCAGAGAAACGAAAGTGCCAGCCCTGCCCTGCTCACCTTGAGCTGCTCCCTGGGGTGAGGCTCACAGCTCAGCCGTGGGACCCGGTGTTTCCCCCACGCAGCCCTGGCTGTGCGCATTCAAAGTGAGCACCCGGCCGTGTCGCCTTGCTGCGAGCAGTGCTGGGAGGTGCATGGGGCTTTCCAGCCACACAGGCCAATATTAGTAAGTGGGTTTGTGCATGTGCCTCTTGATTCAAGTTGTGAGCTGCCTGCAGGCTCTAAAAATTGCTGCTCAGCCTCGTAAATAATACACTTGCAAAGAGTTTCCGAGAAGCGTAATAACTTCCCTAAATATATTTATTTTACGTCTTTATGTTCTCAGATGTGTGTGTGTGAGCTGTGTGTTTGCTGTACTCCAAAGAGGATGCTTCTCTTGCTCTTGTTTGATAACCACAGCAGGCGGTGGATGAGGATAAGGAGTTTGCTGCTGGAGTTTTACCTTTTTCTCTGTACGGGAAGGAAAATTTTGGGGTGTCTTCCTGTGGGTAGGTAGGTAGGTAGGGCAGTGTGAATGAGTTGCATGGTAATTTCCAGATCATGCTAGCTCTGCAATTTGATTGGGAAGTACGTATCCCAGGGCACGTGTAGTCCAAACAGGCATTTAAATCACACAGGTAATTTTTAAAAAAGATCATTAAGTTCCTGAGTTACTCAGTAATGTCTACAAGTGTTACTGCAAATGGCTCGAGAAGCACTTGCAATCTCTAACTTCTGCCAGTGGCAAGTGTATTATTAGGAGAAAATCAGCTGCCCATGTGGCATGAGTCTTGGGGAGTTTTACTGAGGTGCTGAGGCACAGCTCTGCTGAACTGACCTCACCTGCCTCCATGCTCTGATAACCCTCCTTGGGTGAAGCGCATCTTAGTGGGGCGGTGTAAGATGCTGCTGCTCCCATTTCCTGCTGCACAAAGCTGCTATCCTCAGAGACAGGGGCATTTACACCTTAGCCATTGCTTCCTATTAGCACAAAGCCATCTTCTGTTAATAGAAGAGCTGAAGCACGAGGAGAGGATGTCAACATTTGACAGGTCTACTCTGCCTTCCTTGCTGTGGATAGGGGATTGATCTCTGGCAACACAGCAAGTGAAGACAGTGACATCTCTGAGGCTGAATGTAGAGCACAAGGATCATGGGGGGCTTCTAAGGAGAGATGTTACTTGAGGCATTGTAGGGGGGGAAGAGGTGAATACCACTCTGTCTCCATAAGATTGAATTAGTTTCGAGTCAAAGATTTCTTTGGATCTTGGCTCAATGCTTCCATAATTTAAAATGTTGTCATTTTTGTCTGATTTAATGACAGGTAGTACCTAAGAATAGATTCCTGGGTGTTTTATCATGTCTGGGCAAATCGTGCTGTTCAAGTGTCACAAGATGCTTTGTTGAAGCCACAGTGGTCTGCTGTGAACAGGCTGCTCGGTGGCCATCTGCTATGAGAAGCAGACCACATACACCTGAGGTATATCTTAAAGTGTCAGCTTGGAAAACCTTGCAATGTAGAAAGGTAGTAGAGGAATATTGGTCACTTTATTCAAAGTCTACCCTGAACAGCACGTGTCATCCTCTAGGTAGAAGACCAGTGTGAAAACCCCCTTATTGCTTCTGCTCCTCCTTGCAGTATTTCCAAAGTTTCTGCTGTGTTGCTGTCAATGTGTCACAGAAATGCTTGTTGTCTATAGTCAGTCACTATGGAAGGGGCCTTGCGGAATTCAAGATGCTCCTTGCAGTAAAGGAGCACACTGAGTGGGTGCTGTGAGGTTTCTTCTCAACTTGTTTTCACCAAAGGCAAAGTCACAAGCTCCCCTACTCATGTTTTCGTCTTTGACACAAGGCTCCTGGGAGGTCAACCACTATTCTCAGACACTTGGTCAGTTAGTGGGACAAACTCAAGGCCCTCACAAGTTGTTGGTGGAATTCCCGTTGCTTCCTGGAGGAGTTTATAGTTCCCAAATAGGACATCTTGGTTTGGGGCTCTGAAATGTGCACACATGAACAGAAGGGAAGCATAAATGTGTACCTCCATCCTGCTAGTGAAAATTAACAGCGAAGACTTTTGTCAACTTTTAGAATTGTGTGGTTGGGATGCATTTAACTGCAGTCAGCTCAGGGGGGGTGACACTAAAGCAACAGCGATAATCCTGATATGAATTTCTCCTCACTGGGCAATGTGTCCCTCTGGGGCAAGTATAGAGCAGTTATAGGAAGCAGCCAGATCATATCCAGTCTGTCATAACCTTTGATGAACTGGCGTGGGCCAACAGCAGGCCTGGGCATGGGGATATTGGGTGCCCACAGAGTGCTGGGATACCACTGATGTCACTGAAGGAAGGAAAGACACCATCAGGTACCAGCAGCTCATTGAGGGGCCGGAAGGGAGCTGTACTCCCTGGTGGCACTGCCAGGCTCAGTCTGCATATTACATGTCTTGACAAGGCTTTTGAGTGCATTGGGAAACAGAATGCTAGAATCCCAGGATGGCAGGGAACTCTGGGTCACTCTGGCCCAACCCCTGCTCAAGCAGGAACCACACAGATCAGGGTGCCCAGGACCATTCCAGAAAGGTTTTGGAGATCTCCAAGATGATTCCACAGCTACTCTGGACATCCAGAGCTAGTCACCCACACAAGAAGAATTGTTTCCTGCAGCTGCTGCAGCACTGGTGTGCTGCAGTGGGGAGGCTGCAGAAGGAGAAGGCAACTGAAGTTGAGCGCTGAAATCCAGCCTCTGTTTCCTGGGTTGGTTGCTGCCTCTGGAGGTGAATGGGCCATAGAGCACATGTGATCGTGAGTGAGCCTGCCCTGCTGCACAGGGTTAGCTTTGTCAGTGTGCTGTGGCTATGCTCCTTCCTGGATCCCAGCACCCTCTGTCCCTTTCTGACAGTGCAGGTGTCCAGGGGCAGCTCTGCCATCTGCAGTGGGTTATGATGGCAGGAGACTTCCCCTTTGCAAGGGGAATTTTGCTTGGCCCTGCAGAGGCTAAGCAGTTACAGTGATAGTGCTTGGGCTCACTACCACAACAGGTCTGTGGCTGTATCACGAACAAGGAGTAGGGGAAGCACCTGGAGACACATCTGTGAAACACATCCGTGTTGCATGGTGAGGCAGTGAGTTCATGCAGAGCCCATGTCCTGCCTGCATGCATCTGCCAGCATGGGTGCTGGGTTTGAACGAGACAGGGACAAACTGGCTTCTGAATGTCCCTCAGACGCCTCTGTGCTACGCTCAGAGAACTTCAGCTCTCTGAAGAGGAGAGGAATGGCAAAGCAAAGAATAACCAATGTTTTCCTTGGTGAGCTTGTGGTGAGACCTCAGGAAATCTAAACACAGGCAAAGATGGATGTATGATGTCAGCCTGGTCTCCAAGCCACAGTCGACAGATTTCTCCCCACACCTCCTCAACCTCACGTTTCTTTTTTCTTTTGGAGCTGCAGTCTGAAAGCACTCGAGCTAAATGTCATGTTGTAACCGTTGCTCATCTGAAAATGTGGAGCCAGCTCTCAGCAGCTGCTAAAATAGCAGAACTGAAGTGGAGAATGAAAAGTGAGATGGTGATTAAGACCGATTTCCCCTTGCAGCCTTGTATGGCTCCTGCTGGCTGTGGAGTCAGTGGCGTCGATAGCAGCAGTCTGAAACGGTCCTTGTGCTGTCCTTGGGGTGGCTGAGTCATGGTGGGCTGTCCTCTGTGCTCAGTTACTGCAGTCCTTGCAGACACTGGTAAGCATGCTGTGCTGTGCCCAGCATGCTGCAATATATGAAGGAAGAAATTGCTATTGGTATCCAAAGGAAAGAATTTTGGGTGGAGCTGTGTGGAGCAACTCCCTGAAAGGAGGTTGTGGCAAGGCAGAGGTCAGCCTCTTCTCCCAAGCAACAGCAATTGGATGAGAGAAAATGGCCTCCAGTTGTGCCAGGGGAGAGTTTCTTCTCCAAGAGAGTGGTAAGGCTTTGGAACAGGCTGCCCAGGGGAGTGATGGATTCATTGTCCCTGGAGGTGTTTAAGGGAAGGGTGTATGTAGTATTTAGGGGCATGGCTTAGTGAGCAATATTGGTGGTAGATGGACAGTTGGATTAGATGATTATATATGTCTTTTTCCGACCTTAATGATTCTATGATCCCTGTGGGTCCCTTGCAACTCGAGATACCCTGTGATTCTATGATTGTATGATCGAGGAACATCCCTTGTATGAAAGCTAGAAGGGTAGGGAGGACACATGGGTTGGAAGCAGCCACAGTGAAGTCTGGAGAGTCCTGGGGCTGATGTTATTTTCTGGTTTCTTTCTCACTCTGGAAGTGCAAATCATTGCCTTCCTGTGTGTACTGAAACAACTCCTAGGTCTACTCTGCAGATGTTTGAACCTTGTGTTTCAGCGATGAAGGTCCAATGATCCAGCACACAGGAAGTTGCATCTGAAGACAAAGAAAAATTTCTGTGCTATGCAAGTGGCTGACCTCTGACACAGAATACCCAGAGGATCATGGGATCTCCTTGGAGATGCTCAGAAGACACCTGGACATGGTCCTGGGCCGCCTGCTCCGGACGTCCCATCTCTGATAACCTTGCGTGAACTTTCATACTAGTTAGCAAGCCACTTCATATTTCTGAGAAAGCCACAGCAGCTCCACACCAACCCTAGTGCTAAAACCACCAGATTCTCTCACTACTCTTTGCTTAATTCAGCTTTGCAAGCCACCTCTGTATGAAACTCAGTGCCATGTGCAGGCAGGCCTATTCGACCTCTCTCAGCTCTTGGGGTCACCAGCATCACCACCAAAATTTTATTCATGCAGCACCCAGCACTGCTGGGATAGGCTGATGTAGAATGGATGGCATATAAATGGCTCATGCTATCTGATCAGTGGTTAGTAAGGAAATATAAAGAAAAACACAGATTTTTTTTTTTTTTTTTCTGAGTGGGTCAGAGTTTGAGGAAAGCCCTGACAATAGTGTCAGGGGAGACTCACAGCAGGCAAGTTAATTACCTTAAATTGGTACCCTTTAGTCCCATTTCTTTGCTCTGATCCAGGAATATTCCTTGACTGTACAGTTTGAATTGTATGTGCAGAAGGGAAAGAAGCAAAAAGGAGAGATGGTCCTGTGCCTGGTGAACATCAGCAGCAGCAGGAGAGGAGGGGGAGCCTGCTTGCAGTGAGATTACTTTCTGCATTCACAGAGGGAGTTGTGTAACATCCCCTCCCATGAAGGAGAGTGATATCCTACAGTATGCTGATGTCCTTCATTCCAGAGGAGTTCATAGTACTTTTTAGGCTGCTTTCATACTACTGAAAAAGGGGTGATCAAGAGGTTTTGACTGAAATGCCCTCCCCTGCCCAGTGAGCATGGGCTACTGCTGGGTACCCAGTGCTCCTTAAATGCTGGCCAACAAAGCAGAGACACAGTGTGATGGGATTTGAGGAGCCCAAGCAGCCCAGAACTGTTGTGAGTGCTTTAAGAATGATTTCACAAAATCACAGAATCACAGAATGGCCAGGGTTGGAAAGGGCTTCAAGGATCATGAATCTCCACCCCCCCGTCACATGCAGGGCCAACAACCTCCACATTCAATATTAGACCAGGCTGTGCAGGGCCCCATCTAATCTGGCTTTGAACACCTCTAGAGACGGGGCATCCACAACCTCTCTGGGCAGCCTGTTCCAGCACCTCACCACTATCTCTATAAAGAACTTCCCCCTGACATCCATCCTAAATCTTCCCTCCTTCAACTTAAAGCCATTTCCCCTTTGTCCTGCAGTTATCAGGACAAGGACAGTTTCATAGAGTTTCAGTGGGATGTTGGGTTGAAAGAGAGGAAATAGCTCAGATAGGGAAATGTAAATAACTGCATTTGAAATGGGGGGCTAAGGATGTCTTGGAGGTGGTAGCCAAGAGACAACAGATGTCTTGAGTGTCATCGTCTAGATGTACTGTTCTGCTTTGCTAATAAGGTCTTTCCTATCAAACTAAGGAAGAAACAACACTTCAAACATAGCCTTACTCTTGAACACCTGGAATATTCTCCAGTCCTGCTTCTCCAGCCTGGGAAGGACAAAGAAGACTTAAAGGATTTGGAAAAGATAGTAAATTCGATACAAAAATTAGAGAATATAACATGTGGGTTCTTACAATCATAGAATCATAAAACCATTAAGGTTGGAAAAAAATTCTAAGATCACCTAGTGCACAACCGTTGACCTACCACCAATATTGCCCACTAAGGCATGTCCCTATGTACCACATCCCCATGGTTCTTATACATCTCCAGAGATGGTGACTTCACCGCTATCCTGGGCAGGCTGTTCCAGTGCCCAGCCAATTTCTTTCAGAGAAGAAGGTTTTCCTGATATCCAACTTGAACCTTCCACAATGCAATTTGAAGCTATCCCCTCTCTTCCTATCACTGTTACCCAGGAGAAGAAGCTAACTCCCACTTCACCACAACCTCCTTTCAGGGATTTATAGAGAGCAATAAGGTATCCTCCAAGCTTCCTCTTACTCTAGACTGAATCCCAATTCCCTCAGCCACTCTCCGTAAGACTTGTGCTCCAGTCCCTTCACAGTTTCATTGCCTTTCTCTGGGCATGCTTCAGGGCCTCAGTGTCTTTTTCGTAGTGAGGGGCCCAAAACTAAATACAATACTCAAGGTGCAGCCCACCAGTGCTGAGTACAGCAGGATGGATCACCTGGTCCTAGTGGCTGCACTATTTCTGATACGAGTCAGAATGCAAGGCAGTTGATTCTTCTGGGATGATCCGAGCTCCTGCAGTCACACCTGAGGATGAACTGGTGAATGAGGCAGGATTTTGTTGGTGACCACATCCATCATGCAGAGCCAGTGTGCGGAGGTGCTCTGGAGCTGCACAAGATTGCATCTGAAGGACACCCAGGCCAGGCAGCGATCCCTCTGTCTTTGCTCATGGTGGTTGTGGAAGATCATAATCATATCTTGAGGTGTCCAGCACAGCCCAGCTGCAGCAGGTTGGGCTTTGATGAGCCTTCTCCCAGCCATGTCCTTTGCTTGCTTTTAGCGCCTATTGCTCCAGTACCTTGCAAGACCCTAACTGGGGAGTACAGTCCAGCTTGAGAATAGTACATACAGTGCAGGCTGATCCTGCGATCAGGAGCTGTCCCCAGGAAGGGACAGTGCTGGGCAGGGGGACAGAGAGGACACACCCACCAGGCACATGTTCAGGGCAGTGAATGTCAGTGGCAGAGCCAAAAGCTCTCTGATGAGAGTGTGTCTCTGTTTACAAAGCCCATGAGAAGACAGAAAAAGGTCATTTTGTCTGATGAGAGGCGGGAGGAAGGGGACATAAGCACTGATGCCACGTGGGCTTGTCACTTTTCCATGAGGAAGACAAAGCATCTCCGTGATGTCAGGAGACCAGCGGGGAAACAGCCAAAAGATGAAAACTAGCTCGCCCCTTAGCAACCCTCTCTCCTCTCTCTTCTCTTGCATCTCTTTGCCACTGAGAGTAGGGAATAAAAAAAACCTGCACAACAACCAAATGACAAAGGAAAAAAAAAAAAAAGAAACAATGAGAAGAGTTTTGAATAAATGCCAAGGTTGATTTAATTAGATGTATTGAACACGTTAACTTTTGAACGAGATGTCTGCTGTGCAGCACAAATTATCAGCTGTGAGCGGCAGCGGCAGCATGGCACCGACCTGCCAAAAGGCTCAGCAAGGCAGAAACATTGACCTACTTTCATCAGCTCTGTGGGGAGCACAGACAAGCGTGTTCCTCTCACCGGCACTGTGCCTCCGTTCTGTCTGCCTGACCTGGGTACATCCATCAGGAAGAGCTGGGAGCTGCCGGAGTGTCCTGCATCACCCCTGCGCTCTGGCACAAATTCAGGGCTGGATCAATAGCTGTCTGCCCATGGGCAGCTTGCTCAGCTCTGGCTTTGTGTGCTGGATGCTGACTTCTGCCTGGTGCTGGTTTTCTGCTTCTTCCACCTATTGCACCTTTAAAAAAAATATGCTGGTGTTCTTTGATAATAGGCCTAAATGCTGTTGCAGCTGATAAGGCTGATAAAATCAGCCATGCACACTACCATGGCAACCTGCAGCAATTGTTCTGCTCTAGTCATATCTCTCCTCTGTCCTTTGATGATTGCATGGATGTGTGGTTTCAGCAGGGTCTTGCCTTGGAATTATCATCTCAAAAGGACTGTTGGGGCTCAGAGCTGAGTTATCTGGTATTGGGTTTGAGTTATGGTACGGTATTGGAGATTGCCTCTTGAAAGAAATGTTAGAATCGTAGAATTGAATCATAGAATCATAAAATCATTAAGGCTGGAAAAGATCTCTAAGATCATCTTGTCCAACTGTCCATCTACCATCAATATTCCCCCACTAAGCCGTGTCCCTAAGTACCACATCTCTGCAGTTCTTGAACACCTCCAATAATGATGAGTCCACCACCTCTCTGAGGAGCCTGTTTCAGTGCCTGACCAATCTTTCAAAGAAGAAGGTTTTCCTGATATCCAATCTGAACTTTCCTTGGTGGAACTTGAAGTCATCATCTCTTGTCCTACTGTTAGTTACTGGGAGAAAAGGTCGACCCCCACCTCAACCCCAACCTCCTTTCAGGCAGTTGTAGAGAGCTATAAGATCTACCTTGAGCTTCCCCTTCTCCAGACTGAACAATCCCAGTTCCCTCAGCCTCTCCCCATAAGACTTGTGCTGCAGACCCCTCAGCTTTGCTGCCCTTCTCTGGACACGTTCCAGGACCATGATGTCTTTCTTGCAATGAGGCCCAAAACTGAATGCAGTACTCAAGGTGCAGCCTCACCAGAGCTGAGTACAGAGGGATGATCACTTCCCTGCTCCTGCTGGTCTGATACAAGCCAGGATGCCATGGGCCTTTTTGGCCACTTGGACTCACTGCTGTCTCACATTCAGCTGAGCACTGACCAACATCTCCAGATCCTTTTTCTCTGCACAGCCTTCCAGCCACTCTGACCCAAGCCCGTAGCATTGTATGGAGTTGTTGTGAACTGGTTGGAAGGCCTCTAAAACAGAAGATTAATGAAGATTATAAAGACAGACCCAGGGTTTCTGCTCCTGTTCCCATCATAGCACATTCCTGCTTGTGTTCCTGCCAAGTGCCAGATTCCTCCCCACAGAAGGTAGCCATGGGGATCCAGGTGAAGTCTGGGCTGTACCACCTGACCAAGTGACCTCTGAGAAGTCCAACAGCTGTACTGCATCCAGATGTTCTGATTCTCGTACCAGTTACGAGCCCGATTTCTTCCTCCTGTTTTGCAATCATATTCATTGTCTGTTAATCTGAATGCAACGTCCTGTGAAGTTGGAACTGTCTGCCAAGTGTGGAAGAGAACACGGATCTCCTGAGCTTGACAGTGGTGTAATTATTGTAGGGGTTGTTGGTAAAGACCTTCAAAGCTATAAGAGACCAGAGAGAGTTTTGTAAATCCTAGGACTTAAAAGTGCTGTATGGAACTTCTGTCTAAGTTGCAATGAAGATTTTCATGTTATCAGACAAGGAGATGACATGTCAGCAGTCTCTGGTTTTCACATTATCAATGTTAACCCCCAGATGGTAATACTAGGGCTACCACAAACATCCTAATGGTAGTCATTCAATGGAATGGGCAACTTGCTATTTCAATAGGGAAATGAGACCAGGCAGTGTTGGGAAACTTGTCCGAGGTCATGCAGAGGAGACAACTGGGACATTGTTCTCCAATGCTGAAGTTTTGGCCTTTTCTACTTTCTGCCCCAAGCATGGCTTCTTCTTTTGACCCCATAGTCCCCTCAGCTGGAGCAGAGAAGGATTGCTCTAGTGAGGAGATGAAGAAAGAAATGTTATTTCACTGAGCAATGTCAGGAAATGATAGGGGAAGAAGAAACACAGGACAGGCAGAAGGAATCCAGCTGTCTGCTTCTGGGGAGTAAGCATCTCTTCATAGTTTTGAGGCTGCTTTCAGGATTCACGATTCAGCTTTCAAGCTGGTTGTTGATGGTTAGGATGTTTTCATTTTGACTTCAGCTGTTGACGAGACGGTAAGAGCCTTGAGAGGACTCCTATCTCTCCATCGCGTATGACTAATTGTGTTGAGACAGCCATAGGTACGATAACAGTTCTATTTTTCTCTAGAACAACTCCATTACAGACCTCCTGGTAGCGGAGCCCCAGCAAGTGTTTTGCAGGAGTTTTGCTGATTGTGCAGCACAGATAACCTGTAAGTGAGTAAACATGGAAAGCGTTGAATATTCAGCCCAGCGTGAGACACTCAGAAACCAGAAGCAGGCTTGTTTTACTGCTTGTCTCAACTTAAGCTTTTAACTGTGTGTTGTGAGTGCTTTTCAGGAAACTGCCTTGTCTGAGACACGTCACTGGGCAGTGAAGTGCTCTGCTTCAGGGACAGCCAGCAGGAGCACTGTGAAAGGCCGGAAACCAAGTCTAGACAAGGGCAGGATTTCTGGTGGCTTTGCGTTTCACTACGGTGCTCCTTGTGTTCTCCTTGGACACCACAAGTCAATCCATGCAAAATAGGTATGTTTTTAAACAAGAGCAATCTATAATTTCTCATAGCCTTGTACTCAAAAAAATATATATGTCCCAAAAAGGCCAGTGCATGTCAGATGTCTTCTACTGTTAGATCCTGTTCCTGCAGAAAACTCAAGGGTTTTGGAGCAACCTGTGGGCCACACTTCTTGTAGTTAAACTGGTTGCCTGCTCCTCCATGGGGTAACACTTACATGTGCATGAAAGTTATTTTTATGTCCCTGAAGAATTGTGTTGGCACAGATGTTCAGCTGACCACAATACACCAGCTCAGTGGTTAGGGTCCTACAGAAAAATCCTCAGTATACAGCTCTTCCACTTGGCAGATTTAATATATTGATTACAGAATAAAGTTCTGTACAAGAGGCTGCACAGATTTAGAGCCATGTTGATGGAAATAACTGTTTAGTCCTCAGGAAGGTTTGTAGTCATCTTAAAGCAGCACTGGAAGCATGTAAGTGGGCAAGTGGGTAGTCCATCGGGCAGACAGAGGTAGAAGAGATTTTCTTAAACCTTTTCCCCCTAAATGGGAAGGGATATTGCCTGCAGCAAGGCACCCTTACTGTGTGCTGAAGTGTGAGAAAACTGGATATGCAGAGAAGGCAGATGGCAGGATGAGCTTGCCACAGATGAGGCACTCCTTGCAAGGGCTACTTCACATGTCTGCAGCTCTTTAAAATAAGGATGTATCATAGAATCATAGAATCATTAAGGTTGGAGAAGACCATTAAGATCATCTAGTCCAACCATCAACCAATCACTCCCAAGCCCACCATATCCTCATGTATCAGCTCACCATGCATAGCCCTCCTCTTCTGGTGCATGTGATGTCATTTGCTGATGTGTCTCCACCTTGAAGGACCACAGCAGGAGTGAGCTGTCGGCCTTGGAGGTGATTCCCTTCACTCCTGCTGGCCATGTACGATGCACCGCAGCAGGAAGAGGAGGCATGCTGGCTGCTGATGATGCTCTAAAAATGATGGCTGTGCAAAGTCTGTCTTTGTCTAGACTCCAAGGGGCTGCTGTGCACAAGGCCTTCACAGAGTTTCCTTAACAAGCTCCTTTTCACTTTTTCCAGGGACTCGCACTGTGCTTCGTTTCAGAGGGATCCAGTGAATTAACATATTGTTGCTGCTACTTTGGTAATTGCATGCCCAGGGTCTGCTCTGCTCCGACTCAGTCTGCCTGGCTTTCCAGACAGAAACCATCCTTCTCCTCTATCAAACAAGGCTGCAAAGTATTGCCTGGAAACATTGCTTCAACGAAGGAGGACAGAGTGGGAGGAGGAGGGGAAGACTGTTTCCAAAGGCACAACTGGCTCCAAGACCTCGCTTCTCCAGGAGAAAGAGGTGGTAGGGGTTTTAATCTTATTTTTGTACCAAGATACTAATTTTAACTTAAGCTGTGGTTTCTCTTGCTGTTTTGTACAGGGTACAGTTGCAGAAATTTAGGCCAGCACAAGTCACTACGGGGGCTCAATATGTAGGAAGCTGCTTTAAATTAGCTAGCCTGGGTTACACAGGAGTTTCGACAGAAGTTGAAACTGAGTAATCTGATACCCTTTTCTGTACTAAAAATAAAAATCTCTGAGCAGATAAGTATAAAAATGCTTATTGGTCTCACTTCCAAGTATAAAAACCTATATGCGGAACCCTTAGAGCCTTCTAAGGCCTTGTGAGAATAGACCACATCGCAAAGCAAGTTAGCGAGTGTATTTTCAAAGTCAGACTAGTGTCAATGTAGATGCAGTTTTGCATTGTTAAAAGGTGTTATTTGGTCATGAATGACTTCTGAATGGCATCCCTTCAGCTTTGGTCTCTTAAAGGAAGTGTGGTTACATGCAGTGTTAGTAGGGCAGCTTTGCCCCCTAACACAGAAGGCATGAAGAGGGCAGGGAGCATCAAGACACTGGGAAAAAAGGGAAGCTTGACTTTGTTGCAGACCTCGTGGATGACCTCTGGCAAGCAAATGAACCTTTCCTCATCCATTCCTTCCTCTCTTGCCTACCCCTCCATGTGATGGTTGCTTCATTGTTGGTATGGATTCTTCTAAGAAGTGGCAGTTCAGCAGCTCTGTCTGTAAGGTTCCTTTTCATCTCCTTGGTTGTGACATTTCCTGTCCCTTAGCCACGTGCGTTATTTTGACTAGAAGCAAAGGATTGCTCCAACACCTTTCATTACACAAGGGCTGGAGAATGGGGGAGGGTCATGCTGGTGCTGGTGGCTCATTGCACACCAGAGTATTGCAACTGGTGGACCAGAGGGAAGGGTTTTTGAGACGTCTTGATTGTGTGTATTAGAAATTGCAGCCTCGGGAATTACTGAGAATCTTTTTATAGCTGATGCTATATACTGGGCTTAGGAAATCCTGTTTATTCTGTAAATATGTGTGTTTGAGGGAGTAGGAGGAGCTGTGACTGCTCTCTAACTGCTGTTTGTGTGCTACAGATTGGACACCAACATAGGTTCCTTGGCTACTGCTTCCCAAACTGCTCCTTCCAAATAGAGATGGGCAGTTTGCGGGTCATGGTGGGACTGGAGGCAGAAGTGGGATTTATTATGTCCTGAGAGGAATGTAAGTTGTGATGCTGAGGATGTATCTTTTAGGGCCTTCAAGAAGGAAACCTAATCTATCCTGAAGATCTTATAGCTTATGTCCAGAGAAAGTGTGAGGGAAGAGCAGACAGAAAGTGATTATCATGCCTTTTGATTAACATGGCTTGGTTGTCTTTGTGATGTACCTCCTGGACTTGAGTTATGGTTGTTTTTCTCAGTGTTTTGCTTGGATAATATCTTAGTGCTTGAGTCCTGAATGATCCCCATCCTTTCTTCCGAAGTCTATGCACTGGTAGCATTTGTAAGACGAATTGTAGGACTGCAGGATAAAAGTCTGAAAGGGATCTAGGAGGTTTCTTGCCATACCTGTGCAGAGCAGGGTCGGATGTGACATTAGGCCAAGTTACGTATGACTTCAGTGTAGTCTTGAAAACCTCCAGGAATGGGAAGTGCACAGCAAGCTCCACATAAAAAAAGCTTTTCCCAACTTCCAGTCTGAACCTCTTGTTTCAAGTATATTGTCTCTCGTTTTTCTGCTCAACACCACAGTGAAGAGCCCAGCTGTCTTCTCAGTCCCATCCCAGAAGCTTTGTGAGCTGCTGCTAGCGCCCTCAAAGGTGTTCTTTCTCCTGGATAAATGAACTCAATGCCTTCAGCCTCTTTGGGCAAGTCTGCCTACATGGGACAGCCTGGTCTTCTCAACTGAACTCTAATTTGTCCGTCTTTTTTTTTTCTGGCTTCTAATGACATGAAGCTTTTCAGAGGCAGGGGTCAAACCCCGGCAGATAAAATGATGAACTGAATTCTGCAGAAAAATGCAAAGATGTGCATTTTTAGAATTATGATTGTCTCACTTACTCATCTGTAAAGCAAGCTTTTACTTGCCTCTGCTCTTTCTGTGGAGCTCTGACTGATGATGGTTCTGGAGTGCTAAGATGAGTGTTACAAATGCAAAGCATGATCGAACTTTGCTTACTGTGTTTACTGCTCTGGAGGAAGCACCATTCCTGGTAGCCATGTATACAGGAATTATATGTGTATATATATGTACATATGCCATATTGAAACACAATACACAAAATTTCATTTTATGCTGCCAATAGTTAGTGTGTGAGAGCTTGAGAGGGCACCAGCAACCTATATTCTTTAAGATCCAAGAGCCTTGGGAAAAGATCCATTTTTTTATATTGTACTAATTTCAAAGATGCTGGGTTTTAGTCCAACAAAGTTTAAAAAAAAAAAAAAAAAAAAAAAGACAGAAAGAGCTGTACAGTGATTTGGAAGGTTTTTTGCTTTTCTGTTAGTCCTCTATTCAGAAAATAATATGTGACTGTACATGGGATAGGAATGAAACCACATATCACAAGCCACTGTCAAGTTCATGAGATGACCACATTGAAAAAATAGTGAAAAATGTGTTCTTGCCTACCTCACCCATAGGAGTCCTGGTTGTAGCTTGCCATTGTAGTGTGAAGATTTGCATTTTAAAGTTGGCGGTTTTCCTTTTTACTCTTCCGCTTCCTACCAGCTAATTTGGTATTGAGCTAATTGTGATTCTGGAATGCAAATAAACTCACCTGCTTGTTTTTCTTTCAATTTCAGGTTTTCTAACTATGGAAGCACTCTGGAGGAGCTGCACCGTGTGCTGCTGACCTCAGGGTGGGGAGGGAGTAGGAGCTGCAGTGTACCTTTGTGAATTGCATTATCGAGGAGAGAGGCTTTCTGACATGCCATATAGTGTCAAAAACCATTCATTTCACCTTTCACAGCAAAATTCCTTCTTGCTTTTTTTTTTTTTTTTTTTTTTTTTTGTCTTCCAAGACATGATATTTGTGGTTAAAGATCTTTTGTATGCACATCAAAGTCATACCAAAAAAAAAGTCTCAATATATAAACTCAGACCACTAGGGAATTCCTGCTTAGTTTTTCATCTTTTCTTTCTTCAGTTCCTTGCAAGATACTTATTTTATTTCTGTTATTTACTGTGTTTAGTGTTTTTCCCACCAGAGTTCTTGTTGTCTCTTTGCATCCTGTAAAGCTCTATGTCAAGCTATGTGAAAAAAAAGCAGCAATAGCTGGAAACTGGAGGTGACCTCCCTATGTTTCAGGTTTGCCCTGCATTGTTTTCTGGTGTTTGGGCTAGATCTGAACCTCACACCATATACTGCCATGTGTCCATGGTGATGTTCTGTCTGGGAAGATGAGCCCAGAAATCTTCAGGAAGCTCAAGAAAGGAAGGAGATGGAAAACAAGAAGATGGTGGCAAGAGTTTAGCTATGTAGTTTGCTCTGAAAATAGTGCCTCCTATTTATTTCCATGGAAACTACAACAGATGCAAAGAGCACAATAATACTCCTTAATAGAGTAAATTCTCAACTACAAAACACTATTTTTCAACACAGACATTATCATTAGCTATGCATTTTTGCCAGCAATGAACAAGAGTCTGCATGCTGCGCTCACAGCAGCAGTACAAGTTACAGGGATGAAAAAAAAACTTGTAGAAACAATGAAGAGATGAAAGGACACTTCAGAGCAACAGGGAGCTGCAAAACTGCATAACTAGAAACTACTGTAGTCCAGAGATACGTACTGCAGCTGGGTCTGGTTTTGCGAAAATGGCCCAGCCAGTTCAATAGCCATGCCTGTAACAGTCCAGGAGTTCAAAGCAAAATGCACAACAGTCAAATGCACAAACCCACCTGCGCTTTGGCTGATAAGTGGCATCTCAAAGTGAAACACAATCCTGACGGGGTTCTGAAACTGAGTCTTTGAAAAGGGTTTTCATACGGAGTAATGTGAACAGAAATGGCTCTTTTATGGTTTTGCACATTCCAAACATGCCAGGACTGTTCCTGTCAAGGATGGGGTTTGAGTTTTTTTTTCTTGTGCAAAATATTTGCCACAAGCTGGCGTCTGAAATAGTGTAAAATAAATGAGAGTTATAAAGTCATTACGGTATCATTAGTGGAAACTATGAGGCTTATAGTTATGCTGGCTGCAGAGTTTCACCGTTGTCTACACTGCTGTGTTATTGGGATTGAAGCAGCACTTTTGCCTGTTAAGACTGCTTCAAGATGGATGCTTTAAAAGCAGAGCTGTAGCTGTTGGTTATCCAAAACTTGGACAGACGGGGTGCCATAGACTTTTTCCACTACAAAAGGAAATTCTTTTTAGCTAAGCCACTGTTCAGCATGAATCCACTTAGTGCCAGTGCAGTTATGTGAGCATACAGCATCTTTGCATCATGAAAGCAGCCTTCATTTTCACAGATCTCCGAGTACAGAAATGCTTCAGGTGTTCTTGTTTCAGACAGTCTGCACCAGATTGGCTTGCATCTGTACACTAAGATACAAACTGGATTTAAACGGATGTAAAGGGTTCCCACAAGCAGAATGACTGTGCCTTAAACCTTTAATGATAAAATCATAGAATCACAGAATTATTCGAGTTCAAAGAGACCCTAAAGTCCATCCAGCTGCTGTGGGCAGGGTTGCCACCCACCATCAGATCAGGCTGCCCAGGGACCTATCTAACCTGGCCTTGAATTCTTCCAAGGATGGGGCATCCAGAGCTTCACTGGGGAGTTTGCCTTAACTGTGCCTTAACTGAAGTCTCACATGTGATGAAACACTAGATATTTTATGTAGACCTGGACTGTTAAATGATGTCTCATTCATAAGCTATCATGTCATGCTTTTTTAGGTCTGTGTGATGCCATACTCCTATGTGCCATGTGGGTAGCAGGAGCCTGTGGGTGACTGAGAAGGCCACAGCCAGAGGTGCTCTTGTGCAGCACTTGTGCAGCAATCACCTCACTAACTGTGAACTCCAAGGAGTATAGATATAAGCATGTAGTTAGGTGTGGACCTCAGCCCCCTAGAGACACCCTGCATAAGCCCTGGGCACTGTTACCAATGGCACCACACCGACAACCCCAAGCTTTTGCTTTTCAGCCCATGTTTGGCCATAGCACAAGTGCAGGTAGAGGGTAAGATGCAAAAGGTGAGAAAGTGTCTCTTTGAAAGTGTAATGAAAGAGACACTGTTGGAATGAACCTTCTGGCTTGATTTTATTAAACATGAATATGGTTATTTAGTGATGAATGACTATTTGCAGGAGCAGGAGTTGAGATGTGGTGCCTGAAATCCTTTCCCACCCTCAAACACATGCTGGTGTTACAGGGGCAGGAGTCATCTTGAAGGTCTGCGAGTGGAGGAACTTTTATCACTAGGACTGTCATCAAATGCTGCACTTGCAAGGCACAATGAAGGAAGAGCTTGTATTAACTTGATATTCAACCTAATTCTTTTCACCTGAGAGGGGTCTGGCCTTGCAGCCGCCTTCTTGCCATTTTGGATTTGTTTCCTTAAAAAAATGGAAAAGTCTTCACTACTCCATCAGTGCTTCCAACCACAAAAAAAGTGGAAACAAAAGGTTGCAGCAAGGTGCAGTTAACTGCGACATGTGTTTTTACTGAGCCTGTCTTATGGTAAATGGTTCTGAAGTGGATTTTGCTCCAGCCCCTCAAGGTCTCTGCTTTGGAAATATTTGTTGTTGTGAAACTGTAGCAAGCTTTACAAGTGGTAGAAAAAAATTGCTTTTATAACCAAATAAATGTGTTTTCCTAGCAAATCATACAGACAGATAAGTGTATGTTTGGAAAATTTTTGTTTCTAACCAAAATAACTTCTCCACTGTGTTATCTCAAGTGGGAAAACAAGTGGACCTTGAATTGCATTTTAAAGTTGATTTCACCCATTTAACAGCTACAAAAGATTACTTTGAGATGCTCTGTTTTCTTTCTCTTGGCATGTCCTTATTCAGTATTTTGTGCTTCAGAATCCCCATTTTACTTCATTATGATGATTTGAGAGTTTTGATTGAAAGGGCAAAAACACATGAAAAATTATGTGTCCTCAAGAAGGCTAAGGCAAGTTATGCAGTGCTGAAGAACTGCCGGTACCCTGTAGAAGAGCCAGTTTTTGACAGCACAGGAAATGGTTAGCACCTCATTTGACATCTTCACATCAAAGCTGGACAGTAGACTGGTCGAGATGTTCCGTTAGAACCACAAATTATTGGGCTTCAGGCAGAAATCACTGGATGAAATTCTGTGGTCTTTATGAGGCAGGAGGTCAGACAAAATCATTTTACTGGTTTCTCTCAGCCTTTAGTATTTATGAATCATACAGTCAGGGTTTGGGGTTTTTTGAGTTTCCATGAAAAAATTTGCATTGGTAGTATGCAGACAACAAAACTGACCTGTTCTGTCATCTTTTCATCATCTTATTTTGCTTTTGAATTGTCCTGTAAGAAGGATGAAATTGGACACATATTTATTCACATTTCAGTATGAGTGGCACAAAGTAACTCCACCTTGATTATTATGGACATCCCATGTCTACAGGAATGAGTGATGCCCAGTGACAGCCCTGATTTAACACACATCTGAGGACCAACTCATCACTGCAGAACAGCTAACAGTGGTCTCATCTGTGCTCCCAATGGGAGTTGTGCACCATGTGATCCTGAAGCAAGGCACAGACAGATTGAAAAGCAGCATGCTAATGACCACATTCTTTGATTGCAAGCTACCAAAGCTGGGGCTACAGAAGCCAGCAGAAAAGTAAGAGGCAGCTTAGTTGCCTGTGTTGGAGTCCCTGAACTCCAGTCCTTTACCCTACTTTGTTGCAACAGAGAAACTGGGGAAAACCCAAAGCATTGCTCTAGTTGGAGAAAAGAAAAAATAATGTGGCAGAAACGAGTTTTGAGGCAAAGCCATGGGATGTATGATGAGTCAGTCTGACACTCCCGAGGCTGCTTTCTTGACCTCCAGAGGCCTCTTCCAACCTTAACTATTCTGTGATTCTGTCACTTTGCCAAATGTCACAGGACAGTCTGTGTCCACATAGCATCAACTCTCCATCTTTCCATACTGGGTACCCATAGTCAGCTGATTGTTGGGAATTGTCCGTCTTGACTGCTGCTCTACATTCAGGATGATGCTAATTTTCGTGAGCCAAGAGCATGTGAAGGAGCAGTGTAACAGCAGTAAGAATTTAATCAGCAGTGACTGGGAATATTCCTTTGAACTGTTTACTACTAATGATATAATCAACCCTTTAAGGGCTGTCTCTGATAAATAGCACTGTGCAAACAAACAAATAACAAAACACAAAATCATGCATTTATGGTATTTAAACGTATTGTGGTGTGGTTGGAAATGAATTCAGGTTCAGTCTCAGTGGGCTATCTTCACAACACAGTGTCAGAGAAGCTTAATAGGTCTTCATGCATAATAACAGAATCCAAGCTCTTGATGGAGCATTGAGACAGAAAGGATTTCCTTAATTCTGAAGAGCAAGTAGATACAGGGAAGTGATTCTGCCTTTTGAAGACAGAGTTGCAGGTGTCTGTACTTGAAGAGAGATGGGGAAATGCCGAGAAGTATTTCAAGGAGAGCCATGGAGTGACTTGAGATTGCAAAACCAGAACTCCTTGATGTGAGACTTAAAGAGCTCAGTTTATTTGGCTATTTGGGAAGAAGGCTGGGAAAGGGTGCCTTGACTCCCAGATCTGATGGAAGAAACTTTGGTCAGTGATTTGATGTGCAGAAGTAACCCTTGGAAGTCTTCTGGCTTTCCAAATTTTGGAGAAAATCTCAATGTTTGCCTAGGGTCATCATCTATGTGCTTTGCAGCTTTAAAATATTGAGCTTATTATGTAGAGATGTTGGGTGAAGGGGAGTGATCTACAAAATACTGAATGCTGGATAGATAATGTCTGTCATTCTGTCTTTACATTCAGAGTCCTGACAATGCTCAGCACCTTCATCCATCCCAGATATAGGGAGATTCTCCAGTACATGGCACAGTTTAAACTATTGGATCAAAAGCCATTGAGCCATCTTGATTTGAGGCAATTGTGTAAAACAGGTGAGTTGCTCTCTGCTAATGTCTGTTTCCCTCCAGAAACTATGAGGGGAGGGCAGGCAGCTGGTTGAGATGTCTATTCCTACGCTCAGATTGTCTGAAGCTGAATAAGATTAATCCCCTTGCTGCTGCATCTGCCTGTATGAGTCAGAAGGAGCTATCAGAACAAAGCACCCAATGATGATCCGTCTGGCGCTGTCTATGCTGCAAATAATACAGAAACTGCAGTCAGCTCTCACAAGCTGAGTGGTCCCTGGAGGTCCCATGCTGAACCTGACCCACTTGCTGGGCTCCACTGATGTGGCACCAGTCACTCCACCCACCTGTCAGAGAAATTAAAGGACAGAGATCTAAAAGTAGACAAACATAGGGGAAGGCAGAAAGCACCAGGACTTTGTTAAGAACAAGTTGGAATATTTTGATCACCCTTAAAGGCAAGCTTGCTTTGTGTAGCTTTTCGTTTTGGGGGATGCTCAGAGAGGAGTAATGCATTTGGAGAGATTTTTTCAGCCTGACTGAATGGCTATGAGAGGGGGAAAATGCAGTCAGGCTGTTGAAATGTAACTCTTACAGGTGTTTTTGAATAGATAGATTTTGCTGAGTTTCTGTAATGAGCTCTGATTGCCAGGTCCCTCCCTGCATCTCAGTCTCTCCATCCATGCCATGTTGGAAAGCTGCTGTGAGCGGATGTCCTTGTGGCTAAGCTCCAACATCATTAGTGGCCTGGTGTCAAGGCTTTTGTCCCTGTCTTCCTGGTGGTGGAGGGAGGGCTCTTGCTATCAGCTAGCAGCAGCGTGATTCTTCTCACAAACGTCCCCATTTGCAAGCACGACTATCAGCAGTGAAGGCTCCCAATGAAGTTTGAAGGTGATGCACCCACTTTGCAGTGGCTTCGGATGGAAGTGCTGGCAAAATTATTTACATTAACAAAGAAATACTGTATTACAGTGAGTAGGAATAAAGTCCTAAATCCATGGGCATTGAGAATATGATAGCAGCAGACTATTGACATAAACCCATATGCATTGACACCTTCCCAGAGATTCTGTTGGGAAGATGATGCTCCAGGGCTTTAGCAAAGCAAGAGAAAGCCGTAGCCTGATGGTCCTCATCCCTGTGCACTCCTTGATTTTTTTATTTTGATTTTTTCTTTCATCTGAGAGAGTAACAGAAGTACAGCCCTCTTTCACCTATTTGTCATTCATTTACTGATTGGTGGCCAAAGGTTTTGTGTTTGTTTTTGCATTTATAGGATAACAATGCTCTTATAAAACAACAAACATGGGGTATATTCAAGCTCTCTGAAAAGCTTGTCGTTATGGAAAACATAGGAAAATGGTGGCCTCTCTGGAAGAAATTTTTTATCCCTCAATTTCATTCTCAGTTTTGAATAAATCTGAGAATATAAAATCAATATCGCAGAACTTAAAAAGCTGTGATTTCTCCCCCTTGCTTGCTGCAGTGTTCTTTTCTCAGAATGTTTATTCGCACATGCAGATTTTCATAACAGTGAATATTTTTGGTAAACTAGTGGATGGCAAATCAAGGGAGAGGATGAGCAGAAGCCAAAAGCTGAGTTTTGATTATTGCTGATTTTGTTCTAGTTTCCTTTTTATTTAAGCAAAATGGCATGGGTTTCACTTTGACCCACTTTCAAATCTAATTAGTGAATGAACAGAGAACGGAGAAGAATGAACAGAGAAACTGTGCTCATTTGAACTTCAAAAATGCAGCAGGTCAAGACAGGAGAGGCCAGTAGCAATCCTGTTCTGATGGTATGCTTAGACTTGAGCGTCTTACTGCATCTTACCATTTTTCTGTTATCAGTAGCAAATTTCAAATAAGAGGAAGGAGATGATTAAAATGGCACTACTAGCACTGCTCTCTCATTTTTCCTTGACTCTCCTTCAGGTGACAGCAGTGTGCATCTCTACAGTTGTCATGGTTGCATCTGGTGCGTTGTTTTTATGTAGGGCACATCCATGCGGATATGTGGGGACAGACAGATGGGTGCTTGTTGTGGTCCCTGAGCTCTTAGGCCTTCTATTAGTGCCAAGGCTCAACTAAAAAGCTCTGCTCAGAGGAAGGGTATATTAGCTTCAGTTAGCAGTGTCATAGCACAGTTGCAAAACTCCCAGGGAAGAACAAGGTTACCAACAGCTTTCTTGGCTCTGGGAAGATGAACGTCTGTCTGCCTGTGATTAATCCAAGATTTTGCTAAGCCATTCTTCTCCACAGCAACTCTGCCTTTCTACTGGCAGGGAAGAAGCTTCAGACAGATTTGGAAAATTCAGCCCCATAGCTGCTGTCTTCTTGAAGAAGCAGCAGGAGAACCATGTTTTATTTATCTAAAGAAATCAGTGCTACTCCATTGATTGTGATGGATTTGGATTGCTTTATGCCAGCCAAGAAGCTGACCTGCTGAGTGTGTTAGAGGCAGCTGGTCATTGGCTGCCTGATGCATCCAGCTAGGAGACCTTGTTTTCAACTGTTTAGAGCTTGGGAAAAGTTAACTGTTTCAAATTCATTTTTCCACACCAGAAAATGATCATTATCAGAACAGTTTACTTTCCTATGTCTTTGGCATTTCTGGTTTCATTCCTACAGTGTCAGCACCAGCTCTTTTCCTTCCTCTCACAAGTCCTTCCTTTTCTTCTTGTACTCTCAGGAACAGGGAAGGGCTAACCTGGTGGTGCAGCTCATGAGACCTTCCTCACAGGCACTCATAGCCAGTGTCTAGGACATTCTCAATGCTAGCTGGTCACCTATGAGAAAAGAGGGTTTCTTTGAATAGTTCATATCTTGAAATGTTCTGCTGCTTCTCCCCGTGGGACTGAGATATTTGGTAGTGTTCTGTCCTTGTTCCCTTTCTGATGATAGGAAATAGAGCAGCTATAGAAAAAGTCCAGGGCACCAGGCCCAGATCCCCACCTCACCCTGGGGTGCACCAGGCCCAGCACTGCCACCAGAAAAGGGGAGGGGTTGTCCCACTCTGCTCAGCACTGTGCAACCTCACCTTGAGCACTGGGTGCACGTTTGCGTGCCACAATGCGAGGACATAATATTAGAGAGTGTCCAGAGGAGGGCAATGAAGATGGGGGGGAGTCTGGAGGGCAAGATGTGTTTGGAGCAGCTGAAGTTTCTCAGTTTGTTTGGCCCAGAGCGGAGGAGCTGAGGGGAGGCCTGATTGCGGCTGCAGCTCCTCACAGGGAGCGGAGGGCAGTGCTGAGCTCTGCTCTGTGTGACAGCGACAGGGCCCGAGGGAACGGCATGGTGCTGTGTCAGGGGAGGGGCGGGTGAGGGTCAGGGACAGGGTCTGACCAGAGGGTGGTGGGCGTGGAACGGGCTCCCCAGGGCAGTGGGTGCAGGAGAGTGTGCGCTGCACTCTCAGACAAAGGGTTTGAATTTTAGGTGGTCCTGTGTGGAGCCAGGAGTTGGACTCGATGATTCTCTTGAGTCCCTTCCAACTCCGGATAGTTGATGATTCCATGATTCTAGGACACTGGTACAACTTCCAGGTGCCCAGAGCAATCTTGCTGGCACTGCTGGCCATGACACCTCAGGCTGCCTTGTTTCCTGCCCTCTTGGGACCCTGTAGGCCCACAGTACTGAGATGACACTGAGATGCTGCCTCAGCCAGGTCAGCAACCAAAACTGCTCACAACTGGAGGGAGTACAACTCTGCTTTGCCATTTTGCCGCCTAGAGTTTGTGCGATTCCACAGCCAATGCCTCCCCTACCTCCTCCCTGTGCCTAACCAGCAGATAGAGATACAAATTCCCCATCCCCAACCATTTGCAGAGAGAAAGTAGTATCCAGTGACTGGCTCTGGCATCTCTCCCTGAAGCTGGTGAAGGTGGTGCTGCTTCCAGCTACCCTATCTAGTTCCTGCTCCCTGTTCAAGGCAACAGAAGGGACCCAGCACCTGTGATCAGCCCCTTCTTGCCAGTTGTTTTTTTTAACTTCTGCAGCAGTTAACCGAAAGGATAAGATGCAGTGTGGGGTCTGCACAGTTGTGGAAACCTGGTGTGGGAAAATGAGAGTGAGGAGGATAATGAGCTAAGCCTCCACAGATACTGGTGCAGTAGAGGATGAAGCAGCCCCTCATTGCCCACCCAACGGTCAATTTTTCATGGAGCCATGTGATTCAAATAGCAGAGATTTGGGGGAAATTTGCTCCTGCCTTTTGGCACTTCATTCTGCCGTGGTTGGCAGCCGTCACTGGATGCCCTGCCTCTTGCCAAACCTATTCATAGACACCTAATCTTCTGCGTCCCACCAGTTCAGTGCTGTGGACTTCCTACCAGGAGCCAGATATGTCAGTACCATTATAAAAGACGCTTCTGAGTGTCTTGTGCATGGTCAAGCATGTGAGCCTGTGGCTGAGCAGGTGTTGAAATCCAGCTCTCCCAAGCTTCGGATTGACAGCCTTTCTGCCAGAAATCCTTCATTTAACTAAAAACCAACTCACTGCAGTGAGTCAGGTAGGAAGGAAGTTTTTGTGCGCTCATGCACTCCTTCCAGATTCCCCTCACCTCTTCCCAAGGGCATCTGCTCCCAAGGAGAAGACACTGAAATATTGCTCTGTGTTGATATCTCTGTTACCATGCACTGGGGAGGAGAAGGTACAAAATGTACACCAGACAGTTTTGAGAAAGGCTCAAAGCAGGTAATGCATGTTTGCAAACTTCTCCTGCACAGCCCCATCACTGACACTTATCTGTGGAAGCCTATCAGGTGTAGCAGCAAGTTCTTGTGCCTCCCCTTGCTTCTCCTTCAAAGCAGGAACAAGCTGCCCTGGAACAGACTGACCTTTGACATAATTCTCTCTTTTTTCCCCCAAGCCAAGGAAAGCTAAAACAACCTTAGTTTCTGTCAGCTCTCCTTGCAACAGTGACAGAGCTGTTGTGCTCCTGGCATTAAGTGAGAAATCAATGTTACTGAGGGAGCAAACTCCCAAACAGGTGGCAAACATACACACATATTCTTGAACTGGAGCAGGAGGTACAACATCTCCTTCAGACCCACTGATGGGAGAGGAGATCTCATCATGCTTTGTTTGTGCTCAAAGCGCGGCTGTCCGGAGGATGGTGCCCAAATAGATAAGACTCTGGGCACAGATGTCTGCTTTGATTATTTCTTGCCTTTTGCTACAAACCATATGGCAGTGCGGGCAGCACAGATAGCTGGCAATCAAAATTCCTGGGCTCCCTCCCTGACTTCGCCATTTGCTCGCTTAATTTTCAAAGTGGTTTTCATGCATCAGCTAAACTTGCTATTTTGAGCCCCCTCCCGGCTTTAAACCAAGAGCTCTCCCTTGTTACTGGAGGTGCTTTTAAAAATATTAACCACATCTTGCTCTGCTATCACGAAATTAGATGCACTTAATGCTTGTAAACTACTTTGGCACCAACAGATAAAAGGCGCTACAGACAGGTTGCTAATTAGTTTGATTAAGTAAAGCGCCTAAAGTTTGCCAAGGCTGCTGGAGAATCGCAGGCTGATCCACCTATAACCCAGAGGAGTAAGATGAATTAGGTATGATAAGGATTGTTTGGTTTCTGGTCTGTCAACCAGTGAATGAAATGACTCCATGTTTATATGCCAGGTCACAGAGAAAAGCTTCTTGTGATTGGAAGTGATTAGGCACACTGGTGATTAATGTTTCCAGTGCTCTTTGATCCAGAGCTGCCAGTTGGAATGAGCCTGGCTGCACAGAGACATCTCGACTGCCTCGTAGCAAATGTGCACAGGGTAGAAAATTGAATGAAAAGGAGGGTGGAGATGGGAAGGTTCTGCCATGAGATACGCTGAATTTCCATCAGGGACTCCAGGGTTGCATTCTCTGAACCTTCTTCTTATTCCTGGAAGTCAAGGCAGTTTGTGACTTGCTTAGTGCTTGTAAAGTGTATTCATTTTAAAGAAAACGTTCAGGAAGATTGCCAAGTCGTCTAAACACCCAGTCCTGATTAGGACCTCAGGGTCTGCTAAGCTAAGAAGAAAGCATCCCAGGTTAGAGAAAAAAAAAGCTTTAAAAGCTTTAAAATACAGCCCTTTCTGAATAGTCTGTAGCTCTCATGAAACCCAAGTCTCAGCCATCTCCTGCATGCCTCCTTGTGATGGATATTCTTTCAGCTGCAGGATTTCCCATTTTTAACCCTCAATTAGGGTATGCCCCTTTTATCATAGGAGAGTGAGTTGGAATAGTTTCCTAAGACAAGACACAGCAAGATTTGCTTCTGTAAGAAGAATCTGACCACTTCTTATCACTTCCATATCACCCCACTATCTGTCTTCATTACTGTGTGTCACCGTCATGCTTTGGTTGTTATGATTGAGCCTTGAACCAGCTGAGAGCCAACTATATTTTGTTACTAACCAGAACTGTAGTATTTGTCGTTCTTCCTGTTACCCATGTCATAACACTTGGTCATTCTGGGGTGATGACCTCATTTGCGCAAAGTTCTGTATAGCAGGATGGGATTTATAATACAAATCAGAGTGATCTGTCTACAGAGTTAGCAGGTGGTGGATGAGCACTCAGAAGGACTCTAAGGTTCATGGTGAAGATCCTGAAATGCTTCAATGTAGCAAGGAATTACAGAATGGTTTGGGTTGGAAAAGATGGTCTAGTTCCAGGGAACTGAGCTCCAAATTCATACATAACAAGAATATGTCAGCCATTGCCAAATCTCTAGCTGCTAGCTAGGTGTTTTAAAAAAACTTCCAAATCCTTATCAATTTATCTAAAAATGCTTCAACTGCAAACTCCAGTGTTTCAGCAGTTACAGCTGCTTTTGTTCAGGGAGGAGAGAAGTCAAGAGCTGCTGCTACACTTTCCTTGAGTAGCTCAAGCTCTTCCTCGCAGCCTTGGCCACTTCAGTGCTTGCAGGGGGAAGAGAATGTGTGGCCACCCCGCATTTCACTTCACTTGTGTACGATATGAAGGAACAAAGGAGAACATTTTAAATATCAGAATTTTTCAGGTGTCAAGACTCCAATGGTTTCAAAATGCTTCCCAGTAAATCCCACTGAGTGCCTAAGTAGATACAAGGAAGAAACTGAAATGCAATTTCTACCTAACTTTGCTGTCACTTTGGGTACACTATGTTTTCCCAAGCTTCAGAGACCAGCACCCAGTGATTCCTCTTTAACATAGACACAGGAGGTCTGTGTCCCACTTCCCTTTCCAGTCAGTCACCTGCCAATCCCTCCTTCACATCCTCAGGCAGAATCTGTGCCTTCCTGGCGCTCATAGTCCAGAGTCACAGCTGGTCCCCATCTGAAACTGCTGATCTCCAGCAGTGTGCAAACTCATCCCCAAGCTGGTCAGGCAATTTTAGGTTTTCTCTCCTCCGCTCAACTGCTTTTACACAATGGGTAGAAATCTCATTATCTTTCAGTTTTGTGACATGTTTAATTGCTTTCAGCAACTGTATTAAACAGAGTGAAGATGGACAGACAGTGATCTCCTAGACCCTGTCATGTAGGAAATGGGTTTAAAAATATGAACGCATCAGTTTCCTACCTTTGTGAAGCTGTACTTAATGCCTGTTCTCAAGCCTTAAGATGTCTTAAGGCTTAAGCCTTAAGATGGGTGACCTGGAACAGCTAAAATCAGTTTAATTGCAGGTCATTTCTGCAAAAATAGGTGCCTACTCTGCTCACTTCCTTATTTCCAAATGGCTCCATCGTGGCTGCTTGACTGCTGCCTGACCCACTACAAGTGCTCTTATTTCCTGCCTGGCTGGCAAAGCTGCACTAGTATGTTGTTGGGACAGAGAACAGTGACGTACAGCCTACTGGCAACCTCCAAGTGGAGCCAAGCAAAATACATCCAGGCAATCACCATAAGCACATCCAGGATTGCTGTGCCCAGTGGATTCCCATTGTCTCAAACATCTCGTTGCGTTTAATAGCTATGGAGGTGTCTGCATCACTCTCACACTCTCTGCAAATTAGGAGCCAGGATCAGGGAAGGGAGGAATGTGGGATAAGACACTTCTCCAGCTCCTCAGGGTAAGAATTGCTACTTATCTGAAGCAATTTTGGAGAGGTATTTCAGGTACAATACTTCAGGTAGCAGATATCCCAAAGGTGTTCCGTGGTGATTGCTTGTCCCCAACTCCTCCCCAGCCATCCTGCTTTTGATTTCCATCTCCCACCAGTCCAACTCCCCTTCTTTCTGCATGTGGAAGTCAGGAAGTCTTCAGTGTGACTGATAAATTGATCTCCTTTATTGTGTCCATCACAGAGTTCATCCTTACAGAGAAACGACCCTTTGTTGCTAGGCATTTTAAGGCACCCAGCCAAAAATTACTTAGTGTGATCTGTTTGCCTCATGTATGTATTATTGGTGGTATGGTTAATTCTATGGCTGATGACTCTGGATATCTTATCTGTGGGATCTGGTCACTTCTTGGGCTTGTAGCTCATGCCATGATGAGCTTCTGGTGGGTTGAGATCTTTGCCTGTAACCAGTTTTGTCTCCACCAGTGAATCACCTCTTTTCCTCACTTTCATGGGAAATTGCTGCACCCACTTGGAAGCCAAACACTGCATGCCCACTCATGTCAGAGATGGAAGATGGAAGTGCTTGTGCTTTGCACTGGTGCATGATGTGGAGCATCAAACAAGTCAGCAGTAAGAGGAAACCTAGACAGTGAGAAGCAGGAGGCTCTCTGCCCCTCTGGGCAGGGTTAGACTGTACAGAAACCTGGCATGGAGGCTGTCTGCCAGGTGAGGGTGCAGCCCAGGCCATTAAAAGTCTGGATATGCAAAGCTGGAGCTGCTGTCTGAGCTAGCAAAAGATCTTTAACTCTTTCTATCTTATGCACTCATATGAAACAAGTACTCTTGCGTCCTTACTGCTTTCTGCTCCAAATTCAATAGCACAGGACTGTTTTTCCCCTGAATTCATACGCAGCAAAGTACATACTAAGAGGAAGAGAATCACAGAAACATGAAGTCTAGAAAAGACCTCTCAAGATCATCTAGGCCAACTTTATGTTGAAAGCAGAGCTGCAGATTAGGTTGTTCAAGGCTGAGTCAAGCCACATCTTTAATATTTCTGATGAGGAAGATTCAACTCTTCTCCAGCAACTGATCCTAATCTTTAGTTGTTTTCACAGCAACATTTTTCTTAATTTCTAGGTGGAATTTCCTTTGAAGCCACTTGTTCCTGTTACTTCTTTTCTCATCATGCTGGAGGGAATCCCAGTGTTTTCTCCACAAGCCTCCCTTAGGTACTGGAAGGCAGTTATTTGATTCCCCCATTGAATCTTCACATCCATGGGGCTAAACAGGGACAATTCAATCAGCATTTCCTCAGTTGTGAAGTTCTCCAGCCCCTGCTGGACCATTTCAGTGTCTCAATGTCTTTCTTCAACCGGGGAAAGAAAAACAGGATAGTGTTCCAGCTGTGCCCTAACACGTGCCAAATAGAGTAGGGAAATCACATCCCTTGATCTGCCAGATATAGTTTTGCTAATCCAGCCCAGGATGCTGCTGGCCTTTACTGCTGCCAGGATACACAGTTCGCTCATGTTCATTTTTCTGTATGCCAGGACACCCAGGGATTTTTCAGTAGGGTTACTGCCCAGCCAGGCAGTGCCCAGCTTGTGCTACTGCTTGGGATTACTGCATCTTGGGTTCAGGACTTGACATTTGTCTTTGCAGAACGTCATGTTAAAACCCATTCTTATTGGCCAAATCTACTGAAATCTGTCTATAGTGCATTTTCCTTCTAGCATATCTACCTCCTCTCTAGTTCACCCTAAAACTTGCTGAGGGTGCATTCAATCCTATCAACCAGATCATTTGTAAAGTCGAATCACATTGACTCAAGAAATTTCATTTGCAACCACCTGCCATCTTGACTTCGAACCTTCAACCAGCAGCTTCTGAGTTCAACAGTTCTGTCATTTTTTTAATGTGGATTTTTTATCTGTCCAGTCTATATCTTAGCAGCTCGTCAAAGAGGATTTTGTGGAATACTGTCAAAGATTTTGCTAAAATAAAGGAAGATGATATTCACAGCTTTCCTCTTCTTAACTGAACAAATTGTTTGACCAAGCATGATTTACCCTTCAGCAGAAAACAGTTTCTTGTCATTTGTGTGCTTAGAAATTGCTTTTGCAAGGACTTGTTCCATAGTTTTCCCAGGGACTAAAATGCAGCCAACTGGTCTGCATTTCCTTGGATCTTCCATTTTTACCCTTTCTGTAGATGCACATATGCACATTGTGTGTATATATATACATATGTATATGCAGATATATACATGTAAATTTGTGTGTGTGTATATATTTATATTATATATATATACATATAAAATCTGCTTAAAATACTCTTCTCCAGATAAAACTGTTAACCCTTAGCATTTCAGCTCCACTGCAAGGAAGGGATAACTTGGCCTACACATGAAGCATGTGAATGACAACATGCAAAGAGCAAAAGGTCCATGTTTATATTGATACCGGCCCGAATTAGCTGAACAAGACAAATTGTGATTTAGAAATAATAGCGGTCCATGGTGACATCTAGTCATGACTTAAATTCTGCAGATGCTCCTGTTCATGGTGTGATAATCCAGTTTGCAGATCAAGGTTAAGTAAAATACAGTATGGTGTACCATGGACTATCATTAATATTGTCCTTGCAGAATTTCTTTAGCATGGAAAAATTTTTGGTGTAGAATGGATTCAACAGTCAAGATTTTGACCTCTTTGCTAGTACTGGAAGCCAGATCTCTGCAAGAAGGAGTGAGCTTGGTTTCATAGGTTGCTTGCATGCTGTGAGATTGAGTGTTGGTGTCTGAAACAAAAATAGGGGTTATTAGATGGTGTTTACAGTTTTTGAGAGGTAAATAGATTTCTTCTGAAGATCACTTCTTAACAGAAAGGCCTCTACCATTTTGTACAGACCAGTGCAGTAGGTGGCCTAGTTTTGGAGTGATGTTGATATCAGTAGTTACTGGTATCAATATGTGTTTAATCATCGCAACTGGGACAATTACATCAGAATCATAGAATCATAGAATAGCTTGGGTTGGAAGGATCAAGCTCCAACACCCCTGGTGCAGGCAGAGCCATCAACCAAATACATTAACATTCACTCTCAAACCTATGTATTTCTTTCATGTTGCAAATTAAGCTAAACATTACTTTTTCCAGTTTTGAAATACCAGGGGTTATTCGATGATACTTTAATAATTGCATTGGAACATGCTCTTAGAAAGTATTTTTGTAACCATCAGATTGGCTAAAATTAGGAAGTCTGTGTTCCCCATTATTGAAAGGTGGTTTTTTTTCTGCTCCAGCTCAGCAGGTTACGATGGCCTTTAAATGTCAGCTGTTGGTGGCTTGTAATACATCTTCTGAAAGAAGCAGGAGGTTCATTTGAGACCTTGAATGGTACTGCCCTCCTAGACAAGTGATTTGCCAGTGCAGAACTATTTATTCAAATTGTAAGAAGTAATTGTAATTGCAATTAGAACTGTAGTTGTAAGGTGATTGACATGACATTGCTCAGCAGTTTTATTAATACTCACAGAGTGGGAAGTTGTGTTAGGTTTTTTAAATCTCGACTAATGAAGCGTATCCTCAAGCCTTCCACCTTATAGGAAAGTGGAAACCTGGCATCCACGCAGGCTCTGTTAACGTAAACTCCAAGTTATTTCAAGATAGAGATAGAAAGTGGACTTCATCTATTTTACTGTCATTTCTCCTTTCTCTTTTTTTCTTCTCCACTGGAATTACCCATTTCTGGTCTCACTGGGAAGGTTAATGGAAAACAAGATACCATTGAAACACACCATTGCTGCATCTATGGTTAGTATTACGTGTGTATACTTCAACAGCCAGCTGACTTTAAATAAATATGTAAACTTCTGTTTTTGGCTTAGCAAAAAAGTGACAGCTGTTTGCAATGATGTTTCCCTCATTTGCGGGCAGCATGCTGGCATTGCAGAGGTAGAACTGTTTGGGGTGTCATTTGCTTGCAACACTTTATCACAGTTCCCCACAAGCCCTCCTTCAGTCTGGCTGCTTACAGATTTTCAATGAAAGGCCCTGTTCACACATACAGCAACTCGAATTATCTCTAAATAAATAGTATATGTGGAGAGTAATTCATGAACACTTCCAGAGTGATGATAAATGACAGGCATAGCCAGTGCGTACATGGTGGCCCCTCAGGGATGTGTCTCCATCAAGTTGTGCAAAGATACTGTAGAAGGATGTGGAAACATGACCTAAAAATAAGAGCTGTGTCTTTTGGCATTTTAGAAGCCAGGCTGTAAGTGGCAGGCATGCTGTGTTTGATCTGTCTCCTCTTGTTAATACTGTGCTTCTAGAACTTGACAGATACTTTGGGTTTTACCCCCAGTTCCTCCTCGTGTGACTACTTGTAGGCTTCCAGAAAAACTACAGTTGTCTTAGCCCCTTAAAGACACCTTAAGTAATCAGTTCTCATAGATGATAAATTCTAAGAATTTCTGTTCTGTCTATCTTATGCCCTTGCTGACATGATTCTTCAACTACAGTTGAGCTTTGGTTTAACGTAGGCCATTATTCTGCGATGACAGAGAGAGGAAATGCCTCCAAATACAAGAGCCTTAGGATGTAATAACTACGTCTATCCTAACAGGTTAAACAGGGACAAGGCATAGCCCTGAGCACTGGTTTATACCTGTCCATACTATAAAGCTGTTAGCACAGCTCCAGCCCACACCAGCTAGTGCTTCTTCAGACAGCACCTGGGCACTGTCTGGGGACTTGGCTGGCCAGCGGCCATCACCAGTAGGTAATTTGGCCACAGGCATCTTGTTCTGGGGAGGTGAAAGGGCTTAGCTGTCTGGATATGAGCTGCTGGGCAGCTGGCTCCTGTGCCAAAGCACAGTCCTTGACTTGTTTTATTTTCTTGTATGAACAAGATGAAGGCTTGAGGGATACAGGAGTTTCAGTAATGAAGTACAACATACGTTATTTCTGCAATTCTATGTGCATTTTTGAAATATGTATTTCTGTTGGATTTTCACGTACTGCTTTTCATGTAGTCTTGAAAACTTGTACTTGTTGTGTAACTACTACTACTCCCATACTGCAATACAGGAAGGGAGGAAACACTCATTTTCAGATAGCAGACATAAAATAATGTGAAATGTCTGGTGAGATGTTTTTCTCCAGTTAACAGAGAAACCATAGACGATTAATGGATTGGTGCTGATATATTTAAAAAGCAGTTGGTATCTTCTCTTGAGAGTAAAGGAGAAACAGAAGGTAAGGCAGCTCAAAAGCATTGATATAACCCAAAGAAGTGATATACATATATTCCATGTACAGAGGTTTACTCTCTACGTAATAATGTGTAAGCTTCGTATGCAGATAAATAGTGTCTATGTTTTATTACTCATAATTTCATTGTAAAATGCATCTGCTATTCTCAGATTGGTCATACCTGCAGTTTCTGTTGAAAAAAATGACTCATTTTTCTGCCCTTAAAATCCCAGAAGGAATAAGTATCCTCACCTGATGTTCCTGGGAAAAAACCTGTATTGAGATCTGAATCAATACTGCAAACCACATTCTTTATAAACCATTAGTCTTGGAACCCAGCATAGCTGAATTATAGATAAAATGCATTTTGGTCTAGTACATCAATGTACTGCTTGTATTGAGGAACCTAAGACTGGACACATTGCTCCAAGCACAATCTCACAAGGGTCAGAGAAATGGGAGCAATTACTTATTTTAACTTACAGTTGTCTCACCATAGAAGGTACCCTGGTTGGTCAGACTATAAATGTGTCTTACTTGAAAAATAGGTGGTGGGCCTCAGTCCTCTTTGTATATACTGGCGCATCTGCATGACCTGTTGTATGGGGTCCAATATACATAGGTCACATTGTCAAGAGAAAGTATGTGACAAAGTCTAAAGGCAGCAGAGGTTTTGTCTCTCAGAGGGTTTAAGGTACGCTATGGCCACAGAACAGCCTGGAAGCCTGTCTTCGCAGTCTGGGAGATCTGAGCACTGCTTTTGGCCCCCTCTCTCAGCCTGAAGCCCTGAAAGGATATCATTTGTCTCCATGACAGTATGGATCTGTTGACTTGCGTGTGTGTTTTTGCTTGGATGTGTGCACAGCTCCAAAGCAGGTCTGAGATTAAGTAAAGCCCCTTGCTTGAATGGCAAACCTTGATCAACATGTCGTAGAACGTGACAACTTCCATAACAGTTTTTAAAAAATGTATGGGGAGTTAGCTGCCAGCTTTCAGGGAAGGATGTGTGGTCACCACTTGAAATATCTAACTTCTGTCTCTGTCCCCATCTCCATAGAAGTTTTTAAAAAATCATTTGATTTCTCTGTGCTAGATAGTTGATCTGTAATACTGTACTGTCTCTCTTACATCTCTGAGTTTGTGTGCCTTACTTAAGGACTCCTCATCTTGACAATTTAAAGTAGACATTAGTGATTTTTTTTGTTATTCAAACTAAAAAAAAATGTTCCCTCTTTCCCTACAGCCCTCTTCTTTCTTTCTCTATGGGCAGATGTTTAAGACTTCTGAAAATCTATTCAATTTAGTAGATCTCAATTCAGGCACTTAAAAACATGTCCCATTTAGAAATTAGGCCAAACACCCCTGCCATGGCTTGACACAGATTTGTCTTGGTTGGACACATAACCTAACCCAGCACAGATCAGTGTAGAGGTGAGAGTGATTAAAAGATGGGACGTTACCTATCTTGGCTGAAAGAAAGTTTTGTCCTATAGTTACAGGAATCTTCTGTGTTCCTCGAAGACAGTGGTTTTTGCTCTTTATGAAAGGCTTGTGTAAGCCTTAAATAAAAAGACAGCTGAGGGCAATTCTGCAGTCATTTTGACTTTGTATTTCAGGAGTGATATGACTGCTAGGGATAGCAGCAATGCCTAGAGTGGACCCGCTTGTCATTTATGCTAATAAACAAGTGATGAAATTTTATGTTGAAAGAGGATTGATGCATATAAAAACATTTTATTGGACAGGAAGAAACCCGTAATTATGTTGTGTCCTGCTTACCAGCTTTTTTGACGCTTTTGACAAGTTTTTAGTCATTTGCAAGCAATTTCATTTGCTATGTACTTTTCTGTAACGTATATCTGCTACAAATCTTGAAAGGTTTTAGAGCTGATATAAAACTAGTTCTCCCATCCCCACTGGACTTCAGTGAAGGTAAGAATCAGGTAAAAGACTTATGAAAACAACTATTTTTTGACTGAGCTCTATAGGACAACAGTTCCGTTGTTCTGTTCTGATATTCAGTTGCCGTGACTCATCTGTAAAGGACTGTCTGGATCAATTTCTTAAAAATGTGCTCTGTCTAGAGAACTGGCTGAGGCTGTCTAAATCTGGAAATACCAAAAAAAAAACCAACCCCAAAACAGTTCTTTCAGGTGTTGACTGACCTTTTCTACATCACCTTTGCTTGAAAGGTAGAGTATGTGCTATCTTATGCAGCAAGGTGTTTTCAATAAGAAGAATGTGTTTGCAGATGGTTGTTCATTTTCCTTTTGAAGAAAGGAGACAAGTGGAGAGAGGACAGGTTTCAAGTCTTTCAAGCCTCAATGGAAAGTGAAGGGAGGTGTCCCTAGCAACTAATCCATCAGTGATAACTCCTTCAGAATCAGTAGGGTTGGCAAGACTGGAAAAGGCCACTCTGCATCTTACTGTGGCATCTGGTCACACCCAGTTGGCCTCTGGTTTCAAAGAATTTCCCAAGCCTTTGGGAATCTCAGAGCATGAGGACTCCTGCCAGGACTTGTGGGTGTCATGGCTAATAAAAATGTAACACTGAGCAGAGAATATGGAGACATTTCCTGCTGTTATCTAGGATTCACGAACACTACTTTTCCCTGAAATGAGCGAAAATTAAAAATGTTTTCTTTAGTCACTCAAAAAAACATATTTTCAAGAGCAAGGGTTAGGGAGAACTCAGACCTGTCATCTTCCTGGTGAGAACACATTCCTTCCTTTCCACATTTGTGTTTTCCCAAAAGACTGTAATCTTGTGCTACAGTTGGACAAGATAAGCACTTACATAAAGTAAAGCTATGAATAATCTTTCTCTCAAGGATTTTAAGTACCAGGTTGAATTAAGAATTTAGAAAGGTAAGTGAAAACTGCTTTTGCAAAGAGTGTCTTCTTGCATGGAATCTGAAATTGGTCTGATGTAAAAACCAGTGATCTGCTCTGTTAGGTATATGAGAAATCTGACTATGCTGAAACCAGCAGCAAAATTGCCATTGATTTTAGGAGAGCTGAATTTTATCCCTGTTATGCTATGTACATTACTTTTTTTTTCTGTACTTTTTCCTATTGCTTTTGCAATATAGGCATGGAGAACTTGTGAAAAACATTGATATGATTGAGACACCCTTACTATTGTGGCAAGAGATGAGCAGATGCCACTATCAGAAAACACAACTAAAGTTTTGTCTAGCACTTCTATTTTTCATTCTTCCTACCTACCCTGCTTCAGTTTATAGGTTAAACTCATGCATGAAGGACATGTCTTATTATTTTGGGTACTCTGTTCTTCATTGTTTTTTAGATAAATAACTTGCAGCATATTCCTTCTAGAAGGGCAGTTCCTCCTCAACGGGATGTTAATGAGACCAAATCCTCCCCTTTGTCTGGTTAGTGAATCCCACCTTTCACAAACCACAGCTAAAGCCTGCTTTTTCATTGAAATACAGAACACACAGCCACTCACAAATGTTAGTTTTTCTTAGCATGAGGAAAGTATGGGACATAGACGTATTTTGATGTGGGTCTTGAACAGAGCTTCAGTATAGAAATAGTTCATCTTTAATTTATAGTTACTCAATTGAACTATTCTGGGAAAAGATATTTTGTGGTTCTTGTGCAAGGGAAAAAGGATAAAAACCTTCTGCCCTAAGTAGAAAAAGTTACAATGTACAGTGCAAACCAATGTTCCCTAAATGAAAGCTTAATGTAAAACACTTAAAATGTTTTTCAGCATGAAAATCACTGATGCTAAAACACTATTTACAGATACACTATTCTTTCTCTGGGAAAAACAGAAACATTCCTGTTTGTTTTCTACCTCTTTTGCCACAAGCTATAACCATGTGTTTTAATCTGATTATGAGAACTGCTACAGGAAATTCTCTGGCCTCTGTTGTGCCCAGGGTTGACTTAGTTGATCGAAATGGTATTTCTGGCCTGAAAGTTCATCAATCATCTGAGCCCAATGGAAAGCTTATGATAGTGTGGTATGTTTGTAGAGGTACTTCTAGTCTTTTAGGAGCCAGAAGCATTTTATAAACAGTAATTGATTCATGCCTGGTTTGCACACAAATGCAACCACCACCACGGATGAGGTCTGTACTCTTTTTATAGGGGATAACAATGAGGAAGAAGTTGGTAGGCAACATGTATTTATTAAAACTGGGATTTTGTCTATGTTCAGGCTTACGAAAGGGTGATGGGATTTTTCAAGGGTTGGAACAGGTTGGGCTGTAAAGCACCACCAGTGAGATCATCTGTGGATTGTGGGGAGGGGGGGGGTTACTGCTTCTGTATCAATAGTGGGAATGTTTTGTCAACTGAATTATCTCTCCCTGGGCCTGGTGTATTTCAGTGTCCTTTGCTCAGCATTTGGACAAGAGAAATTTCCGTGTCCCCCTGTTTGCTACTGCAGGTAACTATGTACTTCAAATACAATTGTGTGTCTTGCAGTGTGCTGCCTCTGTGCCTACCTCTTGTTCATACCATCTGGCTGGTCTCCTTGCTTAAGGCTATTACTTCAAACAGTGGGGTTGCTATGCTATGTGGTGTATTCAGCCTTTGCTTCTGCTCACCACATCTTCTCCTGGAAGGAAAGTGGATGCTTGCCTAATCTGTCAGAAACTGTCATATCCAAAATTATAGGAACAAAGAAAAACTTGAAAGGAATTTCTGCTGTACTATCTTTATCAGCCAGCCTTTCCTTATTTTCATTACATGCAGCCTTGCTTATGTCTCTTAACACTTAGGAAATACTCTAATTCTGCCCTCCTTTTCTTTCAGACCAGCTGGCTTTGGGTCTAATCCAAGATCTGTTCAGATGAGGAGAGTTTTTTAATGCTGTCAGCAAGCTTTGAATTGTCCCTTTAACTTACACACCTTCCTGAAATCAGAAGGCACTTCTTTAACTTATTCCTAGAAAGCTGCTTTCAGAAAGCTAGCAATCAAAGAAGTTCAGCGTAGCATCTGGATGCTCTGCTTGAAACAGAGGGTTGCTTCTCCCAGAAGAAAGAATTAAAAAAGGAAAAATTTTCTTTGGGATATAATGTGATTTTTAGTCTTTTCTGCCAAATACATTTTAATAGAAAAGCATAGAAGATAGATTTAGTCTTTTTTATGAAGTCTGCTCCCTTTGTCCCACAGTCAGGTTTCAGAATGACAGTGGACTGACTTCCTACACTCCTATTTTAGTGATCCTTGCTGCAATAAAAGACCTATAGATTAGCCAAGTCTCACCATTAAATACATCCCCAATAGGTTAGAAGGGCCAAAAGTTTGAAGGAGTACTGGAAAAAATATTTGGGAATCCTGAGACCTCTAGCTAATCTCGCTCCAAAACAAAAGTGGATTTTATTTTTGTCTATTGATAGCCTTATCACTGAGAAGGTGCATTTTATGGATAAGAACTTTTTATTGTTTTTATTCTGCTGGTCAGCAGTCTAAATTAGAAGAGCAGCTGCTCTTGGTGAGTCCCAAAGGCATGGAAGATTAGAAGGGCAGAGAGCGCTTGTTGGTTTTATAGGTACCAAGGAAGCACACAGGAAACTTGTGGGAGACCAAGGTGTTTCCTCCATGTCAAGGTTTGTATATGGATCCTATGTACCACTGATCTCCACTTTGGAGCAAAGCATCACTGGAGCAGCTAGTAAAGAGGACAGTTTGTGAGGAGCTCCTGGCCATGATGGTTTGCAGAAGTAGTAACTGCTTCTCACTGCTCCAGATGGATGGACTCAGCTGCTTAGGGACAGCTTGAACTTCAACTGTTCTCTGTCCAAACAGTACCTCTTGGTGCCAAATGTGTCTTGCATAAATGGTGACTCTGGTCTGAGAATCAGATGGGGCTTCTGGAGCATCCTGAGCATTCCCCACTGGAAAAGGCAAAGCTGGGAAAGCTGCAAACTCAGCTTCTGCTGCTGTCATTGCCCTCCAAAAAAAATCCAAAAACCTGAAGTCTTTTCAAAATATGTTTGTTGTTTTATTCTGTATCTCTTTTAGTCCTTATTATGTTACAGCTACAGAGGCTTTAAGTAAGAATACTGAATGTGATCAACTTTGTGCATACTAAGGGTGTTATAAAAAACAATTACTACTGTAAAAGACTTTAAATAGTTCCATCAATCTCCTTAAAAAAGAGGAAATGAGCTGTTTTCTAACCAGTATTTTCCTATCATGGAATTGTATTGGGGGATTTTAGAGGATGTTAAATTGACTATGAGTCAGTGGGGCACCACAGTGCTAAAGGAAGCTCTACTGGGCTGCTGGCAAATAAAAAGTACCCAGGCACTTAATTTTCTGCTGTCCTCAGCAGTGTCTGGACCACGGAGTTCAGGTTGAGGCTTCATGTTGTGGGAGAGGACAAGTGACAGCCAGGAGAGGAGACCATAGCAGCATGTGGAAAATGAGAATCAGTGTTTTTACAAAGAAGAGGTTCCAGACAGAAGGGAAGAGAAGTGAGCAAGGACAGCTCATGACAATTACAAACAAAAACACTCAGACAGCAACAAGTTGCCTGATGGTCAGAGGTGCTATGTCTTCAGGAGCTTTATGTTGGGTGACATCTGTTAAACTACACCAAATATCAGAATCAGATAGCAGTATCAGAAAACGAGTTTGGTTCCATTCATTATCTTACTTTTGCATCTGCTCTAGATTACAAGAGGACTGACACTGATTCATCAGTAGCCAAAAGCAGTCGGAAAACATCATGAGTGGTTTAAGCCCAAACTCCTTGGGGGAGAGTTAATTTGGAAGGAGTATTTTTATTGTTGACCGGCAAATAGCTGATCTGACAAGAAGTCTGTGCTGGTGCTGAAAGCTTGCACAAATATTTCAGAAGCATCTTAATCCAAGGCTCATATCTCAGTTGGTGTCTCAGCAGAACCGGTCACTCTACCGTAAATCTTTCAGCATTTGAGCCTCACTGCTGCTGCCCTCTTCGAACAGTAAAGACAAGGGTCAAATCTTCTCATTAGTCATTAAGAACTGAATATAAAAATAACATGCTGATGTAGCTGTATGGAAATGTTTAAGTTGGATTAAATATGAGCAAAAAATAAATCAGGGAAGAGCAAGCTACAAAGGGAATTGAAGATTTACATTCCAGTCTGAAAGATTTTTAGGGCAGAGACTGTCAATTATTTTGTTTGTACAACAGTCTCAGCTTAAATGGGGCCTCTAGCTGCTTTCACAACGTAAATTATTGATGCTGTTAGGATCCACAAAAGACAAGTGCTTAGCTTTAAGCGCAGTGGTAATAAAACTGGAGTCTAGAGGAATCCTTTCACTCAAAGTCAAATATATGCTTCTGTGCTTTGGATCTGAAGCTTGGGACTGCTTTAGATGCCTCTGTACCTGACATGATCTCGAAATAAGGAGGATAGAAGTCTGAGTAGACACAGTCAGTGCTTCCAGATAACTCTCTTGACCTCTTGGAGAAGCACAGCTCTGCTGACTTCACAGAGAACCACTTGAAAAGGATAGCAGGTACACGATGCCAGTGCAAACAGTATTAACGCACAGCCCATCAGCCTGTCATCACATTCCCTTGTCTAAGAGAGGGCAAGATTGGGAAAAAGCTGAAGTGACACGAAGTTTGGCACTGGAGCCTGGCGAGAGCTGAGGTGACAATAGGCTGGGCACCACAGCATGGTGGCCCAAGGGACAGCCAGGAAGCAGGGGAGCATGAGGAACAGAGCTGGGCCAGAGCAGCACTGGACCTTGGCGTGAAGATCTGTGCCTGTTTTGTTTCAGAAGATCCAGATCTACACTCCCAGCACCAGATGGGTGTTTATGAGGTGTCAAGCTGAGCTTTGATTAATCAGGAGTAACAACAAAAAAGAAAGTTAATATTCTTCAGGCACTGGGGCCTTTTTGGCTTGCCATGCTTCACACAACCTGCACTACAGCAGATTGCAGAATTTTACAGATTTGCCAGCTTTTGGAAAAAAAGCTTTGCTTTGTTTTTGGCTCACTCCTTTTCAGCCATCCCTCCGTTGCTTGGAGGTGGGAGTTTGAGATGTATTATGCAAGATATTATTTAAACCTCTATTTTGATTGTAGTTGCTATGGGACTTTTTGGTGTTGTTGTTGTTTTCACACATTACTGATTTTTGAAGCAGCACACTGCTGTCTCGGCTCAGGCACAAGGAGGAAAATTAGAGGAGCCTTAAGCTGTGCAGATACAATGACATGGTGATCGTCACAACCTACCTGATTCTGCCTGGCTGTAGGACCTTCTTGGGACTTCTGTTTGTGTTCCTTGGACACTCCAAACTCTTTCCATCATTTTCCTTTTCACACACTTGCTCTTTGTGAGGGATGAAGCTGCTGGCAGCCTGTAGGATGCCCTCTGGGAAGAAGGGTTTGTGTCCAAGGCCTCCAGCTGCTGGAAAGGAGCTCTAGATTTCCCCTACTCTTTTCTCTTCAAAAGCAAAGAAAGATAAACTGTGTAACAATCCTGTCTCAGCTCCTTACCCATCTACTTGAAATACAGGGATGAGAGACAAGTGACCATGGAGGTTATCACCATACAGATCCATTTTTTTCTGGAATAAGGTGATTCAAAAAGCCTTTGGGGAGATGCACAGCAGAAACCCATGAGAGATCTAAGTCAGATGAGTATCCTGCACCCAGAGCCCATGGAGGTGTTCTCCGACCTTTTCAAAGAGCAGCAATATTCACCACATGATTTATTCACACCTGTACTTCCTGGTACCCCCCCAGGAAGAGCTGATACCTCCTTCTCAGTGAGAAGCAGCAGCCCCCAGCTTTTCAAAGCGTTCAGGAAGAGATCTGGCTTTGCAGATGACAGTCAATCTTGGGGCATCCCATGCAAGGTGGCCCTCCTGCTCATCTGGCCTGAAATAAGATTCTTGGCTGAAGATGGTAGAGCCCATCCCAAACTCTGGTGGTTCAGGAGACCCTGCAGTTAATGGATCGGTTAGAAACCATCCCTGAACTATTTCCCTCCAAACATTTTGAGTGCTACCACCTGAGATTTCCTTTCTTCCAGTTCCTTGCTGCTTTCTCAAACCCTTTCCAGTTCTGACAGTTGTTGTCCGTAAGTCCTCCTTCATGGAGACACATTTGGAGCTGTACTTAAAATGTGCTGTGCTAAAACTGAGAATTGAAAAGAAACTGAAAGAAGAAAAGGAGAGGAAAGGAGTTATGCAGATCAGGAAGCCTTAGGTGCCTCATCTGCTGAATTATGCACATCAGTATGTGATTTGTAGTGCTGAATGAATCCCACAGAGAGAATTAAACAAAGAAGATATGGCCCTCATGCTTGCCTGTGGACTACTCAAACTGCTGTTGGAGACCTCACAAACCTGCTTGCACAAGGCAAGTATTTCCAGGATTTTTCCACCCTCAGTCTCTATGCACTGCAGTAAAGCTATCTGATGACAGTAGAGGTTGTGTCTCAAATACAGAAATCTCTGCCAGTTGTCTAGTGCACTGAGCAGCCACAGATTCTGCTATAAGGCCATCACCCAGCTCTTTCCAGGTTCTGTGTGAAACTTGCCACATTTCAACCCTGGAAATCAGATTGAGTTCATCAGTCTTTGCAAATCCTTTGGCAAATTACTCATGGAACAACTTCTTGGTTGCACTGGGCTGATTCCTGAATTTATACAATCAAATGAATTTAGAATGAAGAACCAGAGAAGTTTGAAGTTTAATTGCAATTTTTTTTTCCATTAATGTTGATGGGGACAATTTGTTCCCTAGAACAAATTTGGGTTTGACCCACTCTTTTTGATGCCATTGTGGCCCAAGCAAGGGTTAACATCTCAATGTTACCCGTCCTATTGCCCACCCTGCAACAGGCTTAGCTTGTCCTGCCATTGTTTGGACTAAACCTTCCCAGATTTACTTACTTCCTTTTGATGTCTGGCAATGTTTGTTTATTAGCGCCAGTGGCCTGTGTTAACTCTGAGTAAGTCTTTGACTAAAACCCATTCTCTGCCTTTCTTCCTCCCTTCACGGGCCTGTGAGCTGATAAACTTCAACGCTGGCTTTCAAATCCAGTGAGGTTAAACATGAACTTCTTTTACACCTGCCTGCTTTCCCAGCTAATGGACTCTGGTGGCTGCTGAGAGAGGAGTCCTTTTATGGCAAGGAGAAGGCTGCAAAGGTTGATTTGGTTTCTGGTTCATATATTCAAGAATTTTTTTTTTTTTTTTTTTTTAACTCATGGAGAGGAAAAGATTATTTTAGTGAATTCTCTGCTGTCATGAGGTTGCCTGCTTAACTATAAAGCAATATAATAGCAAGACAGATTTTAGATAATATGTCTCATTTTGTTACATATAGTCCATCAAACACCGTTTTATTATCTTCATTTTTGTCATGATGCTTGAGTAAATTTTTGGGATTCAGAGTTTAGTCAACTTCTGTCTAAAGCATGAATCAAGAGAAAGAAGATGAGAGCAGTCTGGGAAGTGATAAGTATCTCCTATGGAAAGAGTTCTAACAGTTCTGCTTTTTCCTTTAATCGTGGGAAAGTTCTGTTAGAAGTACAAAGCCTAAAAGAAAAAGAAAAATCCCCATTTTTTTCACATTTTTAATATTAATTTTTTTTTGTTTTGCCATGGGTCTACGTCAGGGGAGGAGGTACTGAAAAATCCCCTGCAACTATTTGAGCCTTTTCATTTGAGACACAAAAATTCCTGACTCACTTTCACTCATGGTATTTCATTACAGACATAAGCCTACTTTCAAATTCCATACTAGTTATGTGCTCCATGTTAATATGATCATGAAATAATTTTAAAGGAAAGAATCTTTGGATTTTTATTACTCCATTATTTTGTCTTCTGAAATGTTCTTCATCAGCAGTGAATAATTCTTGAGTCATCAGTGTCTCACAGACTTAAAATGTTTTGTGGTTGGTTAAATGTTCTTTTTACAGCATTTACAAACCCACTGATTTATAAAACTTCATTTTGAGGGTATACAGGCATTCCAGCTGGGGCAGTAACTCTGTTGTGGCAGGCCTGTACTCTTCTATGTAATAATATTGTCCTTGCCAAGAAGATCTCACATTCAAAACAGATGTGACTGACAGGTGGCAAAGAAGGATTATAGAATATGAATTGCAGAGTGAATTCAGTTTGCATTGAGAGATTTTAAAAGCCCAGGAAAAATTTGTGGTCATCAAAAGCTGAATTTACTGTGACAGACAACATGATAACAATACTTCCTTTTCACTCCATGTTGGTATTTTGTCATGATTCGCTTTGTCAAATTACGACATTTGCAGGAAAGGATTTTTACCTCAGTTTGGCAATGATTGTTTAGGCAATGCCTTCTTTTGGTGCTGTGATTGAAAGGATCCTGCTGAATGTTTCTGGGATGGTTTAAGGAAACCATCCCAGCCCTACCCAGCACAAGCAGATGCAGGAGAATAGGCACCACCAGCATTTCTGCTGCTTCGTTTCGCAGCCCAGATTCACCTTCTCCAGTCTGGCCTCACAGCAGCCTGCTCCAGCCCTGAGCAGGAGATGATCCATGCTTGCAGATCCCAAGAACAGGATCTATGAAGATGTTTAAATGATTGACAGACTAGATGATCTTAGATGTTTTTTCCAACCTTAATGATTCTGTGATTCTGACTTCCACAGATCTCGGTGAACATCTGTGGCCAAGCCATCAATGCTGCAAAACAGACTGCTCAGGTTGTCTGGGGCTGAGAAGAAGAGCTAGTTTACATATCAAAACCTGAGCCTGCCTTCCTATTAGCAGATATCAATGTCCATTTAGAAACTCTTCATTTTCAGGAGCTTTTTGCAATACATAATCATGACTTTCTCTGCACCTAGCCTAATGACTTCATGTGCACATAAGTATTCTGCAGAAGCCTGGAAACAGCTCACTGCTCATTGTGAGCCTCAGGGCACTATTTTCCAATGGGTCAATATTTCTTAGATTGTTATGATAACCGATGACAAAAAAGCCTGTTTACATGGAAAACACTATTGACGGTAGCTAATGCAGTTGCAAATCCCAAATGCATTTCGGGTAAATCTGCATATAAACACAATCCTTTGTAAAGGAAAGCCTTATTTCCATAGCAGGCTTCTTTCAGAATAATGCATAGATTTGTCTTGTCTTTAACTAAGGTTGTGAGTCACAGGAAGGTTTTGGTTCTCATTTCTGCATGGACAAACCCCAGGCTCTTGTATGTTTCAAATATCTTCCTTTAAACATTTATTTGCCTGTTGCGGTGCTTGTGCCCTTTGCCTGAGCAGTCAACCAGTTCCCTTTGAAGATGTTTACTAATTAAAACAGAACAAAGATGGAATGAGTGTTAAGCACCTTCAAACACTTGTTGTGGGCTTCAGTCCCATGATTGTACTTCACAAGCTGCCATAAAATCCATATATTTGAGAATACAGTGCATAGAAATTCCCGTAAAAGATTTTCTTTTTTTTTTTTTTTTTTTAAGATAGATTAAGGCAAAAACAATAAACAATAAAATAAAAGAAAAATATGACTTGTTTCATAGTGTTTTACTCCTGCACCTGCTGCAGCAGGAAAGGTGAACAACATTTTGGATCCGGCTGGAAAGTGAGACCCAGCACAGGAGATTACAACTCTGCTGATGGCTTTAGGAAACTTGTTGGCTCCGCTCCTTTTCCTTATCTGCCAAGCATAGGCTAGTACCTAGAAATATAAGTATGAACCAAAATTTCAGCTACTGTCACTGCCACCTTCAGGGTATCCAAATTCTAAATAACTCTTATTTTTAGAATCTGGGATAAAGTTGCTTTCTCACTCATTTGGGTGTGACACACTTGTGCTGATCTCAATAGCTGGAGATCTTTTTAATTAAAGAACAATGATAAAAAGCCACATAAATGGGTTGCCTCAAAGCATCATTGTGCTGCAAATGCTAATTATCGTAATTATATAAGATTGCTCACGTTTATTTTCTAGATGGGAAGGCACACCAGCTGACCAGGTTTCAATGTGTGGCTTTTTCAGCAAGATTTTAAGGAGTCAAGTCACTTGCCTAGGAGTTGTTGTTCTTTGCAAACTGCATAGCTATGGTCAATCTCAGCTAGTGCTTACTCAAGGCATAAAAAATATCACAAGGGACTTTCTTTGAGCAAGTTTCAGTCTTAGCTAACAGCACAGACTTCGTCTTCTTGGCCTATGAATACTTGCCTTCTCCCAGACTGACATACTGCTATCTGGGGAAGTAAAAGAAGTATACTGAGTGCAGGCAGCATCTTAGAAGACTGCTGATATTATTGCAGTGTGTTATGTAGCCATCCTGATTTAGTAATTATGCCAAGATTTCAACATTTAAACCCTTCCAGAACAATAATAAACCCACCCCACCATCAGAAACATGGCCATGATGTGCAATAGCAGCAGCCTCTTTTTTTCCCCCTGCAAGGGAGGTGCTGGCAAGGCAGCTTTCTGGAAGAGGGAACTTAGAACCTTAGCAGAGACTGTTGGATTGCTCCAGTTGAGTTATCTGAAGGAAGGGTTCACAAGAAAGCTGGGAGGACACAGTGCTAGGAGCATTTTCACTGGTGAAATGCCCAAAGTGGGGAGAAGGACCCTCAGTAAACTGACAAGAGGGTAAAGAGACACGGGGAGATTGTGCTGCTTAGGTCACAGAAAGAACTGGTTCACCATCCCCAAATTCTGGGACTAACATTTGTTTCAAACTGACTAAAATTATGTTAATCTGTATTTTCATTGAACCAAGAAGCAAACTCCCTATGAACACCTTAAAAAGTCAAGACTGCTTTCTTCATCTCAAAATAAACATAGCTTGGAAGAGGGCTAAAAACATCAGTCAAACAAGTGAAATAAAGTAATTTTGAATCATTCTCAATTAAAAATAATTAAAGGGTGTTGAAAATCCTGCCTAAAGATGATGTGTTTTCAGAATAAAAATGCTGAAATTAAGTTGTTCCAGAATGGGAATTCTTTTTAAACTAAAGAAGTACAGTGCTAAAACTGTAAACTAAATAGAAAGAAAAGAAAGAAAGAAAGAAAGAAAGAAAGAAAGAAAGAAAGAAAAAGAAAGAAAGAAAGGGAGGGAGGGAGGGAGGGAGGGAGGAAGCAAGGAAGGAAGGAAGGAAGGAAGGAAGGAAGGAAGGAAGGAAGGAAGGAAGGAAGGAAGGATTTCTAATCCTGCATTATATTTTTGGCTGCTGAAATTTAAAAAAAAAAAAAGCAAATGCATCTTAAAATTTTTGTTCACCTTTTCCTCTGAGACTGGTGTATGCAGAAAAGTAGAAATGTGCAGGATAGCCATATTAACATTAAAGCTCTTTAATAAATATCTGAATGGTTGTAAGACAGTATAGGTTGGAAGGGACTTCAGATGATCTGTGGTCTAGGCTTTTGCTGAAAGCAAGGAGAGCACTTAGGTCATAGAATCATAGAACTGTTTGAACTGGGAGGGACCCTTAAAGATTCTGTAGTCCAGCTCCCCTGCAAAGAACAGAACAGGGACACCTACAGCTGGATCAGGTTGCTCAGAGTTCCATCCAGCCTGACCTGGAATGTCTCCAGGGTTGGGACATCCACTACCTCCCTGAGCAACCTATTCCACTGCTTCACTGCCCTTATTGTAGCAAACTTTTTCTTTCTGTCCAATCTAACTCTCTCCTCTTTTAGCTTGAAATCATTTGCTTTGTTCTGTCACAGCTGACCCTGCAAAAGTGTCCGTGCTCATCCTTCTTATAGCCCCCTTTAGATACTGAAAAGCTGCTCTCAGCTCACCCCAGAGCTTTCTCTTCTCCAGGCTGAACAGCTCCAGCTCTCTCATCCTGTCCTCATAGGGCAGATGTTCCATCCCTTGGTCATATTAGGCTACTTGGGGCCTTTATCAAGTGAGCTTTTGAAAGTTTCCTAAAATGGAGACCCTGTTCTTTCTAGGCTGGTGAGTTTTTGCATACTCCAAGAACACACACATGCTGTGTGCCATTGTTTTCACCTGGGAGTGACAAGAGAGGGCTGCAAGTTTGCTCCACTTCTGTTCTGCGCCATCACAGGTCAGGGCCTGACAGCCTCCTTGTAGTTGGGAAAAAGTAAAATCAGAGTTTCTACTTAGTGTTTTTGTACAACAACTGATTTTATGGAGGAGAAGAAATATCATAGAGTTTGTCCAGAGCCATTTATGGCATCATATTTCAGGTCACTTAAAGTTAAAGGCAATGTTTTCAGAGGCATAACTGAGGCAGTACGCCTGTCTGATGAGACAAAGAAAAAAAAAACAAAAAAACTGGTCATAGATTACCAGCAGTGTCTGGTTTGTTCTGTTGTGGTGTTTCCTTTCCTATACTGAAAGTGAAGGCTTGCACCTGTGCTTCCATAGGTTTTCCTAGTGCCCTCAGAACTCAAATATGTACAATAAAAATCCTTTCACCTTTTAAGGAACACATTTTTACAATTATGAAAGGTGCATTTTCTTTTTTTTTTTTTGCCTATTGAAGAAGAATCTGCACACATTTCCATTCTTTATTTTCAACACTACTGCTTTAATGCACACATTTCCATTCTTTATTTTCAACACTACTGCTTTAATACAACTTCCTCTTAACAAAGGCAAACAAAGAGAAAACAACTACTGAAAAGCTCAGATAGCTCCATGAGTAGCAAAACCAAGGAAATTTCATTTCTATAGATCTATATTTTGAAGCTGAATTTTTTTTTGTGTGGACCCTCCAGTGTCTAATGATAACTGATTCATAGTATGGTTCAGGTGGAAAGGATTCCCCGGGGTTTTTCAGTCTAGCATCTTGATCAGACATAGAAAAGGGAGTGCAGGTTATATGGACAAAAATTCTCTCTCATCTGTGTAGCTTAATAAAGAAAACTGTGCAGGTTACAGCACAGCCATCTGGAAATCAACTTAGGCTGGGTACTCTTGCCAACTCAGATGTGGCTGTCACACAGCGCAGTCCAGAACATTCATGTCTGATGCTTTCCAAAGACTGTGTTGTAGACATCACCTAAACAACATTGTTATAAATAATGTTGCATTAGTGTAGGTACATGGAGGGTCACTAGTTTTTTTTGCTTTGTTTATGATCACAGCTAAACTGGCCAACTTTGCCAAGAAGTCATCTTTGTTTGATGGCAATTGATTTTCAGTTTCTAAAAGGTTATTGTGAACATGGAAAACGTGCAACAAACAAATTCTTCCCACAGAAGCAATGAATGCGGATTGAATGACTCTTGAGTACAGATAAATTTTCAGCCAGCAACACAGTACTGTTCCTGTTTTATATTAGTTTTTCATATTTATAAGCTAGTGAATGCAACACATCTGAGGCGGTAAGTTGATTGAGTTCCAAGGACTCTTTCTAAGAAAATCAGGCACATTCATAAAATCCACAAAATACATTGTTTAGAGGCAGAAGCTGGAGGTACAAGTTGGGATCGTGTATTTCAAATAGATAAAACCAGGAGTTCTTCCCTGTTAAATTACTAGGTTTGTGTTTGGATTCTTTAAACCAGCCAGTTTGTCTCTTTCCTGTGCCATCTCACGTCTTCTGTACATCCAAAAAACTTCCTCCAGTAGTCAGCATTTGAAGGAGCCCTTAATGTGGCAAGAAAAGTTGGCTCTTTAGAAGATCTATGGATAATAAAATAGTTTTGTATCAAACTGTTGAATTCATTTCCCACAAACCATACAGAAAATAGCACAATCTCTTCATATTTTCCAATGCTCTGTACATCTTCATTTTCACTTCCCCTCCCCCCCGAAATTTGACAGTTAGAGCCTTCTTAGGAAAACATCCTCTTTTCCTGCACATGAAGTCTGATCCAAATCACAAAGCCTCTCTCTTTACCAAGCAGACGTTTTTCTTTCCTGCCTGGTCTCACAAGCTATCTTCTGCTAAGCGACTGAGTCATCTGGTTCCTCTCTACCTCCTAAACTTCCTTTGTTGCTGAGTACTCTTCCTTCATCAGTTCAAGTCTGAGTTATTCTGCTTAGGGACTTTTCCATTTTGCAACAACTCCTTGTTTTAGACTTTCTGCATGGTGTCTTTTTCCTATTCATGGAGTTGCTTTTCTGACCTATAATTTCAGTGGTATTTAACAAACTACTGCCATCAGATGTCCTAAATTATCTTAAGAAGATGTTTCATATCACTCTACTTATATATGCACAAACAAAGGACAAGACTGGGGTCATGCTTGAGAAAGCAATCAATCATTCAGATCTAAAGCCATCTGCCCACCAGCAGAGCTGTGGTGTCGTATGTGATAGGATTGGTATAACATCACATACAATGCTAACGCTGTACAAAACTACAGAGACTTCGCTGTACACTCATATTTCACCACCTTTATACCCTATTACTGGAAAGAAAGAAAAAAATTAAGTCTGTATCTTCATTGCTCAGAAAATGAACTTTTTTGAAAGATAAATGAAATGAGAGCTCGTGAGACTCCATAGGAAGTAAGGTTCAGCCAGTTCTTTCTGTAACATAGTTTTGCCATGCAGTTAAGAAGACCTATTGTAGCACTATATTGCTCTGTCCCCAGCTTTTAGAAGATGACTAATATGCCTTAGTTAGTCCCTGTATGAAAAATGTATTTTGTAGACAACACAGAGAAGGCCAAAACTGCAAGTAAGTTATTGGGATCTGCAGATCGGTGAGTTGGTTTACATCAGGGAGATATAATCTACACAAGCAGGACAAAACAAACTGTAATCTTTGGTCTAAATGGATTTATTGAAAGAGATAATAACCTGACCTTAGCTCAAGAAAGAGCATCTTCATAAGTAGAAAAGTACCATGGAAATTTCAATTAATCAGAAAGACGTGAAGGAGCATGCAGAATGGCAATGAAGTGCAGTGATGCCATAATGTCACAAGGATGCAGTGAATTTAGGTGTGCTCTTCTACATAATCTAGGCATGACATTCAGACACAAGTGATTTTTTTTTCATCTTTTTTTTTTTTTTTTAGTCTTCATAATAAAGTTAAATCCTGGCTTAAATCAGAGTATTGGTAGTGATGGCAGACATGCACTGTCGCTTTCAGCCAGAAATCTCAAATCTCTTAATAGATAGATATTCAAATATTATTCTATCCCCAGCTGGAAACCAATCCTCTCTAAAATGGAAATGAAGTATGAAGTAGAAATATACCAAAATAACAGGACTTCTCCTTCCAGTTGAAAAGCAGAGGGATGGTTAAGCAATTAAAATATCAGCCAGGAGACTGACATAACAAAACTAGCTTTCCTTGTGTCTTGTATTGCAAATGTAAACATTGTATGCAATTAAAAGCAATAGGTCCAAATCAGCAGTGAGTGAAGTCCTCTTAGAAGAGCTGGCTGGTTTGACTTGCATGGTGTGGTGCAATGGGACAAGGGTGATGTATTGACTTTGAGACTATCTCTTGATCCAGATCAATCAAATGGAAAGGTTGAGGGTGAAAATGGTATGTAAAATGTTATAGGTGTATTGATTATGTGCTTGCATGGAGATCTTTGTCCCGAGTGTGCTGGTAGAACTTATCGTACCTGTACCACGGACACTTAAAGAGATGAAACACATCACCCTCCTAACACACTGTGGATTTGAAGGGAAGGGTGCTGTGAAGGCATACACTGAAAATGTGTAGTTGTTGAGGAGTGATTTGAACATAAAATCATTCCTGGGTTTAATCTTCAGATACTAGGAAGGTCACCAAACTGAATGAAGCTGCCGTAGACTTACTGGAAATGGACATGACTTCAATCATAGAATCATAGAATGACTTGGGTTGGAAGTAATGCCTCTTTTCTGGCCCAGAATAATGAGTTTTAATGAATAACAGCAAAAATAAAAGCTAAAACTAGATATTATGTGGGAGAACTTCATTTTTTTCAAAACTGTGGGTGGAGGTCATATCAAACATACAAAATGGAATGAAACAAGAAAAGCCACTGAGAGGCCATGACACAAACAGTGGTTTAATGACACTTGAAGCCATGGAGAGAGAATTCTAGAGAGTGAGACCTGAGGCAGGGAAAAAAAAACCCTGCAGCACTGGTAAAGCCAATACCAGGATTCCTTTAAAACACTCTGTCCAGATCTGGGCTGGAAGATGTTACAGGTGTGATACTTATGACAGAGGTCTTCTACTGTGTGCACACTTTATACATTTTAGCTCTTCTTTGGTTGATTTATTCCTCTTCCGTCCACCCTCTGATCCCTTTAGCAAAATGAATTCTATTCTCTATTTTTTTTTGGTCTTATTGGAGTTAATGCAGCTATTTCAGTCCAAATCTGGTAAAGTTGGGCATGAAAAAATGAGTAACACTAGCCTGGCCTTAGGTTACACCCCTTCATCCTCTGTACTTTCTAGGATGCTGAAACCTCCTGACTGTAAAACCAGATGTGAGATTTTAAATGGGAACAGTGGATGGTCCCAGAATTACACACTTTGCTGCTTGTGAGAGGAAGACAGCTTGCTCTGTGCACTGTGAAATGGCTTCTCAGAGCTCTGGAGACAAGGACAACCTCAAGCAGGTGCATGGGTTTGGGTTATGTCTTGCAGTGATGGTGCTTGAAGACTACAGTTTTGGATCACTTTTATGGTACAGAAATGCAAATATCTTCATATTGTAATCCCTACCCAACAGTTTCCAACCCTGACTTCTGGAGGGAAATGTGGTTGTTTTTTTTTTTTCTTTTAAATGAGTAGTACTTGATCACTGCTTGAAATCATTGAGACAGGAGACAAAAAGATCATTTAGGAGCTAATGAGTGTATACCAAAGTTTGTGCAAATCTTTGTAAAGCTTCTGGTTCTGCAGCAGACCTCAACTGAATTTCTTCCTTTTAGCTGGTGGGTAACTCTGTCTGAACTGATGTGGTCATGCAGAGCCTAGCAGCTGTTCCAAAAGGTTGATCTGAGTAATCCCTCTTAAGTGAAGCACTCAGAAATGGGGTGCTTGCAGCCACTTATAACTTTGACCATGTCATCCCAGTTTTAGTCACTAACCTTGTCCAGTTAGGTGCAAAATCTCTACCGCTCAGAGGTCTTCCTTTGTGAGTGAACAAGAAGCTTCTGTTATAAAACTAGAGAAAAATAGTGTTTTTAATCCACTGTAGGAGCAGATGGAAAGGTGTTTCAGGAGGAAAAGTGGTGGACATCACCAAAAATATTTAAGTTCCTGATTCCCAATAATTTTGTCAACAGCTCAGATGCTGAAAGGAATACTGGAAAGCCAAATAAATAAATAAATAAATAAATAAATAAATAATTCCACACAGTTATTTGAAGCCATGACGAAAGACCTGAAGAACAACCAAGCAAGAGCTATTCTGCAAGATCTGAAGGTATTCTGTGCTGGCAGTTCGTCAATGAAGGTTGCTCGTTATTTGCTTATTTTGAACATGTTGTTTGCTGAAGGCCAAAGCCTGTCAGATCTTAGGAAGGCTCTTTTTCAAGAGCTTTTGTTGCTTCAGCAAACAGGTCATGAGTCCAACCCACCCACTCCACAAACAAACATTTCTCCAAATTATCAGGGGAATGGAGTTCATTTGACAGAGACATCAGTTTTGTAGAGACAGATCACCTCGGGTGTGGGGGTTTTATTGTGTGTGTCCAAGTCTCTGCCCTCTACTCCTCAACTTTCTCCTCATGCATCCTATGTAATGACTCTGTGTGTTTGTTTATTTATTTCCTTTTTGGAGCTGCTTACCTCTCTAATTATGCTCACTAAGTATTCAGTACTCCAGCTGGCTGTGTTCCCAGAACAAAGGCTATAACTGAATACAAATAACTGAATTAAAATAGTGTTGGCTTATAATCAGAGAAGGTCCCTGCGTTGCTCAGGAAGTTTAAGACATCACTAATCGGAAAGGTAATTCTACCTGCTTACCTGTAAATTGATTGCCTGTCTGCTTTCCAAGCCAGTCTTCATACTTACAAATATGAAACTTTGCTTCTTGTGGTAAGTTTTGTGTTAGACTAAAGACAGATGATGGCAATAATTGAAGTATTATACTGGGACAAGAAGAAATTGCAAATGGGCAAGAGTATTTTTCAGAGGCAGAGGAATGATTCAAATGATTCACGGAATGCATTAGCTTGAGCAGAGGCACATGAGTTGCTGAAATGAAAGTAGAGCAGGAATTACTTATAGATGGTTTCTAAAAGACGTTTTAGTGGAAACTCACTACAAAAATGGGTGTCTTAGTCTTCCTGTTTGAAAAATTAGTTTGGTTCTGACAGAGAACTGGAAAGCATAGTGTATGAGAGCAGCTTACAGAGAAAGTCAAATAGATTGCTTTTCCAAGAGAAGAGAGCATGGAAGTGACACACAAGAAGAAGAAGAGGATTCATCTCTCTGAGCTGATGATTAAGAAAAAAAAAACAGAACTGGAAGAGGTTATTGTGCTCTTACATTTAAATCCATCCAAATTGTTCAAAGTCATTATTCTAAAGTTATTTTTTGTCCAGATCTTAGCTTTTGATTTTTTATTTTTATTTTTTTATTACTTATTGGGAGAATACTTTTTTTTTTTTTTAATGTGTATTGTACAAATCAAATCTAAAGTGCAAAAGCATTGGTATGTCTTTTTCTTATGGGAGTAATTTTGATGAAAATGTCATGCAGTTAAGCCATCCTATACTACTATTAACAGAAAAATTTATTTCTTTTTTCTCATGACTTTCAATTTCCAGTCTTTGTGTCTGTACTATTTGTGGTAGAAATCAAATGTTTTCTACTTATTCTATCCATCAGATATCTGCTTGTACAGAATATTAAAGTTTGGGATGGCAACCTATCTGCCTTGGCTTTTAAAGGATCCTTTAATGCATGAAGTGCCCTACGTCCTAGAAGTCCTGTGTATTCCACTGGTGCAGATCCCAATCATGATAAGATTCAAGACATTATGTTATAAAGAATTCTTTAGCAGAGTTTACCTGCTGCTGCTTGGGAGGCTCATGTGAAAATCCTGGGCATGCCTGAAAATAGTTTTGTGTAGAAGGGATTTGCCAGGGAAAATGGAAAAGAGGTTTCAGGGGTATTTCAGGCCTCCAGGGCACAACCATGTTTTGAAGGTGCTGGATTCTTGCTTTGATTTTATAATGACTAATTTCCCTCCTAGGGCCTAAAACAGTAAAGAATCCACAGCAAACACTGGAAATAACTTAAAAGAGCAAAACAAAAACATTTACCAGCCAGTGGCCACAAAGGCATATACTCTCCCTGACATCCAAACTATCTGCAGCAATGTGTCCTCAAGGGTCTATGGAGCAGCTTGGCTATCCTTTGCCATGGAAGGCTTTGTACATGCTGGGAAACCCCTCTAGGGAGATGTAGTTGGCTTCCCTTTACTTTTGAGATCCTGGAGCAGGTCAGCTGGTGGTGGTAAGGAAAGCCCTTAGGCTGTTAGGATAATACACAGTTCCTGGAGTCTTCAGGGTTGACATGAAGTTATCTTCCAAACACTTGTGCAATTCAGTCTCCTGATGTCCTCACAGTTCTACCACAGCCTTCAGCATCAAAACCCTGATAATGCATTTGCTATTGTAATTCATCAGAGACAGTTTATGCAGATCCTCCCAGAGACTGATCTGGATGGTCTCCTGACGACTCTGACAGTGCTGTGTTTCAGTGATTATCATTAACGACAGGATCCTGCTCTGAGAAATGCTGGTCTGCATTCCAGTTAGTTGGGATGGGAGAAGTGATACTGCAAAGCAAACAACAGCTTTTGTTAAATAGACTATGCAGATGCACCAAGCCTAACTTTGTGTTTTCTGAGCTGCTCGTTTTATCCTTCACCAGTGTCATTTTTCCAGCAGCAATATGGTTCACCTATCTCTGGCATGGGATTCTACTTTGAAGGTAAATTTTTGAAAACATATTTTTAAAATAAAAATAGTTTTAATGAAAAAGAACAACTGTGCATGAGTAGATCAGAAAGCTGCATCATTGCACATAAGTTATGCGTGAATACGACACTCACAGTGGCAGTTTTCTTCTTGAATGTGCAGAAGGTTTGTATGATAGTGGAATGTGAACTTTCAGAGATGGATTTTCCAATTTATTCCTCAAGGACTTCTTATGTGATTCAGACACAAGTGATTTGGCTCATTTAAGGCTCATCTTTTGGATGAATCTGTGTTCTGAGTTTGAAAAAAAAAAATCCAATAAACTAGCACCTGATGGTTTGAGGTATTTTTGGAGGCACAAAGTCTCCATTGCACTGTGATCAGGACTCGTTTGTGCTATCCAAGAAGCCCACCAGGATAAAGAAGTAATGCAGTTCTTTTGTCATGGTATTTGCTTCATACACATTTCTTCCCCTGTGACGGGAACTGCTGTTTTTTGTATCAGTATCAACATTTCTACAATATAATTGTATATCTAATAAATATAATAATATATATAATAAGTCCATGATTCGGAGAAAAAGCAAGCAAAACAGCAGAAGAATTTAATTGCATACAGCTCTCCAGTTAAGTAGGCAATGAGATTATAAAACCAGTGGTTGGAAGATGAAGACAGAAGAATTATACCTCATTTCTAGTGTGATTTATCTACATACAGATTGAAGGATTTTGCCAATCAGAGCAAATTTAAAGATGTTTTGGACTCCATGATCCTTGGCCAGGATTTCTCTCAACCAGCTTTTGGTGCCAGCAATGCATTTACATCTCAGCTCTGTGTCTAGTTTCCATCTGGTGAACATTCCAGTCAGTAGAATGCTGAATGCAGACACCCAAATGCAGACGGATTATTTCTATCCCTGCAGGTTCTGAACTCAACCTAAATACCATGCTCCACAACAGCCAGAGATGAAGAGCCTAATTCAAAGTGAGGCTTTAGTTGTCTGTTTTGCAGGAAGTCAGACAGGATAATCATTGTCCCCTTCTGACCATAGAATTTATGAATCACCAGTGAGTAATTTCTCCTGATAATGTTGAAAACTCTGCTGATAATTTTGGGGCTTTCACTATGATTTCCCCCATCTCTAGCCATTCATCTGTATCCTAGTCAGGACTCTAAATGACAGCCCATAGGGAGACTTAGGCTTTTCTTATTTTGGATTTTGGCCTGCTGCAGGAAAAGTAGATGAACTGGAGTGTATAAGGAAGTCTCATCCTTCTTATTTGTGACTGATAATGGCAGAATATATAGAACAGTAGAATCATTTGAGTCAGAAGGGACCCTTGAGGTCATCTAGTCCAACTTCACTGCAATGAACAGGGATGCCTACAGCTAGATCAGGTTTCTCAGAGCCCAGTCCAGTCTGACCTTGAGTGTCTCCAGAAATGGTGCATCTACCACCTGACTGAGCCAATCTAAATTTCCTCTGTTTTAGATAAGGAGCATCAGTGAAATCAGTAGGGTTTTGAGCCCAGGCAGAACATCATCTCAAAACATTAGGACCCATTTTCAGTAATGATCGTATTGGTCTCATTTACCCCAATTTATTGATTGTTTCTTCCAAGTTTCTAGGCAATTTCATATGGCAGTTGTTCCCTGTTGTGTGTGTCTTTGCAATGATTTCCTGTGTGCCTTGGGATGATAACCTTTGCCAGCCCTCCCTGCCTGTTATGTCCCAGCTGGTTTCCTCACTGGGGATATGCACTGTTCTCCACCTGCTTTGGATGTGTGCTTATCAATGTGTGCACAGAGCCATACTGAGACATTTCAGTTCCCTGGACATTTCACCCTACATATGCTCTCAAAGCATTCTTTACAGATGCTCTTCTCGTGCTCCTGGTATCCCTCCCACTCATCCATAGTTTTTTTTTTTTTCAATCTCTGGGCACTCTTGTCTCTGATAGTGAGTTTTTCCTGGCTATTCTCCCTCTTGGTTCCTTGCCACTCCTCTAGCTGGGACATGGAGAGTCTGTGAGTGTCATGAACATTCAATTTTATGCATCGTTCTCCCTTCCTCATTCTATGCTTCTGCTAACATATCCATTAAATTTGAAATTTTATGTGTTTCTTTCTCGACTCTTCATTTTATGTAATGTTTTCATCTCTACCCATCTTAAATGTTCGTCTGCTGGTATATTCCAGATATATCAGATTAAAATACCTTGTTCTTTGTTTTTCCACTTATCTGACTGAAGTCAAGGTCATCATTGTGTCCTACTTTTGCTGTTCTCTTTTGAATCATTAATTTATTGCCAAATTTTTCTTAGAAATTTGCCATTCTCTCAGTGCTGGCAACAATCCCATCACTACAATCAAGTCACTTGCAGTTTCGATTTCTTGTTCATCTGTTCATGTCTCTTTTCTGACCTTTGCACCCCGTGGGAAATGTTTGTTTGTTTCCCTGTTGTCCTTTTGTGAACACTGCAGCAAAATAATCCTCTCTCTTTAATTTTTGTTCCACAAGGGACTTTTTAATGTCTTCTACCAATAAATTGTGTCACATCCTGGGAGAATTGCAACCTGTCTCCTTCAATGAACTCTTAGTTTCTCCCAGACAGTTGTCTGCAACTGAATTTTACTGGTCTTTTCATTTTAAGAAGTTTGATGTCCTCTGAGTCATTTTGATTACCTTCCTCTGCCATGACCTATTGTCTTTATTTTTCACATCTCTTGCTTTCTTCATTTTCTTGTTCATCAGGCTTACTTCACTCTCATCAACTTGCCACAGGTGAACTTTGGGAGAAAGCACTCATTTGGAGTCCATTAACACTTCCCTCCCCTGTCTGTTTTTCCATCATCAACTTTTTTACAGAATGGTCCATGTGCTCTCATTCTGCCCAGATCAGAGTACACCATAACTTATTTCTTTTTCTTGCAATATATTAAGGTCACGGTTATCAGCAGTATTCACTATTTTTCATAGACTCATAGAATCATTAGAGTTGGAAGGGACCTTTAAAGGTCATCTAGTCCAATTCCCTTGGAATGAACAGGGACATCTACAGATAGAACACATTGCTCAGAATCTGTTCCAGCTTGATTTGGACCAGCACAGCCACAGGAACCAAGAGTACACAAAAATGTAGTTCTTGTCCTAAACATTTTTCTCCAGTTTTGTTGGGTTAAAGTTGTTCTCCACAGACCAGAACACACTTCAGTGCCTGTTCTTTTGCCCCATGCCTGAGCCCAGCTACATACTAGATTCACTATTTACCTCAGTGCCAAACTGAATTGATGCAAATGTTACTTCAGGGAGCTCCACAGTTGGCAAGGTACCTATCGTGAGTCCAACCATTTGAACTTCACTTACCTCATATATGAGTCCAGGTGTCTCCTGGAAGCCCTTTACATTACAACTTGTTGTGTGGTGGGGCCTTTGATGACAAATCCTTTTAGATTCTCTCTTATTTGTCCATTGGCAGACAAAGGATGCAGTCATCTTCCACACACTTGGAATCCTTTGTTTGCCAAAGCATGTTTTACTGCCTCTTTAAATCTACAGAAGCCATTAAAGTTGAGCAAAGCAGCAGTTAAACTTCTCAGTCAGTCCATGTTGTTCTGTAGCCAGCAACTGCTTCTGCTGTTACCAGGAAAAGCAAAATTTGCCACCTCCCAAAATGTGTAAAATGTCTTGTAATATATTCATGAAAAATAATAAGCTACCTACAAATGGAGCCACACCTGTTTCCTCCAACTAGAGGAGAAAGTGAATTAAGCCTTCACCTCATTGTTTCACAGCCCTCCACAGCAAAACACTGAGCACCATTTACAGTTGGGAGCATGATTATCGTTCTGCTTCCTTAGCTCAGGGAAAAACAGCTTTTCCTGATGAAGATTATATTTGCATTTATATTTATTCATTTGCATACAGATTCTTATGCCCTGCTCTTGAAAGGTAAAGAGATTCTAGCTCTTTTAAAGGCAATAACAGTTCATTTTATGCCCTGTTCTCCATAACAATAATTGCTATAACTCTGAAGCTCCCCTGGCATTATAAAGGCAATAAAGAAAGGGGTGGAGGGGAAAAGAGGAGAACGTTCTCCTATTAATCGGTGAGACTCCGGGGTTCGGTTCTGCGGTTCTTTATTCCTGTGAGTAATCTCATTATCCTTGGTAGGGCTGATTGTACAGAGGCAGCAGGATCATGCCCCAGAAGTCCAACCCTTAATCAAATCTACCTGTTTAAAAGGAACACATGGCTGCCTTTCAGTGGGAGCCTTTAGCTCCAAAATGAGGATGTAAATTAGCTAAAATGCCTCAGAGGGAGGAAAACTCCATCTGCCAGGTTTTCCCTCTGCTCTTGCAGAAATTAATCCTTTGATTGTATGTGTGAGTGCGTATGGGGGGAGTGTTTCTTTGCATTTTTTTTTCCTTTGACAGAGGCTCAGAACTCCATTTTCAGAAATAAACACAGCCTTTCTCCATGTGTCTGAGAAAAACGCATATAAAGGGCTATTTTGTATGGATGGAGTGAAAAAAAAAACACATATAAATCTTTAGTCAGGAAGGGGTGAGAATTTAATAAAAGTAGCAGGCATTTGCCAGGAACTCTCTCAAATGTTGTAGAAGCAGAATGGCTCCATAGAGGGGAATGGCAAACTCTGAAAACCAGGCAAGACCTGAAGGAGGGGAGAGAGCCAGCAGAGCAGGGCTGCTTGGGTTTAAGAGCAGGTGAAGATGAATGGATGTAATAAAGGTATATAAAATATTGCTTTCTACAAAGAAAGTAAAAGATGGACTTCAGTATAACATTTCTCCTGGTAACCAACTAAATCTTAAAGAAACGTCAAAGACAGTAGTTAAAGCAGATTAGTAGAGTATTTGTTTATTTTTTTAACATAATACATAACTTCCTATCTCACTGATACAAAAAAAAAAAAAAAAGATCATGGAGGACTTAGAAAACTACTCGAATGTGGGTAAATGTACTGAAATTCTCTAAATGTGAGTAAGAAAGGCAAGTCTTAAAAAGACAATGTCTTCCACCCACAGCGTGGTTTGTTTCAAATTCCAGATATGTGGTATAATAGAAATAAAAATCACTGTGTTCTTGGTCATTATGCTTTACATAAGTGAAAAACATTTATTTGTTACATAAGTGTGAACAAATGTCAGTGTCTGTAGCTATTAGATGGGGTAAAAACAGAAATCTCATCTTTCCCATACTAAGACATGAAATATCAGATGAAGAATCAGAAAAGACGTAGAAGAACTCTGTTTGTTTCAGTAACTTTTAAAATAAAGCCCCAAAGCAGCAGTCCTACTTTTTTTTTTTTTTTTTTTTTCCCTTCTTCTGTAAGAACAATTGCAGTCTCAAGTGGAAAACAAATGAGTCACATCAGAACAACATCTTGTCACCACTGCCTCCTTCCCCTGTCTGTCCCCCACTGGGCATCTGAGGCTCTTTCCAGCTGCTGCCACCTCTTTGGTGGCCTTCAGGAGCAGCCTGAGGAAGATCAACTCATCTGATGTTCCCTTGCCTATCTTATTTTTTTCTCCTGCTGTGGGTAAAGCAAACTGCACAGAACAGAGAGCCATTAATCACTTACTGGGGCATTCCTCCTGTGGCAGAAGTCTTGGGCTGTTTTAAGGTGTTCTGCTTTTATGCTCAAAGGGCTGGAGCATCATCTTGCCTGTGAAGGAAGTTTGAGGGAGTTGGGCTTGTTCAGATTGGAGAAGAGAAGGCTCTAGGGAGACCTCATTATGGCCTTTCGGTACTTGAATGGAGCTTGTAAACAGGAGGGGGACTGAATTTTTACATGGTTTGTTAGTGATAAGACAAGGGGGAATGGCTTGAAACCAAAAGAGGAGAGATTTACTTCAGATGTTAGGAAGAAATTCTTTATCCACAAGGTGGTGAGACACTGGCACAGGCTGCCCAGAGAAGCTGTGGTTGCCCAATTCCTGGAGATGTTCAAGGCCAGATTGGATGGGCAGCCTGAGCTGACAACTCTACCCATAGCGGGGGGATGGGACTGGATGGGCCTTACAGTCCTTCCCAACTTAAGGCATTCTATGATTCTATGATTCTACTAACTGCTAATACTGCAATTGAAATCTTGCTATAACAGTTAATATCAGGAATGAAAATGCCACTGTCCCAGTACAGAGTTGGTCCTGTGATCACCAAAGACAAAGAGATTATAGCAGTTGTGGTTAGCCAGAACTGCCATTCTAATGTGACTGTCAGTACTTGGCTGTTTAACCTGACCTGTTCTTTAAGCCATACTAATTTATATCAAATGAGGATCTGAACTCTATTTTTAGGAATACTACCAAGCTTGTTTACAGAATAATTGACTTGACTTCCATCTGAAGCCTCGCATGTTTTCTGTTCAGCTTTGGTCAAACTGGGTTCCCATTATGATTACTCTACACTTGTAGGATAAACATTTGGAAACTGTCAGTGTGGCATTGCTCAGCATGAACTTTTAGTTTTGTGGCTGGTTGCACAAGACCCAACACTGGGTCAGTTGAAGAACTCCTGCTATGGGACAGTGCTGGTGAAACTGCGGTGAGCTTGGGCAGCCACACCAGTGAAGGCTGACTCATCTCATGAAACCTTGCCTGAGTCCATTATGCAGACTTACGTCATTTGTGGCATCCTATGGAAATATGTCCCACAATCCTTGTAAGTGTGTAAACAGAGGATTTGGAAAGTCTAGAAAGTGCCAGTGGGCCAAAGCATGACAGGTATGGACAGCGCATCTGCTAGAGTTCATAGGAAAAGTTTCAAGATGCCATGATCGTGCCCAACGCTGTGGTTTTTAGCTGTTAGTTTTCTCTAGCACTGAGATATGTGGCAACATCCACATTTATGTTCAGGTTAAGTTTGATTACTTTAAAGTCAATATTTAAATTTTATTTTATTTTATTTTATTTTATTTTATTTTATTTTTATTTTATTTTATTTTTACAGCACAAAGACCTTCAATTCTTTCCTTGCATACTGTATGTGTGTATTTGTGAATTACATATATACTGCAAGGAACCAAACTGTACTTAACACTTTTCAGTAAATATAACTTGACTTCCATCCACAAAGAAATAGGGTCTGTCACCTGGAGTGTAGTGGATGATTTGACTTCTCAATCAGCCTGTAGAAATGACAACTTTCCAGGCAGATCTACGTGTAGGCTTTGAACAGATTTATTTATTAAAAATGGATGCAGTCTCATGATTGCAATGTTTTAGTTTGGATGCAAATATGTAAAGTAACTTATATAGACAAGATAAACATATGTCAGGAGTTATCAATGTGCTAAAAACTTACTCTTGTTCATGAGGATGAGCTAAATAACCTTCTAAGACTCCTTCCAACTCTGTTTTCAGTGGTAGACTGTTCTTATAAGTTGACAGAAATTTTACACAGCAGGGCTCCTGAACACAAGCCCTGATAACCTGGGGACAGATTTTTGCTTACAACCCCAGGCAATGGTACATCTTGAGACAGAGTGACTGGAAGGCTGCGCAGAGCAAAAGGACGTAGAGTTCTTGATTGACGCTTGACTGAACGCAAGCCATCAGTGTGTCCAGGTGGCCAAGAAGGCCTATGGCATTCTGGCTTGTATCAGAAACAGTGCAGCCAGCAGGAGCAGGGAGGTAATCAGCCCCCTGTACTCAGTTCTTGTAAGGCTGCACCTTGAGTACTTGTGTTCCGTTTTGGGCCCCTCACTAGAAGGCCCTGGAGTGTGTTCAGAGAAGCTGAAGAGAGGACTGGAGCACAAGTCTTATGAGGAGCTGCTGAGGAAACTAGGATTGTTTAGTCTGGAGAAGAGGCTCATGAGAGACCTTATTGCTCTGTACAAATCCCTGAAAAGTAATTGTGACAAGGTGGGAGACAGCCTCTTCTCCCGGGCAACTAGCAATAGGACTAGAGGGAATGGCCTTAAGTTGTGCCAGGGGAGATTCAGATTGGATATTAGGATAACTTCTCTAAAGAGTGGTCAGATGCTGGAACAGGCTGACCAGGGAGGTGGTGGAGTCACCATCCCTGGAGTAATTCAGGAAATGTTTAGTTGTGGTATAAAGTAACATGGTTTAGTGGGCAACATTGGTGGTAGATGGACAGTTGGACTACATGATCTTAGAGGTTTTTTCCAGCCTCAGTGATTCTGTGATTCTATGATTCTCTGGTATTCTCAGGTTTTGGTAACAATGAAAGAGGTGCCTGCCACAGAGCAGGTCTGGTGTGAAGATGTCCTGGTGATATCAATATTCCATATCATGATGTCATGCAACAAGCTGTTGGGTGGAGAGGTACAGTGCGCTGTGGAGCTGGACTTCCTGTTTTTCTAGCAGTTTCATGTAAGTTCTGACTCTTCAAGAGGAAGATACACTGAGATGTACTACATTTCCCAGGATTTTCCACGTGACCTCTCGTTCCTAGTGTTGGGGGTGAGTGTTTCTTCCAGGTTTCAGCTGTGCAGTGAGCATCAGCATGATTACAGCCTTCCTCTCATTCCCATTTGATTTATTAATTGCAACTCTTTTCTCCTTATTATCTTACATTCTTTTGCCATTTGTAGTAAATTTGTTCTCTCTCCTTATCTTAATTCAGTTGTTTTTCTTTCCTTCTCTCCAAAAATGGAGAAAGGGGCCTCCTTATCCCATTGCATTTGAAATCATGACAGGAGATGAACACTTTTTTTTTTTTTTTTTTTTTTTTAAGCAGGGACTCAGTGTCTCAGCTTTGCCAGGCACAGATCTCAATGCTTGTGTCATTTGGTACTGCATCTCTCCCCTGCCTGATCACCCATTCTTCCTGACTTTCACTTCCTTGCTCTGATTTGGGTACATCTGTGATGTTGAAATATTCTGCCCTGTCTTTCTTGCTGTTACTATTAGTTCCTTATTCACTTTCTGAAATCTCTTACATTTGTTTACAGACAAAACCTTCTGAGCTTCTTCTAAGTCACCTTCTCTGTCCATTTGCAGTTGGATATGTCTTTCATTATTTCACTTTTTACCCCCATTAATTTTAAATACATATATTAGTATTATTTTTTTTTAATTTCTTCTCATGATGTATTCCTTTTCTCTAGAGATTGCATCTCTAGAGTATATATCTCATATTCTTTTCCTTTCTTCCTGTTTTCCTGGAGATGCCTCCTACAGATGTAGGTGTCCTTTTCTCTCAGTCAGGTTGGAATTTTTTTTGGTCACATATAATTATTTACTCCCCCTGAAGCTCATGCAGATTGTACAAACACAATTTGTTTCATTAATCCATAAAAGGAAGTCTCCCCAGACTAAGATCTCTCCTAGCTGCATTAGTTTTCCTACTAGCTTCCTAGGATTTCTATCCTGTGCTTTTCACGTGAAGTCTAAATTTAAGGTCATTTTCTTTAACTAACTAATTTTGCCTTGCACAGAACTGACATCAGTTTGATATTTATGGGACTTGCTCAGCATAAGAGAAATCTGAGATCCAGCCCCTGACTTGCATTGACAAGGGACTTGAACACTGGTCATCTTTGTCCACCACAAGTCCCTGCCTACCAATCAGTCCATTGGCCCTTCTGAGATGGGTGACTCTCAGAAGTCTGAGAAAATCTTCCAGAGGTCACAGATTCATCCAGATATGAAACAGAAGAAATCTCGGAAGTGGAAGTGGTTTGTGAAGACCATTTCCTACAGAGCTGCCACGGGAATCATATCCTCTGCTTCGTATGTTTGTCTCAAGGATTGGGCTGCTTAGCTGCTAATTTCAATATTCTCCAGCTTTTCAACAGGAGCAGCAGGACACCTGGACCTCAGATATACTATTGGTAACCCAAGGCCTTTTTCTAATCTGCTCTCCACATCCTGAATATGGACACCAAATTCTGAAGAGAGATTTTCCTTCTTGTTCATCCTTTAGAAAAATATAGGTTTATTGTGTTCCTGCAAGGCTGAGAATTGGTACAACTTCCAGTTTGCCTTGATATAGAGGATCTCAATTTCCTTCACTTCCCTTTTTTACAAGATGTCTTTAATTCTCCATATTATAAACTCAAGGCAGATTCTCTATCTTTTGTTGCTGTTACTTCTTCAGATAAACATTTCCTTCCTCTTTGTTGGTTTACGCAATAGGGTAAATAGGCTCTTACTATCAGAAATACATCTTTGAAGGACACTTCTAGACAGTTTCACCAGTCTATCTCTTAGAAGTAAAATAAAATTATACATAAATGAATATAGAAGACCTGTTTTTGCTATTCACCAGAAATGAATTGATATCATAGTTGGAAATGTTGAAACTAAAAGTCTTATTAGTTAAAGAAAAGCAGCCTTTTCTTCCTCTTTAGTTATAGGTGAAGCCATAACTTTTTCTGTCAATTCACCAAATACTATTTTGTCTTTATTCACCAAATACTATTTTGTCTTTAAATCATGTTTTTCTCCTCTGTATGGCTATAGTGGTCCAGTTTTATATTTATTTTGCACAGCAATAGGGAAAGATAATTCATGTTTAGATTTTTTTGTTTTCTTCTCTCATTCATTTTTAAATTTATTTATTTTCATGGCCGCAGAACTTAGTTGCCTTTCTGTAGGTAAACAGCTAAGTTGTTTAAGATTGAAACAAACATCATTCCCTGTAATGAATGTATATCCACATCTTGCGTGTCTCAGTTGGTCAAAGTGAGATTGCTTCATGCTGTACTTCAGATTTTTCCTCTGCTGTGGCTGTATCAGCCACTGATGATCAAAATTTGAATGTGTTTATCTCAGCAGCATGGCATGATGGATAGAATTTAACAAGCACAGAAGAAGGAGGTGTAGAGTACATGACCACTGCCACCAGGACTGATATTACGTGACTACCTGGAGGATATCTAAGCTGCCCATGTCGGAATTCTGGTATCCCTCATCTTTCTTCTTGTCTTCTGGCCTTCAGACTCCCACAGTTTCATGCAAGCTGCACCTCCTGCTTCATTTTTTTCCTCTATAGCAAGGAAAGAGTGCTTTCTTGCTGTGAGAAGGCTTCAGAACTGATGTCTCCAAAGACTTTGAGGGAGAAAGCTGTTGTCATTTGCAATACAACTTCATCATGGAGCTGACGTGAGCAAAAAGGTTTCTAGAGAGGATGCTGTGTGTGACATCTGCCATTTAGACTTCGAGGCATTTGCAGAGATGAAGTAAGCATAGTATTAACTGTCTATAAATCAAATTCCTTGCAGACAAGAGGAACGGAAAACATCAATCCAGATCATTTACTATTACCCCCAAGGAACAGATTCATTGTCTATTTTCAAAAGATTGCTTTACACTATTAAGGAGCATTCTTGGCTTCTTGGGGAGGGGAGAATGTACTCCCATTGCTATTAATAATTAATAACTGCTGGCATATTTAATGAGTACATAAAATGATCAGTTCCTTCATAATAACCTCTTGGGCCTGCCCCCTTCCAGGTTCTCTTAGAAGAAAAGTATCAGACAACAAAATGGAGATACTAAATTTCAAGGTGATTAATGTGACTCACATTGCATGAAGAGGGTAGGATGAAGGCAGAGTTTATTAAAGATTTTGCTGTTTAGACATCTTTAAAAATGCAGGAAAAGAAAAAATGAAGATGGTAGAAACACCAACAGATATAAAATAGCCCAGTTACTGAAATGACATTACTTTGAATTAGTTTTAAGCATGCAAATAAAGGAAAACAGGTAGGAACTAGGTATTTAGAAAGGGAAGGTCAGCATAAAGGCTAGTTAAAGGCAGTGGTGAGAACTGTGAGGCTGGTCCCTGAGGGTAATTTTGAGTGAGAAGGGAATTGCCCTATCAATGTACTTAGTCCGCAGCCACTTGGGGCACAGCTTTTGTGGTATGTCTTTACAATGCCTAGTAAAATAAGGCCCTGGCTTGTGAGTAGGAATCCTAATGCTGATCCCCAGCAGTAGCTGGCATTGTTAAAATGTCAGCAAGAATGATAAGAGATATCAGACTTTGGGATAATGGGAAAGGCAACAACTCTGTTTCTGCACTTTTATTTGCAAAAATGGGTTCTGGCGGTTACTCATCCACTGAGGATTGCTTTGCTTCTTAGATGTAGAAGAGAAAGGAGAAACAAAGGGAAAGTATTTTATGAAATGTGACTGCAAATGGGCTATTAAATAAGACTTGCTGTGTGGTGTGCTGGCAAACTCTTACTAATGACCTTGTGACTCTTTGCACTTTGGCAGAGGTTACAGACTTGACAAGCCATCCCTACCTGGCAAAGGTGAGTGTGAGCCAAGCAAACTTCATGCTGCTCTGAGCCTCCTGATGCCAAAGATGTTATATGAGTCAAGGAAATGTGAGTAATTAAAATTCACATCAGATCTGAATGTTATGGACAATGTGGCCACAGGAGTTATTTCTTCTTTCTGTTCATCAGGTATGAGATAAATAATCCATGTTACTAAAGAAAAAGGTATTAAATGGTACATTTTCCCCATGTTTTAAGTAAAGGTAAATGAGGAGAGGGTTGGATATGGTATGAAGATGGCAAAAGTGGCAACAAAATCAGAGCAAACAAATGAAGGTGGCAAATGCCTAAGAAAAAGGGTAATTATACTAAGTTGAGATGAACGAATAAGAAGTTAATTGAGATGTGGGGGCAGTGATAGAGGTTTAACAGAAGTGTGGTCTAGGATAGTCCCAAGACTGACACTAATAGAGAAATCCATCTTTTATTTGCTAATTAAAAATCAGTTAAAGAAGTGTCTGGAAAGTACAATGTCTGGAAAGAAGTGTCTGGCCACAGAAAAGAAAAGGACTGGCTGATCTAACATGTTTGCTACCCACTAAATCAGGCAATAGGACAGGCTGCCCAGGGTCAGCCTGACCTTGAACACCTCCAGGGATGGGACACCCACAGCTTCTCCAGGCAGCCCCTGCCAGTGTCTCAGATAATTTGACATGCTGAAACAAATCAGAGCAACCTCAGTTCATTGACCCTCAAGGAGCTTTTGTACCAACATGGAATAGTCAGGGCACAGTCCCAATCCATTCCTGAAGCCAGGGATTTTTTGGGTTAGTGGTAAATATCCTCCTGCCTCTGGGAAGACTCTGGTAAGCTTGCTTCACAGTAGTAGCAGAAGCACAAAGAAATCGGCCTGCAATGCTCTTGATTCCTGTTAAGAGCTAGGGAACCCAGAAGAACATGGATAGGCAGAAAGAAGCAAACAGCCCTTCCCCAGGAAGAAGGAACTGTGGGTTCTTTTGCAATAGCTCTGCACTCATCTCTTCCAAGAACTTCGTTAGCCACTGCTGCACAAAGCCAAAATAGCACTGTCTCTGGAGAAGTGTCAGAGTCCTCTGTTCTACTTGGCCCCTCATACAGTCTCCCAAGTCTCCTGATGCAGGAGGGTTGCCTGTGTCAACCTCACCTTGTATCTTCAGCCATGTAATCTATACTCAGTAAGAGGTGCTGCACTTGGCTTCTGGCTGCCTTTTACTGGCAGCTCTGTGAGTGTGATGCAAAGCATAGTGGTGAGGGAAGTGCAGCAGACACAGCTGGAGGTGATGTCAAGGGGGTGGAAAGGAAGAGCAAGTGGAAACCGAGAGTGAAACTCTAGCAGAGGCTCTGTAAAATACCATGAAAATACTAGCTCTCTTCTGTGGGACAAGCACTGGAAATCAAAAATTCCCTGCCTTACATAAAATTACTGAATTATCATTAAGGTTGGAAGAGACCACTAAGATCATCTAGTCCAATATCTGATGTGACAGGATGTCTCCACAGCTTTCAGTTCATTTTCATACAATGATTCCTTTCATTTTTCAAGTGGAGTGAAGATCGCTGTGTAGGAAGCTAAAACTAGAGGAAATAGGCTTGCTTTCCTTTGGTGTGGTGAGGTAGCTCAAAAACACCTCAGCAGAGTCTAGTGGAGAATTCTCTGTGCCAGAAGCATGTTCTGGCATCAGCATATCACTGTGGGCAGCTTCCAGCTCTTTTTATAGCCAGACTTGACTTTTTATAACAAATTGGTCATATCTTCATGCCATGTCACCATTTTCTTCCCAGTATGGCAATGATGTTGAAACTAGGACTTCCTTTGTCTGCATGGAGACCCTGGAGCTGCCAGAGCTCCAAAAACCTTGTTAAAGTGTAATCCTTGTCTCATGCTTACAAGGTATCTGTTACAAGGTACTTGTTTTTCACTGAGTTGTTGGGTACAGACAGTAGCTTCATTTTGTTCAAGTCCCAGTAAAAATGGGAATTCAGGGTAGAGATAGAATAGTGGAATCATACAGTTGCTTGGTTGGGAAGGGACATTAAAGATCAACCAGTTCCAATTGCCCTGCTGGGGATGAGGGTTGCCACCCACTAAATCAGGCACCAGCTCAGGCTGCCCAGGGCCCCATCCAACCTGGCTTTGAACACCTCCAGGGATGGGGCATCCATAGCTTCTCAAGGGCTCATACTGCTGGATCAGGTTCTTTGAGAAGAAGTTCTGGCCTGCTGGTGTACAAGAAGTTGAAAGATCATACCAAATCTTAAGATAGGTCTACTAAAAGTACAGAAATATTCATCTTGTGAAAATGAGGTTTAGTGCAAGGAGATGGCTTTGCTCAGCATTTACCTACTGCAAATTTCCACACCAGTCAGCTGCAATCATGTAAAAGAATGAGTAAGAGAAATGAAGGGCGGTATTTTGCAGTAAATTCCTGGTTACCTGAACGTTTGCGCTGAAGTGAACATTCTTTCATATACTACCATTCATTGCAAAGCTTTTTAGATGTGATTAGGTAGTAACAAACCATCTTGAATAAACTCAGCTGAAATAGTTTTAAGATGCAAAGAGTGTTTGGGCTCAAAAATAATGATTTCACAGGGGAAAAATATCCAAAGCAAAACAGCAAGAACAATGCTAATTAGAGATGTGACAGGTGCTTGGCTCTGGATTAGTGTTATGTTGGTATAATGCATTTCAAGGACAAATCACAGGCAAGAACTTGGGTAGAGGATGTTGAAATCTCCCCATCGTTTTTCCTTCAGTAAAGTCCTTGGGAGCAGAGGCTGAAGAGTTGAAGCAAGCTGAAGGCTCACTAGCCCTAGCTGGTGCTTTATCCCCAGCTGGTTTCATTATCCACTAAATTGTTATTGGAATCCCAGAACGAGAGGGGAAATTCAACATTGTGGTGAAAAACAGGAAGATAATTGTTAACTCTCACAAACCACTATACCTCTCAATTCCAACCAGAGTGGAAAGCAGTGACACTGTGCAAAGAGACTGCTCCTGGCTATGCATCCTTTTTCGCTTCAGCCTGACAAAAAATTTCTCAAGAAATGTTGATCTTCACAGTCATACGCAGATTCTCTCCCCAGGGTCTCTGTGGACTAATTAGCTCTTTCCCTGCCACGAGCAGCGATCTTTTCTCTGTCCACTTTGCCTCCTGTGTGAAAACCGGAAGGTTTTTGCAAGCAAGGTCATTAGTTGCAGGTGAAATCTTCTTTTTAATGAAATTAGAACCAAGTTTCTCCCTGAGATTTTGATCAGCTCCTTTTTCTATTTTATTTTTTAATTTCTCACAGATGTGCCTTTTCACATCTCATCATACTGATACCTCTTCAACGCTTTCTTCCTGGGTTGGCCTGCACATAACAAGGCCCTTCTTTTGTCACTTTCAGTATATATGAGACAATCCTCCAAGTTGCCACTTTGGCTGGTTTCTATGTCTTATGGAAACATTTTCCTATATGCTCTAAGAGTGACAAATGTCACATGATGCTGTCTGTCTGTGCTGGAAGGAATTTCTTGTGACCAGAAGATTATCACTGAGTGTACTTAAGTAAGATTCTTGAGGCAGTTTATTAAGTATAACTTACAGTTTTCTCTTGCCTGCTCACTCAACATTCAGACATTTGCTTTTTCATTGCTTTGATGCTGTCAGTTGCAGCAGTTCATTTGCTTGGCTCTACTGTACACCTGGAACTTAAAGTTTTGGTAAAATGAGACATTTTAAAATAAAGATCTGCATGCTTGTGGTCTTCTGTTCCCATTGCCAACAGCCGAGAGTGTGCACACACCCCTCAGAAAAACCTCCCAAACACAGTCAAATACAAACCTGCTACTTGCTTCTGCTATCATTTTTGATCTCAGAGAAAATAGTGGCATGCAAAGTTGTAAACTGTTTGCAGTTTAGCTGCCTATGTTGATGAATAAGAACATGCTCTGCTTTTGGTCCAGCTCTGCAAAAGGAAATGTGAATTAAGACTTTGAAGTATGAATACTGTTAGCCACACTTACCAGAAAGAAAAAAATAAAATAATAATAATAAAAAAAATGTAGTAAGGTTTGGAAAATATTTCCTGACCGCCTTACCTCAGCTACATACTGGAGAACCTAATCTAGTTAAAATTTTTCCCAAGTCCTTCTGCCCTTATAAGAGCCTTGAACTTTGTATAAATCTTTTATGAAAATTTCTCCAACCAATTAAACTACCTACGTAAGTATTGGTTTTGCGATTTTAATAGGTGATTTTTTTATAGTAGGCTCTTTGTACATTGATAGCATTACAGAGCTGATGAGTAATTTGATTTACATGAAATAAAATGGGGAAAATTGTATGAGTAAGACAAGGTAATGAAGCATTGAAGAAAGAAAATGTTACTATGCTGTCAAAAAATAAAACCAACAAAAAACCTCTGTAGGCTGACAAGAAACTAGACAAGTAGTCTGAGTAATAAATTTACCAGCAGAGTAAGACATTTTTAGCTTTGATAGCATCTTTACTGGGAATGGCCTGAACCCAACTTTTATGTTTGAAAATCATGAGATTGAGGGTGTATAGCTAAATTGAAATTTGCAAGTGTGTTTATATTGACTTACTGGATTGACTGAAAATCCTGAGCCAAAGAAGTCTTCGTGTTTGTGTGTAGGAGTGGTTTCAAATGTTCCTTCTTTTTTTCTACCTTAAAAAAACAGAACAAAAACAATAAACAAAAAAGCCAACAAAACAACGAAACTCATTCTGTCCCTTACTGAAAGTTTTAGGTTTATAAGGGGCAATTTCTGTTATTCAGACACTGAGATGATAATTGATCAGGAGTATTTTCTTTGTCGTGAGAAGCAGTGGAGAGTGGGAAATCTACGGATCTTGGCTTAATTTGCCTGGAGTTTAAATGACAGTCTTGATTTAATTTTTTTCTTTCTTTCACTTTGCAAAATTCAGCCTGTATGTCTCAGTGCCTGCAATTTCTGTCTTAAGAGGTTTTAGCACAAAGGCTCATGTGAAAAGCCTGATGTGAGTTACTCCCCCAAAAAATCACATTTTAAACAATCTCTGTGAAGGAGGCACCAATTCTAGGTCAAAAAATCAGACTGTAGAGCAAAAGCCACCCCCTTTGTGCTTTGTAACTTTTAAAGGAAACGCTCTGGGATTAAAACTGCTGGGTTGTACTAATGGCCAAGATCCCAAACTGCAACACTTTCTGCCCCATGGGAGAATGCAGGCACGGTTGCATGTCTGCCATTGGGAAGAGACTGCTGTACACTTGGCAGGGCTGCATTTCTCCCAGATAGCCTATTCATCTGAGGATGTGCCTCTTGCACTCTAAACAAAGTTGCTGGGTGATATCAGCATTTAAAAGATACCTATCCCTCCAGCACATGTTGGTTGGGTAGGTCTCTGGGCTGTGCTTTTCATTTTCCAATACCGTGAGGCTGCCATTGGCTATGTAGCAGCACATACAGGGGGGTTTTGCAGGGGGTGTCTAGGCAATGTTTCTGGAATTTGGCCTCTTTGCAGGCCTAGCAGTGCTTTTTGGAGATATACTAGTACTCTGTTTGATTTGCATCCCCATCTCTGGAGCATCCCCTTCTCCATTATGACTCCTCAGCAGTTCTGTGGTATCTTGCTGAGACCATTACGGATGGATCAGAGAGGTTCTTCTGTGTGTCCCATGGCAACTTGTTCCTTCTCCTGAACCTGTGAGCCTGTCCCAGGCTGCCTGAGGAGTGGAAGCCACCAGCTGCAGTGTCCTTCTGAAGTGCTCGGATAACAGAACCCTCTACAGCAGGCCTTGCTCTGTGCCTGTTGTGCATATTTCACAGAGGCAATAATGAAGAAAGAAATATTACATAAATTCATGAGCACAAGAGAGATGAGTCCCAGTAATTATTTATTCTTTTGCCACCGAGAGTGTTTTTCCATGTGAAACTTTCCTTAAAATATCTCTGAAAGCTGATTCAGAAGTGCTTGTATATACATAGTGTGCACCATTATCCCAAATTCTTTTTTGTATGAATGGTTTTTCAAGACAAGGTCAACCTTCATCTGAAGTGCTGGTGCTGAGCCCAGCTCATCTGATCAGATCATCCATTTCTTTGGGGTGGGGAGCAAGAAACTTTGCAGAATCCACATTGCTACAGGCTTGTGTTAATATACTCACACAATCGATCCACACATCCTTTTTTTATTGACTTGTAAGAGAAGCTCCAAAACTTGCTCTCCCTGTTGAAAGTCATCCTTTCTTCTTATTCCCACCACTGACATTATCTGGTGCTTTCTGTGTGACTTCCTCAATGGCAATACAACATATTTTAAATTTCTCATCAGCAAATTCCATTTATAGCAGTCTTTATTTATTTATCTATTTATTTATTTTGTGGTAATGTTCTTAACAAAGTTATTAAGTCACATCAGTTGTGAGACCCATCCTTGAGGAACTCCAAAAATACTGTCTATAGCCCTCCCTGTTAGTCAGTTCCTTCTCTGCAGTTTTAGGCTACTGTCTCTCATTTTGGATTTGCATGGTCACTGCATTCAGCTGCTGGCACGCACCACAGCTGAAGTACAATGAAGGCAGCTGTACTTGTGTTTCTGAGTTGTGCCTGTGTGTTCAATACTTTCTGTCTGTTTCAGGCTCTCAATAGACATTGCTCCTGATTGCTTAATTCTCAAGCTTTGGTCATTGTCATAATGTTAATATTCTGGAAATGTGCCGAAGTTCTTCACTCTGGTCAGAGTTTAAGTTGGGTAGGTATGAAGTAGCACTACCCCAGATGATAACCTCTCTCTAGACACTGGTGGCTTTGGGCTGTTCACCGGTCCTCACTGAAGGAATGTCCACTTCATTTACCTGTTCAGCTTTTCCCATCAGCTAGATCCCTGCTCACCTCTTTTGGCTTATGAATAAATGTTTCATTTGCTTTCATCCTTCAAGAGTTCTCTTTTGTAAAAAGATTGCTGATCAAACTGTGACTAAGATATTCATATGAATCGAGGGAATCATAGAATCATAGAATGGCCTGGGTTGAAAAGGACCACAGTGATCACCGAGTTTCAATCCCCCTGCTATGTGCAGGGTCACCAGCCACCAGACCAGGCTGCCCAGAGTCACATCCAGCCTGACCTTGAATGCCTCCAGGGATGGGGCATCCACAACCTTCTTGGGCAGCCTGTTCCAGTGTGTCACCACCCTCTGAGTGAAAAACTTCCTCCTAATATCTAACCTAAATCTCCCGTCTCAGTTTAAAACCATTCCCCCTTGTCTTTTCACTATCCACCCTCGTAAGCAGCTGTTCCCCCTCCTGTTTATACACTCCCTTCAAATATTGGAAGGCCACAATGACGTCTCCCCAGAGCCTTCTCTTCTGCAAGATAAACAAGCCCAGTTCCCTCAACCTTTCCTCATAGGAGAGGTCCTCCAGCCCCTCTGTGAGATGTATAAAACTCAGGACTTTGCAAAAGATGAATGAGTCACACTACATCTATGGGAAATAATGTTTTTTGTTGGTTTCATTTGGCATTTTATACAAAAGTTTTTCAACACTGAGCCCATTAAGTGGCTAAACTTGGTGCCAAATTATTGTCTGATTGAAACAATTCTCAATACTAAAATTTTATACCAGGAGAGATTCTGGGGATATAAACTTCTGTGACTTAATCCTTACACAACGTAAAATGATGCAGATCTTGGTTTCAGGGAAGCTTTGTTAATTCACACCAGCTAAATTCTACCACGTAATTTGGTTTTCTCTTCTTCTGTCTGTCCATCCTTCCACTTAAAATTTCCTGTAAATCTTTTCCTTGAAATATCAAACAGATCTGGTAGGCTGCAGGATTTCATGGTGGTTCATTGAGATACATAGCTAGGAGTAGGCCAAGGGAAAGGTTAGTTAAATATTTGTCAGAGGAATGTTGTATCTTTTATGTAGAGTAACTGATTGGCATCAAGGGCCTTATCTCCCCCTCATATCACAGGAAGAGTGGCACCAGGCTAAACTGTCAATAAAATAAGTATACAAAGAAGACATAGTTGCTCTGAGATACTAGAATAAGGAAGAGTAGTAAAAGGTCATGTGGTGCAACTGGAAAGTAAGATATAGTAGTTTGTGGGAAAAAAAAAGAAAATAAGTCTAACATGAGAAAGGTCAAAGAATTTAGGATAAGTTAAACACTGATCAACTTATTCATCCTTGTGAGCTCCTGAGTGGGACACATCCGCTCTCAACACAGGGAATGCACCACAGTGAAGTCAAACCATGAGACTTACCCCAGTCAAGATCATGATCAGATACAGGTCAAGAAAGTAAAATAAATTAAGTTATATGAAAAAAATGACAGTCACAACTGGGATGGAGAGACGGAGGAAGAACATGTGGGTGTGTGAATTTCTCAATCTACCATATACTTCCTCCTATTATTTTCCCTGATAGTGGCAATTTTTTTTTGTAAGTAAGGCTTTTTATGGTGCAAAGAATTATGCTAAATACATTTACATGAATACTAGCCTCAAAATAAAAGTGTTTCCCTACTCACATTTCCATTTCTCTCCCATTGTATTTTGTTACTTAGAAGCTCTCTCAACCTGCTTTTCAAGTTTGCTTTCCACTGTTCCTACTTACAAGAAAATGTTATTATTATAATGAACTACACTTTTTTTTTTTTTTTCTTTCCACCTGAAATATTACCTCTGTTCTAATTGCAGGTATAGTATTAAAAAAAAAAGATCTTTCACCACTCCCGAAATGTTTGCTTTGAGACGGCAGGTGTTTTCCTGTTTTTCTTTATATTGGTATTGAATATTTGAATCAAAGTTTGGGCACTTTTCAAAACACTGTGATAATCCATGGCTGGTAAGAAAGTGTAGCCAAAATGGGGGAGTCATCAAAGAGTTAAAATGAGTATATGTTGTACGACTGGATCATTTAATCATTTAATCATAGTACAGGGACCAAGTTCTTTATTTACAGAACACTGCATGATGGCATCAAAGCCTCTATGTGCTACAACAACATTAATTATACTCAAGGGAATGATATTTTCTTCTTACCATAAATATGTGATAGAATATTCAATGCTGGACACTCGTTATGTCAAAACAATTTTGGCAAAGCAGGAAGGACTTCAATAAAGTGTGGGGCTGAGCTAAGATGGAAAAAAAAGATCCTGAGTGCAATAGACCAGCATGATCTAAAATATCATGATGTTTCTGTAGCTGGAAGTACTTCAGAAAGTGCCCTTGACTCCTCCACCTAATATTCATGTGTAGCTTGGTGGACAGGAAGAAGGCTGATACTTGTCCAGAGCAGAAATATGTGTATTATATTCATTTGAGCTTGAATTCACATCTCCAGCTGCAGCATCAAGACACCGTAAGTTCAGTACTTTCTTCTAAACACTGTTATCTATAGCATAAGTAAATCATGTTTGTATATAAGTGCATGAAAGGTCCTGAATGAAGGAAAGGTTATACAGAGTTATCCAAGAAGTGAATGTAGCAATTTAATACTGTACAAAGAATAACAGGGCAAATACCAAGGCACTCTTCCTGAGAGGGAGATCTATTATTAGACTAGTACAAGGTCCCAAAAGGGCTGGTATGGCCCCCACAGCATGAGACTTTTAAAATGAGTCTGGACAAAACACTCAAAAAACACTGTGGAAAGTGTGTCTTCTCTGATGGACTGGATGACCTCGCTGCTTTTTTTGTTCTGTTTGCCTTAATCTTTGAACAATAGTGCATTGAACCAGTCACTGTTTTTCAATCACACTTCTGAAGATATAAAAGTCCAACAGTGTCCGCTTGCTTCACGGTTCTTATCCCAGGTCTCTTAAGCAGGGCTTTTACCAAACAATAGGCATTTCTTTTCCATTGCAGTGACAGGTACTGGGGAACACTTCATTGAAATTCAGGATTGGTTCCCCTCTTGAACAATTTAATGATTAATAATTTTCTTACGTATTAAGAGAAAAGGCCACAGTATACATATGTTATGCAGAGAAACAAAATTATGTCCTATTTATATCTCTATGATCTGCTGTATTTTAACATTGGCAGAAAATGTATGAAATTGGAGAGAGGATCCAAGCAAAACGGCGTGCTGTGCACATTTTCTGGATACTGCAGACACAAAATGTTTAGAGGGAATTTGCTTCTCAGAACCAAATAAAAGCTGGACATTTTAAGCATGATAGAAGTCCAAACTCCCTACTTAGTCATCAGAAAGAGATGTCTTTAGAGGTCACTGATCCTGCCTGTACTGGATGTTGTCTTTGTTCTCTATTGAGAATGGAGCCTAGAAAACAGTCTTATATTAGATTCTTAGCTTTTAGATGGCTAATCTCAGATAAAATGAATTCTGCTTATTGTGATTAGTTTTTCTACTATGCTGTTGACCTTCTCCACTTGAATTTCATAGACAGCAACAAATCCAATTGTTTCAAGCTCAAACCTCTCTAACAGTTTTTTTCTTTTCTTACACTTTTTGCGGGACTAAAACTGAAGGTACTATTGCATTTTCTTCTTCCTACCTTAATCATATTCATATCTATGTCACAGGTGTGGATGAGGTACGTGGATATTAACATATTCACAAAGAAATAATATATTCATGTATATGCAAATAGCAAACCAGTTAACTTATGTGATGCCACAGGGCAGGCCCTAAAGAAGAAAAAACTGCTGCAGCATGTTTCTGTTGGATATAAAGAAAGCATAATGTTGTACAGGAATTACCGCAGTCTGACCTCCAGCCACCCTTCAACAGATACGAGCCAACTGGCAATTGTCCCATGGGGACGGAGCATCACCTGTTCTTTGTGCAGTCTTGATGTATCTGTTCTGTGCAGTTTGCAGACCTAAAGGCTGCAGGTCTGACCCCCAGGCTATCACCAGTCTGTACAGTTTTTGTGTCACCTGAATGAGGAATAGGAAGCTGAGTGCTTTGTAGAATATAATCTGAAATATTCTTCCATAAAGAACTTCTTTAGATCAAGTTTATCAGATGGTATATCTCTCTTTTGCTTAATCTCCTATATCTAGGGAAATGGTAACCATTCAACATCCAGTCTACTTTCTGCACTTGATGGAATTGTTAAACTGTTGTATTCTTCAGCCAGTCACTGTTACCCTGAACAACCCCTGACAGCATTCCCAAGTGGTGAGATCCTGTGTTTTGAAGAGGAATTTTAAAATAGAGTGTTCACATATTGTGTTGCTCAAAGGTACAGCCTGGAGCAAGGGGAAAGTGTAATTGTGAACTATAGAGTCAAGCTGTCAGTAAGGACATAGGGTTCCCCTTTGTAAAGCTGAGTGACAGATGACTGTGAATGGTAGCCACTAGTGATTCTTCTTCATGGGTCAACACTGACTTCTGCAGCCACTGCAATTCTATCTTGACTTTGTGTGGAGATTTCAGTTTCTTTATGCGTGGCCATTCATTTGATACAGTGGGTGTGGGAGCAGAAATTGTTCAGCATTATATCAATTCACCATTAGCCATGGGTGGGTTTTTCTCATAAACCATGCAGTAGGTGCTGAAAGATCTAGCTCTGAACTACCCATATCATCATTTATTAGTGTAGGCATGGTGCCAAGTGCATGCATTGATGCTGTTCTCAGAGCCAGCTCCGTTCAGCATGTAATGGGGGGCTATAGGAAAGAAGGGGGCAAACTCTTCAGCAGGGTGTGTTGTGATAGGATGAGGGGAAATGGTTTCAAACTAAAAGAGGGGAGATTTATATTGGATATAAGGAAGAAGCTTTTTACAGTAAGGTAGTGAGGCTCAGGAACAGGTTGCCCAAAGTGGTGGTGGATGCCTCATCCCTGGAGACACTCAAGGTCAGGCTGGATGGGCTGTAGCTGTAGATGTTCCTGTTCATTGCAGGGAAGTTGGACTAGATGGCTTTTAAGGATTCCTTCCAACCCAAACAATTCTGTGATTCCATGAGGTATGTGGAAATCCACGTTTCAATCAGAGGCTTTAAACACCCCTTGTTGAATATGAGGTTCCTCCTGCAAGGCCCTTGTGGGTGGCTCTGTCCATCATCTCCTAGTTCATGGAGAGTGGCTGGTTTTGGTTCAGTGCTCTTTGTTGTATCTCTACTCCAGATGGTTCTGTTCTTTTGCACCATATTGCATTGGAGACATCTGAAATGTTTAAGGACTGTGATACTCAGACCATTGCTACTGGCAGCATTATCCAGGGTATCCTTTCCCTCGAGATATCCCAGCCCCATTATTATACAGGCCATTTATCATAATCCTCCTAAATGCTACATTACTGAATGTGTTAGAAGATGGGAAGTGATGTACAGCTGAAGCACTTACATTTAAAATATACCTTCCATACAAAGGCAAATCTCTGAAGGGTCCTTACCATCTATTGATCTCTTATCCTTAAGATGTATTCTGCAGTTAAGGAGTGCAGGCCTGGAGGGGTCTCATGTGTGCAGGCAATCACATTATACAATCCCTTTTATGAACTGATTAAACTCTGTCTTATAGTTAATATGTTTTACACACAAATGTTCTTACTTGAAGCTTTTTTTTTTTCTTCTGGTAAACCACTGCCCTGGTGTTTATAGGTGCTGCAGTCCTCTATGACAACGAGTTTAGATTCTTTTGTTCTTGGAAGTACAGGCACACTTCGACTGGACATCGTGCAAGATGGTGGGTCTTCAGGGACCAGACTTACAGCCTGTGATACTAAGGTTGCAGGGATACAACTCTTTTTCTGTTGAACAAGTACAGGGAGGCCCAAAACTTGAATTTTACTGGCTTTTCAGTCCTGAACAGAAGAAAAAACAAGAGCCCTTCTTTTTATTGTTATTTCATGAATGAAGATATGATGACTATGACTAGTCAAGAAGGAGGTCTGCTGAGTGAGTTGGTGTGATTTGCAGATAGTTTTCAGAATGGAAATAGCCTTCAGGGTACTTTCCTAAGATCAGACGGCATCTTGTAGCAAAGCTGGAAATGTAGCCCAGACTTTGAGTGATTTGTTGCTGCCAGAAAAAGTTTCTACCACTCATCTGCCTGTGTCTCTGTCTTTTTCATTTTTTTTCTGTTTATTTGTTCTGGGTTAATCACTGAAGCAATTGACTACCTTGCAAATTATAGTGAAAATGAAGCATGTCCTACAAGATTCTTTTTCCCTGGAAATTTTTTGCTCAACTCCTAGTGACAGCCTGGTTATTGCTACCAGTAGAGTCCTTTGCTGATGGCAATGAGTACTACTCTGAGGCTTCAGTGATTCAGATTTTATCTCTATGTGCTTAACAAATTTTCCTCAAATAGGCCTCACTTGTTCACATGGGGAGGACTTGTTTCACACTTGTAAAAGTGTAGAGAGATGTTTTACTGTAGGAGTGTTGTGTGGGAACCAAGAATGATGTGAAATCTGTAATAAGGGAATAGCGATGGTGGCAGCTACTAAATTTCTTCCAGGTGAAGTTCATAGATTGGTTTTATTTAAACACATGGAAAAGGATGGGAGGTGCACCCATTCTTTCCCAAGAGGTAACTTAGGTGATGATGTGACCACAAGATCAGCCATGGCAGTCTGTTCTGCTTTGGAGGTCTTCTTCCATCACAGAGGTGACTGAAACATGACATCCAGTTCCAAGAGTGTAACTATGTGGGTTTGTTCAATGAAACCCTCAAGCTGCTCAGTGTTACGGATAAATGGATCCGCTGATATTTAGAAGTTCTCATGCCATTCAATTAAAATATTCAGGAAGAAGAAATCTAGACATAAACAATAGGAACAAAGCTGGTTTCAAAACCTTTTTTCTGAAATTTCAAAGAGCACCAGTGGAACAAGATAGGTAAACATAAGTACAACTATCAGCAGCTGTAAAGCAAGCACAGTTTAGATACTGCTATTTCAAGGCTAAGAGTGAATGTTATTTTAAAAGAAGTGTTTGGATGTAAGTAACTGAAAATCATGTCTCCCAGTCCCCTGTGGGTGGAGGCTGGTTCCTGATCTCCACTACCTTTATTTAATTTCACTTCAACTAATTCCATCACAGAGCTTTTTTTCACAGCTTTCTTTTTTTTTTTTTTTTCAGATCGGCCATAGTTACCAATCACAGTGACAAATCCTATCTTACTAAGTGATAGGCAGTATATTTTTTTCCTTTGGGATTCTCCCTTTCTCCCTTTCCTACACACTTCTATTTATCAGAATTTCATTAACATGTAGACTGGATCCTGAAATATTATAAGCAAGTTTAGCTTCAGTGGTTTCAGGGAAGGCACACCCATAGATTCCCACTCACAATCTAGCCTTTATATGTGAGAAATGGGCCATTCTTTTAAGATAGAAAGGGCCATTGTCCTGTCTTTGAAATATCTCCTGTTTGGTACTCAGAGAAGATAAATTCGAGTCTTTCCTTAAATTACTTTTCACTCCGAACTGATGTGACATTTATCTCTGCAAGAGTGTTGACTGTATGAAAAGCTGAAGCTTGTTTAAAGAATGCTGCCAAACTAGAAAGATTGTAATCCATCTAATTACTGAGCGAGGATGTGCCAGTGCTGCAAACTTCAATTACCACCATTAAAGCATCAATTGAAAGCTTCAGCTGATTCCCAGAGAGTAAGACACTTCCAGACATTTCATGCATTATACAGATGTTTTCCTGTTCCTTCAGTCACTAATGGCTTGCTGCTTCGAACATTTGGGACTTCTGTAACATGAGAAGCAAGCTCCAGATGTAGAGGGATTTCAAGTGAATTCTGTCTCTTAAACCACATCTTGCCAATTGTTTCCCCAGTAGGAAGTGATGACCTCATGCTGGATGCCTTTTATTTTTCCCAAGTGTTGTAAGATAAATGTGCCCCCACCGGATTACTTACAATTCCTGGGAATCCACATTTCCATGGATATCAAAGGCACAGTGCTACAGTGAGTTCCCTGGGATGGAATTCTGCAGGCACACAGCTCTCTTTGTAGGCTTAGCTGCTAATTCTTAATATGTCACTATTGCTGTCCACACATTTAAAAAATAGCACCAAAATGTGCAAAAATGACCCTGTGTTTTGAGCAAAGCTCTGGAAATTTTGTGGGCAACACCTTCTGTGATAAGCTCCCCCTTGTTTCACTTTGACACAACTGTTAATAACTCATTTTGATTGATTCCCTTCTGGCAATTTGCTTTTAAGGTGAAGCTGGTTGAAAAAATCAAAAGATGAAAAAATCCTTCTGGAGTTTAACCTTTAAGAAAGCCTTGGACTTTAATAGCTGAGCTCTGAAGGAGGTTTCAGAATTATAAATCAACTTGAATCTAAAAGTCAAATGATTTTATTTTGGAGACATTGAGACAAAATAATTCTGTTTCCAAAAATGTCTCTTTTCAGATGCAAATCATTTGAGAGAGGTCACCAAAGTCATTGCTTCTGTGTCACTTACTTACGTTGCTTGCATTTGCCAAGGGCAAAAATTGCACCTGTGCAGAACAGCTCCAGAGTTAGATCAGCATTTATGGGCCACTCCACAGGACTTCAAGCACTGCTGACTTGTACCCAGCTCTCCAGAGAATATTCTACAGAGAGACTGTGATGCCAGGCAGAGGGCAACTGCAAGCTGAAGTCCTCTTCTACAGTATTTTGTTTTGTTTTCTTTGTTATTAATATTTTCTCCTTTAAGGGAAATTTTACCCTCCCTGACAGCCAAAAAGCAAGTATACTCTACACCAGTGTGGTTAATCCCCTCTTCTGATTTATTCTTTTATTCTTTGTTCTTAAATGAACATAAAGCTGATGCTTAACCTCAGGCTGTTTTTTGAACAGAAGAAAAGATGAGAGGGAGATTTTTCCAATATGTCCCATATGTGAACATCAGTCTCTAGGGACACACCCAAAGGAATGTGCAGCTTTACCTTTTCCAGGGGCTGTGATGTGGGAGTTGTGGCTGCAGTTAGTGTACCTTGTCAGTCCCAGGTACTGCCGGAGCAGATTTGGAAAACAAAGGAAAAAGCTAAAACTCTGAGGACAGTTTTCAAGTGTATAAGGCTTCATATCGTGGGCAGCTTCTACTCCTGCGCTATGGTCTAATGTAATAACAAATGTGGAAGTTATTGAAGGAATCAGTAATTACCTACAGGAAGGAGTTGGAACCAAATGATCTTTGAAGTCCCTTGCAACCCAAACAATTCAATGATCCTATGATTTGAATTTCCCCAGAACTATCTTGTCGTGTCTACAGAAGTGACTTCACCAGCTACATTTCATAGATACTGGAATGCCACACTGGCATAATCATACACTGTCAGTCAAAATTTCAACTTGAATTAGGTGAAAATATCAAAATAAGAAATTGCATAGGGCAAGTGTGCCCAACAGCTCTGCAAGAGGGTTTCTGATATCTAAATTGAACATGAAATAGTAGCTATTTCTAGCAATTAGGAGGTTGCTAGCAACTAAAGTTACAGCATGTAAGAAGCAGATGGAAACCATTGCATGGTAATTGCTACAGAGGGAACCTGCAAGTTATGAAGACATTTGTTAGCAGAATTGGCTCAAGAAGTTGGGTTGACATTAGTTGAGGAATGAATATTAATAACTTAAGCGCAGAAATTTAAGATTCATCTACCCCAGGATTTCTTCCTATAACATTCATTTGCTGTGATGTCTAAGGAGAAGGTATAAAAACATGTCAAGCATCCAGTTTCACTCCCCCCAGCATCTCTTCCCAGCTACTTCTGATAAAGAAGGTGTATGTGTATTTTTCATTGTCACTAATAACATTCAATTTCATAAATTTGCCTAACTGCTTTTTGAATTCACCTAAACTCTTGGCACTTACATGATCCTGCAGCAGTGGACTCTTTTTATTCAAGTTTTCTTTGAATGAGAAGGTACTTCCATTGGTTTAAATATTCTATCTGATAATTCATTACTGTTACTGTCTTCTAGTTCTGGTTTTGGGGGGAAAGAATGAATAATCATTCCCTACTCATCTACTCTTTGCCACTCACAGTTTCACGTTGGCTTCATCATATAGAGAATGAAAAGCATTCAGCCTAAATCTATATATGGGAAGAAAATGCATGAGTTGTCGTATTTCATTCTGCTGCTGATGGATTAAAGTAAAATAACTCTTATCAGACTGAAAACAGTAAGTGCAAGGTTTTGTGTTTTCAGCAGCTTGTGGCAGTAATGAAGATGGGTAGCTCATGGAGTTTTCAGGAAATCCTCATTTTGAAATGCATGCAAAAGCACGGCAGTCATTACAGGCTTCTAAATTTGAAATCAAGCTAAAGAGCACTACAGGGAGATGTGAGTGCTTCCACTAGGTGTGGTGGTTAAATCTACACTTCTTATGGCTCTGATGCTCTTCCCTGTGCTACAAATGTTATTCAGGACTGAAAATTTGCTGGGCTTATTGTATTTAGTTCAAGAGCACTGAAATGAAAATAACATGGCTCCCATCAGTAAAACAGAATTTAGTGTAAACATTCCAGGAAACTATTTGTTTACTTGCTGGACCATGTTAGCACCTATAAGTTAGTCAGATTGAAGCTACTTCTTGGATTCTACATGAAGTAGATACTGCAACAAACATCTCTGTGCAGACTAACTGCATGGGTGTTTACTCTTCACAGGCTGCTCTGAAACCTGAAATGAATTCCTTGTCTGTGAATCTGAGCTACCAGTAATGACTATGTCTTATACATACCTTGTGAGTAATCCAGGAACCACGTTCCTACTTATGGAAGAGAAAGTGCAAGTGTTGGCAAGAGAAAATAGGCCAGTAGAAGAAGAAGGTAGTTCTTTTGTGGGTGTGTCTGAAGTGCCTGGATAGGCATCACCTCAAAAGACCACAGGTAATGTAGAAAGTGAAGCAAGACCTTTGCATCTTACAACTTTTCATCTAAAGATTGTTCCAAACTATTAACTTGTGCTAGGCGTAACCCAAGGATCACAGGATTTTTTTTTCCCTTCCTATTCCCAGTTTTCAGGGCAACATATCCTCTAGAAAGAATAATAGGCATTAGGATCCCATTAATAGCTGAGGCCCCGCTGCCTCTGATCTCCAATTTGCTATAGTATTGACTTTGTTGCAGAAGAAAGGAAAATGGAGGTCCAAAAATCACCCATAGTGGATAAGGTAACTATTAGTTACACTGGCTTGTAACAGAAGGGAAGAACCTCAGTAATTTGTTTCTAAAACCCTGGATGGTCACTGATACTGCTATGTACTTTCTAAATTTATCACAAGATAATTTCCCTCGGTTGTGAAATGGATTTCCTTCACTGAATGGTGGGGATGGATTTCTCTAAGCTTCATAACTGATTGGTGCTTCCAGAGGTCTGTTGCTGTGTATTACACTTTTCTGTTTAAGTGCAATGAAAGGAATAGCAAGCAATTGCTGCCTCCTAGTTTATGGAGGAGTTATGTAAGCAGGTTTGTTCATTTTGTTCTGTCAATTTTAAGACTTGCATGTCTCCTCCATGCACTGTGATGTGTTTGCATGAAGTTCACAGCTGAACATTCACACTTATGTAAAAATGTGTGCAGAGTTATTACTTACAATGAAAGATTAAAACAAACAAACAAACAACAACAAAAAAAACCCCAACGCCTCGCTGCAAGTCATTAAGAAAACCAACTCACTGAGTAAAAAATTATCTCTGGAAAAGGAAACAGCCAATATAACTGCAAACTACCGGTCTGACCACTCATTTTTCATTCTTACAACCACAGAACATACAAGTAACAAAAATCCCCTATCTCAGAGATTAAAGGGGACTCAGACTAGCAGCTTATTTAAATGAAGTCGCCCAAGTTGTTTAAGGCTGAAATTCACACCTGTGCTGGCAGCCAGGCACAAAGATGGGGGCTGGGTCTGATAAGAGGCTCTGCAATCCCCTGGTTTTAGGCCCTGGAATAGAATTCACAATTGCTCAGCAACTTACCTCTGAAGACATGTTGTGCATACTTTGGATGTGTTCACGGAGCAGAGCCCTGGGCTGTGGCTAGAGGAGAGCCCTGACCCTGCATGAATCAACCTGGGACAGTGCTGGGCATGTGAGTGCCCACAGATTTTTCGAAGAAATTACACTTACAGAATGTGCAGGGGAGTGCTACTCTCAGTTTGAGATCTTCGTTCCCAAGTTCAGCTTAAGTCCTGTTCTAGATTCCTAAATCCTACATTGATTTTTGCTTGTGAGTAACATGTAAACCAGCATGGTCCCAGCCTTCTGTCCTGAGCTGAGCAACTCTCTGCTTATGGTAATAAACACTGACCACAGCAGGCAGAAATCTGTTGGCTCCTACACCCATGTCAGTCAGAGGGCTCACCACCTTTGCTGGGGGTTCTCCTGATTTGCATTGGTTTAACTGAATAACAGACTTTGGCTGGAAAGGGACGTGAGCAGCAAATCAGCTCCAGCACAGAAAAGGCTGAGATGGAGATAGGCTGAAAAAGGCATTAGAATAATAGAATCATTAAGGTTGGAAAGACGACTAAGATCATCTAGTCCAACCATCAGCCCATGCCTGCCACCATTTTAGAACCATGTCACTCAGTGTGACATCGACCCTGAATATCTTTGGGGATGGTGACTCCACTACTTCCCTGGGCAGCCTGTTCCAGCGCCTCATCACTCTTTCAGAGAAGCATTTTTTCCTAATATCCAACCTGAACCTCCCCTGGCACAGTTTAAGGCCATTACTTCTCATTCTATTGCTGCTACCTGGGAGAAGAGGCTGACCCCCACCTTACTACATCCTCCTTTCGGGTCATTGTAAAGCACAACTTAAAAAAGATCTTTCTGCTGCAGTTTGGGAGTCACAGCATATAGTTGTCTTTCATCTTTCTGGGCTTCTATCACTTATTTTAACTTGGAGAGAGAATCAGGCCCAGGATGATGTTTCCTTTATCTCTTAGTCCAAAAAAAAGCTTTGCTTCATAAGCATATTGTAGACTGATGCTACTTGGAAGGGTAGTGAGAAGCAAGATGCAGCAGTTCATCCTCTGGTACCAAGTCCTTTCAAGATGTTTGTTTGAGTTATCCATCCTCAGTCACTTCCTTTTAATTTCCAGCTCTGTATCTGTGTCAGCTAGCCAGGAAGACTGTGTCCTACAGATAATGCTAAGATGTCCCTTGCTGCTGGAGAATCGTGCCTGAGAAATGTTTCACTTGGTTCAATCAGCCCCAAAACTGCTGCTGATGAATTCAGCCCTTTGCTAATACTGTATGAAACTGCATTTCTTACAACCGCTGCCATTTACATAATGCAATATCCATATGGTGATTGTTTTATTTATGTTCCCCTCACTTCAAGGCAGAGCAACCAGCAGCTGGGACTGTGAGATAGAGGCACCCACCAGTTACTGGGCTGTGTTGTTCGCGGGAGTGATAAGCTTTTATCACTCACGGGGAGTTCGGATCTTGTCTGAGTGATAGCATCCATTCCTTGAAAACAGAACAGAGCTCTCACTGTTTGCTTGTCTGAAAGGAAAGAGTTTATAACCCCAGACTTTACAGTGACTGTGAGCTAAAACATGACATAGTCCAATTGTCTTAATTTCTTGACTCATTCTGTTCAAAGTCACAATACGAGCATTTGCTTCCTTTGCATCAAAAGAGTTTAATTGTGTTTGCGTTACCCTCTTGCCTGTATTTGCCACTGGAAGTCTTAAAAAATCTCCCTGTCTTATCTTTGATTCTGCTAATCCCTACCTGCCTGTATGCCTTTTGAACCAATTAAAGTGCAGTTTATGGTTTGCAAGAAGAAAAAGCGTAAAGGAGCAGCAACTCTTTTGGCTGTCATGTGTGTAACTACAGGAGATTTGAAGCACAAAACAGGAAAAAGGATTACCTCATTGGTTTGTTTCTGTTGCACTCTGGATTTCATACCAAGGGAGACAAAGTGTAACTGTTGTTTTGTTTTTGTAATTAGAATAACATTATGGGTTTAGTTATGCTATGGATGGGTGTGCTTTGTATGGGAAGTTCTGTGGTTAAAAAGGAAACAGGAGAATTTAAGAAAGTTCATTTTTAATTAATCTATAGAATTTTTTTTTTTTTTTTTTTTTTTTTTGCATGTGAACTCCTGATCATTTTAAAGGAATTTTATTCTTCTTCACAGAAATGGAAATTTGTCCCCTTTTCTTATGTTATCCAAGTAATTCTATAAGAAAACATAACCTTACAGTGTTTGGTTTTACAGTTCTGTTACTATGTTCATACATCTTTGTGATTCTACCTAGTGATTATGGCTTTATTGTGGCTTAACATTCAAGTTGTAAGAACTCATGTAAAGAGGTTGGGACCCTTAGTAGCAAGCCTAAAGCTGTAAAGGCTGTACAAAGCATGATGCTGTTAATTCATAAGGGAGACAGTTGCATTTGCTTTAGTAGCTCTTACTTTTTCTATGTCTCCACAATCACAGTCAGAATGGTGAGGTTCAGGCTGCAACAGATGTGATCCCAACCAAAGCTGAGCCCCAGTTCCCATCCTAGCCTCCAACTTCAGCTACTGAGTTTGCAGACATAAGGATTGCTTTTAGTGGCAGGTTGTCTGCTTTGGTGTAGTTTTTCCTTATGTTGTCTGTCTGCTCCCCTGTAAGGATATTTTGCAAAAGTATGAGGACCAGTTTTGCAGCAGCAGTGACACCATAAGATCACATGTGACATAAATGACACATCCTCATTTCTACAGTTAGGCTTAGGCTATTGCACAGTCATCCTACACCCTTAGGCCCTTGCAGCAGTGCTTAACTATGGCTGGTTATGACACTTTAAATTCTTATGAGGTCTCCATATGTTACCATGTCTCAAAACGATGTCTTCACAGCATAAATGATTTGACAACAGTAGTTTGACAACCTCTGTTTCATCCCTAGCCTAATTTCCAACACTTGGTAATTGAATTCCAATTATTTTTTACAATTGCTTAGAAGGATGAATTTTACTTTTAATATTCTGCACATTTAATATTAATAACATTGCATATAAGGTTTTTTTTTTTTTTAATGCAAACACTTATTTTCAGGGTACTCACTGGAGTTTCTGAATCATTGATGTACTCAGGGAACAGATCCAGATTTTATCCAATATTCAGATAGCCCCATGGTGTGTTTCATGATGTAAACTGCCCTTAGAAGGCTATTTATTCCTGTACATTTTCAGTCCGAATTGAAATATTCCTGGGAACAGCTAAATCTCACATAATTTTTTTTCCAAATAGGTGTTTGTGGCATATTAAAGGAAACATTTGTATTTCCAGTGTGAAACAGAAAGAGAAGCAAAATGCTTTTTCTAACTTGATTTTAGGGTGACATTTTCATAAGTGCTTATTACTGAGGTAGCCTCATTCTCGCCTGATGAATAGCTTTTGAGGGCTCCAGAAAAAAAAAAAAAAGAAAAAGAAAAAAGTGCTTGTCATGTGCCATGGTGACTCCTCTAAATTGGTTATTTTTTACTGCTTCTGCTATTGCAACATTTTTAACAGTTGAGGTGGAGCGGAAGAATGGAATGGGAAGGAAGTCATGTAGAGGCTGGAGTGGTATGCGTGCTCTTCTATGAATTAATTTATTGTTTGGCCAGGAGTGTATTCAACCAGTGCTAATTCTGTCTTTGGAGCTCTCCATTTGTGGGAGGCAAAGGGACAAGTTAGAGGTGCACAGTGATAGGATAAGGGGAAATGGCCACAAACTGAAGCATAGGATGTTCTGCACAAATGTGCGTAAGGACTTTGGAGTGAAGGTGACAGAGCACTGGCACAGGTTGCCCAGGGGGGTTGTGGAATCTCCTTTTTTGGAGACATTCAAGACCTGCGTGGACACCTACCTGTACAACCTGGTCTAGGTAGCCTGCTTTGGCTGGACTAGATGATCTTTAGAGGTGCCTTCCAACCTCTACAACTCTGTGATTCTGTGATTCAACAACTACCTCTGTAGAATAGAACAAATCATTGGAATATAGTAGATCCAACAATTTGTGTTGGATTTAGGAGGTCTGAATTAGGATACTCTCTGTTTTCATTAATAACAAAGGGCAATTAGTTCTTCCTTAATATTGTGAAGCACTGTCATGGTGAATCAGTTGGTACTGAGATGATGAGAGTATCACCGATACTTAGACTTAAAATGTAGATGGATAGAAATATCAGGCTTCAGTGTAACAAGCACTGTGAGGCCAACCAGCTGAGCAGAAGCGCACCTAAGAGAGCCCTGCTTTGATTTTGGTTGGAAAGATCCCTTTGACCTCTGATACTCATCTTGGGATGAGGATAGCAAGGAGCAGTGGTGGCAGGAAGGCAGGCAGACTGACAGGCAGGCTGCTCAGCACTGTGGGTAGCTCGGCTCAAGAAGGAAGGTGATGCAGTAATGCCCTCTCTCTGCAGAGCAGGGTTACCTCCAAGGAGTCATGCCTCCAGCAGCCTCCCGGGGCGTTATCTGCTTCTGATGCAGCCTCTGTGGCACTGCAAGAAACATCCTTCCACAGCAATGAAAGGAAAAAGAACAGTGACAAAAGTTAAAGAACAGTGACAAAAGTTAAAGTGCAGAACAGAAAAGGGGAGCTAAAAATCTTTCTCCAGACCACAGACAAGCCTAAGCAGCGCATCCAGAGCTCTCTGTGTGCACCCATCAATCCAGAAACAGAGGGTAAACCATGATCTAGGAATACAACTGTCAAACAAAATACATTTCTACACCTCATGTCAACCTCTGCTATGTATACTGACTTAAAGCTTCTGCTACAGGGGCTTTCTCTGTGACGTGGATACCCAGGGAAAGTCCTCTGCAAAGTGTTGTGTTTCATTGGATTGGATGAATAACAGGTTGGAGAGCAGGTGATTGTGTAGAGTTGGGTACCCAACTCTTCTCGAGTGTACAGAGATGGGTACCCAATGCTTTTCAGGCACATAGAGTTGGGTAACCAGCAACTCTCAGGCGTGCAGGATGCATACACATAAAAGAAACTAAAGGCACTTCAACTTAGATGTGAGATTTGCTTACTTAGAGTCAGGTTCATACCCACATTTAATGTTGACCTTTATGATTTTACCTTGAGGTAAAACTGAAATGCTTTTGCTGCACAGTGTTTTTACTGCATGATGCCTTGTATGTATTTCCCTAAAAAAAACCACAGATGATTATTAGCCACAGAGATAGAAAGATAAGCTCAGCACCGCCCTCAACTAAATAAGATGCACAGAATCAAGCATGATAGAAATTAGATGTATGTTTTGTTTACAGAAAGTTTTTAAATTTCTCTCACGCTAATAACAAGAAATGACACAGGGTGGGGGAAGAAATGTTTTTCTTGGTGTAGGAATACAGCTGAGACATTTTTGATGACAACGATTGATTGTAACACATTGAGATAAATGTGAATGTCTCCCACATAGAAACAGTATACATATAAGGCTGCCTTTCACTGTGGTATATATTCATTGGTTTCAAACACTCTGGTTATTTCTCAAAGGCCATAAATAATATCTTTTCTTAGTGGACCATCATTATGCAATCAATTTCTAGCTAGAGGTTTTTATGTCTTAAATTTACCCAACAAAATATATTTTCCATGAGATTTCAGATGTCTGTTTGTACTTCAGAGGCCTATAAAAATGCTGGAAATCTGTGACCTCTGGATATTTCCCATTTCACCTCCTACTTGAAATAGGAAAATCACCAATGTTAAATGGGATCAAGGGTAAAGGCAAGTTTATTTTAAAAGAGTAAATAATTTCTTAAAGTTTTCACTGTACTGGAAGTTGCCTTTCTACCTGAGTTTAAAGAGTTCTTGAGCTGAGCTAAATTCAGTAATTCCACCAGGTAATCGTTGTCACCAACCTATTGAGCAACAGCAGAATATGGAGCTCCTCGGGACAATACTTTCTATGGTGCAGGTATTGGTCACAAAAATTACTCTTGAGTTCTATTGGTGTCATTTGCATAAAGAAATGTCAGGCATCAGTAAACAGGAAGCTTCTTTTGGCAGAAACCCTATCCTGCTGCTGAAACATCTGTTCTGCTTGCACTGCTTCCCAGTGTCACAGCCTCAGTGGTGAACTCATCTTTTCGTATCTACAGCATCACATCTGAGCTGCTTTCACACCTTCTGATCCCCAGTCTGTGTGGCCTTACCTGAGCACCAGATGTTCATTTCTGCAACTGCTTTGGAGTTCATATACTCCTAAAGTCCGATGAACTAGCTCCTGCACCTCAGGGGAGGCTGAGCCCAGTCCGTCTGACAACTGTGTGAGACTTAGGCTCTGCTTGGCTCCTGCACACATCTGCCAGGGTTGCCTGATGGTGGACCTCAGTATTTCCTGTGTTTTGGGTTGGTCTGTATGGAATTAACATTAATATCATTCTTATTAAACAGGAAAAAATTAAACCTCAGTTAAAGCGAAGGGAAGGGAAGGGAAGGGAAGGGAAGGGAAGGGAAGGGAAGGGAAGGGAAGGGAAGGGAAGGGAAGGGAAGGGAAGGGAAGGGAAGGGAAGGGAAGGGAAGGGAAGGGAAGGGAAGGGAAGGGAAGCATGTTTGGTGAACAAGTCACCTCTCTTATCAACTCATATCTGAAATCTGATACGGGAGAGACAAGGAAGGGATCATTGCAGAAGATTGTTTTCCCTGCTGGATAAACATGGAAAAAAAGAGTGAAGAGGAAGAACTGAATAGTACTGCAATTGCAGGTAGAGAAGGGTAAAATTTGGGTTACTTTCTCGAAATGAATCCCCAAATTGATCTCTACTGCTAGCAATTCCAAGAGGCAACCTGGAGAGAAAACTGTGGTAATCTGCTTGGGTGAGATTTGTCAGTTAGGTTATGATCTGAAAACCTTATTTATAGATCAGGTTCTAGAAATCAAGAGAATTTTGAATGTGTGTGTTGGGCCCATCTCTAGAAAAGTAGAAGAAATTCCAGAAACTTTGGTTATTTCTGGTGCAAAGTCAAAGTTTTACATGCCTGAAGAGCTATGTTTCAGTTCTGGTTAGCAATAAGAACTCTGAACAAGAAAAACAGAAGAAACTTCTGTCTTAGAAAACCATAAAATTATCTTACAAAGTTTCAGGTGATCAGAGTAAACAATAGAAAGATGTGCTTGGAACAAACAGAGACATGTTCTCCTTTGCTTTCCCATTCTCATTTGAAATGCATTTCAGTCTTTCTGAGGCTCATCCTCAGAGGAAAGAAAAATACACATCTACTGAGGCAGCCTATTTCTCTGGTTAGGAAACCGGAGAAGCCATAGTTGCTATTTTTACAAGTTTGCTTCCTTCAGGGGAGAGATATCTTAGGGTGGAGGGGGAGGTAATGTGATCTCTTTTTCTATTTTTATAAAGGGCCTGGGGATGCACTGGGAAGCTGTAGATCTGTGCAGTTGAAAGTCTTCAGCTCCTCTTTTGAGATACTAAGGGAGGAACAGTTAGAAAAGCATGGCCTAATTAAGGATATCTAATATGGTTTCAGGAAGGGAAGGGCATGCCTCATTAACTGGCTGGAATTCTTTGAGGATATTGCTGCCGAGGGAGACAAAAAAAAAAAAAAAGGCTACTCACTGTGGGCATTGTGCACCTCAGTGGGCTGAGGGAATAAAGCTGTTAGGAAAGACTGGGGTTGATGCCTGCATTACAGAATGGGTAAAAATATAAGGTGAAATTAACTGTTAGTTAAACCTGAAGGGAGTGGAGCTATTTCTTAGTTTTTGAAATCCAGGGTGCATACTTGCCTTTTAATCTTTTCTTTAAAAGAAATTAAATTATTATTATTGGTATAATTGGCTTTTGTGATTCAGATGAATCTACAGCACTTGCAGATGATATTGTGCTACATTTGGAGGGCAATGAGGAAAATAGCTATTAGATACAAGTGGAGTTAAATGATTTTTAAAGTTTCTAGCACAACAGATAGTATACTCAATAAAGGTCAGATAAATGCAGCATCATGACACTAAGCCAAAGACCCTTGAACCAGGAGAAGGAAGAGGTTTGTGTATTGGCAGCTTTAATGTGGGAGTTGTGGGAGCTGCAGTTCCCAGATCTTTGCAGAAATAGTCTAAAATGCTTCATTATTCTTGAGAGAGGAGTGATATGAAGATGAGATTAATACACATTTTGTCTTGGGAGTGCAGAATTTCATGTGAAGCTGGTCAGTGCAAGGAGGATGAGAGCTCTCAGAGGAGCCAGTACTGAGATCTGACCATGGGGCTGCTGGGGATGTGGAGGCAAATTAATCATCTCAGCTAATCTTGCTCAGGGGATGGCATAGGACCAGTTTTTTTTCCCCAGTGGAAGACATGGGGCTGCTAGCTTGGTTGCCTGATAATCCCAGGGGCTGAAGGACCATCTGAGCATGATCTCCACCTGCAAATCCCCAGGAATCCACAATTAATGTCCATTTTAAATCGTAGAATCATAGGACATTTTAAGTTAGAAGAGACCCTTAAAACTCATCTAGTCCTAATCCTCCGCAATGAACAGGGACATGTATTGCTATAACAGGTTGCTCAGAGCCCCATTCAGTTTGACCTTAAATGTATCCAGGGATGGGTTATTCACCATCTCTCTGGGCAACCTGTTCCTGTGCCTCATTACACTCCCCATAGAAAACTTCTTCCTTATATCCAATTTAAATCTCTCCTCTTTTAGTATGAAACCATTTCTCCTTGTCCTGTCACAGCAGACACTGCTGAAGAGTCTGTGCCCTTCTTTCTTACAGTCCCCCTCTAGATACTGAAAGGTCTTCCCAGACCCTTCCCTTCTCCAGGCTGAACAGCCCCAGCTCTCTCAGCCTGTCCTTATAGGAGAGGTGTTCCATCCTGTGTATCATTTTTGTAGCCCTCCTCTGGATGTGCTCCAACTGAAGACTCCACATCTGGACACAGTAATACAGGTGAGGCTTCACCAGCACGGAACAGAGGGGCAAGATAACCTCCCTAACCCTGATGGCCACACTTTTGATGCAACCCAGGATATGGTTGGCTTTCTGGGCTGTGTGGGCCCATTGCTGCCTCATGTGAAATCCTTTTCAGCAGAGATATGTTCTATACTTACATCCCCCAGCTTGTACTGATAGTGGGGATGCCATGATCCAGGTGCAAGACCTTGCACTTGGATTTGTTAAAAATCATGGTGTTCTCCTGGGCCCACTGCTCAAGCTTGTCTAGGTCTGTCTGAATGGCACTGGGTCCCTTGAGTGTGTCAACAAGCTTTTGTCATCTGCAAACTTGCTGAGGGTGCACTCCATCCCTCTGTCAATGTTTTTGACGAAGATGGTAAAGAGCACCAATCCCAATAGTGACCTCTGAGGGACACCACTCCTCACTGATCTCCATCCAACATGAAGCCATTGATCATCACCCTGTGGGTACAATCTCACAACCAGTTCCTCATCCATCAAACAGTCCACCTATCAAATGCATATCTTTCCAGTTTGGAGAGAAGTATGGTATGGGAGACCACATCAAAGGCTTTACTGAAATCCAGATAGATGGCATCAGTGGCTCTTCTCTTGCACACTGACAGTACACAGTTATGCCATCATAAAAAGCAGCACTGTTGGTCAGGCAGGATCTGCCCTTGGTGAAGCTATGCTGGTTATCCCGTATCACCTCCCTCTCTTCCATATGCCTTAACAAAACTTCCAGTAGGATCTGCACCATGATCTTCCCTGTCACCAAGTCATCCTTTTTACCCTTCTTAAAAATGAGTCCTTTATTGCCTTTTTTCCAGTCACCAGAGACTTCACCTGACTTCCTTGACTTTTCAGTTATCACTGAGAGTGGCTTGTCGACTATGTCAGACTTTTCCCTCAGGTCTCTGAGATACAGAGTATTCTTCTGAGAGGGTGTTCTTACAAATTCTCAGCCACTTGGAGATTCCTTCACAGCCTGGGAAAATTCATGTTTTTAACCTGGCTATGCTCTTCATTGGTTGCAGAAGATCCAGTCCCTCAATTTTCTACATAACTGGTAATTCCATGTTGCTTGCTAAAACCTTGTACCATGTTCTTATGGTTGCAAGAAACAGACTGGACTCTGAGAGCTCATATGAGAAAACAGAAACTGCCTCGTGAGTTATCGGAGGTTTTGTTCTCTTCTGAACAAAGAGAAAAGCAGGTACTACAGAGAAGAAAATACAATAATCCTTTATTTTCTTTTAATACGAAAGTTAATGAGCTTTGAAGGTACCTCACCTATATGTTTCTTTCAACAATGTCCTTCTGTAGTTTGGCACAAGATTGGGCCCATATCACTCTTCAGATATGAGAGGTTGGGCCCCTGGAGCTGATATTATGCCTGTGAAGTAGACAGCATCCAGGAGAAGGAGTCTAGCTGTGTTGGAGGGAGGTCAATCACAGATGAGGTCTGCGTAAAGCTCACATTGAGCATCACCTCATCCCCTCAGCTCTACAGGGCCAGCTTGCAGTCAGGGCCCAGGCCATTCCTAGGACTGCTCTGCCCACCAAGGCCATGTGAGGGTAAGATGCAGCATAAATGCCATTTCTTGTAAAAGGTGCTTGACTAGTGCTCCTGTGTTTATCCATGGACTAGTTGTAGAAAGTGAGGGAGATGTAGCCAAGAAACTTCTTGAGTGTTTATCCTTGTTTTATGATTTGTGCCATGGGAAGGGCTGTTCTCAAGGACCAGATTCTCCCCATGACTGTACAAGAACTGAAAACAAAGACTGCCTCCTGCAGAGCTTTAGATGTGGGCTAGAGATAGGAGCAAGCAGCCAGCAATGCTGGCCAGAAATAGGAGGGAGAACATTGTGAGAAGGCACAAAGATAGAGACAGTGAGTGTGACAGGACACATTCTTGGATAGCTACTCAGCTGTCATTCACAGTTTTAGAGTCTTGCAGAGCTAAAGGATTTACCTCTAAGACAAGAAGCATACTTGAGTTTCCAGAGGTTATCTAGTTCTTGATCTGTGGCTTAATGCGAGCAGCGGGTTATTACCTGCAATGACTGCTCTGCAAGGAACGCATCTGGCTTTGGGGAAATGGAATATTAAGTTAATGTTGGCTAAATCACTTCACTGGTGAGAAATTAGGTCAAATTTTGTGTTAAATGAGTTTTGAGGTGGAGGAGCTTAAGTTCCTGTGCACAGATGTGTTAATGTCCCCTGTTCTCCTAGCATCAAATTGCCCATGGGAAATATCCTAAATTTTAAGTGACCGAGCCAGACATTAGCAAGCAAGTCAGAGACTATTATCTGTTCTTAACATATTCATTGGACTGGGACTCCAAGGTGTTATTTGTGCAGGAGCTGTGTGAATACACTGGACAAAATAATACTCTGTAGGTTCTAAAGCTGAAAGTAGAGCCAATCTACTTAGCTATAGTCAAAAAATGTTGTACTATCAGCCTAGGATAGGCCAAAATTTTTTTCAAAAATACAAAACTGATAAAATCCTTACATGGGTTACACATTGCCTCGAAGAAAATTGGGAAAGCGGTAGACTTTTTAGACTGAATTGCTTGACCACATCTTCAGAATGTTATACCAAAAAGGGTACAAGCACATACATTTGTGCTGTGAAAAACCGTATGTCTACCAACAATGAAAGAAAAAATTATGTTGAACATCCATTTTCCCATCTGAATATGAGATGCTTTCTGGTCTCACAGCTCAGCACATTTTGCACACCAAAATGCATAAGAAATTTGTGTTTAGCCCACATCAGTGTTAAAATCCCAGAGTCCTAGACGAGGTCCAGCAGTTGCTAAGAACTGGAGCACAAGATATCTATAGATAAGTGAGTTTAAGCCCAGGGATCTGCTGTGATATTCGCAGGTCACTTTCCATCTCTGCCTCCTTCCAGTTGCAGCTGTATGGCTCCTGGACAGTGCTGCTTGTTTGTGTAGTGCCTGGCACGTTGTGCTTCCAGCAGATTTGCAGGCTGCTGTGTGATCTTGTGATATTATTAATATCACAGCATTATAACTGGACCATTCTACTCTGTAGTTTGTTCTTCTATAAATGATTTATAAGTTTTATGCATTTTATATGTCTCTCATTAAAAATGCATTGAAAAATGCTATCAAAATACCATTTTGTGAGGCTCAGGTTCTCTTTATTCTTGTTACAGCCATCTGCCATTAAGCTTTAATAACTGACTGATTATAATTTATTAATTTATCACCTGTTCTTTATACAGTTGGATAAAATAATTGTCAACCAATGTGAAATGGCCTCCCATTGTGTTATTAATCCCCAAAGCAATTAGAAAACCCCCTGATTGAACAAGCCATTGAAAATGGCCAGTAACTCATGTTAGAAATGATCTGCAGTGCTCACATCAGCACACATAGTGTGTGACTGGTAATAGGGTTTCTGTCAGCAGCATGGATTTGAAAAGGGGCAGTTCAACTAGAGAAGCTTTTATTTTTATTTATTTATTTTATAATAAGCTTGGAATTCTAGGGCTGATGATGTACATGTAGGCTCCAGCTTGTCTTACGGATTTTCTGAGCATAGTATGAGGAAGGTGACACAAACTTGGTATATATGTATTGCATGAATGCTTCTTAAGCCTGTTTTGGAGAGATTTCAGCCTCTACTACACTCTCCCAAGAATGAGGGGTAATTTAGGGATAGCTATAAATACCAAGTCATTTAAGAGATTGCCTTCAGTCAGCTTTGGATGAAGACACCAGACTTCAGTATCTCTTCTTTGATTTTTATCTGCCCAGATTCCAATATATGTGGGTGTTTGTGGGCTTTCTGATATGGATATTTACAGTATGCAAGAAGACATGGAGCCAATGGTTTGTTGAATTCTACAGCTGTCATTTAGCAAAGACATTTGCTTAGTTTGAAAGTGAGAAGGAGATATGCAGGCTACCCCAGATGTGAAGGAGCTTCTTATCTCCTGCCTTTTTGCAGTGCAGATTTCCAGCTACCTGTGTTACAGTGCCTCCACAACTAATAGTCACATTCTGGTAACACTATTTTTGATGTCGTTTGAACTGATTTTCTGATGAGAAGGAAAAAAATGCCACTGACATCACTTGAGAGAGCAGAGCCACACTGCTGAAGAAGCTGCAGATGTTTCTTTGTCCTAAATGAAGCTGCCTGGCACCTCTTGTGTGTGTTCAGGCACTGGGGATGTACCATGCTGCCAATTACAGCAGTATTTTCTTCCAGATTGCTTGAAGTGGTTTGGGAGAAATTTTATTTAAACAAAACGATTACAAAGATCTAAAAACTGCCAATATTTTGCTATTGAAACAAGGCTCTGGGCAGGCTCAGGAAGAGATTTTTTTGTCTCCCTCTTTTGTATTGAAATACCGTGTAATTAATAGATCTGTGCATTAGTGCAGTGTACAGAATATGGAGCACGAGAAACTCTTAAGTCTTCCACCTATATTATGCTCCTTCTGCATGATCGTAGGATAGCTGAATTACTGTTTTTCCACCAAACTTTTCTGCGTATCTTTGCTCTTCCATTACAGCATTTTTAACTTCTCAGCTGAAATTGGAGAAACTGACAAAGAGAACCAGAAAAGCTGGCTATGGACAGATCATTTTGGGAGAATTGTAATTCCTGCTACTGGGAGCCCAAAGCAGAAGTAAGGAGGCTATTTTTTATATTCTTATACTATTCCTGGCTTTCTTTTTTCTTTTTCTTTTTTTTTTTTTGGGGAGTAAAAAATAAGAAGAGATTTCACGCAAATGTGCTTGACAATGTCCAAGACAAATGTGAAGATCTAAGAGTTTCAGAAAATAGAGATAAAAGTACAGTGAGTTATTTGTCTCTAAGCTCAAAACACTATTCCACTAGTGCCTCTCTTTAATGCCTCCACAGATAAAGTCCTGTAGAAAAATAAATAGAAATGGTGCAGCCAAACATAAATGTCTTGCACTAAAGGCACACACCTTTGCCTACAGGACTGTCAGTTGGAGTAAGAATAGAAGAGATCTTCCACCTCTTCCCACCTGCACTGAGATCAGGAGAGTTCTCTGCATTATTAAGCTATGGTAATGATGACAACTTCTTCAGCCTAGCTTGCAAGTGAGTGTTCACCCTCTGACAGAGTACAGACCACAGTAACCCAAACAGATTTTTCCAAGTTTTGGAACACTCAGGTCTTCTGGAGACCAGATCTCAGCATCAGTTTGGGATCTTCTGAGTATGGGAACAAATTTTGGCAAAGAATCTTATCCAAGCTAGTAGAAAAGTCATTTTTCAAACAGTAGATTGACAGCTTTGCTGTTTGTGTTTTCACTACAGGTAAGAGATCTCCAATTATGGTTAATCTCAAATGTTAATTAAGCCACAACATGTGCAGAAAAGTATCATGGAAGGAAGTCCATGTTCAAATCAGGACTAAATTAAATAGTCCATGTAACAGTCCTCTGTGGCTGTACTGTCTGCAAAGTTCGTGATCACTCAGAAAACTTCACAGCTGAAGTCTGTATCATAAAATCTCCTGAGGTTGTGCTACTGGCCTTTTCCCTCATCAGAATCTTCATCTAAGAAAGCTGTCATACTCATGACACAGTTTCAGTGTGGGGGCCACTGCAAACTTTGGTAGAACCATTTCCAATCATGCAGGAAGATAATTGTTGCAAAAATGTGGGAGACTTCATCATAGAGCTAAACTCAAATTTGCAAATCTTGGTCATATTCCACGCACATTTTTTACAACATATGCATTTGTGTGTGTCATTTAACTCATCAGAACAGCATCCTATATATAATATAATTCTATATTTTATTTATTATGAGTGTTATGATAAAATTGAGAGTGCTTGAGTATTCAAAGCCTGTAGGAAAGATGTTGAAAGACTATGCAGAGCAGAACAAAGCAATCCTGGTACATTCTTATCTGTAGTATCTGCTGGGAAATGTTTTCAGAGTAGAATATCTAGGAAAAAACACTTCAGTTTTGCTTATAAGAACACTCCAGAAGTGGCATGGGAGTGAATTTATCATGCAGTACAGAGAATCAGAGAATCGGAGAATCAAGACCAAGGGTGAGTTAGAAAGTGAGATGATGATGTAAGCATCCCACCCAGGTCAGTACATGCAAATTGAGGGGCACATAGAGGTCTGGAAAAGTGTTGGGGAACACAGTATTCAAATGCAGTGACTACTTCTTCAACAGTGAAATAGTGTTAGTCCATGTGAAAACAGAGTCTGAGCTTCAATTGGTAATCCTGCTGTGAACAGAAAGCACACACCCAGGTTTGGGTTTCTCTGGAAGAGACAACAGCTTCACCTGAGTAACTTTGGAAGTGAAGACAACATCTGAGGCACAAGATTGATTATTTATTTATTTATCTATTTATTTATTTATTTATGTGGGAAAAACTATCATTAGCTGCTTAAAAGAATAGCAATAGAATAGTTAATACTCAACACCTAACTTCATTTTTCAAATACTGAGTACTTGATTTTGTTAACAGCTTCTCAGTCATGTTTCATCTCTCCTTCTTCAGGAAAGTCTTGTGAAGGTAATCTGTTTAACAAAGCTGTGCCATAGCCTGGAGTATGAGGACAGTGAAGATCTTCCTGAAAGCCATTTGCGTCAATTAGCTCTGCTACGAGTATCTGTTCGCCTATGGGACAGGCTACTGGCTATTATCACTTGTAGTGAAGACCATTATTGATAGGGAAAGTGATAAGCTTTTTCTTATGTGAAAGAGTTCACCCAAGAGTGCTTAAGCCAAAGGTTTCCTGGTAGCCTCTTCAGTAGGTAGGTCAATTTATAAGAAAATGTATTTTATTTTCCATTAAATTTTCTATAAAATTTTCCTTTTCACTTAGATGCCTGAATTAATACACTGCAGTTTGCTGTTACGACTTCCAGGCTCTGATGAGCACAAGCAGTGTCACCTCCTCAGGATGCTATCCAAGATAGAATCACAGTGGGATAACTACCATCAAATGGGGTCAGCAGTCCAGTTCTGACATGAAAAGTGCATTGCTGACATCTACTGCAGTCTTCTGGCTTTTTTCCAAGGTTTCTCCTCCAGCTGAAATCCCAGCTGGAAACAGGGACGAATATAACATAGCAAATGCGCAACGTAGCTAATTAGTAATTAAAATATCAGGTAATTAATTAAAATATAGCAGGTACTATCACATGGAATTTAAAATGTCCTTCTGAATTCAGCTTCTGAAAGGTGCAGACATATCCAATGAAATGACAGCACCAAATAACAAGGTTTAAAATATGTGTTTGTGACAGATGTATTAGAAACAGGGTTTAGAGAGGAAGAGAATCAGGTTTAATGGACTCTGACAAAATTCCATCACAGTGAGTCACATTTTAATAGAAACAGAATGAAAGAAAGCAAGGGTGGGGAAAAGACATGGGTGAAAATCAGAGGTCACCTGCATTGTGATAACTGAAGTTTTGGAAATGAATCATCACACTAGGCAGTGGAAGGTTTCACCTCAGGCTGTGACAGGAAATGCAGTACTCTGTGCAGAACATTTCAGGCTCTCGATCAGTTGCTATTGATTGGGAAAGTACAGTTGCACCCAGAAAGTCTTAGCTTCTCTCTCATTTTCAGTTCGACAGAAAGGAAAATCTCAAGCAGCCATTTTCAGCTTCTCTTTCTCGGAAGAAATGGGGAAGGTGGGAGGGGAGTTCACAGGGGGAAGACACAAAACTTACAGTTTTAGTCACATATTTAATTAAACCTCATACTACCAGTGTCCTAAAACAGAGAAAAACAGAAACAAAGCCACCTTACTTGAAAGAAGTCCTTATGTATGTCTGAGAGAGACCCTCAGGGAGATCCTTCAGAAAGACCCTCATTTATTCACAACATAGCTATCAAGTGAATTCCTGTCATGGCATGAAATTTCCTGGGATGGGACTTGACCAGAAGATGAGCTTATTTCTGGAGTCTATAAGACAAAGGATTCCAAAGTTCTTCTGCCATGCACAGGCAATATTGCTGTGGCTTCTTCTGGCTCTGTGACACACTGTAGCACAAGTCAGAGTAGCTCACACCTCATCAGTTGTAAACTTATTTTGGTAACTCTTGCTCATATGTATCTGGATGTGTTTGTATGAACATACAGAGAACAAGCCAACACATCTTCTTGATGTGGTACAACCTGGTATAGGTTGTACATCAAAATAAACATGGTCTGCAGGTTGAAGGAAGTGATCCTGTCCCTCTACTCTGGTGAGACCTCACCTGGAGTACTGTGTCCAGATACGGAGTCCTCAGTATAGGAAAGACATAGACCTCTTGGAGTGCATCCAGGGGAGGGCCACAAAAATGATACAAGAGATGGAACACCTCTCTTAGGAGAACAGGCTGAGAGAGCTGGGGCTCTTCATCCTGGAGAAGAGAAGGCTCCGAAGAGACCTGATAGCGGCCTTTAGGTATCTAAAGGGTGACTATAAGAAAAAAGGAGAGATACTCTTCAGCAGTGTCTGTTGTGGCAGAACAAAGGGAATTTTTTCAAACTAAAAAAGAGAAGATTTAAATTGGATAAAAGGAAAATGTTTTCTGTGGAGATGGTAATGAGGCACATGAACAGGTTGCCCAGGGAGGTGGAGCATGCCCTATTCCTGAAGACATGCAAGCTCAGACTGACTGGGGTTCTAACCAACCAGCTGTTGCTGTACATGTCCCTGTTCACTGCAGAGGAGTTGGACTAGATGACCTTTAAGCATTCCTTTCAACTCAATTCTACGTTTCTGTGAGCTCTGTGAAGACCTCAGCAGCCCCGGGAATGAGGTCAATATATATGCCTTAACACCATTGTATGTGGTTGCAAGTGTCTAGTATGTCTTTGGAGATAAGTTTATCTATGAACAGGCAAATGCTGTATGATGTCTCTCCTGATTCAGGTGTCTCTATACTGTTGTTTATCTCACATTGTGGATGTGTCTAGTATATGTTTGAATGCTGATGAATGATGAATGACAATTAAGTGATAGGTACAGCAACAGTAAACATTTCCACTTTGCTGGGGAAGAACTGGATCTTACACACTGGTAAACACATGCTTACTTACGTATGTTACTGAAGAGTAGTGCCTCCTATTTATTTCTATAGGCACTACAACAGATACAAAGAGCATGATAACACTGATAGAACAAACTCTGACCTACAAAATACCATTTTTCAATGCAGTCACCACTAATATCACTAGCGATAAACAAGAGCCTGCATATCACACTTGCAAAAATCCACCCACTGTCAATGTTGCCACTATTGAAATGCATCACCTATCACCTCACTATACTGACATCCACAGCTTAGTCTCTATAAATGTTCAACAGGCATTGATGAATGTCAATGGGTGCCATTTTTTCCACATGGAGGGATTCAATGACACCCCTTTTGCTTCATCTGAACTCCCATATCAGTTGCCATTCTGTCAGACTGTCCCTCTCCTGCCATCTGTTGCACTGCAAAAAAATATAGCAATATTGGTGGGAAGGTTCAACTTCTATTGCCATACCACCAACATTTGCCTCTGATGCTGTAGGCCAACATAATAAAATAGGAGATATTACTGTAAAAGCAGCCCTTGGAGGTAAATATGTTCCTGTGCTTGTGAAACCCCAGCAAATTAGGGCACTGTGCCCATTTATATCATGTGGGCTTCACTGCTATTTCGTATGAGATCTTCACCAAAATATTAATACGTGTGCAGTCACTTGTGTGCAGATCTTATTGGTACACCATTTCTTTCACAGAGGAGTCAAAACTCTGGGAAAGTCAGATAAGATCATAGTTTGAGGATATAGTTTTAACAGAAAAAACAAAACTCTCCATGTATGAGGAGAGAAATTTACCCATTGAGTTGATACAGAAAAAAAAGCTATTAAAACTCTGAGAAGTAGAATTTAGACACTGAACCAAATTTTCTTGTTTCCTTATTTTGTGCTTAAAAAAACTTATGAAATTATATGCAAAACAAGAATTAACAAATCTCTACCTCAAAAGAAGAGTCTAAAACAAAAGCGGAACCCCCTCATCTTCTGCCACTCTTAAAATCCCCCAGTATTTCCTGCATTTGATTCATGTGAGATGAAGCATTGAAAAGCTAGGAAATTCCAAATGTTATGGTATCTCATGGTTGTAGGAGAGATGTGTCATATTTTCCTTGTGAAAGGGAACACAGAATATCAGATTGTTATTAATAGATGCTATTAAGTATGAAGAATGTCAAGTGCAATGGTTAATGATGTTTGAGTGACTGTGAAATGTTAAATGTAACTTTTCTAATTTGAAAAGTATTTTGGAGCCACCCAGCTGTCGATGACTTCCTTCAGCTGAAAAGCCCGCAAAGCAAATCACAAACAATTCTAAACATTTGGTAATTATATTAACTACACAGTTTATCATGTTTCTGTGTTTCTTGTGCAGGCAGTGCATGTGTGAGGAAATTCATACAAAAAAAAACTATTCCCAAAAGAGTCTCTTGGCTCCGAGCATCATCTAAAGCTGTGTACAATATGCCTGTAGATGTGTAAATGAGATAGAAAACTTGTTTTGATCTCCGAAAATTAGCCAGTCTTGGGCATAGCCAAAACAAGTGCTACCAGTCCTATGGTGACTTTTTGCTCTAAGGAAGTGAGTGGTGGTGTAAGCTGGAGGTGGTGGTGGGATGCTGGATAAGGGTTTTCTACAGCATGGTGGTACTGGCAGGAAGTTACAGAATCACGAAATCATTTGAGTTGGAAGGGATCGTTAAAGATGATCTGGTTGAATTCCTCTGCAATGATCAGGGACACCTACAACTAGAGCAGGTGCTCAGAACTCCATTCATCCTGACCTTGAATGTCTCCAGGGATGAAAGCATCCACCACCTCTCTGTGCAAACTGTTCTGGTATCTCACTAAAGCAAGAATCTCTGACTCTACTTTAAAACACAACCAGCTTTTGGTATTTGTGGGAAAGAGGAAAAATCAGCCAGTAATTTGTAGCCTTTTCATATATAAAATAGAAAATTTTGTACATTTAAAGTGAATTTTCAGGTTGTTTAGAGGCCACCCAAAGATCGACATCCTAGTTAATTAGCATTCAGGTACATCTTAAGTGCAAGAAGATTGAAAAGAAGGAATTGAGCCACTGAGCATAGTCGTGGGACCCTTGTCACTGACACACTAGAGCACCTCATATGTTACTCTTCACACTCTCCAGAGGGAGTCTTAAATACAGATGAACCATGTTGCAGAACCTGTAACTCAGGAGAAGTGAGAACTGATGTCTCCAAAATCCTTCACTGGTCCCCCATTGAGTTAACCATCTTCCTATTGTTAGTCTTTCAGGCTATGATGCTATAAACTTTTACCTTTTAATGGGATCATCAGATTGTGTCTGTCTTACCAGAGCTGATCTATGCCATGAGTGAGAGCTGAGCCAGATGTGTGTGGTGCTGAATGCGGGAGGGGTCTGGCATGAACACTGCAAAAATATTTGAATAGCCTCTATGTTAATATCTATTAATTTTAAAATGGTTAAGCTTGTAGCTGTTATGGTTGGAATTTGGAGGGTTTTTTTTTTGCTTTTGTAGATATCCCTATATTATAAATTACATAAGATTTCCTGCTTCACTGGTATGAATATTAAAGAAGATTTAACATTAGAGTTTTATATAATTAGTATTTACTGAGATGCTTCTGAAAGCTGGCAGCTATTTTGTAAGTAAAATAACAAGTAACAACACTATTGCTCTTTTTTCATACCAAAAATTGAGTTTAGATAGTTTATACATAATAAATGGTGTTATGACTGGAAAATATTTCATTATATTATATTAATACATCTGAATAGGCATGGATCATGTCACACACAGTTGTTAGGTTCATTGTTAATCAGATCCCTCTCATTAACATACTGTAGTTAAAAATGAAATGCCCTGTAACTGACTGTGTAATGCAAAGCGTAATTTCTGAAGCTACTTTATTATCCTGTCTAAGTAACTTGAAATTGCTTATTTAATTGAATATTCAGTCCCTAAAATATATCCTCACCATTCTGCTGTTAACTTCACAAAATGTTTAAGGACAAGTACAGCCGCATTGTCCTTTAGGGAGAAGGCTGAAGTTATTAGCTATTTGAGAGATTCTGATCAGCAAATGCCAAAGCTAAACTTGTCACAACTGTCCTTACAATAGCTGAACTTTCCACCTCCCCAGGAATGGCCTGTCTTGTTACACTTATTCTACCTGACCTACTTTTCAGCTCTGCACTTACAGATGCTAAAAAAATTCTGAGTCTCTAGAATGAGGACAGAAATAGCTTTCATAGTGCTGAATCAACACAAAAACGATCCACGGCTGGGCACCTCTGCCTCCTGCTTTCCACAGAAGGGATTTTCCTTTGGAGCCCTGGACTGTTTCTATCTGCACCTCTCACTGGCTGAGGAATTTTATTATGAGGAAGAGATGCACAGAACTCACGAAAGGCTATTTAGTTGATGCTATGAAGGTAAAGAAAATAGGAACGAAAATCTACTGTGCTGCAAATATTCAGTAGAAGTTAGTAGTTGTTCATCCTCCTGAACTGTCTGTGTTTTCACTGAGCTCCAGAGAACACAGCTATGTATAAACTGTTATTGTAAAGGCATGAGGTCAATCCCAGTCACATCTTCATCCAAAAAGCCTACCCCCAGATAGCTCTCCTGGGCAGTATTCTGGCACAGTTCAGGGGCAGATCAAGTCAACAGCTTTGCAACAGGCAGGCTGACTCAGTGGTGCTGCTAGGAGAAGGGGGAATCTAGCTGTCTGGGCATCAGCCATCCCATCCTGAGACAGCCTCTGGCCTTTTTACTTAGTATAGACATAGCCACAGAGACTTGGCATCGGGATACTTAATGATAGCAACATCCTGTGCATTTATTTATGTGTCTGACTAGGGCAGTGATAAATATGGTTTTAAAACCTCTAACAAATTGGCTTGTTTTTTCCTCAAACAGCAATTAGAGCTCAAACAGCTCTTAGAATACATGTCCACACGAGTAATATTATGTAGGACCATTTTCTGGCACTGGGCTCACATGTCCCATCTCCTATGGCTAATCTGTTTTATCATACCAGAAGGGTTGACTACATCCAAATTGCCTATTGGGAATGATCTTTTGCCAATGGTAGCCTCTAAAATGTACCTAGGGATATTTTTTTCCAGAGAATGAATGAACCCAAACTATTCAGGGAACATAAACTGTGATCAAGCTCCCTTGCCTGGATCTTGTCTTTATTTCATTTATTGACACAAATATTGCCTGAAAGATCCCAGAAAGTTCTTGATTCTGTATAATTATTACTATCACACTAAGTAGCAAATTACATCCCTTGAAGGAAGAAGGTAAAGATTATCACTTCTCCTGTACAACTTGGTAAGCTAAAAACCTGTAGAGCCAAATGTTCAGAACTTGGTGGAAGTTATCCCTTCCACCTTTCATACAGTCAACATTACAGATTCTTTCTGAGATTTACAACAAGTAATTTCTATTTTGAAAACTATTTTGGGGCTGAGTACAGTAACAACTTCTCCCACTGAAGATATAGTTGACATTAGTAGGAAATTCTTTATTCATGTGGTGAGATGTAGGAACAAGTTGCTCAAGAAGTTGTGGATGCCCCATTGCTTTAGGTATTCAAGGCAAACTCTGCCCAAGGCATGGAGGTTGGGACTGAATTGTTTCTCTTTCATAGAATCAAATCCAAGACATTCTATGATTCAACCCCAGCCATTTTGTGATTCTATGATATGTTTCAAAGTATGGGTTTGTTTGCCTCAAAGAAATAAGTTTTGTCAAAAGAAGATGCTGGAGTAGTGGAAGGGTGTTCATGCTGATCCAGAACCTGGTATTGCTAACAAAGAATGGCCATGCTAGTTAGCATGTATCAGCACAGGTTTCTTGTGTCAACATCACCTTCTTGTCAGCACTACTACTAAATAGCTATTTCCCCCATAGCCAAATCCTTTCACCTCTTCATTCATTTGGCACACTGTAAAATAAAGGATACACACTTCAGGTCTCCAGATTCAACTGTGAAGCAAAGAATCAACATGAACTTAATCCACGTTCTAAACAAGTACAATTTTTTTTTCCAGCAAACCTATGACTTATAGGCAGCTTTTCATCCTCAATGGAATTGCTCTACTTTTAGAACTTTTGCATATGTGTACTTCTGCTAAATCAAACTACTGTATAGAGGAACTAGTTTTTAATCCCGAATTTTTACTGGAAATCAAGAGGAAGTACTGTCTTAGCAATAGTCAAGTCCTCTGTTTCTTCTCCTGTGCTGAACCAGCACTTTGTAATGAATACATTACCAAAGGACAAATGCTTCATTTTTATACAGCAGCAAATCTGCATTTTTCAGAGCAGAACCACAAAGGTGTGAATTAGTGGAGAGGGAATGTGGTCCTCCGGTAACAGGATTCCACTACCATCTGCTGGTACGAGAACCATGGATTTACCTTGAACCCCCTCCAAACATGTATTCTGCCTATGGGAGGCAGTTAAGAATATTTTTAATTAATTACTCATGTCAGTTAGAGGCACTCTGCTAATACTAGTCATATCTTAACAAATGAACTCCTCACACCTTTCTGGATCAGATTCAGTCAGTGTGGCTGAGTTTCTAGTATGTAAACACTTAAGTGTTCAGACATCAAGGTCCTACATGACTAGTGGCATAAGCTGGTCGTATCTTGGAGTGTGAGAGTGCAAGCAGCTTTGCAACATGAACACTTGGGGCAATGTGATTCCCTTCTGACAGATGCAAAACTCAAAAGAGTTATTATGTGACCAGATCTTTTTCAGCTGTAATGACAGATCCTCAAAGAGTCAGTTCCCAAAATGTCTGTGGACTTCTGGTCATCTACAGAGCATTTGATAGAGCTAGTGCATTTTATAAGCCTTGATTCTGCAAAGTGGATTTTAAATTTTTCACTTCTTCTGTAGTGCCATTGACTTTAACGTTCGCAGAGTTTACATGCTCAGTAGAACTAAGGTCATATTGCTGAATCTCTTCCTGGCTTTGGCTTAAAAAGTCAGTGGCAGTCTAAAGTGCAGCTGTGGGTATCTGCAGAGACACTCAAGCTGTCTGTAATCAGGCAAGCATGGGCACGGGCAGGAATTATCATGTTTTAGCTTAAGCAGCAACACTGATACCTGAACTAATTGCTAAAACTAATTCAAACTCTCTGCTTATACTACAACCATGCTTCTAATAGATCTAGTTGATAAAGCACATTATCCTTGCTTTTTTTCTGGCATTTATTACAATTCTTATTGAAAATGCATATGATGGCTGGACTATGTATTCTGGTGTAGTTATCAGCAGTGCTATATATATTACTGTAAAACTTTTTTATATTGTATACTGTTAATGAAGATGGAGATAAATACTCTTTAGTAAGATTTAGCTTTCTGAATTCATATGAAAGGTCTTCTGAAAATCATAGAAGTATTGTTTGATCATCTAGTATAAATGACAAGTTAAATGCCCTTCATTGCTCTTCAGTGCAACCTTAACAGAAACAGATGGAAGTTTTAACAGTTTGTTATCAGACTAAAAAACAAGACCTAGAGTGTTATTACAGATCTTCTAACTTTTTTCTCCAAGTAATAAAAAGCACACATATGTTTTTTTTCTTTAAAATTCCCATATCATCGAAATTATATGTGCTTTATGAACTATGCCTATAAACTGGGTACTCCATACAACCCTTGCCTCTTTTCATGTAACTGGTAATAATAGTACTTACCTTACTACACTATAACAGTGTTGTTGAACAGTAATTTTAGAAGTTTAATGAAAACTGAATCCTGATCACAGGAATTTCTTACAAGGACTACTGATGACAATGCATCTGTACTCTCCATTTTAATTCCGTTTCAGTCTTTAGATATTAATATACCGTACATGATTACTATTATTCATGGACTGAAATGATCTTTGCTATTGAAATAAATCATTAAATATTATTGGTTTGCTAATTTCACTATTCTGCTTGTGCTCTTAGAATCAAAAATCATATTCAATTAGTCCTAAATATCTCTTTCAGAAGCAGGAGTATTGTGATGTTTTCAGAGCCTCTTGGCTGTATTTCCTGAAGTATTTATGTGAGAAGGCAGCCTAGATTTTGCCACCTAAACACTGAGACATGGAAGCCTGGAGCAGTTAAGACCTGGGTCTTCCAAATTATTTGCATATCTAATTCTAATAAACTCTAATTTTCTTTTTGATATCCAAGCAAATCTACCTGTGAAAATGTTTAATCTTCCAGCAATCCCTGAAAATTTACTAGTTTTTGAAAGTGAAGGACTTTCAGGCATTGCCCCTTAATGAATTGAAATTAGTAGTTACTTATGAAACTTTAGGCTCACACTAGGATACTTTTTCCTGCCAGTTCCAGATGCAATACATTTTTGTGAACTGCTTTATTTATGTAAGTTGCCTTTCACTCCCATTTGATGAGTTATTTCATCAAATATACACTGCGGTAAAGCACCAGGAATGTGAGATGCTTTGATAAAAATCAAAGTTCATGCCTCTTTTAAGTGCAAGCTTGATTTTTTCCCCTTGGTGTTTGGTTTCCCATTCACAGGAAACCCAAAAAAACATTTGCACATAAATTAATGCCTCAGCAGATAACAAAAGGTATTTCCTTCACACTTTTCTAGCAGGAGAAATGCCCACTGAAGTGTAATGCAATTTCATAGTCAATGGAGAGTTGCAAAGGTTTATTGTAAAATTCGTAGGACACTTTCAATCTATTGCCTGTAAGCCTGGAACTGCAAAGCTTAACTCATGGGAGTTATTCATCACACTGATATGGTACTTTATGTTGTCAAAGAGTTTTACAAATAGTAAATCAGACATGTTCATGTTTTGTGGAATCTTGGGCAAAGCCATGTCATCATCATTCCAAGGCCATGCAACAAAACTATAGTAGGATGAGATTTTACCCTGATCTTCCCAGCACGAGTCATGTCACCACTACGCTCCCAGAAATTTAGAAAATCTGACCATCTCTGCTTTTTCTGGGGCACTGACACATCCAGACTACTCCTCACAGGTCCCAAACATCAGTAGCTGCTTTTTCCAATTTAAAAATCTAAAAATCCAGATTTGGTCAGGCTTTCAAAGATCATAGGATCTCTTGTGAAGAAGCATTAGGAACCACTGTGAGTAGTAAGGAATAGTCAGTGTCTTTTGTTTGTTTGTTTGTTTGTTTGTTTGTTTTAGTTTCTCTCTTCAGAAATTTTCTATGCCTTTATTTTTCTTCTGAAATGTTATGTTGTAATTTTCCCTAAATTTTGAAATTATTCTAGATTTTGATTAGCTCTTTGCCTTTTGTAACTCTTTCACTGGACTGTTACTAAGCTATATCTGTGTTCTTACTGCCTTTTTACTCCTACCCACTTGGAAACAGTTCCCATAGGTGGTTCAAAGGTGAGACCTCCAACGCTGAGCACTGAAGTGAACACAAGGGCAAGCCACTGCTTAATGAGTTTCCACAGATTTTCTGTGCTGTCAGTAAGCACACAGCTTAACTGCAAGCATCCTTCCAGCTACAGAACCCTCTGGCTGCAAAAATACAGGATCAAACTCATTAGTGCCTTCTGCCAATTTGTCATTATCCCTCTGCCAAAAGCAGCCTTCAACATGGGCTGCTGGTGGAGCAGTCTTTAGGAAAGATGCTGCCCCGTTTGCACTTGGTCAATTAAAAAAATGGGAATAATTGAGCTGAAGCAGATTTGGGTTGGAAATCTTTACTGTGGGAGAAGAGCTGAAGGGGGTCACCTGCAGTTGCTAGGCCAGGACAATCAGCAAAGCCAGCTTCAGATGAAGGAGGACTGTCTACTCACTCCGCGCAGAATGTTGCTGCAGCCTTACGTACCACGGATTCCTCACCACTGTATGGGACAGAGGAGTTAAGCCATTTGAAATCTGTTGAAAGGAAGAAATGGTGAGGACACCTCCACACAACTTCACTGTTTGCAGAGTAAAATTTAAAAACTAAAAATTGTGCTAGTGTATTTACACCCATAGAACTCATTGTAGGACTGTCTTATCTCTTTGCAGTTTGTTTAGTGAGGGACAGTTATAACCTCGGCCCAAAATGTTTTGTGATACAATAGCAGCTATTCTCCTTCACTGTGAAAGCACCAATCACACCAACAATCCTTCTGATGAGTTTTTTAGAATTTCCATCAGCACAGTCTAATTTTATCTGCACAAATTTATTTATGGCCAGAATACTTCCACACATCTGCCTGTACTTGGCCAAACTTTGGTAGCCCATGTTGGATCCAAAGTATATTACAATCTGACCTGGGAAGTAAAAATGCAGTTTAAAGTGTCTTTTCAAAAGCAATATCATTTTTCACCAGAAAGCCCAGCTCCCACACACCTTCCCCGACAGAGTAATTTTAGTAAAACACATATGTAGTCCAATTTCTTGCACTTGCACATACTGAGAATAGCACCTTTGAGACTATTGACAAACATGAAGAGTTCTTCTTTTTAAAACAGTTACTTTTTTGGTATGGACGAAAAACAGTTTTTGTACTGACTTGAAAAATTGCTCTCAGCTTTGTTTGAGTGTAACACCTGCCTGTGCCAGGGTGGGGTCTGCAAGAGGAGAAGCAGGGTAGAACGTGCTGTCCCTGTGACCAGCGGAGACGGGATGCGTTCACACCTCCTCACCACCTACATGTGCACACATCACCTTGAGTGTGGCTTGGGGCCCTGGCAAAGCTGGGGTGTTTGTGCAGTGCTTGTGTGGCACGACCAGCACCCGAGGCACCTCAGGCTCTGGAGATGTGGGCAGAGACTCACTCCTTAGGTGCAAAGAAGCGCGTTATTTCTATTTGAAGGTTGAGTACTTGATGCTTATCAGGTTTTCATTGCAGCGTGCGGTGTCAGCTAGTTCTTCTGGAGATGCTTTAAAGCAATCTCCAGTATCTGATCTCACTCTCTCAAGATCTGCCCAAGGTTTCTTTTGTTTTCAGTGCAGGAATGAGAGAATTACAGGGAGCCAAAGATCTCTTTTTCACCCTAAGAATCATTCCCTCTGCTTCTTAAAATGTTTTTGGAAACATTTTAGGAGCAGCCAGTCAGCGCTGGGGAGTCCCAGAGTACAGGGTCTTTACCTCTTCACTCTCCACCCATCCAACAGAGACAGATTTCACAACCTCAGTCTCTCCCTAGTTCTCTGCCACTTTCACTTGCTGGTGTAGGACTCATTATTTGACTCCTGCTCTTACACAATGCCCATCCCTGTGGTATCTGAGCATCCTCTTCCTCTCACATCCTCCCCCTCTGAGATTCCTACTGGGTTAGTGTTCAGAGGCAAATGTGACTGGTATTCCTAATTAGGAATGAGAAGGGAGAAGTGCTGTTTATAAAATCTAACTTCTATGTGTCATGTGGATCCTTCTGTGTTGCAAATCTCCATATTGTTGTACAGTTGGTGATTATTGATTCTGCTGCTTGAAACTCAAAACTCTGCTCATCTCAGGAGTACTGACAGAATCTGACACAAAGTGATTATTTAGCTATGGATTTTTTGTGTAACAAACCTACAGATTTTAACAAAATATTGAGATGTTATTCTATGAGAGGGTTCCAAAACATACAAAAGAGAGGAGTAAGCTTCCTTTAGCAGCTTGTATAGGATGTAGATAATTTCTGGATTAGCTTGTTAAATTTTATTTAGGCTGTGATTCAGCAAAATACTTTAGAACTGCTTATTTGGCTGAAATAAACATTGATGGATCTGAGCACAACCTTAGAGATCATTACATGTTTGTGGATGAGATTTTTAAAGGTATTTAAATGTTTAACTCACTAACTACTTCTAAAAATCTGTCTTTAAGTACCTTGATGAATTAGGGTCCTAATTCCCATTTAATTATGTGGACTGGATTCCCCAGATTGCCAAGTTCATTTGTTCCCTTTGGACTTCCTCCTGAGTTTTCCCTTGATCAGCTAATGCATGTTGAAATACACCTTCTTCTGTCTTCAGTTGGCACTTAAAATGCATTCGCTAAACACATTGGCTAATATGTTATTAAAGAAACACTTTCATCCTTCTCTCATGATGCAATAGGTGCTGGGTACATTTCAAAGAAGTGTAATTGTGTCTCGCAGCATCATGATATAACAGACATCTCAAGTATCATTCTTCTATGTGTGAGACAGAGCTGGATTGGTTGATGGAATGAGAGCATATGTGATACGTTGGCACAGGGTGGAGGAAGAGGTTGGTGATAACGTTGCTAGGAGGTTATGCTCTTTATGCTCCAGTGCCATGGGCTCTTGCAGAGCTGCAGCCACATGCTGGGGACAACCTGAAGAACAGGATGACTTGTGCCCCATGAGCTTGCAAGTCTATAAAAGCTTGAGATACAGAGCTAGTGGGATAAAGGGAGTGCAGTGTTCTCTCTGTGTGATGCCCAAAGCAGTAGCTTTGCACTGGCATGGTCCTCACTACCAGAAGCTCCATATAAAGCATGGAGTTTACTATCGTGCAAAAGCAAGATAGGTGCGCCGTTGGACCTGGGTGACGTGGGGCACCACACCCTTCACAGTGCCAACACAATGTCACAGCTTGTGTCATCCCTATGGGATATCTCTGCCTGCTAATCTCAGCCTTCAGTGCCCACGCTTCTCTGCTGAGCTTTGGAAGGAATGTAAGGGCTTTATTGACCACAGGGTTGAATTTCAATAAGGTTAAGTCCCTTTGAAAACTTAAACTGGATTGTAGATGAGCTACACAGAAATGCTTCCTGTGTACTGCATTACCATCTCTAGGTTCTGCCCATTCTGAAACACAGAGCAGTCATGGAGAGATTTGAGATTATGCAGTGGATGTCAGTGAAAGAAATGTGATACTCTCATAACATAGGAACAGATCAGTTGATATGAGTCAGGTTTGACTGAAGAATTCTCCACCAGATTTGTCTTCTCATGTTAAAGCCTACCATAAACAGGATGGCTGGCTGAACATTTCTAAAGCTAAGTAAAAATAGGCCTGTGAAAGGAATCTGCATTAGAACAATAACTGCACAGAATCTACTACTTCTCCTTATTTGTGCCAGTTATCAGTATTTAATACGAATATGCACACTGGAGCACAGGGGAAAATGAGAACCCCACAGGACATGACTTCTAATTAGCAAGGGGTCACATCCCTCGCTGTGATTTACTATTGGAAAAACATGCAGAAGATAGCTGAACATCACACTCTCTTCTCCCCCTGCTGCTGGCAGCATTGCGAGGAGGGCTGCTCTGCACCCCTCAGGGAGATGGGGAAAAGGTATCAGGCAAGAACATGCAGCACCACATAATAGCAGTGATTCATAGCCTCATGGCACTAAACTCGCTGGGCCACATCTTAAGCTAGTGCCCACTGATGTAGCTCCATTGACTGAAGGAGGGAGAAGCTGATTTACGTCAGCTACAGATCCAGCCCATTTACTTTTTTTCTCTTTAAGAAATCAATAAACCGTGCAGAGGGAGAGCAGGATGTGCAGTGCTCTATGTAGCAGCCTGATGTATTTCTGTAGAGGGATGCTAAATTTCTGGTACATACTGACCACTTATGCACAGTAAGATCAGGTCGCAGAATCACAGAATCACAGAATGGCCAGGGTTGGAAGGGATCTCAAGGATCATGAATCTCCAATCCCCCTGCCACATGCAGGGCCAACAACCTCCACATTCAATACTAGACCAGGCTGCCCAGGACCCCATCCAATCTGGACTTGAACACCTCCAAGGATGGGGCATCCACAACCTCTCTGGGCAGCCTGTTCCAGCACCCCACCACTCTCTCTGTAAAGAATTTCCCCCTGACACCCAACCTAAATCTTCCCTCCCTCAACTTAAAACCATTTGCCCTTGTCCTGCAGTTATCTACACTTTCAAAGAGTTGACTCCCCTCCTGTTTGTAGGTTCCCTTTAGGTATTGAAATTCTGCAATAAGGTCACCCCACAGCCCTCTTTTCTCCAGGCTGAACGAGCCCAGCTCCCTCAGCCTGTCTTCACAGGGGAGGTGCTCCAGTCCCCTGATCATCTTTGTGGCTCTCCTCTGGACCCTCTCCAACAGCTCTCTGTCTTTCTTGTACTGGGGGCTCCAGACCTGGACACAGTACTCCAGATGGGGCCTCACAAGAGCAGAGTAGATGCGGACAATCACCTCCCTGTTCCTGCTGTCCATCCCTCTTCTGATGGAGCCCAGGATACCATTTGCCTTCTGATCAGCAAGGGCACACTGCTGGCTCATGTTAAGATTTTCTTCTATCAAGACCTCCAGGTCCTTCTCTGCAGGGCTTCTCTCAAGGACTGCACCTTCCAGTCTGTATGGATGCCTGGGATTCCTCTGGCCCAAGTGCAAAACTCTGCACTTAGCTGTGTTGAACCTCATCATGTTCACCTGGACCACCTTTTTAGCCTGTTGAGGTCCCTCTGAATGGCATCCCTTCCTTCTACCATGTCATATTGACCCTTGCGATTTGAACTGTGAAAATTGCTATTATGGACTTGGGGAACCCAAATAAGTTGGAGTGATCTTCATTATAGTTAAACTCTGTGGAACAGTCAAGGACAAATCGCATTTTGTCTGGTTTCAGGAATAGGTTCTTGCTAGTAACATCATCATCTAGAGGTGCTCACATCCCTATTAAAGATGATGTTTCTATAGCCTGATCATATTTTTAAATCCTGTTTTTCTTTGCCCTGACTTCATTTAAGGAAATAGAGTATGGTTCAGCCCTGGAAATGTGCGTTCTCCCCTCTCTGCCCAGCTCCAGCAGGGACACGCTCCATGACCTTGAGCAAGTCCCTGCATGGTTCTGTGTGTCTGACACTCTTCCATGGGTCTTGAGAAGATTTTCTTTCCTTTGTGCCACTGCCAGGTACACTTTCATCTTCCTATAAAGATCAGTCCCTCTCTGATGAGATCCAGACAAGACAAAGCTGTCCCTACTTTCAGGCTGGGGCACATGCAATGCACCCCACCCCTGTGGTGAAAGAGCTACTAGGAGTTGTCCATCTATGTTGGACAAGGGCCTGGGCTGGTTTGGGTTCTGTGCAGCTGTGCCTGAAATAGGGCTGCAACAGGAAGAAGCCAACTTGCACTGGGAGGACCTGGGGAACAGCAGACTGTACTCACTCCATTTGGCACAGGCTGCAAGGAGGAATTTTTCATCACTGGCTTTGAAAATGTTAGCAGGTTTTACATAGCTTGTGCTTGCTTTCTGTAGTTGAACCAGCCTGTGATTTAATTACATATGTGACTTGTAGCAAACTCCTGAGTGCCACCCTGTCGCATTCTGCACAGCCGGTGCAGGTCTGGCCCTGGGAAAGGATCTGGGAAGCTGTGCCCAACTGTGCCGAGTTGCGCGTGACTGCCAAGACCTGGATGTGTGAGTGGGGATCACATTCAAGGACATGATAATTTCCTCCCTTTGCCTGGGCTTGATGTGGTTGCAAGAATACATAACAAACATGTCTGCTAAATTATTTTGCTTTTAATGTGGCTTCCTGTTCTCGTCCCTCTGTCTGTATGGTGATGCCATGAGCTCCTCGAGGCAGGACCGTGGCTTTGTACAATTTTGCTAAATGCTAATGCACTTGTAACACTGCTGCCTGGTGAGCAAGATTGCCGTAGCATGAGCTGGCTTCAAACTCAGTTTCTTGCTGAGTTTTCCTCAAAGCACCAGGCAGTGCTGGGCTTGTAATTTGGGAACCTGCAAGAGTGAGTTGGAGCGAATTGTGCTGATCTGATCTGCACTGCAACAGCACCTGAAGGGGAAAAAACAGGAAGAGCAAAACTCAGTGTTGTCAACGCTGCACTTAAGAATCATTATTTTTGTCCTGAAAAAACCCTCTATCAACATAGAAATCATGACGTTCTAAAGTAATTAACGTTGGGCTGTTTCAGCTGTTTTTGTATTCGTGCTTTCAAGTTTTCATTTCAGTTCTCCACTGCCTTCTATCCTGCAGTCTTCTGACTGTGAAATGTTAAGTTTTATTTTAGTGAAGATCAAGATTATCTAGAATCACTTGACTGCAGGAGATGAGTGATCAAGGAAGAAGCACACACAGCAGCAGGAAGCTCAGGAAAAAATGCCCTAAGCCCATCATGTTTACGCTTACTGCTGTTAGAGAAGTCCTAGGGAAGAACTAGATGCAGCCCAGACATCAAGTCTGGTAATGGCAGGGGGTGGTGCTTCCAAGACTTTTATTAGCATTATACACCAGGTGCCTCAAAATTAACCTTAATACCGCTTTGCAGCATGGAAGTGCTGTTATTTCCATTTCACAGCTGGAGAATTGAGACACAGACACAATTAACAGCTTGCCCATAGTCATACTCATCTGAATCACAGGTCAGAGCCCTCATCAATGGGTGATTCCTTCTCACTGATGAAATGGGCTGGAGAAGGGAGCTAGTAAGATCAGGTTAGCTCCTGCAGGCTGAACTAGGGTTCAATGTAAAGAAGCAGTCAAATGTTTGGCTGCCTATCTGGAGGGTATTTGCACTAATAAAACTGCTGAGTCTGGAAAGCTGGGCATTTTCCCGTGTGATTGCTGCTGCCTCATTTTCTGGTCATGGTGGGAACAGCCTTTCTGGTTCTTAATGGAATTAGTAAAACATCCAAACATTTCATAACTTTAATGGCTTTAGAACTGGGAGAAACTCCAGCTGGTAGGAGTAGAGATGGCTCCTGGTTTTCCAAGTCAGTTTGCCCTTACTGTAGAAATCTGTTTTGTTTTAATTTAGTAACCTGCTGTTTTCTCTCTCTTTCAGCCTGGACAGAAGAAAATGAGGGAACAGATAGCAGAGGTACAAAGTTTTCATCTTAGGAAGCAACAAAGAAACAAATAGAGATCAAGCAAAATGGGACTCCTTGGCATCCCAGAACAAGGCTCTGCTCCATTTTGGCTGTGCTATCTTCTCTTTGTGCTTTCTGGCAGGCTGTAAAGACACCAAGTCCCTTAGTCAAACTGCCGTGCCTGTTCCTGCCTCCTTATCTCTATTGGTGGCCTCTTCCCTTGTTCCTTCTTGGCCACTCATTGACAGATCTACAGCCTGAGCTCAGAACAGCCCCCATTTACAGAGGGGAATAATCCCCTCTAAACACACTTCCTTTCAAAGAAGCACTGTTGTAAAATCATTGACACTCAGACATCCTCCTTTCCTACAGAATGAACACCAAGATCAATATGTGCTTGTTCTTTGTTGCCTGGTTTTGTGAGTGCATTAAAAAAAAAAAAAAAAAAAAAAAAATCATAAAAAACTTGTAACCACTGTATTTCTCTCTGTTTACACAAATGGAATAAATATCCTTCCAGTTGTTTGGATCATGGAATTTTATTTTATTTTATTTTTTTTTCACAGAATCACAGAATCACCAAAGTTGGAAAAGACCCACAAGATCATCCAGTCCAATCATCCACCTATCACCAATAGTTCTCACTAAAGCATACCCCTCAACACAGAATCCAAACTTTCCTTGAACACCTCCAGGGTTGGTGACTCCACCACCTTCCTGGGCAGCCCAGATTTTTGTAATCTTGTAATCTTGTAAAAATTCATTTAATATATACTTCTTTTTTAGCTAGTGAATAAATAGCTAATGAAGGCATGGGCCAGTGAAAGGTGGGAAGCTGCAGTGACTAGTTGCTGAACCGGAATTTAGGAATGCTGTGCTCTCTGTTAGCTCCCAGAACGAGTCATCTATGTTAATTTCGGCAAACCATCTGCAGGACTGAAAGGAGATGCTTCAGACCACCTGTAAATGTAGTATATCCCCCATTGTGCCCATCTCCAATCCACGTGGCTCCTTCACAGTCTGCCTGCAAGAAGACTGTATGATCATGTCTGCATTTTGGGTCTCAAAAATCCTGCTTGGGGGTGATTTGATACTGCTGGAGATGATGCTTGTGTGGGAGATGAGGTTTCACCCACACTTAGCAGACCAATGCAAACATGGCCCTTGTTTCTTTATTTGTAGAACGAGAATAAGTTTTCACCTAAAAAGTGTTGAAGACCAGGTTGGATGGGGCCCTAGGCAGCCTGATTTGGTGGGTGGCAATCAGCCCATGGCAGCAAGATTGGAGCTGGATGATTTTTGAAGTCCTGCCCAACCTAAGCCATTGTATGATTCTATGATTCTAAAAACGTGGTGCCAATTATTTGGTAAGTATTTACTTGCTCTTAGTGCAAACGGCTCCATGGAATATTTTTGGAAGGGGAGGGGATTGTTGTGCAATATAAGAGAGTGTGACGATGGGGAACAGAAATGGACTCCGAGTATTTTCAAAGTGCCTCGGGAGCCTGAGATGAAAGGCAAGATGCAAGCGGAAAGTATTATTATTCTAATGATGCCCAACCCTCACTGAGCCGTGCCTTGTGGAAGTGTGTGAACTTTGGAGCGTGCCCTGATGAATGTGAACCATGACAGCTCTCAGGAGATGCAGGGGATGCTGGCAATGGCTTAATCAATTATGACAGCGATGGTAAGATCTGTCCAGATTAGAGCACTTCAAAAACTACAAAGCCTCAGGCTTCTCTGTTTAGGTTTTTGCAAGAGTGGGACAATGAAGGAAACGGATTGATTGGGGTCCTTTGAAATGTGGCAATACTAGCATCTGCTGTCTTAAATGCAAGACCAGCCAGATAGGCTTTTATCATCTGAAGATGCAGCTGGGACAGAGGCAGTGCTGTGAGTTTTGCAGTTATGCCAGAGCACCAGTGAGTGAGATAGGGTTTTTCCCTGGGAGAAGGGTGGGAGTTATTTCAAATGCATTACTGTAAAATGAAGCCGGGATGAAGAAAAACAAAGGGAAAGTATCACGCAGAAAAGATCTGGGAGAATGGGTGGTTCTGCAGGAGTATCAGATCAAAGGAGGACACTTCTTGTTAGGAATCAAATCATTGTCTTCCTTTCCAAGTCAAATGGGCCCTTTTGAGGAACAGATAGGTGAGATAAAGCCTCTCGGGTGATTTTATCTCCCTTTTGAGTTGTCTGCTTGTGTGAATCTCAAATAAACAGCAGAACAGAAGGGATTAGGTGAGCACAGTGAATCACGCCTGCCTTTTGTGAGAAAAACAAAGTAAAAAAGACCTGGCTCAAAATTACCGAATCAGCAAGAAGCAATAAATGCAGTAATATTCCAACAATATTTCCTAAATGTTTTCCTCAGAAACAATTTGCAGAGTAGCTGCTCAGCTGAATGAGGACTGTGGTATCCAGATATATGAAATATTTCAGGGTACATTTCAGGGTACAATGGATCTTATAAGCAGGAGGAAAATGGATATTTTATGTGGATAGGTAGTGATAGGACAAGTGGAGATGGTTTTAAACTAAAAGAGGGGAGATTTAGATTAGATCATAGGGGGAAATTCTTTATTCAACCGGTGGTGAGGCACTCAGACAGGGTGCCCAGAGAAACTGTGGATGTCCCATACACATTAAAAGGCCAGGATGGATGGGGCCCTGGCAACCAACCCGTGGTACTTTAAAGTCTCTTCCAACACTTTCTATGATTCTACGATACATTAAAATAACAAGCTCACTTGGAAGCCACCAGGGTTTCACAGGTAGCTGTCAAAGAACTGCCCAGACACTGAACTGAGTGTCTATGTTCAGGGATGTATCCTGTACAGTGCCAACCAAGAGTGATCAGAAGGCGTGCATTGTATTGGCACTGTTTTCCCAGTGGCTGTCATACTCAGGTCTCCAGTGATGCACAGCAGCTTTTCTGCATGAGATGACTCACCCATCACTCGTTACTGTCTGATGTGTAGGAGGAGATGAGAGTCCAGCATGCATGTCTCACAGCTGGTGTGTGAAGCCTGGCAGATCATACGCAGCCCCATGAGAAGAAAGAGAGCTACACGCAAACCTGCAGCCCTACAATTAAGCAAGGAAGCAGGGCTGGGCTTGTTCAGGAAGAAACATGCTGTGATTCTTGAGACAAGAGCAGGTTTGTCAAAGCATCTCCTCCTGTTCTCTGTTGAAGAGCTAATGCCTGGTCCAAATGGAGAGGCTCGCAGCAGACCTGTGGTTTTGACAGCCCTCAGTGCACTGAAGGAAAGTTTGTGCAACAGAGAAATGCTAATTGCCTGCTAGTGCACTGCATTGGTTTAAGCAAGGATTAGCAGTGCAGCCCTGACTTTCATTGGTACTTTGGGGCTGGTAGCAGCCCTCCAGCTCTTCCTCCCCACATCAAAGACTCTGGGGAGTGACACTTCGGGTTTGCAACCTCAGTGAAGTTGTATTGTTTCCATTTCCTTAGGAAAATGCACAACAGTAACATTCACCCTCTTTAGCAAAGCACCTTGAGGTTAGCCCATGAGAAGTGCTGAGGAGAAAGTCCTGCGCTGTTTCCTTCTCACTGCTGCTCCATTGAAATATATGTCACTGCAGGTGAAAACAACAAAATGTAGAAACCTCTCCTGTCTTCAGCATTATTGGTCTTCCTTCATATATTGCTCACAGTGTTCTCCTGTGCTTTTGTCCATGTCTCTACTTATGTAGAACTGATCTTGGTTACCAGACACGGATGCCTACAATGGTACTGATGGTTGGTAAAAGAGCACCACAGATCTTTACCCACGTATTAAGTCAAACTTCTAGGAAGGTGGCCAGCAACGGCTGCCTGACTTTGATGTTGCAACAGCTTCTTCCTCCTTATTGCGTAGCGAGGCACATTCTGGCAGCCCTAAATATTAGACAATGAATCACCTACTTAATAACTGTAATAGGCAACCAGAACACAGTCCACAGCCTTTTGGGGTCTGTCCAGTGGCTACTTTTCTGTCAGTAGGCACACACTTAGAAGTAATAATTGACCCCTGATTCACAGGGTCAGTACTTTCATGTACCTACGTTTTATGATGAAAAAGGAAAAGGGTTTTCTCTTGGGGTTTAATTTACAAAGAGAAGAGTAAGAAAATTGTTGAAAGAAGAAGGATGTAGTTTTAAAAAGTGAATACTCCTGAAAGGGCTTTTTCCTTCCCCCATTACCCCTCCACCATCATGTTTTATTTTACTTAATTTTTAACCTTGCTATTGTTCATCTTGAAGGAAAAGAATATTCTACCAGTGTGAGAGAGATTTTCCCGAAGGACTCAAGTAAAGTGCCTTTTGCAAACTCTGCTCAGTCACTAGTGAAGTGCAGAGACCACTACTGCATGTGGTTTGTCACTGTTCACACTGGCAAAGCCCAAAGCTACTTTTCCTTACCATCCATTAAATGAGGCCATCTCCACTTGTCTTCACACATCTATTTACTTCCTAGTTTGGGATCTGACATCATGACTTCATAAAGGTTTCTTAAGAGATTCTCCCATCACCGCTTCGGATGTACACCATTTTCCTTGTCTCTTGCTGAAAGAAATTAGTAAAGACCAAGCTTTGCTCCTTTCCTGTCATCTTCTGTAGCCAATAGAAAGGTCACACAGAGTGGTGGCTCTTCCTTTCATGCAACTATGTTGTCTCGCACAGGGCTGAAAATGCATCCTCTTTTTATCTCTCTTCTGGCTTTTGTGCCCAATTTTCCTTCCCCTTATAGTGAGGAATAGAGAAAAGGTTGCAGTCCTTGATCTGTTGCCTTCACTCTTGCCTGTTGATGACCACACCCGCTGCCTGAATGATGAGCTGAGAGAATGTTACAGTGCTCTTTCCCACTTCTGACTCATTTTTGTCATTCATTACGTGGTCTGTCTCTCACAGCCATAATTACAGGCTTGACTTTGTACATGCCTCTTGAAGCTGGATGGTTTTTGGAAGGTCACTGGATTTATGCTCTCTGGAGAGAATCCCGTAGATTTATCTACTTTCATTGCAGAAATGGCTGAGTTAAGCCATCCTCTTGGTTTTTACAAATGTGGTTGTAAAAATGTAACGAAGTGAGGATGCTCCGTTCCTGTCATGGAGTATTTCAACATGCTTTGCACCTTATTTTATACCCAGATTTCCCTCACTTTCTCCAAAAAGTTCTCCAAATAGAAGGAGACTGCAGAGAAGATACTTCGTAGGAGTTGAAACAACTGGTCAGATTTCACAAATTTGCAGCTGTAATAGAAATGTTGAATTAAATGAGAAATCTGAAATGGGACATTCCACATCAGGCAGGTCTGTGAATTGAAAGGCAGCTTCAATTGAAAAGTACAAAGTCCCTCCACAGACAAAATGTGTTGATTTTGTTAATTTATTTTTCTGATGAGAGCTTTGGGAGGGTCATTCTTCATTAAATATTTTATTTGGCTTATAATTAAGGCAAATTAATGAAAAAGAAACTCCCCTTCCCCTTCCTCTTCCCCTTCCCCTTCCCCTTCCCCTTCCCCTTCCCCTTCCCCTTCCCCTTCTTCTTCTCTTCCCCTTCCCCTTCCCCTTCCCCTTCCCCTTCCCCTTCCCCTTCCCCTTCCCCTTCCCCTTCCCCTTCCCCTTCCCCTTCTTCTTCTCTTCCCCATTCCCTTCCCTTTCCCCATTCCCTTCCCTTCCCCTTCCCCTTCCCCTTCCCCTTCCCCTTCCCCTTCCTCTTTCCCTGCCCTTTCCTTTCCTCCAGGCAGTACTTCCACGAGAAAAATGTTTCAGAGATTATAATTGCCAGAAATTTTATAGAAAGCATTAAAAAGAAGAAAAGAAAAGAAAGAAATCTCTTTATTTGCCAAAGACAAGGATCATTGCCAAAGACAAGGACCTGCAACCACAATTGCATGTTCTTAGGAAAGAAAAATACTGTTACTCTGCCAATATCTACTGGGGAATCTAACTTCATTCACCAGATTGGAATTTATGAAGGGCAACAGAATTAGAAGCCCACAAAGTGAGACTGTATTTAATGTACCTGGAGGGGCAAGAATTTAACATTGCTTTTATGATTAATCTAAAAGACAGCTTTTCTGGTGGCTCTATACCCTTCTGACACAATCTAGCCACATTTGTTTTAATCTGACTCAGATGGATGACTATCTCCCATGAAATCATTGGCATCCATTTTGCAGCACATACTATGACCTACAGTTACTGATTTTTTTAATCTTTTATTTCTTTTGGGAAAGATCCAGATCCAGGGTTCAGTTTCCTGAAAATTGACAAGATGGTAACTTAAAGTCTCCATCTGGGAGAGAGAGACATGAGAGGCTGGTCATCCTGCACCTCTGCTCTGTGCTGGTGAGATCTCACCTGGAGTATTGTGTCCAGCTGTGGAGTCCTCTGTGCAGGAGATTTGTGGCCCTGTTGGAGCACATCCAGAGGAGGACTACAAAAATGACCCAAGGGATGGAACACTTCTCTTACAAGGACAGACTGAGATAGCTGAGGCTATTCAGCCTGGAGAAGAGAAGGCTCCAAGGTGATCTGATAGCGGCCTTTCTGTATCTACAAGGAAGCTACAAGAAAGAAGAGGACAGACTCTTTACCAGGGTCTCTTGTGACAGGACAAGGGCAGATGATTTCAAAATAGAACAGGAGAGATTTAGATTAGATATAAGGGTTTTTTTTGTTTGTTTTTGTTTTTTTGTTTTTATGATAAGCATGGTGAGGCACTGGAACCACCAGAGAGGTGGTGGATGCTCCATCCCTGGACATTCAAGATCAGGCTCTGAGGATGGGGCTCTGAGCACCCTGGTGTAGCTGTAGGCATCCCTGTTCATTGCAGAGGAGTTGGACTAGGTAGACTTTAAAGGTTTCTTCCAACTCAAACGATTCTATGATTCTACAATTGTGTTTTATCTGCTAGCTTAAGAAAATAAAACCTAAGCAACTCTGCATAAAGTCAATTAAAAAATAATTCCATACGTAGACAAACCCTAAGTGAACTGATTATCTTTCCACAAGTCTCTCAATTGCAGGTATTTGTGAGTCCAAGGTACGTAAAGAGCACTAAGGGGAAATACCTAGTATGTGACAGACTGATGCTGCAATATTCCAGAGGACAAGTTAAGTTTGGCTGTTGAGAGTGAGATGTTCACTCATGGAGATCCCAGTGGAGCTGGTTCGTATTTTTTCACCCAGCAAAGCACTGTGAAGGCACAGGGGTGTAGCAGGTCAGCTACTCTCTTTACATGTTAATATTTGACCACGTTATAGTCTACGAGTGACCTATTAATTAGCTGCAAACTGCTGAAATGCCAAGATTTCAAATGGGAGTATAGAGAATACATTTATAACATAAATGTTAGGTCAGTTCTTAAGGTTGTGTAGAGACACACAGAGCTAGGTTATCTGCAGACAATGTCTTGGGGAATTCTTCTGTGTGTTGCGCACTGTGATAAGTCTTAGAAAAATGTTGGTTAATGCTTTAAATTCCTGGAGTTATTATGTCACTATCTACTGAAATGCAGAGGAGGAAAAAAAAAATTAAAAATAAAAGTGTTCTATTGCAGCTATGCAATTTGTTTTTGGTAAACATGAATATACATTTCTAATGACCTATATCTACCTTGTTAATTTGTAACTTTTTAGAATATGAATCTAAGTTGTCAAGGAGGCAAACTAGGCTAGAAATGTAACTGCTGATGCCGTAGGATGGAACAGAATAATGTGTAACATCTTGCATACAAGCAGTAGCTAAAATTTCTTCAAACAAATAACTCAAAAGACTCATTTACATATGGAGTAAATTAAATTATTATTCAGGCTAAATTTATTGAAGTATAGCAGACAAGTGGAAGAGATAGAAGTAGACATTAAAAGCAGGATGGGTTACAGTGACACATCCAAAAATGTAGAAATCTGGAAAGATACGATGAACAAGTTCACTTATATTTTGAACACAGAGGAGAAATTTTAACAGTGTTAGGGGGATGAAGGACAAGTTGGATGAGAGAAGAAAGGTGAGACAATGTCACTCTTGGGGTGAAAGATGATGGGGTGAATCTGAGGAGAGTTTTTCACCTAGAGGTAATAATATTGAGCTCAGTGAAGAAAAACTGACCATTTCTAGATATGCATTTGATATTATGCCCTCTCTATATTTTTAGCCTAATACAGAACAACAACTGAGGCTCGGGCAGGTGATTTGCAGCTCATCCCTCTGAAAGCTGCTCCATCTCTTTGATGGACAAGTGACATCATGCAAAGTCAGGAGTGTTTCAATGAATGGTGAGCAGGAATGCTTTTCCATGTGTGTATTGATGGAGTAAGCCTAGGGAGTACTTCTGATGAGTTGGAAGAAGCTATCCGAGTTAGCTAAGAAAAGAAGCTCACTCTTTATGGACACATTTAGTACATGAGGATTTACTCTTCGATTAAGCAGGATCTTCTTGGGCATCATACCAAAAAAGGTTGAGCCCACAGGTGGAGAGAAACAAGAACATGACAGAAACACGAAAGGTTTCAAAAGGAAAGGAAGATTGATGCAGTGACAAAGTTCTCCTTCCTCTTTGCAGGCAGCTACCAATAGAAAATATCAAATGTTGTGAGCAGTTGCCATTCTGGCAGCTGGAATAGAAGATCTTTCAGTGCAAGATGTATGCAGATCAGTATGAACAAAGCTAAACATATACTTCAAGAAAGATGGAGAAGTGTGTGTGTGTGTCTAATATACTCTTTTCTTGTGAAAGACCAGATGAGATCCTATGTATGGATGGATATTTCCCCAGATGTAATACTATCTCCACTGAAGTCTTTGAGTTTTGCCAACTTTGGAGGATAGAATCAGGCTTTCTGATGGCTGTCTAGGAGCTGGCAGGCAAAGTGCACTGGGATGAGGTATTCTGGTAATGGGCCACACGGTTTTAAACAAGGGAATTGCATCACACCAGGAATGGAGATATTTAGTGATGGGTGGTGTATCAGAGATAAATAAGCAACTGAAAATTGGGATGCTTCTCCAGCCCTTATCTGAACCAGCCAGATCTCTTTGTTGTGCAAAAAGGGGCTGTGGAAAGCTTGTGGGGATAAACTCCCTTCTGACATTCAATATTCTCTGCTTCTGCTTCAGCCGCAGGCACAAAATTGGCCTCACACTTGTGTCCACTCAAGGGCACTGGGGGACAGGCAGCATGCCAGCTCCATTTTTTCTGCTATTTTCTTAGGCCCTTTTCTTCACCTCTTTTTTTCCCCCACAACAGCTGCTGTATGGCACAGGCAATGGCTGCAGCTGCTGGTGGGTGCAAATTCCTTCACACTGCCAGCATCTTCCCCTATACATCTGCATGGGCTCATAAGTCAGTTCCAGAAAATTTAAGCAAGATTGTCTCTGTGGAAGCAAGGAACCTCATCTACATTCAGTGTAATATTAAGATACTGTTGGAGTGAAGCAGACTGAGTTCAGTTCTGGACAGTGGTTCATGATTCACCCTTTTGATGCATTTCATTTTTGTGCCCCAGAAAGTAAGAAAGTCAGTGGTGCTCTCCTTCTCAGGCTAAATGCACAAGAGATTTTGAGATCCCCTGCTGCTGCAGAAATCAGACTGTAGAGATGTGAATGAGTGGGTGCCCTTGGGTATAGCCTATCCTTGTGTGCAATAGGTAATTAACAGGAACAATTTCTTTCCACTAAATTGAGATATGGTCTTGCTTCAAGCAACCTCCGTAGTTCAACATAAACTGATACACTATTTTTCAACAAATCTGCCTTTCATATAGGTATAAATTGTAAAATTGAGGTTTTCTAACTGTTCGTCTTTCCCATACGCATGAGAGACAGTTCTGAAAATGCAGTCCTGTTTGGCAATTTGAGGGTTATGTTTGCTATATATCTAGATAGTGGATTTACAGGATCAATCACTTCTCAGATGATCAAATGAAATAACCTAAAGTGAAATATATAAGTCCAGTTAAGGCAGCCTTCAAAACATGTCCTGGAAATTGTATGGATGACATATATTTGCAGAACAGGCTTCCACCATTTGCAGAAGAGTGATTAATTTCACTTTTTCACTGAAAATTCACTCCCTACAAGTATTTTCATTTTCAGTGGCTGAAAACTGAGCTTAGGTAGTATGTGTACCATTGACAAAAATATTGTGTTGAGATGAAAAGTTTTGGCTGTTAGATTTTGCACTTTCTGATGAAGGATCATGTTCTACTGTAGAAGACTAACTCCATTTACAAAAATAGGTTGTTTACCTGAAAGTACTTTAGTTTTTAAAAGGTTTGCTGTATCCAAGGTCAGGATTTTCTATAAGATCTAATCCTTCGTGCGTTCATGCATGGCTGTGTGCAGTAACATTCTGAGTTTCCAAAAGTAGAAAAAAGTGAAGAGCCACTTCTTATAGCTTTTTGGAGAGGGTTTTGCTTAACTCTCTAGGCTATCAAATGACTCAAAAAATCACCATATGTCAGATTGGATCAGCTCAAAAACTACAGCCAGGAAGCCACTGATAGCTTCTCCGGAGTTCTGTGAAAGTCTACATAATTGTCATTGCATGGGTTTAGCAGCTGCAAGAAGATCCTGCTCCCCAATAAACAGAGATAATTGATTAACTAACTGTATCTGTGGCCACCACAGTTTATCCAATGCACTAAGGCCTGTAACACTCAGTCCTGCAGTCCTGCTGCTGGAAATACAATTTATGGATTCATCTAGTTTAAGGTGCCTATTTGGTCTTCCAAAACTGTGGTGAATGATTTCAAGACCCTGAATTGATTAAGCTAAGTGCACATGCTAATAGGATTAACATTTTAGGGTGAGTCCATGTCATGTCAAACTTTCCTTTATCTTTCATATGATATAGAATTGGAAGGAACAGGAAGGTTTGCTGAGCCCATTCCCCGTCGTAAGTAATATCATGAATTTCCATGACTTATTTCACTTGATAAAATCTCACATTTCTAATGTTTTTAAAAACTCCTTTCTCTGATGGTTAGAAAAACCCTCTTCTCTATCTTATGTTTATTCTTAGGAAGCTTGTTCTAGTTGTTGTGCCAACAGTCATCTACTTCAAGCAGTTCTTCCAAGGTGTTTGTCAATATGGGATATTTAGACACAGCACTCCTACCTATTGTGCCAGCCTTCATTCTGCAAAGGCAAGCAAAACTTGACCATCTTATCTCTTCTTGTAAAACAGGCTTTCCCTTTCCCTGATTACTTTAATAGCCTTCCTTTGCATCTCTTTTACTGTGAATTCATCTTCCTTGGCAAGGAGTGATCAGAGCAGCACTCTATATCCCCAAGGAGATTTTGCAGGGCTGGGTATGATAGATTATCATTGCCATCATCTGACAAGCTAAAAGTCTGTTTTAGGCTGTTTTACGGCCTCATTGGTCCATAACAACCTTGTGATTGGCAGATCTGTCCAGGAGGGCACTGAAGCTGCCTGGCTAATCCAACTCCTTTAAACACAGATCATTAAGATGCCCAGGTGATTTTTGAGAGTTAATTTTGAGAAGAGGATAGATTCCAGATGCATTCCTACTGATTTCCAGAGAGGGCTCTGTTGTATCCTCTCAAGAAAGGGCCGTGCTACTTCAGTGAAAATCTTCATTTTACAGCTCTTTGGAACTGAGGTACAGAAACCCAAAGGCCATGATCTAAGAGAAAAAGAGAGCCTTATCTTCCCACCATAACTGGCTCAGAGCAGTGATAGTTGCAAAACCCAATTTTTATGGGGCTTTTGCAACAAGATGGAGGGCAGGCAAGGTGGTGAATGTGCGCATCATGCCATGTTGTCATTTCTGCACACCTTAAAATACATCACCCTGACTCCAGCTAAGACTTCCTGCACTGCAGTCCATTGTCTCTACAACTACTCTTGTCCTTTCCTATTCTCAGGCTGATGAGGCCAGGGGACTGGATGATCCTCTCAGGCCTTCAAATCTATGGAGTTCATTTGAACTGCTGCAATGAGAAGGGTGAGAGTGCAGAGTTGTAGAATCATAGAATCATAGAATCATTAAGATTAGAAAAAGACCTATAAGATCATCTAGTACAACTGTCCACCTACCACCAATATCGCCCACTAAACCATGTCCCTAAGAATTACATCTAGCCTTTCCTTAAACACCTTCAGGAATGGTGACTCTACCACTTCCCCAGGCAGCTCTTTCTAGCACCTGACCACTCTTTTGGAGAAAAAAATTTCCGAATATACAATCTGAATTTCCCCTGGCACAACTGGAGGCCATACCCTCTCATCCTATCACTGTCACCTGGGAGAAGAGGCCAACCCTACTTTCCCTTTCAGGGGATTATAGAGACTGATAAAGTCTCCTCTGGAGTTGCGTCGGAGTATCAATTTCCTAGAAAAATTTAGCAGGCCGCAGAAAAACAGAATGCTTGAAGATGGAAGGGACCTCTGGATGCCATCTGGTCCAACCCCTGCTCATTCAGAGCCATTGATCCGTACTTGCTGTGCTGGTATCAGCATATGAGGAAGTGGCTGAGGAAGGAGTAGCGGGATTTTAAATGGTTCTGTTGGTGTTGTTGAGCAAGTAGAATTTTCTATGGATTTTTCATGGATTTTATGTATAAAGAGGAGCCTGCAGTGTAACTTCAGAAATAAAATATTTTAGTGTTTTTGTTTTGTGCTCTCTCTTTTGCCTTGCTTTCTTGGTTTATCTTGATTTTCTGTGGCTGGCTTGTGCCTGGGTTACCATTTGTACACTTGTTACAACCATCTGGTCTCCAGCCAACTAGCTGAATCTATATGTTGTTTGGTATCCTCATCTCCCAGGTCTGGCTGATGATGTTTGAAGGACAGGAGAATATGCTCTCAATTCAGCTAAGCAATACAACATGTTGCAATCTTTTGAAGAAAACTTTTTATGTATCACAAAAAGAAAGAAAGAAAAAAAAGAAATGTGGAGCTATAATGAAAATCTCTGATGTATCCTTCATATCTCAGCATTTTCTGAATTTTCTGAGGATATCAATAAAGAAAGTAATTTTCAAAGGTACCTCCTTACAGCAATTTTGATACATTTAAGACTTGCAGTAAAACATTCATGATGAACCACAGAGTGCATGGTTTAGATACATATATATATGCCTGTGGGAGTACATATTACACTCTGAGATGAAATACATTTTACTTTCATACAAATTATAAATGAATTAAAACAATTATTCAAAATATCATTTTAAGATACATCTGTAAGTATGTAAGTATATGAAATTTTAAAAATATTTTTATAAATATCCTTAAGTAGAAAAATTAATTTTTCACTGAAAAGATCCTGCACAAGCAGTGGAGGAAGTAGGGGTAATTTGGTGCTCAAAAATCCTTCCTGATAACATCCTGAATCTCTGCAGAGTTAGACAAGACACATGGTTCTTCAGTTCAGTGTCTGAGCCCACTCCTTTACTGCTCATTTCACCAAGTTATATAGTTAAAAGACATGAACATTCAGTGAAGATCAAAACTGGGCAATGGATAAATTTCTTTTCTTGAGTAAAAGATCAGCTAAAAAAAAAAATATCAGAAGAGGACTGTTTACCAGCTTGGATTAAATTTATGGAATAATTTCTCTGCAATATAAAGCAACAAAGGATTTCCTTTAAACATTGCAACATATCTTTCTCATAGTTATCTATTGCAAACATTTTGAATTTTCAGTTGAATGTGGTCTTTCAGTTTAAAAATTAGCCCTGAAAATAATTCTGAAGGGTAGAAGATAATGCCATAAAAATATTTAGGTTTAAATAAAGCTTTTCTGATTAATAGAAAGTGATTTTTTTCAGAGTTTTTATGTTTTCAGTTGGCTGAAATAAAAATTATTTTAGCCACTGACCCAAGTGGAAAAAAAAAGGGGGGTTGGGGGGGGTGGGAGGCAAAGCACTTAGATTTGATGGTTAATATTTATTTGAGTAAAAACCTGGAAGAAGAAACATCGAAGTTTTCCATACATTATTAAACATTACATAGTCTCATGTTACTCTGAACAGATTAACAGACATAGAAAAATATGTAAGCAGTTCTTGTGAAAAAATAAAACCATGAAAAACAAATTTATTGAATTTTAAATATCCATTCATCTTCACCCTCATGGTATACACAGACAGGACTGTGATAGTGGTGCATCACTGGATATATTTTATTCTATTTTTGCATGAAAGAAATACATGCCCTAAAACCCTAGCTTGATGTAGTTTTCTCCACCCATTGACAGGTGGAAGGATTTTTTTTGTTTGTTTCATAATTGGTTATGATGCCTTCTACATCCTCCCAGGGTAGAACCCCTCTATATTCCATACACCTCCTTGTGATGGGGACCTATCAAATTGAAGTTGAGGTGGTTTCATCTTCCCTGATGAATGTTTCAAAGGATCTCTGTTGAGGCTGAGGGATAAAATTCTCCTCCGTGAGAATCTGCTGTTAGTGCACGCTGACTCCTAAACCCCAGCCATTCCACTCGTTTACACTTTGCAGTTTGGATACCACGAAAGGATATAAGCCATAAAATAGCATCCACTGACAAGGGAAGGAGCTGAAAGTTGGCTGGCCTTTGTGATGAGGCCCATGCACTGTGCCTGTGCACTGTGTACCAATGTATGGGGAAAATAAGACTCCAGGATATGTATATGTTCATTTGACATATAAACTCTCTTTATCCTTGCTGTAATACAAATTAACTGAGGCAAGGGAAGGAAAGATCTTTCTCACCACACTCAACCATTTTTGCTTTGGGTTCTCTCCCACCTTCTAACCTGCAGCAGTGACTTGCAAGGGCAGGTCCTGCATCCAGTGCAAGCATCATGGGCATGGTCAGATGTATACAGCATAGAGAAACTCACATTTTGCAGCCCTGTCACTAATTACTCTAGCCCACCATGGTTCTGTTGTCTTTCCTGTAGATACAAGAATGACTTGACTTTTTGCACATAGCTCATTGTGAAAATCTTCTCACCATACAATCTTCAAAGCAAGACATGTTCCTGACTTAGCCTTGCTCCCAGCCATCCCTTCTACCTGCATTGGAGAGCACTGATGTGTGCTGTCAGTTAATGCTGCCCTCAGACTGCACTGGCTGAGTTGTAGAGGATGGAGCCCCAGAGGAGCAGTGGAAACATTCATTCCTCTTTCAACTCATCTTTTTTGTAAAGTTTTCACTTGTGAGATCAGAAACTCAGTGACCTTGGCAAGAAAGGAACTGGAAAATTGGTTTAGTGTGAAGGTATGACTCAAAAGCACTGTTCAGAGCTCAGATATCTTCCCCTAGGGATTACAGAGTGAGCAATACTCAAATCAGTGTGTCAAGATGTCACCAGGCACACGTTGGAAGAAACTTTATGCGGCCTGATGTGAGTGCTGCAGTTGAAGCTCTGAGTTTAAAGTAATGCTCTGATTCAATCAATGTCCTTACGTTTGTATGGCTGTCTGCTCTTTCTATTTCAGTCCTTTTACTACTCTGGTGCTCCTTACTGTTTCCCCCTCCATAAGCGTCTGTGACAAAGCCAATCTTATCCTCTGCCTCCAACAGCTAACGGGCATCTGTCACCAGACCACTCTTTGACGACGCTCCATCGATCACCTTGAAGGAAATGGTTACTGAGTGCGTGGCAATCAACTTTTTACCTCTCCCTGGAGATAGAGTGCATCAGTGCCTTCCAGTATTAGGCAGAAGACTCTTGGAAGGTATTTTTTGTGCTGCAGTTCTTCACATGGAAGCCTGATGTGCCATTGCCAACTCATGGGGCTCAGGGGACATAGATGCAATTTGTTGCTAAGTTGTGCTTTGAACTCAGTGCCAGCTGAAGGTAGGAAAGCGAGGTGGTGCCGGAGGCTGAGAGCTTCTGGCTGACAACTTCTGATTTCCAAGTCTGGGCAGCTATTGAGATCAGTGGGGAAATGATCTGCTGATGCCAAAACTTTCCACCATCCCTCACCACCTATGCAAGCACTGAACGCAAACTGAGACAGACTGAAAAAATGTTACCCAGCACAACTGGAGGAAGGAAGCCCCAGGTGCAGATGTTCAGTGGGAAAGAAAGAATTCAAATTAAATATAGATTGATGATGCAGGTTTGGTACAATCCTGCCTCAGGTTTTAATGGAGAAAGCTGAATTTTTATTCTGAAAGAAGAGAAAGACAAAACTTAAAAGAAAAGTCAAACCTTCTGAGTGTCCACACAGGAACAGACAGTAGACCAGAATCTATAATTCTGGAACCTTTGCAGCACACAGATAGCTATCCTCACTAATTCCCATTAGCCCTGGCAGATAACTGCACTTGAAAATGTGGACTTTACCAAAAGGACATAGAGTCTATGGGGCTGTGTCCTGGTTTCAGCTGGGACAGAGTTGATTTTCTTCACGGTGCCTAGTATTATGTTGTGTTTTGAATTTAAGAGAAAATCAATACTAATAACACTGATGTTTTAGCTGCTGCTGAGCAGCACTGCACAGCACCAAGGAAATTTCAGCTTCTGGTACTGTCCTGCCATCGAGGGGACAGGGGGACAGAAGGTACTGGGAGGGGTCTGAACCAAGAGAGCTGACCGAAAAGGTATGACCTGTTGTATTGGAAGCACCAAAGTTTGCATGAAGCTATACTGCAGACACTTCACATCTGCCCTTGTATTCACGTTTGAAGTGTTTTGCAAACATCTGTCAGTGTCCATTGATGACCTCGTGAGTTTGCTAAGTGATCTGCAATCAAGCTCTTGTCTTCAGTTGATACCAGCCTTTAATATATTATTCTCAGATTCTCCAAATTTCTTCTGCTGAATTCAGTAGTGCTCATAGTGAGAGTATGACAAGAAAATCAAAATGAGTGATTTTTTTGATAGTTTCCTCGTTTTCTGTTTACAAATGATCCATGAATAGAGTGTCAATTTCTCTGATGTAGTCATTAGAAAAAAAATAATTTGAAAATTTCTTCTGAAATATAATTCTTTACATGTAGGAAACCAGTCAAATTGTTCTAGTATTGGAGGTATGCTTTGTGCTATAACATAAGTAACTTTTGCAATTAACATTTATTACTAATTAACTGCTTAATTTATCAGTGCATTTGGTTTATGAGTACCATAGTTAATTACTGTCTATGCAACAGTGCTGTGTTGGTCACCTGGCTGCCTGCTAGATCTGCAGAAGGAAACCAGGACAAAGAAGTGAATCCTCGGGAAATCGGCATCCCATATCCTCTATATCCCAGAGTAAGGACCTACCTTCATGGTTTGGCTCCCTGAAAGTTGGGGATCATGTAGCATTGTAACGGCAAGCAGCACTAACCTTTGTCTTTGCACCATGAGCATGAATGGAGCAGATCAGAATAAATCATTAGTGGTTTGTTGCCTCTGGTCCCTGTTGGAAAAGGCGATGAGGTCCTTTTCCTTGCTTCTCTGGAGAAAATCTTGGGTAAACTCTCCCAAATACAACACATATTACAAGAGGACAAGTAAGTAAAAGAATGTGTTAAAGTAATGGAGGTAGTGATTGTGAGTATCTGCACCAACCAAGCTTGTGTTTGTGGCCAGGATCCATGATATTTTACCCACTTGATCAGACTGAAGTGTACAAAATTTCTGTTAAAAATGTCCTTCTCACTCCCTGAGTTACTGTGGAAACACAGCTGGAGTTAACAGGTTTTGTGCATCGATCTGCAGATATAGTTACGCAAGCTTCAAAATGCAGCAGAATAGTCAGGTTACAGGTACTGTTATAATGTTCTGATCCCCAATTTCCTCTCCATCACTCTGTACATGCTGGCAATATTTTTTTCCTCCATCACAGAATGAGCAGCACCACAAAGGCATTCTGTATCAAAAGCCCTTTCACTCTGCTGCAGCTTTTAGATGGCTTCCGATCCAGATCTACTACAGATATCTCCTTTTGGCTACTACTGGAAGCTCCCTGCAGCGTGCAATAAACATTCACTTCATATCACACATCTCTCTCCGACAGGCAAATCCCTTGCATATCAATGCAGCCCTGTGAAGAGATTTTGCTTTTTTACATTCCTTCCTCTCCCAGCTGTTAATTTGCACTGACTAGATAGCAGGGGGTCCCACTCTGCCCCAGAGATGTACTTGTGACTTCCATCGACTTTAATAGGATTTGCTTGAACTTGTGGAGAGTCAGTCCCTCAGCAGAATTCAAACAAGCTGGCTGAAAAATTCAAAGTCATCAAGAGGCTTTGAAAACTCAGTTTCTCTTAATGAGAGCGAAATGTTGAAATCTCAGGTTAAAAAAACATGGAGTTCAAATAGCTAACTGGGTTTAGTTTTATTGTCTCTTCCATAATGCAAACCTACCGCCTGCAATGACCGCACAAGAGAAAAAAATGAGGGTAGGAGTTAGCCTTTCACTTACCGCTATTTTATTTGAACTGAATGACAGTGCTTTCATAAGTTCAGTTTGTGCAGGCGTGAATTACTTCTACAAACATTTTGACAGACCTGCAAAGGACTGAAAACACCTTTCTCTGCCACCACTGTTTGTAGAAAATGATTTATGGGTGCTACTGATAAATGCTATTTCAGATTAAAGCTGAGCTACTCTAGATTAAAAAGAGAGTACTAAATAATTCAGGAAACCTCTAAACGGAAATAGTGTATACATATACAGCAATCTGTGTCTGATTGCCTTTATCCACTTGAGCCATAATCAGCAATTATTAAATCAGAAGAGCTGAAAATGTTGAAGGCTTCTAAATAGATTTTCAATTCCCGTGACTTTCAAGAATATATGTGCCAAAAAAGCATGCAAGGAATGGGTTGGGAATTGAGAGTATTTTAGGTCCAGTGCATCAAACAAGAGTAAAACATTTGAGAAGAAAATCACTTCTGTGTATTTTAAGAAGTCCACATTTCGAAGATACCTCTAGTTACCTATGATGCCTTCATACTAGTTTGAAAAGAGTTCTGGGAGAGCACTCTTCTTGTAATGGAGCTGATATGGACAAGGAGTGCAAATGGATGTGATTAATTGTTTGTTTTTTAAATGTTAACCAGGTCTTCTCTTTTCCATCTCAAATCTATCAAGTTGAGCAAATTGTACATGAGACAGGAAAGAAAAAATTCTTAACTTTATTATTTAGCCAGTATTTACTGGGAAGAGGTGTATTATTAACACAGCAAAAGAGGCTGTTAATTACTATTCACTGCATCTCTAATAAAAAATTGGCATCTGCTATTTCTATAAAAGAAATAATGGCAGTAATAATCCATCCTAAGTTGCATATGTGGTAGAATAACTGTGTGTCATTTATCTGTACTATATAGACATATGCTACATGAGGAAACACCTTTTTTCAGACAGTCTCAAAAGGCTTTTTGTTGGTGACCTTTAATCATCCAATATCTAATTATGCAGACATCCAATCATATGTTTATATACCTGTACATGTTTTTTTCACAAAAATCTGTGCTTTGACATCACCTGCTTTTCACATATGTTATGATAACAGAGACAGCAAAAATAAAAACAAACAGATCAACATGAATACTGTTTCATTTTGTATATGAAAAGGTTTTAATTGTAGAATCATTGTTGACTAAAGAGTGTTATCTGTTTATCGAGAGAAAGAGGAAGTGAGAGGAAAGTTGTTCTGAGGTTAGGACACTTGAACCGTGATTGTTAAGGTCAGACTTCAATTTTCTGCTTGATTTTAGCTGTCCCCTGTAAACTTTGGTTAGTAACCCAGGAGCAGCATTCCTGAAACCCATGCTGTGTCATGGAAATAAAACACAGACAAAAGGAATATTTTCTACTTTTTTAGACTGTCCAATGTTAGGATCATCTCTATCTAAGCTGATCCTGACATACGCTTGGCAAAGTAATTTTTAATGTTGGATTTCTTCCTACAGTTAAAATCCTTTTTTTTTTTTTTTTCTTTTTTTTTTTTTTCTTCTGTTCTCAAAATGTGAGAACTTATCCCCTTTGTGACCATAGTACCTCAAGATGAATTTCATGTCTTTTCTTGGACTTCTCTTAGTTCAAGAAATACTCAGTTCCCTCCTGCTGCATCACATTTTTTCTCACTATTATACCATTCCTGCTGCAATCAGTCCTTCCTGAGGGTGGATGCAGTATTACAGTACTGAATAGAACAAGAGGGGCATTTCACTTGTGACGTTTTCGTTAAACATGTTTTGTTCTTATTGGAAAAGGCCTCATTTTTCTAAATAAACTCCCTAATATGTCATTATTTTTCTGATTCCTATTTTGTGTTTACAGACTGCCTACTTGAGCCTGACTTTATTTGCAAAAATATCAAAGACACTCTTATCCCTTCTGCTCATCATTCGTGAGAATATTGAATTGTATCAGACCCAGGACAGATCTCTGTAATTCCCACTTGATACAATCTTACCATTTTGACAGTGAAACATGGATAAATTACTCTTAAAGTGCAGACTTCTGGCCAACTTTGCACACCCTTTCTCTGTGTTTAATCTGGACCAAGTTTTCTTGGCTTACTTATGAAAATATTATCTGGGATGATGTCAAAAGCTTCACTATAGTCAAGAAGTATGACATAACTTTTCCTCCTCTTCCCACAAGGTTTATTATGATGTTATAGAGTGAGAATTGATTGGTTTAATAAAATTAATTTTTTACAAATTCATACTGGCTGCTACTTTTCTCCTTGTCCTTGTCCAGGTGCCTAGAAGTATTTAGATCATTTATTTCAGTATTTTTGCAGAAGTCAATTAGATTGTCAGACTGATAGTTCTGCTTTCTCTTTTTCCCTTCCAACAGGCAGGCGATCTGCTGGCTATTCTTCATTCCTCTGCACCTATGCATCTCCTAAAAGATCCTGTGATCCTCCTAAAAGATCTCCTAGTGGCTGTCAGATAGTTTCTGTCGTGTAAGTATCCTGAGATATATTTCCCACTGAACTCAAGACATCTATCTTATCTAAGTATTTTCTAATCTGATCTTTCTGAGTTATTGCCCTTTGTTATATCAGCCAGTCATAGTTGACCTTTCCAGTGAAAGCTGAAATGGAAAAGGCACGGAACATTTCACTTTTCTCAGACTCATCTGGCAGAAGCTTGTTCTCCCTGTTTAGCCGTGAACCAATGTTTTACTTGGACTAAATACAAATGTGCTTACAGAAAGCTTTTTGCTTCCTTTGCTTATTTCCTCTCTTTTTGTACCTTCGCCTTCCTGATTTTTTCCCCCACATATTTATGCTATTCATTCGTATTTGTCTTTAGTATTTCAATGTAGTTTTCACTTCCTGTACATTTTATTTAGCTCCAGGTCATTGAAGAGCTCGTGGTTTAGCCAAATTGTTTTCTGATTACACTTCCTATCCTTCCTTCATGTTGGCATGGCTTCTGATTGTATCCTCACTGTCATTTCTTTAAAGAATTGCCAACTCTACTGCACTCCTTTGTCACTTCAACTTGTTTCCGAGGAGATCTTGCCCACCAATTTACAGTGTTTATTGAATTCTTGTCTCTAGAAATACATTGCTTTCAATTTTCTGTTTATCCTTCTTTCTTCAGTAAATATAGTGAATTAAGCCATTTAATGGCAATTATAACTTGTTTTCCTATTCAAAAGCTGGGATAAAATCTGTTTATCTCTTTATCTCTGTAGATTATGAATTCTTTCAGCAAGGAAAAAAATTTACTCAATCCCTTCTTTTTTTTTTTTAACCCCACAAAATGAAGAGATATTCCATTATTAGCTGATTCCTTTAAAGATGCTCTTGTTCTTCTGCCCTATGAGCAAGCACTATCTTCCCATTCCTATTGCACCTTGCTTCTTCTTTCAACAGGTAACATCAGTATCTCTCTGCACTGCCCTTATGCTGCAATATATCAGCTCTTTCTATGCTATCAGTTTCCTAATTGGATGCTGTTAACCAAGTTGAAGAACAGAAGCAGTTAAATGAGCAAATGCATGCAAATAGTGATACTGTATTGAAAACAACAGAAGAAACAAAGTTTATTGAAAAGAAAAACTAGTAAATTAGTAAATTCTTCATGAAAAATGATCTTCAGATGTCCTGTGACTTGTCAAAATTGTGTCTGGAAATGTACTGTTTACTGGTATGGAATGTAGTTTATTATATTATTAGCTCTACATACCACCGGGAGGATGTAAATCTACTCTATGAATATTAAGTGAGCTTCTGCTGAAGCACATGTTTATGCAGTGTAAATGACTTGTATTTACAGATGCATGTCATGCAATTATGTGTGTCATGCTGGTGAAATGCAGCTGACATTTGAAATCTTGATGACGTAACTGATATGTGGTCAGTAAAAATGCACGTGGTTTATATGCCACTGGAGGTTTGTATGGCCTCCCACAAGAGTGCAAACAGGTGGGAGTTATTTATATTAAGTTTTGATCAGCTCTGGATGGCGTAAACAAGCCAGATTTTAAATCGTTATCTCAGCGTTCTATGTTCTATGAGCTTGACTATGATTACTGCTAGTCATTTCAGTGGAACAATTAAGTAAATTAACAATTACTCCAAAGTGGGATTCATCTAAGAAAATATGTGTTTTGAGCATATAGACATCTATAGAGGAGAGTCAGGGACAGCCAGGGTAGTACTGCATTAATTTTAGCCAAAGTAGACATTTCCATTCAGCGTGAGGTATTTCTCCCAACATCATGGCTCTATTGGTTAGGTTCTCATTGTTAAAAACAGACACCTAGACAGCCGTCTCAGATATAGGTGCTTATATCTCTGATACCTCGAGAGAAATATCCCAGACCTTGAGAAAGCATGGCTGAATTTAGATAAAATACATTTTGTTGGTTGGATGGGACTTCATTTGGACCACTGTGAATTCTGTTTTATTTATCTATGGATGAATTTGTCTATTCACTTTGACATCACAAAGAGTCTTAACAAGTTTTGAAAAGAGCAATGTTTCAGGAAGACAGAGGAAACCAAGGATAGGAAAATGTGTGTTCAGATGAAGAGTAGCTGTTTTATTTACAGTCAAGGACTACATCTGATTTTGGTACTGACAGTAAACTGACATATCATCTGAACATGTGTGTCTGGATTGCTGATCCTCATTTTGCCCTTTGGAATGAAATGACCTTCTCTTTAATGGCTAAAATGATACAGGAATGATCAGGGATACCACTTGACCTCTTGCTCCAGTCTACTACAAGGGCTACTGATAGTGGTTGTCTACTAATTACAGATGTCCCCAGAGGTTTTGTTGTCAGAAATGGCCAAAATGGTGCAAAACTGCTTTTGCAGGCTTACTTTCTGGGATACTGTATTTTTTTCATAAATTATTTGACTAGATGTTGTTATAGACAGCAGGAGTAGAATGACATTTTGAAAGTAAAGTCAGCTTTGGATTTCCTTCTTTTTTTTGCTAATCAGTGCCAAACTACAGAGCAGCACAAGAGACTGAGGATATTCCAGTCTATCTCACTGCCCAATGTTGGGTGCAAGAAAAAGGATTTTGATGGTTTTCCTATGAATATGTAACCTGGGTGTGTCCCCATGATATATATTAGTTAGTGGCTTACACTGCTCTTGTGAGAAGCCTGGACTAAACAAAGAGTGAGCAACTTACCCGTCAACCAGTGTTCACAGGGACATAAATGGGAGTGAGAAAATGCCAACTATGCACAAATGTAATGGAAAAAGGGCATGATTGCTTGTCCTGACAAGATTTAATGCCATTATTTCTTACAAATTTAACAATCTCTCATTGGCTTAAAAGGAAACAACTATACCAAACTCAGTTTAGCACTGAGTTGCACCCTCTTTCAGAGTATGAATGTGTTGTTTCTTCTGGATTCAGGTGAGGCCTCTTCTCTCTGATCTAATCCAGAATAAATCTTGTTACTGTCTCATGAACTAGCCCAAGATGAGCTGTCAAAGTGATGCAATATATATTACCATAGGATAGATACTAACTCTGTATATATCTCTTTGACTGTCAGATTAAGTTGACACCAGTGCAGTTGCCTGGTATGGACCCCTTTCACTGAAAGAGGTTGTCCCATATGCATAGATGAGGCTGTAGTTGAGTACTTATGCCCCTCTCTGTGGAAGCTGTACTAGTTTAGAGTGTGAGATTCAGTCCCCCTGAAACCTCTACCAAGAGTGTTGAACCTAAAACCCAAAGAAGAGCGTCCAGATAAGAAATGTGCTCAGTAAGCCAGCTTGCATCTGAACCTAAAATCCAGGAATGAAAGCCTTCATCTCAGCAGTATCCAGCACTTCACTATTATTAGCAGCACTTATACCAAGGAGATGGATATTTATCTGTTGGAGAAAATATTCCTGTGATTCTCCTTGCTCTCCTGAATTTTTCTTTTCCTGTTTGCATTCCTCACAAAGAATAATGAATATATCTGAAGCAGGTTTCTCAGTTTATCTGGTTGTTAATGATGTGGAGAACTTCAGTACCCTTAGGACCTCAGTGCTGTTGCTTTAATAAACATCTTTCAAAATGATGAGGCCACTGGTACCCTTTCTGTGCTTTTATGGTACAGTGATCTTAAAGCAGCATGGTGCATTTTATTTATTAGCCAGCCCATTAATCACAAAGGTATCATTTGGCTTCAGGGAAATTTTTAATTAGAGATATTTAAGGTTGAGAGAAAGTGCTCCTGCGACAGACAATGAGACCGAGCAGAAGGAGTCAGGATATCTTTGTGACTCTGTGATTAATACAGGATTTAAATAAAATTTTCATGAAAGGAAATTGAAGTCATAGCCAAATCCAAATGTTAAACGTCTTTTAAAACTCAAGTCTAAATTCTTTGGAGATTCATTCTTCTCTGTATTCATTAGTGGGGAATGAATCTAATGAACATGAGAGTAAAGGGAATCTGTTCTCTAATGTAGCAACATAGAAACATTTAAATAATTCTAGTTCTTTTTTTTTTTTCTTTTTTTTTTTTTTAACCACTATTTAGTGCTATTGATGAAATCCATACCATTATTTGAAGTAGCTCACAAGTCACTGGGGTGAGTATAAAGGAAAATTAGAGGTGGAATCGGGGACATTCCTGACAGTATACTGAATTATGTGAGACAGAAAGGAAAGATAGTCTGGAGGGCAACTGTATCCTTCTGGCAATGTGGGACTAGTGGTTTATAATGCTTAAAGCTGGCCTTGTCACATGAAAAATGAATGGTAGTGGCTGTGCAAACATCTCCCTTGTTAGATAATTAATCAGGTGTACTTTATTTTGATATAGTACCTCTCTGGCATGCTCAGAGGCATCTCCTGCAATAGCCCTGTAAAATGGATTGTTAAAAAAAGGGAAAAGAAGCCAAACAAATCCTGCAGCAAATATTGCATGTGACTCTGTCTGTCTATACCAGCAATAAAATGGAACATTATATTGTCCTACTTCCACATGGCAACAGTCTTGGATGCCCACACTTACTCATTTAAATCTGTAGGGAAATTCATTGAGTCCCATCAAATCATATCTGTTTTCCCTTCCCTTTTTGTATGCCACAGCTAGCCTTCTTAAACACAATATATCCAACCCCTCTGGCCTCTTGTAGCTATAAACTTCTGAGTTCTCATTGAAGCACTTCTGGATTCTTAATGTGGAAAGAAAAGTTGCAAATTGGTCACTACAATATACTGTGACCTGAACTTAATGAAAAAGAAGGAACAGTGATGATGCTGTTTCTAACACCAATTAAGCTACTCCTGACTGAAGATAGAACAAGATCAGGAAGTTACAAAGGTAACCCAGAGTTTGGCAAGTCCACAAGTGCTTTCCTCTTGTTCAAGCCCAAATATTTCCGGTGCCCTCTGCTTTGTCCTGTGTGTAAGTAGGACTGGTTCTCCCAACCACTGCACGTTTTTCTCCTTTTATTTTGTTTTTAGAGAGGAAAGAGTCTTTTCTGGATAAGAGATTTTAGCTTTCACCTTTCTCTGTTCAACTGAGATAGGTTCATATACATAGAAAGAATCACAAAATGGTTGAGGTTGTATGGGACCTGTGGAGGTCATCTGGTTCAACTCCTAGTCAGCTAGATGCTTAGAACTTTGGTGTTATTGCTACACAAAAAATCAACAGGTTGAGAATGGAAAACAGATGGTCACACCTCCCAGGAATATAAAGTTAAATGACTCCTGATTTTGGCTGGCATCTCTTTTTGTCAGTTATGGCTTAACAATATTTCTTTGTGAATACAATGGCTACAAGTAAAATGATTGATAGGAGTTGTTTTTTTGTTTGTTTTTTTGTTTGTTTTTTAAAAAGGAGTTGAGATTCTGAATCAATTATTTGACATCAGGAATCATGTTTGACACTCTGTAGGTTAGTTCCGTTGTCTTAGGATGGTAGGATGGAATAAACATAGATTGTAGATTGAGAGTTCTTCTATTTGAACAAAAAGATACAGGCAATATCATGTTTTCCAAAAGGTTTTTTTTATAATTTTATTTTATTTATTTATTTATTTATTTATTGTCTATTTCTAGTTTTCTTAGTTTCCTTGGAAAAATTAGACTGGTATATGGATTTGTCATTTAATATCTCTTCATTAATTCCATTTTTTTCATGGAATAAACTTAAATTTGGTAACGAGTTCATTTGTAATGTCATATATATCACCATATTCTAATTAAGTCTAAGGCTTATTAGCCTATGTTGCCTTAGAATTAGAATAAAACTAAAGCTATTCACAGGGCTGTGTACAACTTGTTTCTAGTAGATTAAAAATTAATTTTATAGTCTAATCAGAAAAAAATACATCACTCTTTCATGTGCAATATAAATTTCATCCATCATTGTTATTAAAATCTTACCAAAGATTTTAAGCTTGGGATTTTTCATAATTTATAGACAAATTAAAAATGTGGAAAGAAGATACAATTGGAAGAGAATAGAAGATCCAAGTCAGTATAACAGAGACAAATGAAAGCATTATTAAATTGCTGATAACTTATTTTTTCCCTAAGGAACAACCCTCCATTTCCCATCCCACAATAGGTGAAATTCAGAAATCAGTTTCTCCTCTATTGGAATGAATGTGTCACATGGAAACATATTTTTTCCCCAGCTCTAATTTCTCACAGATCATTTGGCAATCCAACTTTTCAGGCTGTGTTGTTCAGGTATATGATCATATTTGAAATTCTAGCACCCGTTAATCACTGCTCTAGTTCACATTTACTCAGTTCCTATTCTTCTGTTCTGGACTGCAAGTGCTGTGTAAACTGTTTGCTTTTCTGGTGCAGCACTTGCACAGCATTTTGGCAAACTCAAACAAAATGTTCCCAATTGTCTTTTGGCCAAAAAATGCAGTAGATTTTTCTTACATGGAATTTGATGCGTACAGATGTTTTCCCTTGATCATTTTTTCAAGCTTCTCTTTTGACTCTGTTATCACTTGGTCTCACCTTGCTTCTGTCCTGACTGTAGAATGGAAAAAATTTTCACAAGAGCCTGAAGACAATTTTCAGCACCTGAATTTTTTGCTCTCCCTCATGCATCTTTAGGTTCTCAGGAGGCTCATTTAACTCTTGCATTGTTTGCAGTCAGACAAACCTGTTGTTTTCATGGAAGGAGAAATAAAGTTCAGACTGGAGATAAGTATCAGATTCATTCTGTAAAAACAGTACAATTTATCTGACGTTTTAAATATTTGCATTTCAGTAGGCATTCAGTTCTAAGTGAGGTTATGCTAGAAATAAATTGAGCAAGAATACATTTGGCACAAGCACTTATTGACTTTAGGCAGAAGAAAGATGGAAAGAAGGGAAAACAAGATTTTTCTCATCAAACTTAAGTTGTTTAAGAAATACAGTCATGAAAAGTAATTGCATAACAGATAGTAGCCATCATTTATCTTATGTGCCCGTCCTGTGTAGGAAAGACTAGAGGGTGTCAAACTTTCTCAACTGATTACAGATTAAGTCTCTCTATGTAACTTTGACTAGAAAATGAGCATTCAAATACTTCAAAAAAGATATTGACTCTTTTAAAAAGCTTCAGTGAAACAAACAAAGAAATCCTGCCTTAAAATGTCTGGTTCAAAGTCACATGGCAAATTATGTCACAGCTAAGAGCATAGATCATGTTTCCCGAGTTGCACTTCAGTGCGTGTCTATCCTGTTCCTCTTGCTTCTTTAGCGTTGACCTGAACCATTTGAACCCGCTCGGCTGGGAAAGAGATGGCCTGATTGTCACACAAAAAAAAACACTGACGTTTCCATTTTCCACCACTGCCTAAAGAACAGCTTTTCTGCCTATTTCATATTCTGATCTGTATTTAGCCCACAGTTCCATCCTTGAAATTGAATGTTATACAGTTTTTGTCTCTTCTACTTCATATACTATCCAGAATAAGCCTAAAGAAATCAAAAAAGCGAAACATCAATCCCATTGCGCAGACACTTTAGAACATTAAACATGGCTTGACCCTTTTCAGTAGAAGAGGATACCAAGAGTCTTATTATGCATTGCGTGTTTACTACTATAATTCTGTGCTGATTGCTTGTCTATCCTGTTAAAACATAGAACACATTTTGCATGCTGTGTAGTGATAGATATCTCAGTGTTTCATCTTTACATAGCATAATGTAACTGGGTCACTTGAGGACAGAGTGTGGGCTGTACTTGACAGTTTTATAAACAAATGGAAATACCTTTGCTCTCCCCAGAGCTTAACTGGGGAGCTTAACTTTCCAAATCACTGGTGCTGAAAGTGTGGAAAGTTATATCCTCTCCCAGGAAAGAAACAGAGGTACAAGCAAATTTAGAATGCATAGAATACATAGAATCACAAGGTTGGAAATGACCTGTAAGATTGTCTAGTCCAACCGTCCTCCCATTGCTACCTCCAGCACTAAACCATATCTTGTAGCTCCTCATCCAGACTCCTCTTGAACACTGCCAGGGATGGCGACTCCACCACCTCCCTGGGCAGCCATTCCAGTGCCTGACCACTCTCTGAGAGAAAAAGTTTTTCCTTATGTCTAACCTAAACCTCCTCTGGTACAACTTGCGGTCATTTCCTCGGGTCCTGTTTGTTGCTTGAAATTTGAGGCACTTCAGCTGATTTCAGATTTCCTAATGATCTCTAACTCTAAAACCTCTCTCACCCTTACTCTATCACTGTATAATGAAGTGCAAAATACTTGTAGCTTCCATATTGAGAAGACAGCAGTTAATCCACGATACCACAGATGGCAGAGATGTTTCTAGACTGTTTCTGCCTACAGCCTTCTGAAAGGCCTTGATATTCAAATTACATCCATTTAGACTCTCCTGCTCATTGATAAGGTAAATGTTAGCAGGGCTAGGGGATCTCGAGAGGTGACACAAGGCTTCAAGGCTAAAGAAAGGAATGTAGTTTTCTCCATTTTCATACATTTCAGAACTCTGAGTCTGACTCTTTGTGAGTTTGTCAGACTGTTGATAGCTTGTCTCACCAAGAGCCTCATTACCCTTTGAGACAAGACTTTTTTTTACCAAGGATATTAGTACTTGCACAGCTGTGTCTTAGTAGGAGTATTATTTTCATTCCATGTCTTGGCCACTTTCCATATCTTACATGCATAACTAAATAAGACATGCTGATATAATGAATATTTACTTCTTTATTTTCTGTCTTTCTGCTACTATACAGACTTCTTTATACAGTTTAGTGGTAAGGACTACCATGATGTCTTTCCAGTTCTGGGGAACGTACTGTACAACACTTAATTGCTTCAGTTTTGTAGGAAGTGTTCATTGAACATTTATCTAAACACATACTAGCAAACGCAAAAACACTGTAAATAGATGTAATTGCTCTCAGTGCTGCTAGTGGAGAAACTGACTTACTTGAATGACAAAATATTTAATTGAGTACCATCTTTATACCTATGAAAAAAGATTTAATGTTACAAAATCAGGTCTAGAAGAGTATAGTGTGAGTGTATGTGTTGTAACATCATTTCTTTTGAAATGTGATGTTTAAAAAGGACAAGAAAACATCAGAAATACCAGATACATCCATTTCCTTTGTGACAGGACTATCACCAATTTGAAATTTCTTTTGATGTGCCCTTAGGAGTAGTAGCAGTAGTTCCTGTGTTAATTCTTTTCCCAGAGGCACCTTGAGCTTTAGAGCTGGATTTATTTGCTGATGTAAGAAATGACCCATACTCATGAGCTAGTCAAGTGAAAGAACTGTTAAAGTGCCACTAGCATTTTACCTTCACTTCAGAAACAGCAAATCTGCTTTCCAGACTCCAATTTTTTCCACACAAGTGTCTCACTTTTTTAATTCAAGTATTAATTTCTTCCTAGAATCAGACATCCTATTTTTTTCCCTCTCACATAGCTCTGAACATATTAGTCCCACTAGTATGACCTTCCTTTCCATAGAAGGCCAACTGCATCTGTGGGCTCTGGCAACATCAACTCTTAATGAATTTGACTGCAGCTACTAAACCAGCCCATTTTTAATTACTCTGAAGACAAGGAGATAAATTTTAATTTCTCAGAAATATGATTGCATGTACACCTGAAAATGAGAGTAGTACTATAAGCTGCTTTGAAAACAGAGAGAAAAAATGTCACTTAGTCAGGTGTTATCTGGAGACAGTGGGCTAGATTCAGCTTCTTATTTTATGTTCAGGAGATGTGGAGAACCCCATCCCCTTGGGCATCTTTTCTCGTTGAGTTCAGTGTCAGTTTCTTTTTCAAAACTTTCAAGACTTGAACCCTGTTTAACACCTCTCTGTTGAGCAATTTTGCTGCTCTGTAGTTGATGCCTAGTCAACAAATTGTGCCTGCAATTTTACAGTAGGATAACATTACAGATAAGACACACCTACTGGGCACTTTCAAGTTATAATGTAATGTTAGTCATTGCTTTTATGTATGTTTATACACAATATCTGCCTGAAGGTATACATTGATTTCCAGCCATCTGAAACACATTTAAAATTGGCTGAGTGTTTAATCTTTGTTCACATGAAATGTATTTTAACTTTTTCTTTATTTTGCTGCTAAAAATTATTAGCTTGGAAATATTTGATATGGCTATGATCATCACCATTATTATTGACTTAAACTAGAATTCTTCAAGTGATGTTATTCCTTTAATAAAGTTGAGTTATTCTTATAAATTAACTTTTGTCTTTTAATAGGTACATTCCCTTAACATGTATTGATTTAAGTAGACTCAACTGTACTTCAAGTAAAGATTTTCTGACTATCACTAATAAAAATCTAATCTACTCTTACTTTACTTCTATTTTTTTTTTTTTTTGAGTTTTTATTGATAAGATAGAAAAAAAAGTTATGTGGATATAGACTGAGATTTACTTTCTAGGATTAAATGCTTAAATCTAGGAGAACAATTCTGACAACCTTCCTATCAATACAGCTAACACTGGAGCCCCTTAAATTCAATAATTTCTCTTTTTTTTTTTTTTTTTCTCTTAGTACCTCAGTTGTTGAAAACTAATTTCATGTGTCACCATGGGCTGATAAGATAAGTGCCTGCTTTCTTTCTGCATCGTTCTGAGATGTGCAGAACAAAGCTCTCAGATTCTCTCTAAGGCCCTGGAGGTAAGGAACCCACCAGGGGCTGTGAAGCCTGGTAGCTGTGGTTCCCTTAGCTGAGAAAGACAGTGGGATGGGGAGGAAGGGATGCTGTTGTCATCTGCCCTTTAACATTTTCTACCTATTTTCTGCCTGTCCTGTGTCAGACAAGGTATGAGTGTCCTTGCCTTGCTGGAATTGAAAGTGGTTGCTGTGCTTTGTCAGGGGTCTTAGAATAGACTTTTTTTATATCCTTCCTGTTAGAACAAAAAAGGATGAGGTTACAGAAGGGGAATACTTTAGTGAAGCCTTGAGCCCTGTTTTTTCCTGCTTTTTATACTAATATCCTGAATTTGTTAAGTGGAGCTGGAAATGTGGTCCATGTTATATTCTGGTGCCCACTTACAGGGTTTCTTGTTTGAGACTTAGGCCTGGTTTTAAACCATATCTCTGCTCTGCTGGATTTTTGGAATTGTCCTAGCTATCAGGATAAACGAACATTTCTTATTTAGCTCTGGAAGAAAAACTCATGTATTTTGCAGAAAGCTGAGAAGATTCAACTGCTAAGAGAGGGAGAGTAATTCCACTCAATGCCCAATGGTTGAAGAGTGCTTCAAATATCTGTCCTTTCATCAAAGGGTTATAAGAATTGGTTGAAACTGTATCTCTTCTACATTATGGAACAGTTCTAGACATTGAGAGTGATGCCACAGGTCCCAGCAGTTTGTGAGTCTGACCTCTAAGTTTAATTTGAGGTTCTTGAGGTTATTTACTTATTAAAAAAAAAAAAATAATAAAAAAGTGGCATGTTTTATTTATCACTGCACATTTTGGAAAAATTAGAGATTCCAGAGAGTATCCTGCTTGGAATAATCCCATGTAATCTAGTAGACAAATATACGTCTTCCTATAGATTTTCAGTCTACCAACTAAATGCGGTGATGCTAAGACCATTCTCTTCATCTGACAATCTCTGGTATACAATGGCAGATGATTTCAGATTCCATTCTGAGAGACTGTGCTTTCTTTTCAGTAACAAATGAAGTTACTAGTAGAGTTAAACCATTATGTTTTACCTGATTTCTTGTCCCAAACTTTGTCTTTGCTTTTTTTCTTTTGTCATGTGTTCACACTCTATGAGCATTTGAAACACACAAATGCAGATTGCAACATTTCTATTGTGCCATGAGGTTAAAGAAAGACCAAAAAAAAAAAAAAAAAAAAAAAAAAATTAGAAGTTGTTCTACACCTGTGTTAGAACAAGGCAATCAATTATTTCTTCCTTCAAAAGAACTCTGCCCAAGTTCAGACATGGATTGTTGATGCATTTCAGAAATTGTATGACAGCATGAAAGAATGTTATGATTCATGTCCCATGCTTGCATCTCGAGATTGATTCAACTGGCTATTATCATGTTGCAGAATGTGGTGGTGGTAAACACAAGGAAGATGTGCTACATCTAAGAGCCTCCCATGTCAAAATACACATCAACTTTGATTGATACATACTGACTCATGGCCATACAGAAGAGATGTAAGATTTGTCAGCTAGGATTACAGCAGTGTAATTATTTACACTCCCAAAATGTTGGGGATGACAGAGTGTTTATGTGAAGTATCATGTTAATGGAACTACTAGAAAATCAATATCAGTATTAGAACTGGAAGCCATTTAATCTATTATTTTTTTTCTGATAGAGTTTCACTGTAGCATTTTATTCCTCCTGCATACTCATACAACTCTTTTGTGTGTTGTTTGTAGCAATAATTGCTTCATCACTGGTAATTACAGACACCCTCTTCTATTCACTTCCTTTATTCATGGGCATATATTCCCATCTCTGAAAACCCAATCAATTTCTGATTTGATATAATTCTCCTTCAGCACCCTTTAAGGTATGGAGCTGAATTACTAGCCCTACTATAGATACTTCATGTAACCCTAATCTATTCCCTGTGTACTGAGAAGTCTGAAGAACACTATTTGATGGGATTTGTCTGTTTCTGTTGCACTCTTGTAGAATGCCAGCTGTTGATTGCTAAATGCTTTTACACCATTTGTATCTGGCAGCTCCTTCTGCAAGGCTGATAGAGTTAGGATGATCATAAATAACAAAAAGACAGCGAGGGATTGGGCCCACTATTAAAATATCATATAAATGCAAACGCAACCACGCAACTTATCTCTGCACGTCCATTGGTAGGAGAATTTGTTTACAAGCCACCAAAGTCATCAAATTGGAGCCCTCTTATTTGCCTGGCACACCTGATTGAGTACTTACTTAGATCCTAGACAAAAGCAATAATCCTCTATAAATCATGCTGAATAATAATAACAATTATAGTAATGATTGATACATGTGCATTCATTTGTGTACTCTCAATCACACTAATGGGACTTTGATGCATAAATCTCTTACAAGATTACATTGTTTAGAATGCAAAACTGCTGTTTCATTTAATCTAAAGAAAAAAATTTCCTTAGGTAGAATTGTGTAGTGATATAGATAATATTATAGTAGACATCTTATGGAAATGCTCAGCATTGTTTTGACAATAATTGCTATGGGGATTATAGATAACTACTATTTTGAATACAAATATTCCCTTGGGAACTTCTATGATACTGCCTACAAAAACCAAATATGTGTTCACGAAGAAACTGCTCTAGGTGTACTGTATGGGTTTCTATTCTCCACATATAAATAATGTATTACCAGAGAGAAAAGTCAGGAAAGCTTTTAATTTAAATGATGAAAACTGGGAAATCAGCAACTTCAGAACAGACTATAACATTTTTGGGGCAGATAATGCTTTTTTTATCTTGTATTTGTAGAGCACTGTGGCAATTCAGATGGTGTTTTTACAGTTTTACTGAAACAGAAGTAAACCAGAGTAGTAAAGATGCTAATGCAGCAAATAGTTAATTCCCATGACCAGCTATTGAATTCAAAGATAGCAATCATGTAAGTATATATGCAAAGATGTTTGTGTTGGTAAGTTCTAAGCTCAAGTGGCTTCTTTTTAGGTTTACATGGGGAGCCAGGAAAAACAGATTGGCTAGTATTTAGTCCAGATCTTTAAAGAGAAGCACTGTCTCTCAATCCAGGCTGGACTATCTAGCCTATCATTTTATATCTAGGTCATACAAATAAGAGACTTTTCTCCTCATCTCTAGTTTCTAACAATTCTATATTTTGATGCAGATTTTAAGCAACCAAAAAATAAGAAGTATCAAATTCAAACGAAAGCTGTTTGCATTGGTGCACTTTTAAAGGCCTGCAATACAGACTGTAATACAATACAAACAGTAACTGTGAAATTATTATAAAACTCGGAACAGAGAATTACTGATGGGAAATTGGACTGAGCAGATGAGCTCTGAAGTCTACATGGGTTTCAAGATGGAACAAATTCAAATTTTACAACTGTCTGAATCATGCACATTGCTTTTGGAAAGAATACATGAGGTACAAAAGGCTGCTAACTTTTCCCAGTTCTCCTGTTGGGACATTTAGTACACACTTTCTACTTGCCAAACTTACTGCCAAAATATCCGCATTTTGCGTCCTACTAAACTAATAGTTACTCAGAAAGGTGATTATGCATGTGCATATACATGTATATTTAGATGAGAATACTATTCTGCAGGGACAAACTTCAATCTTTGAAAGGGAGAGGGAGAGGGGAGAGGTGAGAGAGGGAGAGGGAAAGGGAAAGGGAGAGGGAGAGGTAGATGGAGATGGAGATGGAGATGGAGATGGAGATGGAGATGGAGATGGAGATGGAGAGGGAGAGGGAGCAGGAAAGGGCGAGAGGGAGAGAGGGGGAGAGGGAGAGAGAGAGGGAGAGGGAGAGGGAAGGGAAGGGAAGGGAAGGGAAGGGAAGGGAAGGGAAGGGAAGGGAAGGGAAGGGAAGGAGAAAGGAAAGGAAAAAGGAAAGGAAAAAGGAAAGGAAAGGAAAAAGGGGAAAAAAGGGGAAAAAAGGAAAAAAAGAAAAAAGAAAAAAGAAAAGAAGAATAAAAAAGTCGGGCATACCTTTTGTGTATTTCTTGGTACATCAGGCAGATGTTCCAATAGGTTGTAAATTGATCCCATTTTGATCATTAAATTAAGTATAACAAATCTGTAACTATGAAGTTATTTGTGATAAGGAAATGGAAATCAAACATTTTCTTTCTCATGATTTTTCATTCTTCCTTTCCCTGTGACCTTGTTGTGCAGCACATTCCACACTAACACCTCAGCAGGTTGAAAGGTGAGGAAAACAAACACAGAAACTGTCTTGAAAAAGTTTTCTGCTTTTGAATTTCCAGTATGAGATGATGCTGAAGCATCACATTTGCCTCACCAGAGAAAATCATTGCATGAAATGTTTTTTTCTCATCTTCCAGACCTAATTCTGTACAGCACCATGTATGATGAGATATTCCCTTAATGAATTGCCTGTAATCACGGAGTGAGTGCCTCAATGTGAATGCAAACATAGATAGACTGAGTATCATGTCCACTTATGTCCACTTATGAGACAATCATTTGCACCATTCTAGACCATGCTTTGCAGAGGACATGCAAGAAGAATCCTGTCTGCACAGGATTTACGGGCAGGAGAAAATGCACTCTACCTCTTTGTGTCCACCCAAACCCTTTTGGGAAACTCTCATGTAGCCTAACTGGAATTCTTGTTCAGTCTTCTATTCAGCTTTGAAGGACTATTTGTTTTCCTAGAAGATGACCACTTACAATGTCACCCTGCTGAATGCTGTTGAGAGTTATACCATGGAAAGTATTGATAAAATCACATTCATCCATTTGTAATGCCATAGTAGGGGAGGGCATAAGAAGATCTCAAATTGACACTTCCCATTAATGCCTTGAAAAGGAAGTTTCTCCTCCAGACAAATGTCAGAAACCCAGTGCTACATACTTGAAGACATTGTAAGTATGCAGGACCTGATCAGCTAAAAGAGTAGTCTAATCAAAAGCTCATCGAATGCAATGGAAAACTTCCCACCAGCTTCACAGTTGAAATACTGAAGATACTTCTAGTCTAGTCAGTGGAAGTAATTAATGATTAGAAAGAGTTTACAGCCTCTGCATAGAAATCGAATAGGTCTTTTCCACATAAAATTCATCCATTTCTATTTGGGAGACTGATCACCTGGCAGCCTGTGCAACTTTCTTCTTCAAAGATGTTCAAAATGCATCCCTTAATAAGTGTGGTTTCTTACGTCACTGACCTAATGATCACCAGTTTCTATCCCAACCTGATTTTCCTATGTTGTTCATTGTTTAATATATACAGATATGCCTATCTGTATGACTATGGCTAGAGAAGTTCTAAAGCTAAGGATGGTTTGGCCAACTGTTCATCTGCTTTTCATGGTGTGTCCTGCAGTGATTGACAGCTGAACAGAAGTCATAGGCCACTACTCAGTAAAACTAGTCAAGACTTGTCCTCCAACCCTAAGGACAGGTGGCACAGTATGAGCTGTGTTCACATGGCTAAAACTCTCTTCCCACCATTCCAGATAATGTAATAAATATTAATCTGTATGGACCACACTGGATGATATTTAAGGTCACATTATGGAAGTGTGAGGGTTATTAGTATAGCAGAGCTGCACATTTTACAGTGGAGAAACGCCAGGACTGCCATTTCCACTGTATGTGAGTTTGCACTGTGATCTTAAAACATCCATGAGCGTGCCTACCACTTGGAACTGACAGTGCCATGACAGCACTTTTGTTTAGAATTATCCTAATTGATGCTGAAACTACTCATTGTTTCCTGTTTATACAACCTCCAATAATGTCAAAAGATCAAATGCAAAAGCCTAGCCTGGCAATTTTCAAAAGCTGTCAGAGAACATAACAGCAGTGACTTAGATGAATGTGCTTTCAATTCCTATCAAATATAAATATATGTTACACTTCAGTCTGCCAGTCTTTATGGAAAGTTGTCTGTGGACAACTTTTGTTCTATGTATATGTGAATTTCTTTTGCTATTTCATGGAGTCATGGAATCTCAAATAATAGTTGAAATATAAATAAAATTGTCAGTGTTTCATTCTTTCCTGGATCTTATGTTTGGACTTGGGATATCATCTCTTTATTTGGCAAGTGTTTGAAATGCTCATTGACTCATTTCAGAGTCATTAAAGATGGTTAAGACATGTAAGTCCCATAAACTCATTTCTAGTTAATTAATAGTAAATTTAATTGAATTAATAGCAATTAATAAGAGTTTTACTCAGGATTATGTTATGGTTATTATGTATCAATTTGTGTTTTGATAACGCTTTGTGAAGCATCACTGTGTTACCTACCCAGTATGGGTGTGGTGAGGACTCCTACCTGCCAGCGTCTTCTCCCATCTTCTCTTCAAAGTCCTGGAGTTTCTTTAGCCCATAAGCTGTTGTACTCTGTGCAGCTTTGCAGCAATCACATTTTTTTTTTTTTGTCACAAATAACAGTTCTGTTGTCAGCTGTGACATTTTTTCCAGTAAAGCAGAATACTGTTCTCAGGTACTGTATTGGAATAAGAATAATTATAATCATCATATTGTAGAATAGGTCCTGGATGTATTCTCTTTATAAGACTAAATCTTCCCCTACTGATGCTAAACTGAGATTCTGAGATGTCTTTTCCAGTGTTTTTTTTCTCTCCTGAAAACTTACTTGTTACATGTGCTACTTCCTAGCCCCACGTTCTGTGCTGTCTTCCTGGAAAATGGCAATAGGATCATAGCCAAGCTTATTCTTTTTAGAATGTACTCTGAGATTTAAATATGGAAATAAAGAGGCCTACAATAGTTTAGCAGTGACTTCTGATGAAGAATTCGTGTCTACTAGAAGTAGTGGTTAATTTCCTATGGACAAATTACACACACTGAAGGAGATGTTTGCTGGTACAGCTTACTTCCTCCAAATTTAATCAATAATTTTTTCTTTCATTTAGTTTCACACTCAAAAGCTTTGGTGCAGGAAAAAGAGGAAATCTTTCATATCATCTGTGAATGTGATAAAAATCATTCTAAGAAAAAAATATATGAGTGGACAGAAGATAAGAACATTCTGACCTTCAGACTCAAATATGTTTTCATTTTCAGAGACTTGATTAAATCCAAGTAGTACAAAGTGAACTGTGGGAGATGGTGATCTTTATAGTCAGGCTAGTGTCCTGCAAAAAGTGAGTCGGAGCAGCACTGATCTTATCATTAGAGACACTGCAATTTTCTGGCTGTGTATGAATCATGGAATAGAATCCCAGAATCATTAAGGTTGGAGAAGACCTCTAAGATCATCTAGTCCAATCATTCACCTACCACTAACGTTGCCCACTATACCATGTTTCTTAGAACTACATCTCTGATTTCTAGAAGAGATTGTTATATTTAATCCTATGCATCTATGTTGTTGTATTTCTTCTTCTTCTTCTTCTTCTTCTTTTTTTTTTTCTGATTCTTTCCCCCATCCCACTGGGAAGAGAGGAAGTGAGTGAACAACTGTGTGGTGCTCAGCCACCTGCTGGGTTAAACCACAACAGTGTATATACACATACCTACATAAATGTGTGTGTGTGTAATGATACCCCTAAGGTACCCACAGATTTGTTTTTGAGGAGGAACTGAATTTTAAGCCTTCCGTGAATGAATTTTGAATTTTAAGGTTTCAGTGTTCCCAGTTGACCGAGAGTGGCAATGCTGCCACATATGTCTCAGATTAATCCCTGCCAGGCACTTTCATGCATGTTGATGTTTTTGGATAGAAAAAGGAAACAGGGAGCACCTTCAAGACCTGAAGGAATCAAAGCTTCATTCCTAACAGGACGAGAACTAAAATATTTATAGCATTCATAGTGCAGCCAGCTAACAAGAGGAGGAAGAAGGAATGCTTGATATCTGTCTCAACATCTGAAATTGTGCTATAGTAATACACTCATCACTTCCCTCTCTGCCTATCTGAAAACAAATGAAAACAACAACAAAAACACAAAAAAAATATACAAAGAAAACATTTAAACTATATAAAGTAATGAACGGTGTTGCTTCTTTAGAGCTAGGGAAGAATATTGTCTGTTGTGATCCCTTCACGTGGAAGTACTGACTACTAAAACACCTCTGCATCATTTTTGTTTTGTAAAGCAAACCTAGAAATTGCACATGTTCACCTCCTTTCTCCATTCTTCCTCTGTATAGCTCAGCTGCTTTTAAGGATGCCCAAGTTTCTAATTTTGTCCCACTATTTATTTCCCTTTCAAGATTTCCTTTGTTTTTTATTTCCTCTTGGGTTAATTCCAATTATTTCCATCATCTACATTTTTCTTCTCTCCCTGACCTTTTTACCTAATGCTTTCTATTGATTCTACTTCACATTTGCCTCCTTGTAGGGGTTAGTTGGGCTGCCCCATTGCCAAGAACATTAAAAAATCAACCTGTTTTTTTACATCTCAGACCCTGAGCTGGGGAAACTGATTCCAGCCAACCTGCTCAAAAACCAAAGTGAGCTCTACATGCATGTAGTTGCAACTCCTTCCAAAAGTAGCCAAGGGTTTACAGTTGATGAAATCTGGTGGTGCTCCATTGTCTTTAGGAGAATGACACCAGTTTACATCAATTGAAGATATGTTGTTATATCCTACATCATTCACTGGAAAGAAATAAAACAGAGCTTGAATGATCTGAACCTAAGATAAACTGACTCACCTAAGTCTCGCTTTTGGATGTGCATGTGTTTTACTGCTGTCTTCTCCATCCATCTTCATTATGTTCCCTTTTCTTGTAAACCAGACTCCATGTTGCATAAACGTAAGTGCAATGACCCAGACACATTTAGTTTCATTTGAGTTCTTCTGGTTCCTCTTTATTACTGTTTGACTTCAGACCACTTTTAGTAGTGACACCCAGGTTGGCCTTGAATCCATCTTTTAGGCACTTCTGCAGTACCATGACTTAACTGACTAACATCTCCAGAAATGTGTATCTGCAATAAGAGTAATGAGGAAGAAGAAAGGTCCAAAGAATGTGTAGACAATAATAATTTAAAAGAGAAAGGGAGAGGGGGAATATATATATGTCTCCACTTCTAGTAGAATGCCTATGTTACCCAGAAGGTGAGTGGGGTAGTAGAGGGAGCAGAAAGGGTCAACACCACTTTTACCCCTCTCCTTTGAAATATGTGTATGAATAGAGCATTTACCTGAGATGGTGCAGCTAATATATGGTTGACGCAGAGTTTGAGACTTGTTCACTTGATTCCCAGTCCTGTGTTGTGTCCACCAACACTACCTCAGTGTGGTAAAACATTGGCATCCTGTCAGGCTGAAACATTATACTCCTCTATGATGTTGATCTCTTCCTCACTGAAGACAGTTCTGCCTGTTTATAAACTTCACCACTCTACCTCCAAGTGTTAAATTCCTGTTGGGTTCAGTATGAGTCCAGGATGGCTGAGTTTCAGAAGTTTGCTCTGGATTATGTTTCGAGCCTTCCTGGACAACCACAGTATGTTATTTTCAAACATACTAATTCCAAATGAGCCAATAACTGCTTTTATATTAAACAGCTGCTTTCAGATCCCTATCTGTACAGCAAATTAACCTTAAATTTTTAATCAGGATTATCCTTGGGAATGAAGAGTACCTGAGGTCACACCAGGATGTCGGTCCAAATGCAGAGTTCACAGGGAACCGGGGTCAGACACCTATCATAGGCAGGCAGGTTTTTGCAGACAAGGCAATGAATGCAGAGAAAACCAATGACCACTCTTTCTGTCTTCTGTAAAAATGTTCTCCAGCGTTCCCTCTCACAACAGCAGAACATTTGTCCAATCCAGATTCAATACATTAATGACATATTTAAATGTTCTTGGAAATCTCCCATCCAGCTGCTGATCTAGGCAGGATTATAGCATGACCCATATTTTCAGTGCTACTTAAAGATGGAAGAAACTCTAACAGATTGAACCAAGGACTGACCACAATTATAGCTGGTGTACAGAAGAGTGTACAAGCACAAATATGATTCAGAATTAGGGCTCATGCAGATAAAATATTGCATTCCTCTGTTTCCAATTAGTATGAGAAAGATGTGCTCACAGAGTTTTCTCCTTTATGTTTATTTGCGAAAGAGGAGTTAATTTAACTACAGTTAATTTCATGCCCTCTATAATGTACCCAATTATATCGTCCTAATTATTTCAAGCCCTCATGTGCTTTGGTTGAGTGCCTTTTTTGGAAGAGGGTATTAAATAACAATTATCCTACTCATAAATACAATACACGATAAAGAGAAAATAAGACCTGGATAAAAAGCATAAATATGATATATATTTTTTTACTCACCTTTTCCCCAATCTTTCCATGACAGCAGTAACATTATTCATGCAGTCATAAGAAGGCTGGGAAATATTTTGTCTTGACTTATCATTCTGATGTTGTCTGGTTAATTTATGAGGATGTGGGCATTTTAGAAGCTTAGCTTTTCTGAGGGGCTGGCTATTAACCTATAGCACTAGGTTACAGCTACAGAAGTTGAGACTTTAATTAGTTTTAATTCATCCTTGTTTTACTAATTTGTATAATGAAGCATAAAGGTGTGAGTCATAGTAAAGAATAAGGTAGGAGGGTCACATTCGTCTCTTACACAGGAAGACTAAGATGTGGCAGAATTGGTCTTATCCACACAATAGTAGATGGAATATGGAGGCAGTGTATAAGGTAGATACTTCTTCCCATACTTCCTTCCCTCTATAACAAGGTAGTGTTTAATTCAACAATCTGCAGGCCTATTAGCCAGTTCTGTTTGTGGCACTAGGCATCAAAAGCACAAAACACGGTTCCCTGTCTCCTGCTTTCACAGAATCACAGAATCACAGAATTGTAGGGGTTGGAAGGGACCTCTAGAGATCATCGAGACCAACCCCCCTGCCAAAGCAGGTTCCCTACACCAGATCGCACAGGTAGGCGTCCAGGCGAGACTTGAATATCTCCAGAGAAGGAGACTCCACAACCTCCCTGGGCAGCCTGTTCCAGTGCTCCGTCACCTCACCGTGAAGAAGTTCTTACGCACATTCGTGCGAAACTTCCTATGCTGCAGCTTATGTCCGTTTCCCCTCGTCCTGTCTCCACGTACCACTGAAAAGAGACTGGCCTCACCACTATGGCCGCCACACCTCAGATATTTATAAACCTGGATCAGGTCCCCTCTCAGTCTTCTTTTCTCAAGGCTAAACAGACCCAGTTCACTCAGCCTTTCTTCATAGGGGAGATGCTCCAGGCCCTTCACCATCTTTGTGGCCCTCCGCTGGACTCTTTCCAAGAGATCCCTGTCTTTTTTGTACTGGGGAGCCCAGAACTGGACACAGTACTCCAGATGAGGCCTTACCAGGGCACAGTAGAGGGGGAGGATCACCTCCCTCGACCTGCTGGACACGCTCTTCTTAATACACCCCAGAATGCCATTGGCCTTTTTGGCCACGAGGGCACACTGCTGGCTCATGGCCAACCTGTCGTCCACCAGGACGCCCAGGTCCCTCTCTGCAGAGCTCCTCTCCAGCAGCTCATCCCCCAGCCTGTATTGGTGCATGCAATTATTCCTCCCTAGGTGTAAGACCCTACACTTGCTTGTGTTGAACCTCATCCGGTTTCTTACTGCCCAGCTCTCCAGCCTGTACAAGTCTCGCTGAATGGCAGCACAGCCTTCAGGCGTGTCAGCCAATCCTCCCAACTTCGTATCATCAGCAAACTTGCTGAGGGTGGCCACTATCCCCTCATCAAGGTCATTGATGAAGATGTTGAACAAGACCGGACCCAGCACAGACCCCTGGGGGACACCACTGGTTACAGGTCTCCAGCCAGCTTTCTTGCCTATGTTTCAGAATCTCAGACAGATGCTTGAGTTTAAGTCTATATCCTGCTCTGTATACCAGTTTGCTGAGACCCAAAACCTATGTGTTAAGTAGGCTTATGGTGAAGAAGATGCAGTGTTGGGATACAGAGGGCAGTGTGCCCAGTTAAGATGGAAGTCTTCAAACATCATGTGATGAAACAGTATGCCAAAGCTTTCCGCATACTGTGAAATATCCCTCTGAAGGACTGTAAAAGGAAATACTTGAGAGCTGGGACTGAGGGTAACAAATACTGTGATCAAAACAGATATTGCAATTTGGTGATTTGTTGCATCAGTTGTGGAGCACTCCCCACTGACCTCAAGTAAATGAATAGGAATTACATAAGGTCCAGATTGAATAAAGGACAGTACAATCTCACATCATTTTTATTCATGCAAACAATACAAATTGCAGTACTGAGCTGGATATGAAACAATTTCTGAGCTGATTTCTTTATTATATAGTACCAAGATTGACAGAAAAGTAAAGGAAATTAACTACTGTCTTTGTTATCTGTAATCTCAAGCAACTAGATAGCAACATACTATTTGGAGCTCAAAAGCAGAGCTGGCCTTTTGTAACCTCCTCCTTCCCACCTGTTCTGGATATTGGTTAACTGGAAAGATGAATAATGAATCAGATGTTTCAGGCTCTTTCGGATTCTAGCTTGGCTGGAAGAGAAACTGCAAGACTCATCAAGCACTGGGTAATAAAAGCATGTGCAGACAGAAACACCCTGAGTACATAAGCTGTTGCTGTTTCTGCCATTCGGCTCATGTAAAGATTCTTTAAATCCTCTTACAGTAAAATCTGTGGAGCAGTAATGCATTTGTACTGATAAAAGCGTGTCTGTCTCTTTTGTAATAAGCAGCAAAGAAGCATTGCTGAGTCACCTCTGGTGTGAGCTCACTCATTTTTCCTTACCGTGCAGCAGGTGTCACGAGCCTTTTCTGATGCAATTGTCAGTAAGAGCTCTGCTGTCAGCCATTGTGTCATGTGGCATCATGGACAGAGCCAGCTGATGAAATGAAGGAGACGGGGTGAGCATCTGATACTGGAGTACAAGCAAATTTGGAGAAACATTACCTCACTGAGGGGAAAGAAGGGATGAGAACAGCCCAAATAAAAATAAGAGATGGTACAGAAACAAAGGGGAGAAAGAAGAAAGTCTGCTGCAGAAACAATTTTTGCTTTACCCTGACCAGAGTTTCCAGCAGATTTTGAATCAGACAAGCACATGATGTAAAGCTAGGCAAAGACATAGAGAAAAATAGGCCATCTCACCAGGTGAATATTTGTACAAGCTCTTCTTGGATGAAATGCACTTGGAAGCATCCCAGAGCTGGGCTCTGACCCAAATTAGAGTACGACACCGTGTGCAGATGATCAGTGTGATACACTGGCTCCAACCACTCTTCAGATCAATGCATTTCTCCTCTGCTGGCTCAGAGTGCTGGCAATCAATAGTCTGAGTAAGCCTTGTGGATCAGTATCCACATAAGTGCATCTACCTCAGTCTTTTCAGGGGCATGCTCATTCCAAGCTTTTGAAAAAGAAATTGCACTTTTTTTCCCCTCTATTTTGACTGCTCTCGGCTAAATATAGTCTAAATGCTCACGGAGACCATGTTCTTTTCTAGTTCACTGGCCTTAGTGGGAGAACTGCATTAGTAACAAATAATAAATGACAAAGCACCAAAAAATTTGGCCCTAAGTGAACATCATGTGATCTTACAAAACTTTTCTCTTTTTGCAAGTTATCTAATCAGGGATTGAGTCTTTTATTAGGGCAGTGTTTTTGAGGAATGCACCATCACATCTAGCAGAATTTGTTAACAAGTCTTTAAGGCAGCCCTCACCCTCAGAATGGAAGTACTTGTTATCTAACTTCGTGTCTTGTATAAAAATATGAAATCATATTCATATATAAATATATAGTCTTGCGGTTCATGCTCACGCACTGCACAGGTTGTATCTCAATTTGTTTTTTCAACAGAGACTGCTGGTAGTAGTGTGGTAAGGACTAGGCCCAGCAGCTACTTTGTCTGCTCAGTGCCGTACCTTTAAGCAAATGCCATGGCTCACTACACAGCTTACAGGGAGATTAAGTGCTTAGAATGGGATTCAAAGCAGGTTGTATGCTAAGTAGGGAGCTGCAGACTAGAGATAACCAGGAGACAAATTCAGGGCCTGGAAGAGTAGAGGCAAGATGCAAGTCTCAAGAGTTTGCACTCCAGATCTAGAGTTGGTACACTCTCCCTAGAGGTAGATTATTTCAGAAAACTTGTCAAGCATCACTTCCTTCCTCTGAACTGGTGATCATGTTCTCACAGAGTCAAACAACCACAGAATGGCTGAGGTTGGCAAGAACATTTGGGTCCAACCCCTGCTTAGTCGGAGACACTCAGAGCAGGGGGCTCAGGACCTAGTTCAGGCAGTTCAAAAGGTCTCCAAAGATCTCCAAGGAGCATACCCCATAGCCTCTCTGGGCAGCCTGTGTAATTGCCTGTCACCTGCACAGTACAAAAGTGCTTTCTGCTAGTCAGACAGAACACCTTTTGCCCCAGTTTGTGCCCATTGCCTCTTGTCCTGGCTTTAGGCACATTGAAAAGAGCCTGACTCTGTGCTCTTTCCAAATGCCCCTCAAATATTTACAGAAATGGACAAGATTCTCTTGAGTCTCTTTTCTGGGCTGTATAGTCCCAGCTCTCTCAGACCCTCCTTACAGGAGGGATGGTCCTGTCCTTTGTCCATCTTGATGGCAATATATTGGACTCTTTCCAGCATGTCCATATCTTTCATGTAACACAGAAATGGGCTCAGAACTGGGAACAGTACTGGGAACAGTACTCAGATTTGGCTTTGTCAGGATAAAGTACAAATGAAGAATCACCTCTTCTGTCCTGCTGCCAATAATTATTCTAATGCAGTCCAAGATATTATTAGCCTTTTTAATGGCAAGGGCATGTTTCTAACTCATACTTAACTTGGAGCCTACAGAGACTCCCAGGTCTTTCTCTCAGAGCTGTTGGGTGCCCCAAGAATGTCCTTGTGCCTGGAGTTGCTTCTCCCTGGTTTTGGGACTTGCATTTGTTCTTGTTGAACTTCCCAAGATTCTTGTCGAACTTCCCAAGATTCTTGTCTGACCACTTCTCCAGCTTGTTGAGGTCACTCTGATCTTCTCATTGTCACTTCACAGCCTTCTTTACCCCATCACACTTTGTACGATGTGGTTAAAGTGCTCACTTAGAATGTAAGCGATCCAGGTTCAAGTTCCAGTGTCACTAATTACCAATAATTACCAAGCTGGATTTGGTTACCCTCTGGGGCTATTGCTGAAGTTGTACATATGTAGCAGAGGATTAAAGAATTTCTGGGACAAAAGGTGTGCACAGGCAAGGCAGACTTTGTTCCCCAAGGAAGGGAAAGATTTGAATATTGGACACTGTCAGGTTAATAGATTTTCCTTCACACACTCATGGTTACAGTACACATAAGGTGTTGACAGGACCAGATAGTAGCTTAGATGAAATTTTCTTTTGTCTGTTTTTGGACAGAAAGACAAGACAAAATCAAACAAACAAACAAACAAGCAAAAAGCCCTGACCAGTGAATGAACATACCTGGGTAGACTGTAGGCTCTTATTCATTTGACTATTGGCATTATTTTTTTACTTTTAACTTTCTGTTCTTGAAGTTGATAGGAGATAGGGTATGAGCAAATGGCTTCAAGTCTTACTAGGGGATGTTTAGATCGAATATCAGGAAGAGCTTTTTCATGGAGAGGGTGCTCAGGCATTGAAAGAGGCTTCTAAGGGTAGTGGTGGAGTCCCCACCCCTGGAGATATTTAAGAGACATGTGGGTGTGGCACTAAGGGATGTGGTTTAACGATGGGACCTTTTTGGTCAGGGTGGACTTGGTGATCTTGAAGGTCTTTTCCATCCTAAATGACTTCATGGTTTTATAATTCAAGGTATTCCACAAGATGACTCAAGTTGACAGTTCATAGAACTTCACAGAAGTTGTTGTATGCTTGATTCTCTGAGTGCTTCATAACATTATTTTTTTCTTACTTAAAATAATTTGAGGATCAATAAAAGCTGTAGGACTCCTTTGCCCAATGTAGACTTTTTCAAAGTCAAGTGTACTATCAGTATGGAAGACAACAATATTTATTAAATATCAGCTATGTGCTTTCCTATCAATTTGATACTCCTTCTCAAACTGGAATGCCACATCTTGCACATGGCCATTTGGCAAACAGCCCTGCCCACGACACGTAGGAAGTCTGCTACCCCTGGGTAGATTACTGCTGTGAAGCACAGGTGTATATCGTGAATCATTATGCCTGTTTTTTGACATGTTTTCTCTACTTCTTTTCTGCCATAATAGAACTCTTCGAAGCAAGATGCTGATCAGTAGAAGAGAGCTGCTTCACTAAAGAATCCCCACATCACCTTTAGAAGCTTTAACTGACTTGTATAAGAAAAAAGTTGCAACCAGTTTTTTGCCTTGAGGACAGCAGACGAGGCAAGGCCAAAATCTGTGCAGTGGTAAAACAGTGCAGGTTGCCACGTTAACTGTTGTTCACCCTTCATTCACCTCAAAGGATATTTATTTCCTGATAAGACAGTGTTCGTCCTTGCAGGGATGCCAACTCCCAGAATTATTATTTGTAATGCCAGCACTTTTAGTAAAACTGGGACCAATATAAACACTTTGTGAATATGCAATTCTCTTGCCAATGCCCAGAGACTGTATTATCGTATTTCGAATCATTTTGAGTATCACTGAATAACTTCTCTTAAACATTGCTCCTTTCTTGTTATTCTTACATCCATTCAGTTTAATAATGGATATTTTTTGGCTGTAAACAGTAATGCAGCATGACACTTGGCAAATAGATGTCTGTGTGTGCAGTAGCTACTGTTTTATGGAGTCTCATTCGGCCCATGTTCCCTCCGAGTGAACTGAAAATACAAATATATTTCTGCAAACTGCTTGCCAGTCTTTGCTACTGTTACCTTTTTGACTGACACTGCTTATGTTTGGGCTCAGCTGAGGACTGAACTCTTATGGGAAAATGTGAAGAATTTGATTTTAAGCTTCAGATTTATTGTGTGTGTGTTTGCTGAATGAGCACGTTGTGCTTCTACTACCTAGTCAACAGCATGCCTGTTCCTTGTAAGTAGCACACTGTTTATAGGTGATACAATTATTTCCACTAACCATTCAGAATCCAACTGATCATTCTCACAACTATAAATGAATCTGTTCGACAACCTGTTCTCTGCACAGTGGGTAGTCTTACACCCACCAGCTAATTTATCACTGCATCTGCCTTGCTTTGCCAAGGATATGTTCCAGCGCATTTATTCTGTTCCTAGAAGCTGGTGACTGGCCATTACTTTGAGAAGAGACACACGGAGAAAAACTAAAATTTTGTGATGTATCTTCCTGTCTTCATGATACTCTTGATGACAAAAACTCATAGAGATTTCTTCCATTAGTTGTTTTCGTTCTCTTTTGCAGACTGTACTTCCAAGCAATTGCAGAGATGCTCCCTCCTGCAGCCCAGCTGGCTGGCCCAGACTAGAAGAGAGTACGTTTCTCATGCTGGTGAGAAGTGCTTAATTGATATTAACATGGATGGAAATGGTCTGCTCTGTCATGGGACAGACGTCATTTGGTACACGTTCATTCCCTCTAATTGCATAGTGTCCATGCAACCTGAAAAGACCATCTGTAGATCTTTGAGATTAGTGCAGGCCTGTTTATTGTTTGGCTTTTCCATTTCTTTCCTAACTGTCTGGATCTGCTGTGCCTTGATATGTGAATGTCAAGGTTGCTTAGATATCCTAGCAAGCAGCAGATTTTTAGCATGCATTTATTTCTAGTTCAAAGTAAGTCTAAGAACTCGCTGAATTGAACAGCCACCACAAGGGGATGACCTTCATCATCCAGACTGAGTCAAGCTCTTTTCCATACTGCTGAACTCTTGCAGTCTGAACTCTTCCACACAACCTGCAGATTTTGCTCCAGGACTCAGGGTTTATGTTCAACATCTTTCCTAATGCATCCCCCTCTCCCAGTTCAGGCCAAAACTTTGAATCACAGGAATAGAACAAAGTTCATGGACAATGAAAAAGGGTCAAAACAGTAGGTATCTCCTGCAAACTGCTTTTTGATACCTGGTAAAATCTGGGCCTTTAGTTTTCAGTGAAAAGATGTCCCGTGCTTTAGCCTTGTCTTGTTATATTCATAGGATTAGTACAGACAGAAGGCAAAGCGAAGATGCCACTCAGAATTGATAGAGCAGTAAGTTATCAATAGTAGTATCATTTTCTTTCACCAAACAGAATGTAACGCAGAGATGTGTCCTGTTTCTATTAATATTTCATAAAACCAGCTGGTGCTACAAAATCCAGCCAGTCCCAATGAACTTCATTTTAGCCTTTTTATTAGCTTATAAATGTGATAGGGTTGATGGATACCATTTAATGGAACGTTTTCTACTCTGTTTACCCCTCCCTTCCTGCCCTGAAAAATCTGACATTCATAAATTGAGGAGGTCAGTAATTTGCATCCAGCTGAGTGGCTGTCTGGCTTTAATGAGATGATTTGTAATTATAAGCCCTGTACTGCAGTGGTGTCTGGTACAGAGGGAAGAGGAGCACGTATGCATACACCAGCTGAGATGGAGGAGAGGTGACGGAAGAGAGGGATAGGAGGATCAGAAAACGGAAGCAAGGCTGGAATGACATAAAGAGCTCCATTAAATGTAATACAATAATGCTGGACTAGTTAGCATAAGAAGAGCCAGTAGCTGGCTGATGCAAGCCAGTGAAACTCCCATTACATAGGTCAGGAAGGCTGCTTGCAGGATTGTTCTTATTTCTAGCTCCTTAGAGTAGCTAGAAATAACAGGTTTGTTTTTACCAGCCTTATACACTCAGTGTCCTTATTGCATAGCACTCTCATTCCTCTCCCTGTCTTTATACAACAGACATTTTCCAATCTTGGAAGGCATTTCACAGGATAAAGAGGTTATGTGTTGCATAGCTGGCATGCTTCCCATCAGCTGTATTTTCATATTATTTTCCTAAAAACGTGGATCATGTATGTGCGTGCTTTCTTCTGTCATCTGATAAATTTTTAACCCACCAACTTTTTTACATTCCAATCACAAAAAACTGTGGCTATGTCATCAGTGATAAATTCCTGCAAGTCTCAGGCAGACAGGTAGGAGAGAGACAGAGACTCCACTAATCCCCTCACTGGGGAGAAAAGAATCCTTCAGTGAGAGATATTTTTAATTCCCCAGCTTTGATAAAAGCTTCAATTGGCATCTGTTTCAGATCAGACAACTATGAATGTAACCACAGGCAACCAGGCTACATGAACTCTCCTGCACACACAACCACTTTCTCTGACTGACTGAGGATTTTGTGCCTCCCAAAGAGTCCCTTTCTCTTGTTTCCAGGGTTTTTCTCCTCCATAGTAGCAGTTCTCCCAGATCGTCACATGATATTTTTTTGTCAGGAATCACAGCTGTGAAGGACTGTGTTTCCTTAACTGTGCCTCCAGCTGTCCTGAGTTATTTCACAGCAGCCCAGCTGGGCTGGTGTAGGTTTTCTTACAGCTGCAGTAGAGTATCTTGCATCAGCTTTTAGGTTGTTATTTTTTAATTCATTAATTACAGTAAGTTACAGCAATGGAAAGGCAAGAGTGCAAGCTGCCTTGTCCTGCTACAGGATCCTTTTGATTAGAAGAGACTGAAATGAGGCAGGGGCTGCTGGTTTGTCCTAACACACACTCTCTGTGCAGTTTTTTTGATAGACAATTGTTCAGTTCATAGCTCGCTTATAAGGGATGTACTTCCAGGACAACCTACAGTTAGGTCACTTTGGAAGGAAACAGTCCTATCATCACAGCCCCCCTTTTTTCCTTTGCCAGTTCACATCTTGTGACATCCAGCTCTAGTTCACATCACCCTTCTGAGCCATGACCTCACATCCCTTTCCTCACATCCCTCTGGAGCATGAACATCCTTCCTTCCAAGCGAAAACGAGCTTCTCTTTCCCCCTCTCCTGAGCTCCTTCTGTAAAACATGCAGGCTTCATGTGCTTCCTTCGCTGCAGATGTTTGTGGCTGTGCAACATAAGCCCTTCCTCCTCCTCCCTGGGGAAACGTTACCTCTGTGTTAAGCAACAGAAATTTAACTAACAGAGATGTGTGGGTGGTCTTCAGAAATCATGCCAGTAAGCTCTTTCTTCACCACATTTTTACTTACAACAGAGAAGAAAGAAGCAACGGAGTTCTAGCCAGCAGACAATAATAGTCTGCCTTCTGTTAAGACAGCAGGTGCCTTTAGTCACCCTAGGGAAAAAGCTCCCTCCAGGTAAGAGGAATGCTCCTGATCTCTTTTTGAGAAGAGCCCTATCCAGGAAGCAGATCCCCCAAGCTTCTCTCTTTCAGGCTATGATTCTATTTAATTCAATCAGCAGGCCTGTGAGCAGACAGCCTCTGTGCATAGCTTTTACACTGAGGGACATGCTGCTTTGCCAGGTCCTTAAAGTTGCCTATCTGCCAAGTTATATAAAGAATGATTTGTCAGAAAATAATTAGTTGAGTATAGTCTTAATGTTAAGAAGAACATGAATGAACTGCAGATAGTGTAGGGGGTTGACAGGAAGGAAATTCATTCTTACTGTTTCTCTAATGCACACTGTCTCCTCTTTGTCTAGGGATTATCCCACAGATGTCACCTCCTGGCCATCAATGTGTTTTAGTGTAGCCATTCACGCTAAGAGCAACCTTGATACGTTCATTGGTGCTGCTTTATTGTTTTCTCAATCATGTTTCCTTGACTTGACTCATCCTGTCCTTTTGATCAATAGCAGATGTCACCCACCATGAGACATGTTCTGGACTGATTTAAAGTGCTTGTTAGTACAAGCTTCTGAATCGCCTTGCTGAGCTTCTTCTCTTTGATGTCGTTGGCACTGGCTAAGGACTTAGGTTGGGATTTTCAAAGGAACACAACAACTGAAGAACCCAGAACACGAAGAGTTCTCCAGACCCTGTTGAAAATCAAGAGTGTGAGGCAAGAGTGCAAGAAATTTACTTTCTTTCAATTCAGTGAGCACAGAGGTGATTTTTTCTTTTTCTTTTTCTTTTTTTTTTTCTTTCCAGAAGTGCCTTTCAGAAGCTGTGTGTTTAGGCATATTTGGAAATCCTATTAGAAGCCATTCAGCATCTTTATATGCCTAAATTCCTTTAAAACCTGACTCAGCATACTGTGATACTCTTCTGTGTGTGAAAGCAGCAGCATAAAGAGCAGGCTGTCAGTGAATGACTGATACTGTATGAATGTGTGGAATACAAGCCAAATCCAAAAGCAAAAGCTCATATGTTACAGTCATATAACCCAGCCACTTGTTTCTTCAGCAGTTGTCGCAGCAAAGCTGTTATTTCCTAGTTCAAGAGTCTTTATCACTTCCTTCTCCTTGATGAATACCCTACGAGGAGGAATCACAAGGCAAATCAAAGTGTTATTCAGATACTGCATTAAGTCAAGGAATGAAAATGCTCCCAGCAGCGGCCTCTGTCTACTTGGACATGTGGAATGGATAGCTGGAGTTCCTCACATAATTTAGGTTACATTACCATTTCCCTAAAAAAAAATCCTCAGTCTGGATTCAGTTTGCACAAGTAGGAGCTTCAAAACCAAAGTTTTAAACATCTCATTCCATTCTTGCCAACATCCAGCTGAAAGACATTTCTGACCATGAATTGTAATGGTGGAAAACATTGACTGATTCCATCAGAGTAAGAATGAGAGACAGGCAGACACATAGGCAATTTCTGAGGATATATATCCTGCTTCCTATGACGGGCAGCTTTCTCATTTAAATTATTCCACTATATACATTCTCTACTCAAGCATGAAGTGCTCATTACAAGTCTCGACATAAATAATGTACACTTAAAATGGTTCCCTGTGCCATAAATATTGACCTTGGTTAATAATTGATTATGGGATTATATGTCTACTTCTGTCAAACACTAGTGATTGGGAGTTTTGCTTCTTCCCTTGAAGTTTCTTTACTTATACTTCTGTATTTTTTTGAGAAGATATTATGCTGACACCATCAGTGCTTCGAATGACACATAAGTTTGTGCAGGGGCATATAATGCCTCTCTTCCCAGTTCTTTCTTGGTGTCTTCAGTCATTTAATTGCAAAATATGAAAAAGAATCTTTTGAATTTTTGTTAGAATTTAATCTGTGATTTCTCTGAAAATGCTTGCTGTCATCTTTCTTGTTCATTTTTTGTGTTAACCCTAATGTCATAGTATTAAGATATAACTATCATTCATTTTGTGAGTCCGGTTCATGAAAAGTATTTCAAAGAGCAGATTGTGGACCAGATTTTATGCCTGAAATGTTTGGAAGCCAAGACACTCCTAGTATATGATGCATCTCAGCTTTATGCACTGTCTTTATTGATCATTTGAAATATTCCATAAATTCAAGGAGGAAGAAAAACTGAATGATAGGAAGATGATGAGTTAAGATTTCCAATATCAATTGCATCCATAATTTCCAAACAGACTGAGTCTCTGTGGTCCCTTCCTCTTTGATCCTTAGGATAAGAGCATGGGAAAAGTGACTTGTGTCTCATAGTCCAACATACTCTATACAGCTAAAATGAGTTATTTGCCTGGGCCTTGTAGATAGGCTGAAAACTGCATGCTAAGATAAAATGTGCTAAATAGCAGTCCTTTAATATTCAGATACAAGTGAGCAGCACTGAGGAAAAGTGTTGACTGCAACAGTGTGAAGAAATTTCATTAGAATATTCTGCCCTATGAGTTCTGATAGCACATTCTTCTTCTGGACGTTTTGTAAATAAGTGTCACTAAAATTGCTGTGGCTCTTGTAGTTCCCAGTTTTTCCTTTTCCTCTGGCAACACTGTTGTAGTCATTTGGTGTGGGATCTGAGGCATTGTATGCATTTAACTCTCAGCCTTTGTAATTTATAGACCAATGACTCTGTTTTGAAATAGAGATATGGAGGATGCTGTCCAAAAAGCAACATCTATTTATGGGGACAGTGGATACGCAGTGTTAGAAGGTAACCAAAATGTGCAGCATTGTTTGTGAGTCCTTGAGGACCAATAAAAATAATAGAACTGCAACTGTAAATAGCTTATTACAAGCATTCAATTTCTATGCTTGGAATTCAGGGATCTGTCCAGGCCATAAAATTAATCCTCATTGCTTGCTGGACCTTGGAAGAAGGGCGCTTCTGCCAAAGGTCACTCAGTTCTCAGTGGTAGCATCAGTGCTGATTTGTTTCAGTTCCATGCATAAACATTTACTGTTCTTGCTTACCAGTTGGGATTGCTTGAAAGACATTGGAAAGAAGTAACACGGCCTCTTCGTAACTAAGAATTTTGCCTTAAGAAAAGGCCAATAAAAGGACTAAGGCACTAAAACCAAATATGAGATGGTCAATTAAAGCAGAATGCTGAAACAGTTTTGCCTTGGCCTAATATCTGAAATAGATGGTGAAAGAATGATGAAAATTTGTGGTCAGAGTTAAAGTTAGATATGGGAAAGTATGTTTTATGTTCAACTGCACTGTTTTTATTTTTCACCACGCCAAGAACGATTTTTGCAATACTCTTTTCAGGGTTTAATTTTTCTAATTACTACCTGTTAATCAAGAATATGCTGAAATACTTAAAGGGGCCCTACTGCGCAGTTTTTTTGCACAGATTTGTGCCCAGGTTATAAACTGCTGTAATTTAGCTTGCATCATTTTAAATATTTCATTTTCTACTGTATTTCTTCCTCTGAAACACATATCTCACAACTTAAAAACTGCTTTGTGATCACTGGCTTACGGGTGAGAGTTAAAGATTGAGGCAACAAAGAGAGCCTTGTGTCCGGTGTTTACTACATGCCATTTGATCAGGCAAAGCCTGTCGATGAAGCCTTCTTCCTCCAGCTACAGGAGGTATTGTGATTGCGGACTCTTGTCCTTCTGGGGAAATTCAACTACCCTGACATCTGCTGGAAAAGCAACTGGTGAGCTGTAGGCAATTCAGGATGCTCCTGGAATGTGTCAAGGATAACTTTCTGAGCCAGGTAATAGACAGCCCCACCAGGGGGATGCAATGCTCAACAACCGCTAGTGAACTGATTGCTGAAACCAGCATTGGAGGCTGTCTGGAGTGTAGTGACAACGTAATTGTGGTGTTTGCACTCTTGAGGGATATTGGACAGGCAAAGAGTAAAGTCAGGAAACTTAATTTTACGAAAGCCAATTTTCAGCTCTTTAGAGGGTTAGACAACAAACCCCGTTAGGAATCTGTCCTCAAGGACAAGGGAGTGGAGCAGAGCTGGCACTCCCTTGTCACTTCTTTAAGGAAGTTTTCCTTAGGGCACAAGAGCTCTTCAATCCCAGATGTAGGAAGTCGGGAAAGGAAGGCAAAAAAACAGCATGGCTGAAGTGGGACCTACTGCTCAAACTAGAGAGCAAGAAGAAAACACAGAAGCAGTGGAAGCAGGGACAGGTAACCTGGTAGGAGTATAGGGATGCCCCTTGACTGTGCGGATACGTCAAGAATGCCAAGGTTCTACTGGAACTGGGATTAGCAAGGGGTAAAAAGAACCAGAAAGGCTTCTGCATGTACATCAACAAGAAAGAGAAGGGAAGATGTAACCTTCAAGTGACAAATACAGGCAGGCTGGTAACGAGAAGAATGCTGAGGTATTCAACAAATTTTTGGCTCAGTTTTCACTGGCAATTGCTCTTCACACACCCCTCATGTGGATAAGTTTGACAAAGCTAAACTATGTAGTCATTACATTCTACTTCTACAACAGTGATGTTGCTCAGTTATACTGAGATGTCTTATTCCAGAACCCCATCTTCCAAGAACAAAAACAGAGCTGTAGATTTTCTTGAGAACCAACATTAAGAAGAACTTTAAAGGTGGACATGATTCCCTCAGAGATGAGACTGAAGACACAGGCACATGTGAGGTGCTCTGACAAGCAACTGGGCTGCTCTAAAACAGGCCCATATGCCAAGGGCCACTTCTTCTCCTGGCTGCTGGGAGTTTTGTCCATTGACCTGTTCCAAAATGGGCTGGTTTTAGTTAAATTGTCACCTCTTTCGGTTCTCAATCATAAAAGGTACCAAAAATGTAGATATTTGCCTAGACCTGTGTGAAGCCCAAGTGCTAGCAGCCTCCCACAGACTTGGCCCATAAGAGTTTGACAATAGTGTAATAGGTATGTGGATGTTTTTGTGGTCAGCCTAACCCACACTGCCTGAATTACACCAAAGTGGAAAGTGGGTGAAAAGCTCAAGGATACTCCCACTAGTATATTTTTAAACCTGCAAGTAGTATCTGCTGCTGCTTGACAGACACTTTGTAGACAATTTCATAGAATCACAGAATGGTTTGTGTTGGAAGGGAAACTTAAAAGACATAGAATCCAACTCCCCTGCAATGAACAAGGACATCTACAGCTAGAGCAGGTTGCTCAGAGCTCCATCCAGCCTGACCTTGAATGTATCCAGGGATGGGGCATGCAACACCCCTTTGGGCAACCTGTTCCAGTGTCTCACCACACTTAGTGTAAAAAATTTCTTTCTCATGTCCAATCTAAATCTCTCCTCTTTAAGTTTGAAACCATTTCCCCTTACAACAGACCCTGCTGAAGGGTCTGTCCCCTTCTTTCTTAAAGCCCCCCTTTAGATACTGAAAGGCTGCCTTCTCTTCTCCAGGCTGAACAGGCCCCTCTCTTTCAGACTTTCAATTTCCAAATGTCCCTACATGAGGTGCCGGATGCAGCTGTATACCAGAACTCTTGACACCCACACACTCCAAGTCAGAAAAGAAGGCTGCGCTTTAAGGCCTGGTGTTATAACAGAAGAAAAAGTGTCCAGTTGAGCTCTAGCTAGTGCTTGCAGGCAGTACTGTCCCCTTCTCAGGGTCATGAATGAGAAGATAAGAGTTGCACTCTACTCCTGAAGCTCTCACCAAAGTGGGGAGTAGAGAGAAGTCTCTTTTCTTCTTATCCCTTACTCTCAGTCTGTGAGCTAAGGAAGGTATGTCTCATCCTGTTTGTTTGTGCAGTACCCTGCAAAATATGGGCCTGATCTCATCTGTGGTTTTCAGGCTTTACTATAGGGCATAGAAACAATGGACATTTTATTACCCTGAGTGTATCATTTCTGTTTGAATGCTCCCTCAGCATGGTATTCTGACTTCAAGCTTGCCAACAGAGACTTGTGCAGTAATTAAAAGATTGTTAATATTGCTAATGTTGTTCAGAGCATAATTCCACATCAAAACACTGCTGGGCTTTTGGAACCATTTAAAATATCCAAGTTTTATGCCACTTCAAATTCAATTTCTGAGCCTCCCTTCCATAGTGGATCAAACCAAGAATCTGAATCCAATATACTCTGAATAAAGCTCCAGATTGTGTAACTTCAAGTCATCTTCTTATGTATAAAACTGCATACTGTATTGCTTTGTATAACAGAATTGTCTGGTCAAGTACTTTTGTTCTACACCATATAGAAATGAAGAAAAATGATTTTTTCCAGTTGGTTTATAATCTACATTTGTTACAGTCCCAGTAATTTATGCCCTGGAGATAAGACTGGTAGAACCTACTTCTCAATAGAAGTTTATCCCAAACAGAGCTGAGGAAGAAGTTCACACTGTGATCCAAAGTATGATTCTCATCAGTGACCTCCATCATACTTTTACAGATTAAGGTACCATTTTGTCCCCTTTTTTTTCCTCTTTCAGAGACAGCAAATGCAAATTCTAGCTCACAAAGTCAAGTTAAAGTTGTTCTGTTTACCTAGGGTAGATTTAATTATAATGCTAGGTCATCACAGTGAGTATCTGATTTTCATGAAATCAGAGTTCCTGTTGTGGCACAGAACTAATTGGATAGCAGTTACAAGAACTGTATATGCTGAGTATTAATCTTCAAAACCTGTTGCAGTGGAGGCTGCTGGATAGTGAACAATTGTGGAAATTTGCCTTCACACCATCACTATTAGCAAGAGATTTTGCAATTGGTTCTCAGCCCTTGTAAGAGTTCTGTATATAGATGTTCATCATCAAGACCAGAGTTTCTCTCAGTGGAAAACTGAGACTGGAGTCTATGGTTTGGATCAGACATAGTAAAGTCTTGGTACATTTTCCACATCATTGCTCTAACAGAAAGGATACCAGCTGGCTTTCTCTTTCTGTTTGCCCACCTGATTTCTTTGTGACATAGGAAAAACATTTCCTGACAGACAATTTAGCTTCAGTCAGCCTGGAAGACTTGTAGTGCTTTCATTGCTTTAATTCTGTTAAGGTAATGTGAGAATGAACTCAAATTTACTGGTAAACATGTATACAGGGCACACAGAAAGAAGATCTGCCAAGCTACAAACACATCATATATAATGAGTCTCCTGGCTATGCATCCTCTCCATCTTATAAACCCAGAGTAAGTGCTTTCATTTTAATGTGAAAACTGGCCTGGAATTTGTGGCAGCACAAGGTTGTTCCCAAAGACTGATATGAAAAGCAGTTTATCTGTGCTGTGGTCAATGTATCACACTTCTCAGACTTTTTGAGTCATTTTTTTGAGAATGATGAATTGTAGTCATCACCATATTCAATTAATTTTACTCAGCTGGTTCTTTTAGAGTATTTGTACCAGATGTCCTATTACAGCTGATAAATCATTCCTGAGTAGCTGCAGAGGCAATGGCAGTGACATACAGTGGACTGACAGCAGGAATGTGTCACACCACATCTCCTGCCCCCTCTTTCAGTAAAGATCTTTGTGACCTTTGGTGGCATTTGCAAGGAGTCATTTTATCTTGATGTTCCATGGCTCTATTGATCTCGTATAGGATTAATCTTAGACAAGCGGGCCATATAATTTATGTAAACTCTGCAGGTAATTAAATTCCTACCAGCAAAGGTCAGGGCAGAATATTTAAGTTTTCATTTGAATAGAAATTACAGTTAGAAATGAGGTGGTAAAAAACATGCAAAGGAAGAAATTTGGAGCTTGTCATATCAATTAATATGATGTAACTAAGAGAACTCAGCTTATTTCTCAGGGCCTAATATTCTGTTTTCATCATCTGCACACACAGTTCAGAAATGTCTGTCTATAGTTACTTACAAATAACTTTAAGAAATATTCAAGTAGTTCTAATATACAGTGAATGAAAGCACTATTTTTTTTTTTTTTTTCCCAGAGAGACCATAGAATCTCTGTTCTAACTGAATGAGATCTTTTCACATCTTTGTAACTGGCAATGGAAATAATACTCATGCACCTTTCACGAGGATTTCAAGACTCTTAGAGAACATTATTTTCCAGTTTATCTTCCAATTTCACAAATCTTTGGATTTTTGTGTCCAAGATTGTCTTCTGCAAACAAAATTATAATTTTTGGGAACATCACACTGTCAAATAAATTTGTGGTTTGTGAGCAAGGACACTGAACAACAGAAGTATAAATCCCCATCTAGACACAATGGAGGACTGTGGTAAGATTGTAATACAACATAGGCTGTGAGCAGAGATGATCAGTGAGTAAAATTCTTGGAGCAACCCAAGGTGTAGCAATGGTTTTCAAGAATACCTTTCCTCCTACTGACAGGAGAGAGAGATGATTGGTGAAAAAAAAATAGTTCCCAGCTAAAGAACAGTATAAATCACGAGGTTAGTTTTATTCTTTTCTTGTCTTTTTCCTTTGTTGCTCATTGAATGGCCTTTAGAAGGCTGATGTGAAATGGATTAGTGGTTGAATGTCATTGAGAAATACACTCAGAGTCTGGTCTCAGTGTCATGACATGAGCATGAGCTCTTCCCTCTTCTCAGCAAGGATTTCACTGAGATTTGGTTTGCTCTTCCCTCTGCTAACCTCTCCATACTGATTACGAACTCTCCATCCAGTACAGCTGCTCTTTAAAACTCCTAGTTGCAAACTTGTCCAATACCTTGAAACCACACCTCATCCCCAAAATCTGTTTGCAGTAAGAAGAGCAAAACCTACCTGGCATTTTAAATCCCAGAATGAAGAAAGAATTCACATTGTAAAGGACTTCAGTAATTTTCTAAACCAACCTTCTGCTTTGAGAAGGGAGAGCTATTAATTCACGTTGCTCAGGGCCATATTTGATTGGGTTTTGAAAACCTTGGTGTACAGAGACTGCACAACTTCTTTAAGTGAAATGTTTATCTGCTTGAGTGTTGACAGGACAAATAAGGTTTACCTCATATCCATTGTCTCACACTTCACATCCCTCCATACACACTCAGAAGACCTTTTCTATGCCCTGTGGATAACCCTCTGACAGACAATATCAAGCTACTACCAGGTCCTCTTCTCATCTAAAGGCAGAACAAGCCCTGGTGACAGCCTGACCTCACAGAGCAAGTTCTCTGGCTTTTTTTTTTGAAAATGGATGCAACATTTACCCCTTATTTGCATGAAATTTCACTTGATCTCCATCACTTTTCAAAGCTGATAGAGGAAGAAGGTCTTGCAAGGAAGTAACTCAGGTTTCTCAATATCTTGTATACAACCCATTGGATCCCATGGGCTTATGTGGGTCTAGATCTCAGGGGTAATCCTTGACTTGATTCTCATTCTCTGAAGTTAGCTCTTGTCCTACTAGAACTCCACCAAGCACAGTGCCCACTAAAGACCAGTGTAAAGAAGGCACTGATTGCCTCAGCCCTATCAGTTCCTACTTTTATTAAGTTACATGCCCCATTCTAATGGGAGTTTGGCTGCCAGGTATCGTAACCCTGTGAGTACCAGAGGTGAAAATCATGACTTCAGCTATCACCAATTTGCAGTCTTCAGTCACTGTTTGTGGCAACCCATAATCTCTTGCAAAGAACAAAAATGTTAATAGAGGGCAAAAGCTGTGTTGGAAAGTGAAGTTGAAGTTTCATAAATGGACATTAAATTTGGTGTGACTCTGAAACCACCTAGGCTTTTTACAAGGATAGACTGATTAGACTGGCTTTGCTTTTAACATCTTGTGCAAAGGAATTCCAGAAAGTAAGTGTCTACTGGCATCACTTGATAACCAAGCTGAGCACTATGGGTTTGCCTGGCAGACGACTGAGTGAAATACAATAGTTGGCATAGTCAGGAGTCAGGAGAAGACTTCTGGCCTTAAATCCTCAGAGATAAATCATTTGGTGAATTAATGAGATTATTTTGCAATAAATTATTTGTGGATATTATTCTGAAGAAGCAAAAACTCTTGCTCCATTCAAGAAGTGATTACTGTTAGGAATTCAGAAAGCGAAGTGCACCAGAGCACCTATAACAGCAACATAAACTCCAGCCACTAAACTGCTAAGAATGTACCCATTTGCTCTGCGATAGTTGGAGCATCTTCTGTGGATGCTGATCCTGCTTCAGACTTGTTTGGTCACAGCAACATCTGCCTCACTAGATTTGCAGTAGGACCTTCCACCCCATAGCTGCCTTTGCTACAATTAGTGTCCCATCTGCCTCCACAGTGACTGTCTGTGTTTCTGATATGATTACAATTGCATCTGCTCGACCACTGACTGCTGCTTTCATTATGGTTATAAAGTCATACACTCTTGCACTTCTGCTGCTGTTTCTCTGTAATGACACTGGCATCTGATTCTGTGCTTAACACAGTTGCTTAAAACATCTGCCTCTGTGTTTACTTGAGAACACAGACATAGCCAGACAGGACTGAAATTTATGTTAATCTAAACCCATGCATTCTCCACCACTGACCACTTCTACGTAAGCACACCTTAAAAGCATATAAAAAGGAGACTGCTTATGCAGAACTTTAATTCTGTCTTCTACAAGCTCTGCATAAAACCCTTCAAAATTTGTCAGATGGTGAACTTTGTACGGGCACAGCTAAGCCTGGTATCAATACCAGAGTTCTCTAGGGCAAACTGAGAGGTGTTCACCTAAATCAGCCTTCTTTACTTCCGTCTTCAGTGAAAAGGCTCTCCCGCAGGAATCCCACACCCTGGAGGTTAGTGAGAGGGTCTGGGGAATGGGAGACTTCCCTTTAGTCAGGAAAGAGGACGTGCGTGAGCGCCTAGGCAGTACTAAGGTCCACAAGTCCATGGGACCTGATGGGGTGCATCCACGTGTGCTGAGGGAGCTGGCGGAGGTCATTGCCGAACCGCTCTCCATCATTTTTGAGAGGTCCTGGACAACAGGGAGGTCCCTGAAGACTGGAGGATAGCCAATGTCACTCCGGTCTTCAAAAAGGGCAAGAAGGAAGATCCGGGTAATTATAGGCCTGTCAGCCTCACCTCTGTCCCTGGAAAGGTGATGGAACAGCTTGTGCTGGATACCATCTCCAGACAACTGGGAGAAAAGGAGGTTATCAGGAGTAGTCAGCATGGGTTCACCAAGGGGAGGTTGTGCTCGACCAACTTGGTGGCCTTCTATGATGCTGTCACATGCTGGGTGGATGGGGGAAGAGCAGTAGATGTAATCTACCTTGATTTTAGAAAGGCATTTGATACTGTCTCCCACGACATCCTTATAACAAAGCTGAGGAAGTGTGGTATAGATGAGTGGACAGTGAGGTAGGTTGAGAACTGGCTGACTGGCAGAGCGCAGAGGGTCGTCGTTGGTGGTGCAGAGTCTGGCTGGAGACCTGTAACCAGTGGTGTCCCCCAGGGGTCTGTGCTGGGTCCGGTCTTGTTCAACATCTTCATCAATGACCTTGATGAGGGGATAGTGGCCACCCTCAGCAAGTTTGCTGATGATACGAAGCTGGGAGGATTGGCTGACACGCCTGAAGGCTGTGCTGCCATTCAGCGAGACCTGGACAGGCTGCAGAGCGGGACAGTAAGAAACCGGATGAGGTTCATCAAAAGCAAGTGTAGGGTCTTACACCTAGGGAGGAATAATTGCATGCACCAATACAGGCTGGGGGATGAGCTGCTGGAGAGGAGTTCTGCAGAGAGGAACCTGGGCGTCCTGGTGGACGACAGGTTGGCCATGAGCCAGCAGTGTGCCCTCGTGGCCAAAAAGGCCAATGGCATTCTGGGGTGCATTAAGAAGAGCGTGTCCAGCAGGTCGAGGGAGGTGATCCTCCCCCTCTACTCTGCCCTGGTAAGGCCTCATCTGGAATACTGTGTCCAGTTCTGGGCTCCCCAGTACAAAAAAGACAGGGATCTCTTGGAAAGAGTCCAGCGGAGGGCCACTAAGATGGTGAAGGGCCTGGAGCATCTCCCCTGTGAAGAAAGGCTGAGTGAACTGGGTCTGTTTAGCCTTGAGAAAAGACAACTGAGAGGGGACCTGATCCAGGTTTATAAATATCTGAGGTGTGGCGGCCATAGTGGTGAGGCCAGTCTCTTTTCAGTGGTACGTGGAGACAGGACGAGGGGAAATGGACATAAGCTGCAGCATAGGAAGTTTTGCACGAATGTGCGTAAGAACTTCTTCACGGTGAGGGTGACGGAGCACTGGAACAGGCTGCCCAGGGAGGTTGTGGAGTCTCCTTCTCTGGAGATATTCAAGTCTCGCCTGGACGCCTACCTGTGCGACCTGGTGTAGGGAACCTGCTTTGGCAGGGGGTTGGTCTCGATGATCTCTAGAGGTCCCTTCCAACCCCTACAATTCTGTGATTCTGTGATTCTGTGAAATCCCTTTTGGCAGAATCCAGAAGGATCTCTGTTGTCTGTGACTCTAAGCCCTGAAGAGTCTCATAGGACAGCACTGGTTTCTCATCTCTGTTCTTTGCATAGTGCTTTGAGAACCACTGGTGATCAAGTGCTTCTAGTTGACAAACATGGCAACATACAACAAATGAGATCCTGATCAGCCAAGAAGGAAATGGATTTAGATTGCTCTTTACCATGGGACATGGACATGGGAGACATGAAGAATTTTATCATCCAAAATTATTGGACATTGTCAGGGATACAAAGCTAGAGAAAAGCTGAAATAAATGTTCTTTTTTGCTTTTTTGTTTGGTTAGTTTAGATTCATTTTTCTAAAATGAGGACTAGGCTATGTAATACCACATCTCTGTAAGATTTATTTGCCTTAGTCTTCTTTTTTTTAAGGATACAATCCATGATATGAAAGAGGCCTGCGCCTTGCAAAAAATCCCTGAACTTAAAAAGCCTCCTAAATCTTAACGAACTTTTGCATTCTCGCTTATGACAGTGTGCTCTGAAAAAGTACTGACTAAAAGAGGTCTTAAAAGAGGATACTCTTTATAATCTTGCTGGCTTTGAATGACATCAGCCCACTAATACACAAAGCAGCGGCAGCTTATCTAGACCTGGTCACTGTGATACTGGCATATCATCCAAAAAGAACAGCATCTGCCAGTCTGCCACATTCTGTGGTTAGCAAAAACTTCTATCTGTTCATTGATATCGGACTGAGCACAGGACTTCATTTTTCCAATAATTACAATCCAAAATTACTCTTTTGTCCAAAGAAATCTGAGCTGACATGCTTGTCCCGCAGGTGGTACATTGAGCAGAACAATAAATTCAGGTTAAAAAATATATGGAAAAACAAACATCACTGTAGCTATGCTCTGAAGAAAGAATACTGCAAGACACTGAAGAATTTTAGTTAATGAAATCCTACCGCTGCTTATTTGACTTGCTCACAGGTTTTCTTAGTGTATCTCTGCCATAATGTAAACCTTGTGGAAACACAGAAAGAACTTTCCTATTTTCTTGTAACTAATTAAAATTCCTGACCAAACCCTTAGTCCCTCACATACCCCCCTCAGACCTATCTTAACAGATATATGCAGTCACACCCAGTATTCTTTATTACAAGCTTCAGTGCAAAAGCCATATAGCCATGTTGGTATGCACTGTGCAAGAAATAAGTCAGACTACTTCAGACAATAAACTCTGTTAAAAGGCTGGGCTACTTAGTTCAAGCACAGCACTTGCAAATATATTGATTTGGTTTCAGACTTATGGGTCTGTGGCTTCTAATGTGTCATTTAGCTTGTACACATCTGTCCAGATCTGTCCTGAGACATTTATATGACTCCTCTGTCTCCTCATTAGTATAATAACACAGCATATTGTAAGATTCTCTTCTGTCATTTTCTTTCTCTTTCCCTTGACTTTTTCCTTTATATTTTACAGTTATATTCATAACACCTTAAAGCTGTTTCACTGCAGTGCACTATCTTGTGACATCCATTACACCATTCCACATGCAGGGCGTTGCAGTCTAACACCGGTGCTGCAGGGCTGGAATCAGGAAACAGTTTCCTGAGCTGAATGCACATTGGCTGTCTCCTCAAACACAGTGGATGCTTACATTTCATTAAGCGTGTAACATTTGCAGAACTGTAAGTCTAAATCTGTCATCCAAATGATCTGCAAAGCAGCTGGTCTTATGCCTGTCTAGTCAAACTAGACCAAACCTCTGAACCTTTTGAGGTTCGCCCATCACTAATAATTAATGTTGTGCTTTGATAAAGCTGACATTTGGCTTATAAAGGCAGAGTAATAAGCTCCAAGAAGGTTTAGAAATCCTATAGAGTAATGTGTTGCATTACAAATATAAAAAATTACTGTCAAAATTAACATAATCTACTACTAGGCACGTAAATGTATTAATCTGATTGGAACCGTGACCTCTTTTTGCTAACTTTACAAGTGACCCTGGTAAAACTGTGACATTTCTAGATATGTTACATATACCTCTTTTTTTTTTACAGATCTTTAAAAATACACAACAAAAAGCTACAATGTAAATACAAAAATTTAATATTTTCAGGGCTTTTTGAATCTCTGTTACAGATTTTTCTGCTCCATGCACGTCTTTTGTATTTAATGAGTAGTCCAATGCTTTACATGCTGTAGGCAACTGGTTTTGTCTGGGCTTTTTTTTCTCTGGCTTTTCATATTTGAGGCAGATGTTAACTTTATGGTTAAAGAGGTTTGGGCCTCCCTTTGTGATATTTAAAGGGACCCAAAGACTACTAATTTTAATTTCAGTGACTACAGCTAACAAGTAGTGGGAGTTATTGACCTTGAGATGACATGCATGAAAGGACTGAGTATGATAGCAACTTTGTCCCATCTCTCTCTGAGTTTTTGTCAGACAGAGGCTGTCATGCATATCTCAGTCTTTTAGATACTTCTGTTCCCTGCTTTGTGAGTGGACATCATTTAGAGAATGCAGCAGAAGATAATGCATCAGTCACACAAGAGACAGGAAGAGAAAGAGGGAAAGGGAGGAAATAAGTTGAACAGAAACACTGGAGGCAATATGCTTTCTGATGTTTCCATGTTCTCCTGACTCAAAGTAAAATATTTGTTTTCAACGTACTTGGGAACAAAGCATTTAAGCTGCATAATATTAGTGATAGACTTTAGCCTTCAATATTTGCTAAATCATTTCTTAACTTTTGATGTTCATCCTTTAATGTAAAGTTGTTCCTTCTAGCCTCTTTTCTACTCCTTGCCTTCTGCAGTCATGAAAGCCCAACTTTCCTTCAATTAGAGGACTTCAGCAGGCCTCTGGTGGCCACTGTTCTCTTCACCACATTCCTTGATTATCACTATGCTCTGAAAGGACCAAAGTCCAATCTGTTTCTTCTTCAGCTTCTGAAATGGCTGTTAAGGTTGGAATAGGTTGCCCGGAAAGGTGGTGGATGCCCTGCTCCTGAAGACATTCAAGGACAGGCTGGACCTGAATAACTTGATCTAGCTGTAGGGGTCCCTGTCCCTTTCATTCCAAGGAAGTTGGACTAGACCACCTTTAAGGGTCCCTTTCAACTCAAATGATTCTACAATCTATGACTGTACGAGTAAGAGTGGTGTACCAGCTCCTCCTGGTCAACTACAGTAAGCACTGTGGCACTAGGTCCCTTGTGAATATGTGAAGAAGTATGGACTAAAGATTAGAGCAGATTGAAGGAGAAATGAAGGATGTAGAAGTCACAGAAAAAACTGAGTTGTTAAGATGATGTGAACAGTTCTGTATCCATCTGTGGGTCCACCAACATATGGAAGATGTGGTTCAGAGGAGGACTATGATGATGATCAGAGGACTAGAATGCCTTTCCTATGAAGAAAGTTGGGAGAGCTGAGGCTGTTCAGCCTCGAAAAAAAGAAGGCAGTGAGGAGACTTTATTGCAGCTTTAAAGTAGTTAAAAGGAGAAAATAAACAGGAAGGAAATCAACTTTTTTAATGGGTAGATAGTGATAGGCTGAGGGGAATGGTTTTAAAGTAAAAGAGGGGAGATTTAGAATAGAGGTTAGGATGAAATTCTTTACCCAGAAGGCATTGAGGCACTGGCTTGCCTTGGGCAGCTTGAGCTGGTGGGTGGCAGGAGTTGGGAACTGGATGGGCTTTGATGTCCCTTCCAGCCCAAAATATTCTATGATTCTATGAATATAAACTGACTTCAGCAAATGATACTGGGACAAAAAAACCAGGGGGAATTTTGAAACATAAAAATATTTTGCTTTAACAGTCTCAACTCATACACACACACAGATTTTGGCAGGAAAAAAAGTCCATTCAGCCTGAACTGGATTTTTTTTTTATACTTTTTTTTTTTGTTCCCCAGATGAGCCACTGAAGAGGGGGAAAAAAAAAGTACATCTTTTCCTGCAGGTATATGCTGCTCAAAGACATGGGGACTTGAAGGCATATATCTCCTTTCTGATGTCCCAGATATTGGCAGATCTGAATTCCCTGAGCACTGGGCTGACTTAGCAGCCATCTGTCTGAATTGACTGTTGTCCCTGGCTTCAGTGACCACCCAGCCTGAATTCTGCAAGGGGAGTTGCCAAGCTGTGGTTAGTTTCTGCCCCAAATAGCTCTGAAGTGTGGCCTGGTGTGTGCTTTAAGTAAAATTCTGCTACTGTTGGTTCCCCGCTTGATTAAAACATATCTTGCAGCCTTTAAGGGTGGGCGGTGACTTCCTGGGATTAGAAAGGGAAGTGAACTGGCTGGAAAGCAGCAAGGAAGCACTTTGTTTATGAGTACTGGGAGGATAGAGCAGCATATGTTGCTAAAGTCTGGGGCTTGGCCTCATTACTCAACTCCTGCTAAAGATCTGCTAAATTCACTCTGAGTCCCATTTTCTTTCTTAACAGTACACACAGGATCACTTTTACCAGAAGAATGATTCATCCACTGTGGTATTCTAGATAGATTTCTGGAGCTCAGGGCTCCCTGGGGATGATGGTATGACCGTTTACCCCAGGACAAATGCCCTCATCCCATTAAGTTGGCTGAACACAGACTTCTGAAGATTAGGGCTTTTTTTATTATTATTATTTTTATTTTTTGACACATAAGATTTACTTGGAATAACAATTTTCTTCCCGTAATATGTGTTCTCAACAGCTCTGGAAGGCCATGCTTTCTCACATTTGCATTCCCTGGGTCCCAGGCTCTGCTAAAGAAGCTCTCTGCAGGGATGCTTGTCAAGGAGAGCCTTCTCCTGCAGGAACTGCAGGTATTATAAGCTCACCAGTACATTCACTGCTTAACAGGCCTGTGTGAAAAACGAATGAGTGTGCTTGGGTGCTACTCCACTAATTTGCAGCAATGGAAAAGTTGAAGACTTTTGAAGTTGAAGTTTTGAAGACTTAAGGGTTGCAGTGGCTGTCAACTTAATGAAAAGAGATGTTCTGTTCTTTGTTTCTGCTTCAAAAAGAAAGAAGTTGATAAAACAAGCCTATTCTAGGGCTTTTACAGAGCAATTCTTTGGATCAGTCAAAACATTGGCTCCCTGAAGAAGCAAATAACTGGTTTAACTGTTCTGTTTTTGTTGTTGTTGTTGTTGTTGTTGTTGTTGTTGTTGTTTTGTTTATTTTGTTTTGTTTTTAAATAGATATGTGTGTATATGGCTTAGTCGATGAAAATAAAGTGTTTATAACCTCCTGAGTCAATGGAATTGACCATAACATCCCTCATAATAGAGGGTCAGGATTTGGGTGTTTTGGCTCATCCTGTAATACACGCTTGTTTTCTGACAGTAGCAAACTGTATCATACTCTTCGCTTTATTTCTTTGTCAGATGAGAATGATAACACTCCCAAGGGCACTGGAATCTAATCAATTCTTCTAAAGCATCTGGAGATCTCTGGATGGAAAGCATTATATGTGAGCATATCAGTTCCAAAGTTTTGTGTCTACACTGTTATCTGGCTCAATATATTCTCATTTTAACAGAAATAAAATCAACAATTTCCCAAATGAAATATAAGAAATAAAACAAAACAAACTTCTGGGGTTGAGCTATAACTGTTTTTTCCCCTTGTCTTTTACTTTATCATCCCTAGTACTGTGCCATACGTATTTACTTTTACTTCCAGGGTGTTGAAAAATTCCCCAGCTGATATTAATGGTCATAGTAAGAGACCCTGAGATAGCACTTTTTTTTTTTTTTTTTATAATGAATGTAGTTATTTTCTTATATTGAATAAACAGCTTATTTTGATAGTAGTGGCTTTTGTTTGCATTTATGTTCCTCTGTGATCTCATCAGGACATCATATGAACTATCCACACAGGACTTGAACCAGTACAGTATTAAGGAGAAATGGGATGCATTAATTTTAGCAAGTGATTCAGGGACTAGTGCTTCAAAGCCAATTTGTCCAGACCAGTCTGAGCCACTTGTTTTCCACACAATCTCTCATCCTATTTCTAAAAGAAAGTCTTTATGGAGACAGAAAATAAGGGTCATTGAATAAGTTCATTTCCCTGTTACCAGGGGTACTGTGACCAGCCATATTCCTCTTACTGGTGTCAGACAGAATTAATCTAGACCATTTTACCTGTTGCTGGCTCAAGTTGGTTTTGTTCTGTAGTAATAAGGTGAAGAAACCTCTAGACTGGAGAATAGGAGATTTTCGGTCAATGACTATAATCCAATTTCCTTCATTTCAGATTTTTTTTTTTTTTAAGCTAAGGGAAATATCTCTCTGCTAAAAGTCTATTTTGCTGTTAAAGTCAGGGGTTGCACTGACATTCTGGTGGTTATTGCAGTGAATTTCTTGGTCTCTCAGGCCTTCTATTTGATTCTGATCACCTTGCTTTTTTATATCTGAGAAGAGTGACAATTCTTATTCAAACTTTTAAAACTTTGCTGAGGCACAAGGTGGCTGCTGATTATTCTCAAAGATGTAAGACATTTCTACTCTGATAGATTCTGATAGAGAACTCTCTAGCTGTTTTTTTGGGGGAGAAGGTCTTTGGCACCAGTGAGTTCCTAAGATGAAATAACAGAATCAAAGCGCTGAGTCATAGAATCAGTAAGGTTGGAAAAGACCACTAAGATCATCTAGTCCAACCATCAACCCATCGACACCATATCCACTAACCCATGTCCTGCAGTGCCACGTCTACACAGTTGGGAATGCCTCCAGGAATGATGACTCTATCACCTCCCTGGGCAGCCTGTTCCAATGTTTCACCACTCTAATAAATACAAAATTTTTCCTGATATCTAATATGAAACTCTCCTGGCACAACTTATGGCTGTTATCTGGGAGAAGAGGCCAACATCCACCTCACTACAACTTCTTTTCAGGTAGTTTAAAAGAGTGATAAGGTCTCCCCTGAGTCCCCTCCAGACTGAACAATTCCAGTTCCCTCAGCTGCTCTCCCCATAAGACTTGTGCTCCAGATGCCTCACAGCTTTGTTGCCTTTCTCTGGATATGGTCAAGGGCTTCAATGTTTTTCTTGCAGTGAGGATGCAACACTGAACACAGAACCCGAGATGCGGTCTCACCAGTGCTGCGTACAGGGGCACTGTCACCTCCCTGCTCCTGTTTCTGATACCATCCAGGATGCTATTGGCCCTGTTGGCCACCTGGGCACACAGCTGGCTCACGTTCAGACACCTGTCAACTAACACCCCCAGATCCTCCATGAATTTGGCACGAAGTTCTTCTGTTAAAAGCTAGAAAGTCACCCAAACATTAGACAGTGCTGTCAGCAACACTTGTTGTAGCCCACCAGAAAAGGACTTCTGTGAAGCTCTCTATTATTCTGGAACTCTCCTTAGCAGTTCCAGCAAAAAAAATAACAGGTGATTATTGCTGGCAGAGACTGTGCTGATCTGAAAAGAAAATATCTTCTAAGCAGTTTCCAGTCTTAGTCCACGAGAAATTGGTCATATCTTCCTGTGTAAGACTGGGATACAGGGGGACATAAAATCTGTTTCAATCTATTTCAAATGAATCAATAATTTTGTTAACTCTGGAGTTTATCAAGCAGTATCTAATAGGAAATTAAAGGAAAGAATAGTTTTAAAGCGTGCTTATTTTATATGTGGTTGTTTGATTTCATCAGGTATATGAAGCTTGGTCACAAGGAGAACACCATGTGAAATATATTATGATCTCAGATTAGTTTATAAGATAGTATCATGTTACTTGGGCAGTTAAATTTTATGAGATTTGCTAAAACACACAGCTATGATTATCCTGGGGAAGAGCTCTTTCCTTTTAACTCGTGGCAGTGGTCACTGTATTAATTTTACTGCATAGGTTTACACATTGTGTCAATCCACTGGATGTGTCAGTTTGCTCTGAGTAGTATCTATCATATAAGTTGTAAAGATTGATTAAGAATAGAATATTTGGTATGTGATTTTATATTTTTCTTATGAAGTAAGATTTAACTTTTTATCCATCCTAGTCAGAATTATTTTAAAACAAGTACAGATCAGTTAAAATTACATACCCTCTTGTCTCTGGACTGAAACATTTAGAACATCACCAATATTATATTTCACATGCAATCATCAGCTAGTTGAACGTGGAAGAATAAAACATTTCCCTTAAGTCATCCTGTTCCTTCTTCACTGATCAACACCTTAGTTATAGCTGTGATAAAATTAGTTGAAAACTACAAAGAACTTCAAGAAAACTGTTCAGTAGTTATCAAATATTGTCAAAGGAATCAGAATCAAAACTAACAGGTACTTCAGCTGAAAATCTGGCACATGAGTGGGAAGTTGTCTCAATCTTCAGGGACTTCTAGCTTTTAGATTCCTGTAATAGACAGGAACTAGGACTTGTAAAAGTATTTGACAATGAAGTAATTGCTTCCAAGATTCTGCAATCTCTGTAGCAGGGCAGATTTTTTTTTTTTTTTTTTTTTTTTTTTGAATTTCATTCACAGTTGTAATTAAATTTTTGTGAAAGACATTGTAATCAACTGATGGTAAATCCAGAAGACATCCTGATCGTTGCTCTAAAGTTCGGTATAATGCAGCTTTGTGGTTAAGGTTGATTAAGAAAAAGTGAATGAGAGAGGTGTAATGAAAATAAGCAGGATTTTTTCTATGTATTGCTTCCCAGCTCTACTGCAGCTCTTAGAATCAGCCACATTATGCCTCACATAACAGATTTGCATCTACAAAAGGTCATTTTCTGTTGAGTAACTACACTTGTGTATAAAGAGACCATTTCAACTTTGTTCCTTCAGTTTGTTCTGTGATCAATATCACAGTCTAGACCTGGATGACTGCAGAATCTGATTGCAGTTTAATTTCCCATAAGAGTAGCGAGACCTGATGAAACAGCTTGTATATGCAGCACTCTGAATACACAGGCTAAGCAACAAATGTCCTCACACCATATTGGGAAGCCCAATTAGCACAGCAGAATGCACCTTGCTGTGTTATTTTTCTCCCCATTGCATTTTGAAAAGAATAAACTCTTGGCCAGTCACTGCCAAGTAAGAGAATAACACTGGAGTCCATCAGTGAATAATTAATTCTAAGGAAGATATAGAAATGCATGTGTGGTTTTATTTTTTCAGTTTATAGAAGCCTGCATGCTTTCCAGAAGGCTGCAGGTTTGTCTTAAATACCTGCAGATAAATTGACCACTAAGAACTTTAAGCCAATTTTTCACTTTATTTAACTGGGGCAGTAAAAAGAATTACCTTCGCTATGGATCCTTGTCACACCCTCTGTCAGATGGCACTGTCCCCACAGTGTAGGGAGGTGCATCTGATCTACAGTGTTTACAGTCTGCAGGCAAAGAGCACCGATAAGAACAGCAAGCTCATTATTAGGTCTGACTGCATGCACTAGCTAATGAGGGTGGGCATTTTCTTTTTGAATAGCATCCACTTTCCTTAATGCCAGTCCTCTCCTTGTCTGAGCTGCTTGTGATTTGTCTCCTGACAGACCTTATTATAAAGTTCAGCTTCCTAGGATAAACCTGAATAACTACCAGTTGACTTTAAGATACTGGGATGATTTGCAGTAGTTTAAAAATACTTCATGTTTAGGTCTGTTTTTGAATGGTAGAGATGCAAAAGGGAAAACTTGGGACAAGTGATTATACAATCACTACTGCCAAAATTTCAGCTGCTGGTATATGTGAGTCAATACCTTTAGGTTCCCAGAGATAGAATTCAGTCTGGTTTTTCTGGATGAAGTCAGCTTGGTGCTGCAGAGATTTTGCACTGAGGTTTTGTTGTATGAAAGGGAGGTATCAGAAAGTTCTTTTTGCTGGACAAGCAGCCAGAAAGGGAAGATGACCAGAGGAAATGTGCCAAGGGATGTGCTCAGATAAGTCATCTCAGTTAGGTAATGCCTAAGCTGCCATCAGCAGCAAATAGAAGCCAAAGTAATGTCAAGACACATTCACCCAGCAAGTTGAACTGCACAGCTTATTCCACCATGGGGGCTCTTGGCTGGAATTATTTCAAATCCTTGTTTTCTTTACTTGTGCCAGCTAACTCTATTGAAGGCAAAAAGGAGAAACTTAAATACTAATTTAATTTTTCTGATGAAATTTAAATAATTTAAATATGGAGATGCCAGTAAAAATAAAGAAAGAGGGTGGATGTGGGAAAGGAAGGGAAAAATTGAAGACAAAGGCCTTACGTACCTCCCAAAAAGGGATCGCTCTTACAATGAGCCATTAAAATTTAGCTGAGTCGAGTGAATTGTTTTTAATTTGTATTCCCATAACATACTCTGTTAAGGAGGGTGTACGCAGCAAATGCATATTAATGATGCTGCACATTTGCATATTATAGATCCATAATACCAAGGGCGCAGTAAAAATCTTTATGAAAAGTGGTGACTATGCAGCAGTCAATTTTCTCTATATCTCAACCATTTTAATGTGCTTTTTTTTGCACACACATGCACACACATACACACAAAAAATCCCCTCAACTGATAGATATACAACATTAAGGGACTAATGACCTGCAAAATTCCACTTATAAAAGATGAAAAAGTGTTAGATTTATATAGAGAATCATCAAACTGCTGCTTCCTCTGGAGGGCTTGGAAGACTTCCAGTTCTTTGTTCCTTGTTTTAAAATTTTTAAACCAAAAAAGTGCAGAGTGTATTGTTTTAAAATATGTATGTTGAACCCCACTCAGATTTAGTCTCAGGAGAAGATTATCCTGAATTTCATATTTAGGGGGTTTTATATGGCTAAGATCCTACAACTTAGCTTTTTTTCCAGTGAAAACACAACCATTTAGGTTAGTTATATGTTGTCACTTGTCCCGAACTGAATAAGAAAATGTTAGTGATTATCTCAACATATTTGAACAGGTGTAAATCCTCACATCACAGTAAGAACAGCAACCAATCTGCAAATAGGCCTCCGTAGGCCTAAATGCGTACTTAAAGCTTCTCTTACGTGGAACACTCTCTAAACAAAATGTGTTTGATTTGCCTTCCATCAGTGTGACTTATTGTTCATTAATGTTACTGGCCAGTCATACCAGGATAAGAGCCACATGACAGTCTTGGTGAGGAGAGGTTTCCTGATGTAGGAGATAAGATTTTAGCCCAAATTCCTCCTCACTTTGTTTCTGCTTCCAGGGAAATTTCTTTGTCTGCCACTGCAAAATTGATAGTCCTAAATAAAATGTCCAATGTAAGAGCTAAGAGCTGGGGCCACAGCTGGCCAAAGATTACCGTTTCCATGTTGAAGAGCTTCTATGCTCTGAGAAACAGAGGAACTACTTATAACTGCTTCTTGTTACAGAAGAATTATAGAAAAAATAAGGGAAGGTGGACTACAAGCTCATGGCTCAAGAGGTTGATTTTGGCAGGTATGGCTCGTAAGAATCTTCTGATTCAGAATATCCCACATAATTTGCTATGACTTTTATATAGTCAGTCATGAAGACAGAATTACTTGATACTTGGTTTACTATTTGGCCTGGATGCCAGATGCTTGTTAATTCACTCAATCCCATCATCTCTTTCCTAAAGAAGATGCTGTTGATATGTTAGAACAAAGTGAGGAGGCAGAGACTGCCCCATAGTTCCTGTTGATCCTTCTCATCATGACTTTCTGTATGGATGTTGCCCTCATTTGTTCCATGGTACAGCAAGTACATCACAGGTACAGATGTTACATATTTTGCTGAATCCAGAGCAAAGTCTGTCTTCTGCTGATGTTCACAGATCTCACTATTAACTACAGAGGAAGATGAAGCATATCTTTATTTATAAAAAACAAATTATCTTAAAAATCCCAAAGGTTAAAGTAATGTAAAATCATCTTTGGATCTACTTTATAGCTTTATATTCTACTGACACTTCTTTTAAGAACTGCAGTACAGAACTTTGGAAAAACAATATTTCATCTGTAGATACTGTCTGACTTCAGGAGTTAAATTTATATTTTCAGATTATACACAAATCTTCATCTCTTGTTCATTAAGAGTTAAAAAAAAATGGAGCACTAAAGGGGAAAAGAAGTGAGGGTCCAAATTCTATGTACATTTCTCCATTAGTCTTCCTTATATTCGCATATCTGTATTTATCTACCCTTTCAGTTTGTTTGTTTTTTTTTTTTAACCTGAATTACGGAGAAAATCCAGAGATGTTTTGTGCTTGCATTTTCTGTGCTGAAAGAAGAAGGATGATGAAGGACTGGTTTTTGTCCTTCTGTCTTGCCTATTTATCTGAAGGGTAAGAAGGAGATCAAGATGCAAAACAACCAGCATATAGCTGAGGTGAGGAGTAACATACACCCCGTCTCCTGCATGCCTGTAAGCTGCTCTCTATGGCTGTCCATCCCTTGCAATGCCTGCAGGTTTGCTCATCTTCTATAGAGATGTCTGGCCACTGGATCACTAAATTATGTGCATTTATCTGCCTTAACCTATGTAATAAGGTTAATATGAAGGGTAAAGTTTAAAGGCTGGGGCTGTGACATTGAAGTAATCTCAAAATATATGCCCTTATGGTTGGGTGATGAGAGAATTGCCATAGCAAAATTTCTCTAGGTATAAATTCTATTCCCACCCTATCACTGTTGTTCTTTGAATCAAATATCTCCATTATTGTACTCCAACTGATTTCGTGAATTAGACTAAGTGGAATAGAAAAAAACTTAAATATTATGAATGTCCAAAAAAGAAATGGTGAAAATGGGTGCAGTTTTTCAGGGAAATTACTTTAAGTAGATGTAACTTGTATTAGCCTTAACAGCCTAAGATGCTTGCATCCTGACTGAGTTTTACTCACTCCCAAAGGGAGTTGACATGAATAAGAAGTGGAAGCAAAAAGAGAAGAGTCAATACCTTGCTATTTTTTCCTTGGCCAGCTTAAGGACCAGTTGCCCCATCCTATTCCCTCTAGACCAAAAGGGAGATTGACGTTAATGGGAACAAGATCTGGCCCAGTAACCGGCTGTTTTGGACTTGCTTCTGCCACCCTTGCTGCATTGTTGTAGAGAGTACAGAACATCCTTGCCTTCTGTTTTTCACTCCTTAATGTTTCCTTAAAATATTTAGGCGGAGAGTGACTGTAAATGCTTAACCTTTGTCAATGGCAGACGTTCAAGAGAGTTTGGCTGCCTCCTTCTATTTCATTGTGAACAGTGATTTAAGAGTCCATCCAAAACATTTGTTCAGAAGGAAATGACTAACATGAGAATCTGTCGCTGTATAAACACAGCGACCAAGAACTATTTGGCAGCATTTTGGATCTGCTGGCTAATAATTAGGTATTTACATTTGCTTTAACAGCACCAGTTGTGATGATCTCATGTATTTCAGTATTTATACGGATAGGTCATCAGATTTTTTATTTATTTATTTTTTTTTTTCACAATGAATCAGCATAATTATATGGGAGATAAAGAATGTTTAAAGAAAAATACTTATTTCAATTACTAATGTAAAATTTCAGTCAAGGGCACATTAGAAATGACATGCTGAGCTCACATGAGAAGAACAACGCCTGAATTTACTGGAAACATTGCAGTAAGGGTGAGTGAAGTCATTGAAAACAAATTGCCGTTCCCTTCCTAAATAAGCTTGGGCTGGAATAGGGTCCTCTGGGTTGTGACCAGATTTAGCCTTCACAGCCAGTTTGTTCCACTGAAACTAAGTGCATTCTCTAGGGAAACAAATGGTACATGAGAATTTTTGCAGAGAGGAATGATAGAAGGATCAACTGCAGTCAAAATCCGTAAAAAGTTGCTGTGTTGTTTCAGAAGATCGCTTAATCATTTATTGACACTCTTATCACTACAACAGTTTTATGTTATTCTGATTCAACTATGTTAAAAGTTATGTGAATGACACATATATCAGACTGTAATTCAAATACATGATGTTATTCACTACTGCAATAACTACAAAGACTGTGAAGCCCTTATGATACTGATCCAAGTGCACATTGATAGTTTGAAGGGCGTATGATATGTATAAACTTGTGTACTTTCTACTGATACTATTTTTAGAGCATCATAAAGGATTAGAGAAGTATTGTGCAATAGCCAGTATGAAAAAACTACCTTTGATTCACCTGCAACTACAGAGCTTGTGAAAATGTTTGAGGACAAGACCTTCTTTCTGCCCACTCAAGGAAGCAAGAGCTACAACTGCATTACTCTGTTAACTGCAAGAAGCAGAGAATTCACAAGCTTTCCCACAGACAAACCTGAAATCACTATAGGAGATCCTAGGAGATGATGAAAAGTTGAACAGTACACTCTGAGAGCCATATGGGAGACAAACTTACCCATGAGCATTCCAAATCTAACAATGGCAAAGGGAATTGAATGCACAAAGCTGTCACCATGGAGAGTAGTATTGCTGCTTTACACCTTAAGTTCTTCATGTTTTTTTGTCCTTATTTTGGTACTTTGATAAGATAAAGAATGCATTTCTATGCAGTATACTTTTAACTTATCTAAGTTAGATCTTCTCTAATGTTTTCAATTTATATGCAATACATTTTTTATCCTAAATAATTCATTTCACATTAACACTTGAACTAGGAAGTAGTAAGTTGCTATCATAGAATAATAGAGATTAGGAGTCATAGGATCCACTTCTCTTTTCAGGAGGAAAAATCAAAGGAGAGATGACAGGAAAACAAGATGAGGAGATAACAACACAATGCTGTGTATGTGGCTCGCCAAGTAATGGTTGCTGGAAACAGGGTATCTTTTGGGACAAGTCACACCCTTGAAAATTAGAATCTGTTAGATGATCACAGTTTTTTTCCATGACTTTTTTTCCTCTGTTCAGTGATTCCTAACTCCTTCATGTATCAAAAAGGGCATAGCTATGAAAGGGCATAGCTATGGCTTCTGGGCTCTACTGTTACTTCACCAGTGTGTTGCCTGTTCTAGTTTTTGAGAAAAAATTGACTTTGATTTCTGTGGGGAAATTTGATAAGAAGTAAGTACATAGAGTGGAAGAGATGAGATATGCATCCTGATGGAAAATTTTTTTAATCCCTGTAATCTCCTTCCCTCATTCTTTTCTGAAGAAGCTACTCAAATCATCTTTAGAAAGTATGCAACTTCCTTGTGAATATGACCTCTTTATTCTCCACTTATGGTGATAGTAATAAGACATTGCTTCAAAATGGTAAATGTTCCAAGGCCTCCAGTGCTTTGGAGATGTAATAAACTGTTCAGAGGTGCAGGCAGCTCAAAGCTCATTTAAAAGAAGATTTTGCAGACTAGCTGGTAGATTTGTAATATTTTGCAAGGCAAGAATGAAGCAGAAACAACTTGACATTCTCAGTTCACACTGTGATGGCAATAGACTGTTGCTTGCAAAGACTGGGCATGCCTTTCATCCTTGACTGCAGATATGCTTCCTAAAGCGATCACTTTATTTTTTCCTCCTTGTTCAGTCCTTCTACCTGAACCATGAATGTGGAACTCTCCCATCCATATGCTGAGTAACTCTCTGACAATTTAGACAAAATGGGACCAATACTTGCTTCTTTAATAACCTGGTTGGAGCAAGCCGGGTACTGCTTATGTGAGAAACTCCTCCAATACATCACATGAGATAGTAATTTCGAGCATGGATGCAATGATGAGCAGCTGTAGGGACTAAATTTCTCATCTGAAAAAGCTGGAGCTGGAAGAAGGTCTGTGACTATGTTCTTAGACAGACAGGCTAAGTAATAATAGATGTTTATGTGATTTTCAGGCACTTAAGTGAAAGATTACCCCAAAACCTGCCTTTTAATATGTACACAGAGAAGGAAAGTAGGTAATTCAACTCTTGAGAGGTCATTGCATGGACCTCAAGTAGCATGTGGGAAGAGACTACAAATAGAAATGGGGTGAATGGAGGAAACTAGGCCCAGGAATGGGTTGAAAAAGTGACTGATGTGATAAAGGAGAAACAGGTACATAGCTGATAGCAAAAGGGATCAGTAGGGAAGTAGAAGTCAGAGGGAACAAGAAGGTGGACAGGAGGGAAAGAGATAGTGGTAACAAGGACAGGAAGGTTAGCTTGTACTCAAAGATGGTGAGTATATCTTTCTCTACTATTTTGTATTTAAGCTGAATGTAACTGAATCTGAAGTGGGGAAGAACTGTCTTCTTTTAAAAAGCCACCAGGATGAGAGCAACATACCCTGCTGTCTGCTTGTGGAGGAGCTCCCACTGGGGCAAGATGTTGCCAGCTGAATATCTGGGACTTCTACCCTCTACTGAAGAGAGATGAATGGATCTGATAGAATAAGCAACAGAGACTAAGCAGGCATAAGAAATTTTTGCCTTTCAGAAAAATTCATTTTCTGGATTACTTCATTCACCAGATGCCAAACTGAAACCCAAATTTCTTGAGCTTGCTGTCAGAAAATCTCTTCAAAGTGACCATCTCTCCTTTAGAGCTGTTTGTTCACAGAGAGGATGACAATCTGCTATTATTATCAACTTCTCCTTTAAGCCTAGTGGCAGAGGTAGATAAATAGGAAGGGGAACAACGGTTTACATGGGGTGATAGTGATAGGACAAGGGGGAATGGTTTTAAACTAAAAGACAAGGGAGAATTAGTTTAGATATTAGGGGGAAGTTTTTTACACAGTGGTTGGTGACACATTGGAACAGATTGCCAAAGGAGGTTGTGGATGCCCCATCTCTGGAGGCATTCAAGGCCAGGCTGGATGTGGCTCTGGGCAGCCTGGTCTGGTGGTTGGTGACCCTTCACATAGCAGGGGTGCTGAAACTAGATGGTCATTGTGGTCCTTTTCAGACCAGGCCATTCTATGATTCTATGATCTCAAGTTTCCAACCTCCAATAGTCTTGTGTGAGTGTCAGCATTACTCTATGCAAAATAAAGTCTGTTTTTTTTTTTTTTTTTTTTTTTTCCCATTTGTTGATTTAAAAGATAGCAAAATGACATGCTTAGAAACTATGTGGAAATAGTATAGATATAATTTCAAAGCTTTTTTTCTTCATGCCAAAAAACTGTGTCTCATTCATTACATAAATTGAGTGTGATCAGTGCTATGTAGCAGGAGAGAAAATTTTAAAAAGCATCTCTATGAGAAATATAGACCAAAGAAATGGGCACAGAACGAAGAGTAGTAGTAGTACAAAATAATAGCTGCGTAACATGTGAAGATACTTCAAGGAAGCAAAAGATTTGATCATGGCAGAAAAATGCACTTTCTGTGCTAAAGACATATACCGGTATGCGCAGATGTACAAACACCTGTTCTGATTCTTCTTGATACTCTTTGCATGGGAACTGATAATATAGTAGATATAATAGACTCAGGCATTAGCTCTCCCATACTATGCTTATGGACACAACCTCATCAATTCAGCATTCACTTTCTCTCTCAGAAGGTTCTTCCGTGAAGATTTACTCTGAGAGCTGTAATGAAACAAATAGGGACAGCTTTCTTTAGGATTATTTGTGTAAAATATTGCTAGAGAGAAAGAAAAATTACCTTAGTCATGCAATAATGTCTGAGAGTGATTATATCAAAGACATAGTAATTTTGTTCTCTCCCTTTGGCAATGTTTTCTTGATGCTCCCTTGAAAACCAGTTAGAATTTACATCTCTATCTGCATGCATACACACATATAGTATTATTTTTTTTTTTTCAGACTGGCTTTAACCCAAAATCTAATTCTTAAACCTATAAAATTATGGATACAATTTTACATCCTCAATTTGTTGGTGTAATTTAGATCCTTGGAACAGGTAGTAATAGACAGGGCCCTAAATTACTGAGTTGCTGTGTATAAAAGGTGAAATACGGTCTCATGGATGTCATAAAAAATATCTCATATATTTTAAAAAGCAGACTCCCTCATCCTCTCCCCTCCCCTTCCCCCTATATTCTTTGATATCAAGGAGAAAGACGAGTCTGATGTTTGGTAATAAAAGACAATCATGCTACAGTCTCTTTGTCCCAGTCCTCCAGTTCAGAGAGTCATGAAACTGGTAGCATTTACCCCTTGGACTCCCTATGTAAATGAAAACTCTTCTTGGCATAAGACAGAGACTTTTCAAGAATTTCATTGTACTTTTTATTTCTCTTGCGGAAAAGAAATATGAATGGCAAAAGAAACAGTATTGGAGCACTCTCAGTCCTACTTGTTCTTGGGCAACAGAGTAACCCTTTGTGTCTATGGATAACTAGGCAGAAGATTCCTGAGGCTGCTCTAATTTATGTAAGGTTCTGGACTGACATCTGGCTGCCTCCAGACTCCAGAGGAAGATGTAACTGGCTTAATGCCAAATATGCCTATTCTAGTGATGAGAGCAGCTCAGCCAGATCAGAAAATCTGGCACTTAAAAATACAAATTATAATAAAAATGTTTTGGAGCAGAAGAATAAATAGATGTCAGCCTTAGCAAATGTGACCCAATGGTGATACATAAATAAAACACCATCTGCTGGAGACTTTGCAACCCTTTAAGATGTGCATTTTTGAATTCTCTTATTTTTATTAAAATATATAGATCATCAGGACAAAGCATAGGGACAAATAACTCAACTATGAGTTCTATTTTGACTTCTTTCCAAAGCATGGAATTTCAAAAAGTTAACAGTAAGGCTTCTGATTCCCCTTCACAAATCTGCCTAACTTTACTTGTTTGTATTACAAAACAATGATGAAAAGAGACTAGATACTCCTGTATTTATTCCTCCATCCTTCTGTGTGCTGAAGTTTCAGGATATACTCTTTCCAGAAAACTGCAACTAGAAACATTGCAGTTAGAATCTGCTTATTTTTGATGTTCACTAAATGCACAGAAGGTACGTTGTGTGGTATTTCTTCCATCTCAAAAACTTTTTTTGAACATTGACACATGCCACTAACATAACTTACACATTTTTTGTGGTTTTGCTCCATGAAAAGGAAGTATTAAGCTCTGAGCCACTGTAATAAATTTGCTTGGATTTGATAGAGATTGACTGCCTGAATGCTACCATTTTTATCAGCTATAAATTGCTCTGCAAGCAGTGGGAGGAAGGACCTTTCATGCTCTATTTTCACTTAAAGAGGATAAATCATTTGCAATGATTGCTTCAGGAGATGTCAGTTCTCTGTGTTGTGTAAATTTATCTGCAAATGTCTTTTCTAATGAATTACAGATTGCTCACAAGCACAGCGAATGTTTGAAATATTAAGTGAGTTGGTTGCTAGCCTACATATTGTGTTTTTAGTGATCCGTGTAGAACTGTTAGGTACTGTTATCAAAAGCTAATGTATAGTTCAAATGCAGTATTACTGTTACTATCAGAGTTTCTTTGAGTAACATCTGAAGACCAGGACATGACCCTCCTGTCCCAACAAACGATGACAATGGTTTGGGATTTCTGCTCTGGGCTCATCCACTTCTTCTGAGAAGAAGGAAGGCCACATTCAACTTCCATCTTGTGATAAATGATCAACGAAGAAGCAATATGAGCCCTGTTTTACTGATGAAGGCCTGAACTACACAGTGACTGACTGGTAAGATCACTGTAAGGGCTGGACTTAAACCTAAATCCTAATCCAATGTTTAATCAGGAAAATGACTTTTTCTCTCACTCAATTCAAGCAAAGACAACTGAAAGTATCCTTTAAATTTGTACTGGTGAAAATGAACCTGTTTTTTTGCTGCCATTGAGTTTTATTTTCCCTAAACTTTCTATTTTTGCTTTTCTATAATGTCTGCCAAAGCCTTTTCCTATCCTGGAGTGAAAGAAATTGAACAGTCAGCAGCAGTATCAATATGACAGTTAACCTCTTTTCTGTCTTAAAATGGCATTCTGTTAACCTCTCTAAAAGAGGGTGACCTCCTTCAGAGTATTCTGGACTGGCGTTTAGATATTTTCTCAGTGACTTTCTGTGGACCTTTTAAGCATACTAATCATGTCACTTAGAAGGGATCTAGAACAAGGTTTTCAGATAGAAGTAAACAGGGACTGTTACTGATAGAATCATAGAATCCTAGCATGCTTTGGGTTAGAAGAGACTTTAAATATTATCTAGTTCTAACTTCCCAGCCACAGGCAGGAACACCATCCAGTAGATCAGTTTATTCAAAGCCCCATTCAACATGAACTCTTCCAGGTGATGGGGCATCCAGAACTTTTCTGGGCAACCTGTTTCAGTGCCTTATCATTCTCGCAGTAAGGGAATTCATTTTCTTATTTCTCTCTGAAACAGAATGGAATATAAACATATTCCCTGAAAATTATGTAAAATAAAAAAATAAATAAGTAAAAATTCTTCTCATAACCTATCCACTTCTAGAAGAATAATTAGATAAATAATTTGAAAAATATTGTAAGCAGTGAGTAGTCTGTCCTATCGAGCTAACCACAGCTGAGCAATTGTTCTCACAGTGGAAGATGCACAGTTAAGTCTCTTGAGGCAGATGTAATATTTGAATGTAATCTTATACCTCCCTGACGTATTTCAAATAGGTACAATTCCAAATTTTTTGACTCATTCATGACTCAGTACAGCTCACTTTTCTCTCTCTTGCGCAAGATGGTAGCCAGCAAACTTGCTCTAGGCAGTATTCTGGCTTGGTCATTTGTGGAGATGATAAATTTTGACAATTCTGTTCTGCCTTTCTGTGCTTTTGTGTGACACTGATATTTTCTGATTCCAGCCTACTCCTATAAAACCTGCAGACTCAGATCTGGGTTTGGTTTTCTATACGATAGTAAAAAACAAGCTCCTCCCATTTGTCTTGAAAAGTGGCATAAATCATGTCATTCTTAGATAAAAATACATTTATGAACATGCTTGCATAATGCTATACTGAGCAGTTCACAGTAGTTTTATATTTGGGTATGAATTCTATGAATATAAGAAAGAAATAGAAAAGCATCTCCTTTTTTGACCATTTTGCATTAATCTCTTCCCATGAGTAGACTGTATTTTTCTACCTATCACGTCACCCAATTGATTAGGAAGATGATTGGCAATGTGCCTACCATTGCCAAAGGGTTAACCTGACCATAGGATTCATCCTTCAAATCCTGCAGCAGTGCTAAATGTAACTGCTATTAGAGCTCATTAGATTTGCCAAATGTCTGTATGTTTCCCTGATTCTGAGTTCTCAACATGGCTTTGTCCAGCTGTCTCTTTGATTCATGACATCTTTTCAGCTGCATCACTGGTAGCGTTGATATTTTTCATTGTTTATTGAACTTCAGGTATTTCATTTTCTCCTTATTTTTGCTCCCTTTCTCCCCCTGTAGTATTTTCCAAAAGTAAAATTCCAGTTTTAGCCAGAAGGAAGCTGACAAAGAGACAAATAAAATACCGAGACAGCTTCTGTCTATGAAGCAGTGTGGATTCACACAATGGTAGTGTCATAAAGAAGAACTATGTTGGTTTCTTTGTGAACTGGTGGTATGACTTTTCTTCAGAATAAGAGAAAGACCTGCGAGGCTTACCAAAGTCACTATTAGAGCTATGTTTCCACTTAGAGAAAAAGAAAAAAAAAAGAATAAGAGGGAAAATATGCAAAGAAATTTGTTGAAGAACAGGTCCTTCATGAGAAATTGTAATATAATAATCCAGTTGAAAAAGAGCTGTGGCACAGCATAACATCAGCATGCAAAGTGGTCGATATTTTACCAATCACAATTATTGTTTTGCTTAACAGATACTGGCAAACAATTCTGCTGCAGCCTTTTAGGTACAGAGGATCAATGGTCCTAATAGTGGCGTCACTGGATAGATAATAATGTACAAAATAATATTCATTATATTGGCAGGATGACTGCAACTCTTGTTTTCGCTAGTCCTGGATTTAGTTCTCTTTTCTGTTTAGCACTGTAAACAAAACAGAAACTTGTACTAAAAGTAGATGTTTGCAGTTTAGATCGTTGTGATCTGAAAAATTGAGGGGTTAGAAGAAATATATTGATTGTGTCTCTGTGAATATTTTTGTTCAGCATGATGCACATGCTTAAGTAGATCAGGAATGACTAATGAGGTTAAATGCGATCATCACCACTATCAAATGTCATGTCTGAGTTTCCCATTCTGCACTAATCAGATTTCCCAGTATTAGGACTAGAATATTTTAAAAAAATTGTCTATATCTTCCACTGCATATTTGTGTTGGACACGACAGTTGGAGCAATGAGGGAGAATCTTTTGTCCTACAGTCAGGATTTGGTGTCAGCTACAGTACAGGACTAATGTGAGGTAGTTGAAGGTACTCAAGCCACTTGCTTAATGTCTAACTTCTTGCTGACAAGAATGATCAATTCAAAAGAAACTAGTTAAACCAAACCAGATATATCCAAGGGAGGAATGGACCCAAGACAGAGCTGTAAACTATCTTGCTACTCTCTGGATTTGGGGCTGATCCAGGAACAAAGCAAAAATTAGGGCAATCAACCATGCTGCCACCTCCTACATGTGACCTAGTTGCTCAGAATCAGCAACAGCTCAGTGTTTTGCTGGTGGTCTATATTTAATGAAGCTTCCTTTATCATCATCCCAAGCCAGAACAACAGGATCAGAATGAAATAGGGGTCATCTTAGGTGTGCAAGAGTGTACTCCAGCTCGAAAAATGTGGACTGCTGATGTATGTCTCCTTCTCTGCCTCCTACTGAACCCAACTGCAGATTGAAGTGCTCTTCTGCACAGAAAATTAGATCTATGGGGAAATAAAATGACAGAGCTTGTGTTCATTGCTCATTTGACCATGCAATGTGTTGCATGGTTTCTTGGTGGATCTGGTGACATTCCCCTCTTTGCTAAAGGGAGCAGAATGCTGTGCTGCTGGAAACCTGGATGAACAATAGTTAATTCTGGGGTCACAAATTTTCTTAAATCAAATGACTTCCGCTGTCTGAAATGTTATTTTAGTGCTTTAAACTTTAGGCGAACTGCCAGCACAGACACTCCTATATCCCAAAAGGCTGATCTAAGTGTGTATAAATATAAAGCCTGAAGAAACAGCATCCAGTTCACTGTGCCCTGGATCTATTGCATAAAGGATTAGGAATTTATCCTCATGAATGCTGCCCTTCACTTGAAAACAAACTTTTTTGTGGAAGGTTGTATTTTGGTCTAAAAAAATTAATGCTTTTTTTGAGAAAATAATCAAAATATTCAACACTTAACATAGACCATAAAATATGGGCTAAGTACTTTTTAACTCTCCTTCAGGCTGTTCTCTGGCGTTTATCCAACTGAAAAATAAGGAAATCATCTTCAAAAGTGCCTAAATGACCTTGACAACTAAATCAAATGATTTTCCAGTCGTTGTCTAAGCTTACCACTCTCTGTGACTTCCACAGAGATCTAAATTCATAGATGTTCCATTGACAGAGGAGTGTGATTCTGAGTTAATTTATTTTGAGAATTTAATCTCAGGTAAAAACAGAAACATCAGAAGTCACCTTAAATTGTCAGGCTGTACATATAGCCAGATGTGGGCAGAGTCTCAAGTTGAAAATGAGTTTCTTTCACAGAAAATTTAAGAGCTAATACATGTCATTTAAATGAGAAATAAGCTGAATCTCTCATGGGTGATAAAGAAATTTTCCTCAAGTTACAGAATCCACAGGTCTGCTAGAATAAGCTACACAGCAGTTTCACACACTGAATGAGTAGGCAACTCTCGTTCTTCTTTACCCAATGCTGACTAAGAAGACAGAAGGATTACGGAACTGGTGTCACAGATTCTAGGATTTGGATGCCTTCTGGTAAAAATAGTTAAAACTATCATCATAGTTTGTCTCTCTGTTCGGTATCTCATTACTGTTGACTCCAAAGCTGGCCCTTTCATCTTTGCAGAAAAGGGGTTTATGATATCCAGGAAACCTCTCATCCTGAATGGAGGAGCTCCCTCCTGAGTGACCATGAGGATTATGCACTTATGTGAATGAATCTGTGCCAGGGTGATCAGTCCCTGGGGAACAGAAGGATGAGATTGCCAGCCCTTCTGAAGTATATTTTATTACTGTCCAGAGTTGATGGCAAAAACAAATGTAGTTTATTATTTAACATTTAAAGCCTGAGGACCACACATTATATTTGTAGGAGTGCAGAACAGTGATTAACCCCTCTAGATTCCTCCTCCTGCCTCTGCCAGTGGTTTTGTTTTAAGGTGGTACCTGTTTTCCCAAAGTAAGTCAAAATGATGCATCTAGCTAACAGATCCATTAGACAGCTCTCTTTCTCAAGATTTGTCTTTTGCAAATGGGTCTTGGTTAGGCTGTAATAGTTGTTTTATAACTCTCTGCAGGATATCTTTAGTGTAAATAAGAATAAGATGTTGAAGATAGAAGTTATTACAAGCTTGTGCTAATCTTAGAGACAATAAAATTTTCTGTTTCAGCTGGGACTGAATTGTTTTTTTCAGTGTATCTGCAACGATGCTATGTTTTGGTTCTAGGAGAAAAACAATGTTGATAACACACTGATGTTTACAGTTGCTGCTAAGCAGTGTTGCACTGAGCCATTGTCATTCTCAGCAAAGGGCCCAAGGAGCTGGAAGGGAACAGAATTAGGACAGCTGACTTAAACAAACTGGACGGAGAGACATCACGCAGAAGGATTTTTGAAGGGGATTGGAGTTCATTTTTCTCTTCCACTTGCTGAGGAGCTAGCTGGGCGCTGGTTAATGGGTGATGAGCAATTGCTTGTGCAGCACTTGTTATATACGTTCATATATATAGTCGTAACTATTATCCTTTTCATTTTTTCCATCTTAGTAAATAGTTTTATCTTGTGAATTGAGAGTTCTGCTTCTTTTTTTTTTAATTTTCACCAGGCCCCACTGGGAAGTGGGGGTGAGGGAGCAAATGACTGTAGTGCTGAGCTACCTGAAAGGTTTAAACCGCAACAAAAATAAAAGCTTTCCCCTTTAGAAGATGTCAGTGTTTTTAGAGAAGTAATTCCCAGCTACGTAACTGCTGGGATATAGAAATAATTCCTGAATTTCCCATTCATTTTATAACAGTGCTTCAATTCTGAATTGTTATGCACCAAAAGTTTTTATGGCATGTTTAAAGGGGTTTATGGCTAAGTTTATCTAGTGTACATCAAAGATGTTTCTTTCTATGGTACCTAAGTGCTAGATTGCAAATGAGGAGATAGTAATCATAAAGGAGTATCATACCATTTTATTTGCAAAGAACTTGTAGAGATCATTGTTGCATGTATGACTAATGAGAATTTTTTGAAGGCCTAACCAAAAACCGTAACACCGTTTTGTAGTTCTGGCACTGAAGTTGGAAATGTGAGTCTTCCAGCATCTCATACAGGAAATCTTCAGAGTCAGGTAATATGAATAGATCTTCTAATATTCTAGCTAGAAGAGAGACCTTCCTCTTGGCAATCTTATTTGCGTACCACCTCTCTCCATCCAGTTATCACTAGACTTGTATTAGAATTATGCTTTCTCTTTCACTTCATCTCATTTTTACAATACTGTGTCTTGCTTCCTGTTTCCCTAAGAATGGCTACACAGTGACAAAGTGAAGGTCTGGGAAGGTATCCAGGTCCAGGAATTGTCTGTCCAAGGAGGTGGTGGGGTCACTGTTTATGGAGGTTTTCAAGAATTGTGTAGATGTGGCACTGAGGGACATGGTTCTGTGGGAAGGGTGGTTATGGGTTGATGGCTAGATTAGATGATCTTAGTGGTCTTTTCCAACTTCAATAATTCTATAATTCTATGAATTATATGCTGATAGAAGGATCATTCTTTGCTAGAATCTGATGTATGCTGCTTTTCTGTGAGATGTACTGGTTTTCAACATGGAATAAAGTCTTTGTACTTAGGTTAATAACCCTAAATATTGCATTTGCCATAGTAGATGGAAGAGAGGAGCTGCCTAAATACTCAGAGCAAGAATGAGTGTCAGAGTGACTACAAAGGAGAGGCAAGTAATGGATGCCATGTGTAATGTTGGACAGTAAAAACAATATTAAAACATAATATAATAATATCATATATAATATGTAATGTATAATACAATACAATAATATAATAAAAATTAAAATGAGTTTAAATGTAAGTCAGCCACTAACCAAGCAAAAAAACCTCAAGCAGCCAAATGAAAAAGTTTGCATTCTCAAAAGGAGCTATTTTGGGAACTGATTTGGCATCTCTCCCACTTTCTTGTCTTGGGTGAATGGCAGTAAGTTTAATTGGATTTTTTAATAAAACTTCTGAAATGCTGCAGTTGTGATTTGTGCCCAGTAGGTCATTAATTTATTTTCTGCCACTTTAAATGCACCTTCAAACAGCTAAAACATACACTGGCATATGATACACAGTGATTGATGGTCATCATCGAGCTGATATAACAGGTGAGGAAAAGAGAAGGTGGACATAAGAAGTGCTATATGAATTATTAAGTGAAACACACCACCTATTACTATACTAAGATTATCATTCAACAATATATTAACCCTCAGCAAAGTCTCATTTTGGTAGACCATCTTTGTGCTAACATACTTTGTTCCAAAACTGATTAGCTTCTATCTCCAAAGGAATTTAAGTGCCCACTTAAATCATTTTCCACAAATAACATCAGTAGGTAGCACTGAGAAGTGGAGCAATTTGTCCCCCACAGGGGAAACTTGTGGACTACAGCCAAAAGCTTTTCAAGTCCTATTACTGAATTGTACCGTTTTTGCATTTTTCCTTTGTTCAGAGGATGAGAAATTATCTTGGACTCTCATACATTCCCTATGGTGAGTAAAATTCCCTCTTCAGAGTGTCCAGTTGCTCTTCCTGGCTGGGCTATGCACCAGCACTTACAGTCCACGTGTGACCTGAGGGCAACATTTTAAGAGTATGCTACACTTGTTCACAAGACCTGTATCTTTCTTTCCAAATATCTTATAAGTGAGATATCTGTGTTGAAATATAGACTCTGAGTCAAGGTATTAATTGGTGTTAATTACTAACCAGGTAAATTCATCAATCTTGTCATCTCCTCCCTCTTTGTACCTATGCAGATGAAGATTTCCCAGTACCAGGGGTCTTAATGCAGGCTTCCACTGCCCATGCACCATTTGACTACACCACTGAGTGATTCTAAGGGAATACCCTTTATTTGGATCCTGAGAGATGTTACATATCCAGTCTCATTTATTGCAGGCTGCAATGAGCCATCCAAATCCTGCAAATGGGAAGGAAAGAAGTCACATTCCTAGATCACATAAGTTCAGTGGAAATATAAAATAATTGAATTTATCACCGTATACCAGCACATTTATCTTTCTGGCTGAGGCTTGTATTGTCAGAACAGCATGGGAACAAATTCTCATTATGCTGATGGCAGTAAGACTCTGATTCCCCTGTAAGTCTTGTGGTGCAGTTCCTTGCTTTCAGTGCCATATGTTTTCATGATCACAGTGATTTGCTTTAGTTTGCTTTCATTTACCTCCTAAAAATATGGATGTCAGGGGAAATGGTAGGTGCTGTATTTGCTTTTGCTTTGTTTATAGCTCCGTGTATAATTCAAATCCACGTATTTATACCCAGATGAGAAATATCACTAAGGTATTAATAATGCTGACAATATATCACTCTTTAAAGAAAGACAAAATATATTTTTATTATTTTAAAAGTTAACCCTTTGAAATAGCATAAACTTGGGAAATTCTTGGTTAAACATTTATGATCGTTTGTTTGTAAGATATTATCACTGTACAATTTTTTATTTCTGAAACAGGAATTCGCCTTATATATACTGTAAATTCTGTCTGCTGAGGACATGAATTGCAGCAGGATATTCAATCTGTTGAGTCAGTGTTTTTTTATGGTGTGGTAAAGGAGTACAAATTTGATTCTCTTTTGGGCAACTCAAGAATAAAACTGAACTGCCAGGTTAAGAATTGCTTCCAAATATAAACTGGTGTATATTTGCCCCACAAATAGAGCTTATCTGGAATACACACAAAAAAAATTAAATTACATACCAATGGAACAGCTTTCTTTAATGAACTTAAAAATATATATATATATATCTCAAGCCCATCTCAGCTCATTACCATGTGTAGAAACATTAGGCATTTTGATATTGTTATAACTCCCTCGGAGACAGGAGAGTGCTCATTGCTTTTTTTTACAGATGAGAAACTGAAGCAGAAAAAGCAACCTAAGGTTATGTACAAGGTCAGCAACAGGAAGTCTTTGGCAGAACAAGGCATGGAAGCCAAAATCTAGCACTATAGCAACATACCTACCTTACTTGTCTAAGCAGCTGACCTTTGAAATACCCTTCAGATTTGGAGATACTCGTATTCTGCTGCAAATCTGAGCCCAGGGTTTTAGTCAAAACTGCAGTATGAACATTTCATTGTATCCAGATTTTTATTAAAATTTGTCTATCTGTTGTCCAAGTCTTGTCAGATTTAGGAGAAACTTCTATGCCTAAACTCTTTTCTCCTTGACTTGAAGTGAAAACTTTGCCTACCAGACATTGATGTTTGATCTGGATTTTCTTACCAGCCCTTCAAAACAGTTGCTATCACCATGGCATCTTATTTCCATATTGTGTCTGAGAGTGACAGCAATTATTTCCCACTGGAACTGACTTCAATGTCACTACACTGATTAATCAGCAAAGGTTACTATAAGAGAAAGTATCGGTCTTCCTTTTCCATTGAAGCACAAAAATGCCAGATCTTAGCAGCATATAGCCTTGGGGATGGCTGCATTAGTTTTCCAATGAAAGACTGTGTAATTCAAACTTCCCCTCCCCCCTATCTTCTCTCTGCTCCTCTCTTCCTAAAACACACACTGAGGTTTAGTATAAAGTTAATTCTATCCTTTTTTTTTTCTTTAATGCTATTGACCTCCCATTTCCTTGTCAGTCGACACCAAGCAATTCCCCAGATGGAGAGAAAGATTTCCACTTTGAATATCCCTGAAACACATTTAGAGCCAAAGGCTTTATCATGGGAATAAAAGCACTGTGGTTCTCACAGCTGGGAAGATTTATACAGCTGAGTCTTACCAGCTTAAATGCCTACAGACAGAAACAGCTGAGCTATGTATTATTTCTTTCCTTCCAACTTGCATGGGAGATGAAAAATGCAGAAGCAGCCTGCAGACAGCTATGACTGACAAGGGAATGGCAAAGCATAGCTGCTGCAGTAGCACTTTTCTAAGAGAATTTCAGCTCCAGAGGTGAGGAGCTGGGGCTGACACACCTGCCTAAGCCAAGAGGAACTGCCCTTTCAGTTAAAGTGCTCCAGACAGTGCTAGGGAATCTTAAACATCAGTCAGTGAGGCTCAGAGCTGACGCCATGCTGATGAGCCCCAAGAGAAGGATGCTTGGTGGAAGATGCAGTCAGTTGAGTGCTATGCACAGCAGAATTGCTTCTTGCTGTCTGTATTAAAACAGAAGCTAAGCTGTCTCTGCTGTTCTCCTTGTAATGGCAGTATTTTATTCTGAGAAAAGGGAGAAGAGATCTTTAAGAGTTTAGTCTGCGTCCTTTGAAACAGGCATTCAGTGGTCATGCCTCCCTTGGAGACAAGCAGGAAGGACAATTCCCAGAGGCTCAGCTAAACTTCTCGTTACCCGCTGGCCAAAGGTGGTCAAAGGAGCTTTGAGAGTTCAGTAGCTACCAGTGAGTATCTCTGCCTCCAGCATTTCGGTCCTGCACCTGCACTGTCTCTGAGGTCAGTAGTCCTTCATCTCACCGAAGCCTTAGAGGTGTGAAGTCTGCTCTATACTGTGTCTGGCCTCATTGCATCCCTCACAGCCTTCAGCCATGGCAATTTCGATGATTCCACCATCTCCAGGTACATAAATGCCAGAGTGGTGGGCCAATTTTAAAAAAGAACAGAGAGAAATCCTATGGGTTTATGTGTCCACCCCACAGAGAAGAGGTGAGGCCTCGAGAAGTGCATATAACCACGATGCCCTTCTTGTCATTTCTGATTTTCTAATTGCTTGTTTCATCAACGCTTTGCTTCTTCCTATACTCTCTTGGGGCTTGGGTAGGCTCAGGATCCAAAATCCCTTCAAAAATACATTCTCTCTGAGGCAGGGCCATCCTTGCTTCATTATAAAATGGAGACTAAATTACTTGTGGTCTTATGAATGCCACTGAGCTGCTTTGACATGGCTAGAATAAGGATAATCAATATACTTTTAAATCATTGTAGGAACAGAGTTGTGTTTGCTAACTGCTGATGTTAAAGCAACATGGAAGGGGAAAAATATCAACAAGATTGAGTATTGATTAGAAATGTGGACTAAAATGTAGTATCCTAAAATTAGGGATCTGCAAAACAATGTAAGAGATTGTATTGTTAGTAATAATGCATCTAGGGACTGAAGTACTCGGAAATAATCAGTGCCTCTGTTTGTTCAGTCTGGGGGATATGGGATCTAATCTACAATACCAGTAAAAAACTTACTCTTTGAACACGAAGTTGCTTTGGATACTCAGAAATCACTCATTCTGCTAAACTTACGTCATTGTCCTGCTTATCAATATCCAATTGTTGTCTTATTCTTAAATGAAATTTTCTCTGGTAGATGGGGTTTGACCAGGTGCGAAGTAGCTGTTAGTAACGTTGCTTAACACAAGAACCACCCCTCAGATCAAAACAAAAGTCTTTATCTTTATCTTAATGACCTACCTCTCAAAATGACTATATATAAGAAAAGAATGGGATAATCATAACTTAGTTCAAAGACTTTTCATCAGTTTATATTCTGTAAATTTATACAAAGCATATAGATGTTTTATGGTTTCCTTTTATCCTGGGAGGGGTCTGAACCAAGAGAGATGACCGAAAAGGTAGGACCTGTTGTGTTGGAAGCAGCAAAGTTTGCATGAAGCTACACGGCAGACACACAACACTTCACATCTGCCCATGTGTTCATGTTTGAAGTGTTTTGCAAACATCTGTCAGTGTCCATTGATGACTTTTGTGAGTTTGCTAAGTGATCTGCAATCAAGCTCTGTCTTCAACTAATCACAGAATCACAGAATCACAGAATGGCCATGGTTGGAAAGGACTTCAAGGATCATGAATCTCCAACCCCCCTGCCACACACAGGGCCAACAACCTCCACATTCAATACTAGACCAGGCTGCCCAGGGCCCCATCCAATCTGGACTTGAACACCTCCAGGGACAGGGCATCCACAACCTCTCTGGGCAGCCTGTTCCAGCACCTCACCACTCTCTCTGTAAAGAATTTCCCCCTAACACCCAACCTAAATCTTCCCTCCCTCAACTTAAAACCATTTGCCCTTGTCCTGCAGTTATCAACCCTTTCAAAGAGTTGACTCCCCTCCTATTTGTAGGCTTCCTTTAGGTTGAAAGGCTGCAATGAGGTCACCCCGCAGCCTTCTCTTCTCCAGGTTTAACAAACCCAGCTCCCACAGCCTGTCTTCATAGGAGAAGTGCTGCAGTTCCCTGATTGTCTTCGTGGCTCTCCTCTGGACCCTCTCCAACAGCTCTCTGTCTTTCTTGTACTGAGTCCTGGACACAGTACTCCAGATGGGGCTTCACAAGAGCAGAGTAGATGTGGACAATCACCTCCCTGTCCATGCTGGCCATCCCTCTTCTGATGGAGCCCAGGATACCATTTGCTTTTTGAGCTGCAAGGGCATACTGCTGGCTCATCTTATGCTTTTCATTTATCAAAACCTCCAAGTCATTCAAATTAACAACATTCATATTCAAGTTACCATCAAACTGAACTCCTAGATAAACTATGTATCCCAAATAATGGCTCAGGTGTGAAGCAAGTTTTTAGAAAAAAAGCATCACATATAATTATCTGCAATAGATACACTTTATCATAGAATCATAGGATGCTTTGAGTTGGAAGAAACCTTAAAGTTCATTTAGTTCTAACCCACTTGATATGAACAAGGTCATTTTCCATCAGAGCAGGTGCTATAGTGAAAAGAGGGAGGAGAGGGAAGTGTAAGATACAGGCTTAGAATCCATGCTTTGAATGGAAATTGGAAAATTCAAACTTGCTCTATGCCATTCTCCATTTCTTTATCTCCTGTGAGGGACTGACCTCCCAGTGCAATATACCTGCTCTTCTGCAAGAAATCCAGACTTCCCTCTCATCTTTAGAAACTCCAGCCAGATAAGGGATACTCATAAAGAACATCTTCATGTGTGTGTATTTTTGTACAATGTTTGGAATTTTTTACTACCTTGCAAACTGCACACTCTTGGCTAGTAAAACTCTGATGATGTTTCCTGCCAATCCTGCAGACCCCAAAATGCTCTGTGTAAATCCTCTGGGACATTCAGCATTCTCTTTGGTTTTGTCTCTGTCTTTCACTAACTCTGCTGCTGCTGCATAGAAAAAGCAGAAAAAATGGGAAAGCTAAACTCTGAAGAGATATCATTGGGAAGCCAAAGCAAAATAAATAAATATAAATGGAATTTTGCAGTCTCAGCTATAAACCTCAAAGGGTAATGACAATTTTAGTGATCATAAAACATGTTGTGTTTTTTTTTTTAACATTTGGGATGTTGTGAAAAGGACTGGGTTAAATTATAGAGCCCTTGAATTTGTTTCTGAATAAGGATCAATGTTTGTCGTTATATGGTTTTCAAAATCATGGACATGCAGGAAAAAATTTCAGGTGCTTAGCATTCAAAGTGGTTCTTGAATGATAACCTAATAGAAGGAGAAAAAGATCACTACAGAATTGCCCTTAAATATATAGAAAAAAATAAATTGACAGATAGATGGAAAAATAACAAATGAAATGAAAAATAATAAATATATTTTTGAGGATATTATGCCAATTTTCAATATACTCTTGTCTAAAAAAAAAAAAACAACAAAAAACCCAACAAATATATATACAACACAATTAGACATTATCTCAATTATCAACAGTATAACCTTCAAGAAGTCCAAGAAGATCCCTCCCATATTTCAGCTGCAGATTTTTTTCCCATTTTAAGTCTTTTAGACAGTTTACTTGGCACTTCTGAATGGCTAGCACTCAGTGTTTGCAGCAGAGGGATCAACTACATGAAAAAAACTGAGAATTTATATTGGAAAAATACACAGCTTTTGTAACCTTCGTCACTTTGTGTCTGTATGTGCAGCAGAAACTACATATAAACACTCTGTTGTTATTTCTTCTTATGTATGATACCTCTTCTGTGGGCTTACAATCACTGTAGAATTAATTGTGATTCTCTCTTGGACTTTCTGCTCACTTCTCAAACAAAAAAACATCCTCTCCTAAGCAAGTAACTTTAGGTTACCTGTCACTTCAAGCATGTAGCTTCCTCACTTTGCAGTAGTAAGAGTTCAGTCAAATGCTTACAGTCATCCGGTTCTTTCCCCAAATCTTCAGCAAGATCAGAAGTTAGACTTTCTTCACAAAGAACCAGCAAGGTGAAAATGAAGGTCAGCCACCAGTAACTATTCTGTCATAGGGGAAGGCAGCGCAGTGATGTTCAGCTTCCATACTGGTTCCAGTGACACTACTAAAAAGTCATATTCTCTAAGTACTATAAGTACATCTTTGGGACAGACAGAGAACAGCTGAGATTTGCCAGATGGGTGTTGCCTGTGCTGGCAACCTCAAACACCTTTCCATGGCATTAAGGAGATTGTGAGGATCACTCTGTTGTAGTCCATAACTGAACATTTCAGCAATAGTGAGGTTACCAAGAGGACAAGGAGTGGGAAACATTCAGAAATCCTTTCTCAGCATGATAATATAGGAAGTATATGCTTTTGAATTTGCCTATTACTTTGTTGGCAGAGACACACTTTTTACTCAGAGCTGCACAGGGATTCACTCTGTGTACCTTATAGGTCTGAAGCTTAATGTTAAAATATCCTGACTCCAAGGCAACACAAAGCATGTCATTGTTTATTCTTTGATGTTCTAAAGCATCTTATTCTCCAGGGATCTCAACATGCTGTGCACATATTAATTAAAGGCCATAGTACTCCTAAATCAGCTGCTATTATTCCTAGTTGATTGATGGAGAATCTGAGATGAAGAGAGATTATATGGTACATTTTCTAATGTGGGATTATGTGAAATTAGAGTCCCAAATTCATGGTTCAGCAATTAAATAGAAGCAATATGATATTTTTCACAAATACTGAAAAACTTCTATGTTCTACTGAAACAAAATAAAAATTACTCTTGAGGATCTTATTACCATAATACTCACAAGACTGCAACTTTTTGGAGTGAAGTAAAGTTAGTCTGTCTTCAACAGATACCTCCATGGCACCAAAATCAGATCTGAATTCAAATATTGTCATGATTTATGGACATCTAGATTCATTGTTCCAGCTGAAGTTACTGAAAAGAATGACAACACTCAAAGTAATGTGGGCAAAGCTGAGCCTGTGAAGCCAGCAGCACATATCAGACTGAGCATGAACCCAAACCAGGTATTACAAGAATAAGAAATTCTGCTGGTTAGTGTGGTAAGCTGGGAGACATATCCTTGCATTGTACAGTGGAAGAAATTAACGGGACAGGTCCTGGTCTTACTATCTTTAACACCTAAGTATAAAAACTTTAAATCATCAGCGAAGACTTCTGACCAGATTTCATCTATGTTTTTTAGATACTGATTCTTCTAAAAGACCAAGGCACAATTTTCTCAAAGGTAGATTTAATCTTTCTTTGAAGAAACAATCTTTAAGACTGAATAATCTCTTTCTAACCTTCAGGTCATTTCTGTCTTGCTGGAGTTACTAATAAGGCTAATTGACAGACAGTGAATAGTATTTCCCATGAAATAGTGACGTGAATGAGACATTTGTTTTAATTTGTTTGCTCCATTGATTATTTCTTAACCTTAAGCTTATGAGTGTTTCAACTGTATGTTGCTGTGCCAGTGAAAAATCAGTAGATGCAACTCTTTGAAAAATGCAATTTATTAATTCATTATTTATTTTGGCTCTTCAAAAACTAAATATACACCCGATTGAATAAAAGAGTCAGAGAACATCCTGACTTGGAAGGGATTCATAAGGATTATCAATTCTAACTCCTGGCTCCACACAGGACCACTCAAAATCCAAACCCTGTCTGGGAGTGGTGTCCAAATGCTTCTTGAAACTGAGCAGTTTGGGGCCATGCCCACTGCCCTGGGGAGCCTGTTCCATGCCCATCACCGTCTGGTGAATAACTTCTTCCTAACCCCCACCCGCCCCTCCCCTGACACAGCTCCATGCCGTTCCCTCGGGCCCTGTCGCTGTCACACAGAGCAGAGCTCAGCGCTGCCCTCCACTCCTTGTGAGGAGCTGCAGCCGTCATCAGGCTTCCCCTCAGCTCCTCTGCTCTGAGCTGAGTACACCTAGGGACCTCAGCTGATTTTGCCCTCCAAACATTTCACCACTTTTCTAGCCCTCCTTTGGACACTCTCTAATAGTTTCATGTCCCTTTTTGTACTCTGGCAGCCAAAACTGCACACAGTGCTCGAGGTGAGTCCACATCAGTGCAGTGTAGATTCACCCCAGGGTAAGGTTGGCCTTCCTGGTTGCCAGTGCACAGTGCTTACCCATGTTCAACTTGCTGTTGATCAAGACCCTCAGATTTCTTTCAGCAGGGCTGCTCTTCAGCGTCTCATCCTCCAGTCTGTATAGCCCATTCCTGGGTGCACAATATGGAACACTGTTAAACTTCATGCAGTTGGTGATTGCTGAGCTTTGTCATTCTGCAAGGCCCCTCCTTGCTTGATAGAGTCAGCTGTTCCTCTCAGTTTAGTATCATCAGCAAACTTGCACAAAACACCTTATATTCCTACATCCTACATTTATGAAAACATGAAAAAGAACTGGCCCTAAACTGGAGTATTGGGGAATCCCTCTAGTGACCAACTGTCAGCCTGCTGTAACCTCCTTCACTATAACCCTTTGGCCTGACCCATCAGCCAATTGCTCACCTACCACATTGTTTTCGTCAAGAAGTCATTCTTTTGCTGCTCCTGGGCAGGCTTTGCTAAAGAAACTGAGCCCCTAAAAGCTGTGGTTCCTGAAACAAGGATAGCACATTTAGCTACTAGAGAGGAGGGAAGGCTTTGAAACTGGGCAAATAATCTTTGTTGTGTGGATTTGAGATTTAAAATTGCAGTTCTTACAACAAACTCTCATCTTCCATTTCATCAGAAATACGTTCAGGTGTTGCTTCCTCCTGTTTCTCTGGCTTCCTGCTCAAATTAGAATTATACCTGACTCTTGGTTCACAGTATTACTCAGACCATCTGAAGAGATGTGATTTGAAGTACACTATATTTGATCTTATTATTTTGTCTTGCTTTTACATCAAGCTCCAACATTGCTGGCTTAGGGCAGATGGGTTTGTAACATCCTAGAGCTTGGTCCCTCAAAGTGTTCCTGCAGCCCTCTTTATGATGGGCCCTTACAAGTGTTTTGTATCATCACAGACTGCAACAACTCCAACTCCCAGCTCAGTATCACAAGTTTTGCTCATTCAGTGAAAGTGTAATGGCCCCATGTCTCACATAGCAAGCTGTATGGTGCAAATCCCCAAAACAGTGGATCCTTGTATGCACCTTGAGGATTTTTGCTGGCTCAGAGGCATCAAAACACCAGATCTCATGTTGATTGCTTTCTCATTAAAAACACATTGCTCCCATTGGATAATTTAGAAGAAAGTGGGACAGGATGCCGTTATGCAAAAGAGGAAAAACCTGAGCCATATTTGCAACTGCTATTAGAATCAGCAGAAGAAATAATAATAATAATTGTAAGTTTAATAAATAGGACGTAACTTGTTAAACCTTAGAAAAAATACCTACAAAAGTCAGTCCTCTTCTGTTTTTGCACTGAATTCTATTTTTGGCTTAGCTACTGTCTTTCTTTGTGACCTTGGCATGTCATTTCCCTCACTGTCTCTCTGTTCTGCCTTCACCACTCCTCTCTCTTGCCTATTTATGCTTACTCTTGTGCTCAAGTATTCAAGTTTATTTGTTCTGTCAATTGAATCTGTTCTATTATTTGGGTTAGACTGCTCTCTAAAGCATTTTGTCATCCAAAATCTTCCTTAGAATATATAAATTGAGAGTAATGAAAAGTAAATAAGCACTCACAAAACATTACTTCCACATGGAGCTTAAACCTCACTATACCTGGCTATGTGACAAGTCTATCAGTCAGTACCTCTTATTTCTCTTTGCAGTTAGTTGTGTCACAATGCTCCTCCTCATAGTTTCTTTTTCTGAATCCTAACCTAATGCATATACTAAGCAGTTCCTGCTGCTGACCTTAGTGTTTCAAGTTTAAAATGACTAGGATGTCCTCAGAAGGACTTAAGTACCTGTCGGCATACTGTGCAGCAACTGGAGAATTGGAGTGGGTAGTTTTTGCAAAGGCAGAAATAACAGCACAGAACAGAGGAGTACCTACATGTTTCTATAGGATACACCTGGAAGACAAGTCTGAAATGTTACCTCTGCAGCTCAGAGTTTCCACCTCCAAGGTTTAGTGATTCACAACCCAAACGTACACTCCAAAGATATCATGCTGAGTGCTAAGGAAGTGAATCACTTTTCCTTTTTAAAAAGTAGCTACTACATTTTGAGGGAGAATGACTGCCTTTTATGTTGTTCAGTAATAAGACACAGGGAGATCTGAATCCTGATCTCCTCAGCAGGCCATTTTGGGGCAGGTCCTAAGCACCAAGATACTTCCTCTCACCATCATTGTAGCAGTTCTAATGTGTAGAAACAAGGGGAAGATGTAAAGGGCCAGAAGTAAAGCAGGAATGAGACAAGCTATCTCCGTTACAACAGACAAGTACATTTCTTATCAGGCTAAAATGATGGGTTCTGTTAAAACCTGCCAAAAAATCACATGAGCTCTATAAGAAGAGAAATTAGATGCAATTCTCAAGCACAGGTGCCTTAGGGGTTTTAATTCTTAAAGCATAAAATATTCTTTCTACTACTTTTTCTGATGCCTGATTATTATTATTATTATTAATATTATTATTATTATTGGAGTTTTTAACCAAATGGTTCTAAAATGTAAGTTCATGTCTGAGCTAAACTCAATGATGCTCTGCCTTGTTAGAAGCCCTGTTAACACTTGGCTCACAAACCTAGGCTGAGCCTAGACTTGTAATAGACCACACAGCTCTATGTGGCATCTGTGGGCATCTTATACTCACAAGACTGTATATTTCCATGACATCTTAGTCAAAGAAATGAGCAGATAGGGTTTTATGGTGTCAGCACCATTATACTATCTATAATTTACTTAAGATTCCTTACTCTTATTTCAGTGGCTGATAATCTGGTAAAGTCAGCCACTGCTTCTGCAGGAGGTCATCACAGATCAGGACAGTAAGTTCTGTCAACACAAGGCATTGAGTGAAACAGGCACATAAGATAAAACTGTAGACAAACTGGCCCACCAGTTCTTACTCTCATGTGAGATCTCAACAGACCAATATAAACAGGCAAGGCAGAAAACTGGTGGGAGGCAGAACAGAGAGACAAGGGAGGGAAATGATACACCAGGGTCTCAAAGAAAGACAATTGCTAAGCCAAAAATATGACCAAAAAAGGGCATCTGGTGGTTGGGGTCTATTACAGGCTACTTGATCAAGGGGAGTCTGCTGACGTGGCCTTGCTTGAAAGGCCCTCATCCTGGGGGGGATTTCAACCACACAGATATTTCCTGGGAAAACAGCACAGCAACCTGCAAGCAATCCAGAAGACTCCTTTAGACCACTGAGTATAACTTCCTAGTCCAGGGAGGGGATCCTCTCCCAACTGAGGGGACCATATAAACAAGAGAGAGAGAGACTTTTTTACATGGTCTCATGATGCCATGATAGTGACAAGACATTGGCGAATGGCTTCAAACTAAAAGTGGGGACATTTAGGTTAGGTATTAGGAATTTTTCACTCAGTTTGGTGAGGCAATGGAACAGATTGCCTGTAGAAGCTGTGGATGCCCCATCCCTGGAAGCATTCAAGTCCAGGTTAAATAGGATTCTGGGCAGCCTGATCTAGCGGTTGACAACCCTTTTGACACCTGGAATGTTGAAACTAGATGATCTTTAAGGTCCTTTCTGACCCAAGCTATTGTATAATTCTGTGATTCTGTGAAAGAGACCAACTTCTTTTCAGGTAATTGTAAAGAGTGATGATATATCCCCTGGGCCTCCTCCTCATACTAAACAAGCCCAGTTCCCCCAGCTACTGCTCATAACTCTTATTTTCTGGCTCCTTCACTAACTTTACTGGTGTTCTCTGCACATGCTCATGCAACTCCGTATCCTTCCAAAACTCAATACAATATTTGAGGTGTGGTCTCACCAGTGTTGAATACAGGGGGACAATTCCTTCCCTAGGCTTGCTGACTACACTATTTCTGATGCAAGCCAGGGTGCCATTGGAATTCCTGGCCACTTGGGAACACTTCTGGCTCGTGTTCAGCTGGCTGTTGACTTGTACCCCCACGACCTTTTCTGCTGGGCAACTTTCCAGACAGTCTTCTCTAAGCATATATTGCTGCATGGATTTGTTACAAACCAAGTATAGCTCCTGATGTTTAACCTTGTTGAATGTCATGCAATTGGGCAAGGCCCATCAATCAATCAAACCAGATCCTTTTCAAAGACTTTCTGCCCTCAAGCAGATCAACATTCCCACCTAACTTGATAATGTCTATGAATATAGTGAGGATGCACTCAATCCCTACATCCAGATTACTTATAGAAACGTTTCAACAAAACTGGCTCCAGCACTGAGCCATCAGGGATGCCACGGATGACTAGTCACTATCTGGATTTAACTCATTTCATTAGGACTTTCTATGCCTGGCCACTGAGCCAATTCTGCTGGCTTCTTGTGCCAGCTATCCACATATCTCTTCAAACCATGATCAGCCAATTTCTTCAGGAGAATACTGCGTGAAACAGTGTTAAACACTTTACAAAAACCCAGGGAAACAACATCCACAGCCTTTCTTTCAACTACTAAGCAGATCATCTTCTCATAGATCAGGTTAATCAGATCTCGTTAGTCACGCAGGACCTGCTTTTCCTAAGACCATGCTGGATTCATCTGGTCACTCAGTTGTGCCATACATGCCATGGGATGACATTCAAGATGATCTGCTCTATATCCTTTCCTGATGTCAAGGTCAGGCTGACATGCTTATGTATTGCCCATCACTCTGTCTGCTCTTGTGTAATCTTCTGAGTCTTTTTGGTTGACTTGAGTTGGCTTTTTCTCAGTCCAGCAAAGCAAAACACAAGGCCTCTCACTTCAGGGAGTTACAACTTCTTCCAACAGTGGATTTGAAGTTATTTCTAAGATTTATGTATATAAATAAATATACATATTATACATAATATTTCTAAACATCTACTAATTAAAAGAGTATCTACAAATAATTATTTAAATCCAGTACAGTGTTGCCTCCATCTCCACTGGTAGATATGAAAATCAAGCACTTTTTTCCCTGTGCATGACAATAAAGGGACAGCAGCAATCTGTCCACCTTGTGGAATTTACTGTACTACCATATTTACTTATTAATTATTTTAATATGCAAATGCTTACAGACTCTAATGCTTTTATACAGTGCAGTAGTTTTTTTACAGATTTTTTTTAGATTTCAACACGTAGAACACCTTTAGTTCTCAGCTCAGGGACATGATCTGCATTAACTGAACATGACAAAGATGTAGATGTTTACAGCTACAGTGCTAATATTGAGGAAAAAAATCCCCTGAAGTAAAGCTGAAGAAAAGGGGAGAATCAATACCAAGAGCTGTGACTGCTTGATTGAACCACGCCAAATTACATCAGCTCTAGATACATTGCCCTATTGCTTTTGTGTACCTTGTAGCTTGCATTCTTGAAAATCTTTGCATGTGTGCTGTTTAGGCTGGTGAGACGGATGTAGTTGATAGCTGTTAGTTTGTGCCATATGGATCACAACTGGAGGTTCCGCAACTTGTTAATGACCTGTCTTAGCAACAGCCTGCCTTAAAAGATGAAGAAATGGGATCTTCCTGTATTTGCTGTGCTAAGCTCTATGTTGGCAAACACTTGCTAACATATGTCACCAGCTTTGAAAAGACATGGTTTATTTATATGTTAATTACTGCAACACTTTGGGCAAAATATTTGTTGATACAAGAGCAATGTAAATAGTCAAGTGTTGAGAGATATTGCCATTTAAAAATAAATGAGCATTAGCCAAAAAGAATCAACAGAAGTCTACAATACGAAATGAGTCTCCTTGCTTATGGCTTAGTCTAGTCCCACTGAGATATCCATTGATTTGAGTTGTGAGTCAGACTATAAATGTTCCTCATGCAAACATTAAGAAAACTTGATGCACTCCCTTTTCTGAACTGGTGCACTGCTTCAGGACATTGCACTGCATCTGAACTCTGAAGATGGAAGTCAACAACAGAGAGCAGGGGGTGTTTAAGTACTGCTGGAAGCAATGTGAGTGATAAAACACATTGCATCCTTCCTCAGACCAAGAGCCTCATCTGGACATGGAGGAGGGCTGTTCTGAAGGTGTCATGCCTTCTGTGAAACAAAAGCCCAAGGCCTTCACAGCTCTGGTCATTAAAAATACAGTTTGTAAGAAAATTCTGGCATTTCTGCTATCTGATAAAGTTACTGAGCCGCATGTGAAATTGGCTGCTCTGAAGTCCCTGTGTTAGTCGCTGATGGAAATATTTCTTGTCTGCACTCCTGGCAGAAACCTGGTAATGATATCACAGCAGAAACTCTAAGTCATAAAGTACTTCACAGTGAAAATTGTTCTGTCAATGTATTGAATTTTCACAGCCTTGCTATTAGCAATATTGTTTACCTTGAGGGCAAACAACAAAAGAAATGATTCTCTTGGATCTACTTGGTGGTTACAAACACCGTGGTGTTTACAAAGTAGTTTACAAACTCACAGTTTTGTGTGTGAGCAGTATCACACACAACTGGTGTGATGATCAAAAGTGAGACATGCAGTTTTTCTGCACAGAGAACAGTGAAACTGCTGAATGCCACACCCTTTTGATGTGAGGGCTTGTATTGCAGCCCATGCTGTAAGCCAGCTCTTCAGAACTATGAAGTTATTAAGACCTGAAAACCCCAAACACCCTCAGCTACCAAAATACTGTCTGTATTTCCCCCCTCCTTCTCCTTCCCCTTCCCCTCCCTTCCCCTCTCCCCCCCTTTTTTTTTTCTGCTAGCTGTTGCATTCACTCAAGGGATTAGAGTAAAATGTGGGAAAAGTAAGAAACAGCAATACAATTTTTAGTAGCTCTCTTCTTTAAGTTTGATATAGCAATGTGAGTATTTTCTACAAGCTTAAATGACAGAACTCATTCCACAGGCAGCCATATGGGCAGAACATAAGACATCAAATACATTTCTAAATGTGATGAAATGATGTCTAACCATCACTAATGAGGAAAAGAGCACACTAATTCATTCTGATAAATATTCAAGGTATCAGTTATGTTCATTATATCCTGCAGAGAAAATATAAAGGGGAGGGAGATGGGAATGAAGGGACAAATGGTGAACTTTCACAGACCTGTTACCTGCTTGTCTATCAGTTCTCAGGAAAAGCTATACAAAGGTTGCTGTTACTATTATGTATTCCTTCAAGTCAGAGACATGATGTTTCAGATGTGTGAGAAGCACAGTTTGCTCCATGGAGCTAATTTAAGGACAAAATTGGACAGCTCAGGGATTATGTGTTTGCCTTTGTTCCCTGATGTAGAACATCAAAACCTCAATGGTTTAAATTTTTATGGCAGATTGCTGCACAACTGTTAAGTAGTTTTAAACTAAATATACTAGTAAAAAGATATAATAAACTTTGCCATTCAGAGGCTACTCCTTCCTAGTAACACTGAATGGTTCCATAAATGTAAAGGTCATTGTGGATTTTCTTTTAGATTTTTACTGCATACTTGCTGGCAATCTTGCTGTGCCTGAGCTGGGAAGGGAATTTTATTTGATCTCCAGTTTATAGAATAAAATTGGAAACCATGGACACAAAAGTATAACTGGTAGAGACAAAAGTGATTGCATTTGGAAAAATATCCATTCTGAAGATCAGCACCATTATCAAGAAAAATAAACTATTGAGTTCTTGAAGCAAAGAAAGACTTTGCCTTGCTAAGTGTGGTATAGCCTCTGATCATTATCTGTTCAATTTAAACAGGTAATGATTCCATGCTCATCAACAAAATTGTCCTATGACTTGCACACTATTCTGAGAAGTCACAGAAAAGCAGAATTGTCAGGAAACCACACAGGTTAAATAGAAAGGTCACTAAGGAACCTATATTCTTGGTGCCACCCCAAAAAAGAGCAATTTCTGATGATATTCACAGCTTACCCCACATCCTGTTTTAAGATAGAGCACCTGCACAAGCTAAGTGGTTTTATTTTTAACCAAATAGTTCAGATTAACCTATTATTGCCATCATCTCTTCTCCCCAGTGAAACTTGTAGCATCTTTGAGGTTACCTAAAAATGCATCCAGCAGTGAACACAGCCCCAGGTGATTGTTTGTGTGTCAGGTGTTTCAAATCTGCAGGGTTTCTGGGTATGGTTCTGCCCTTAGTATTGCACAAGCAGCTGTTACGTGTTGTGCTACTACTTTCAGAAGTTTCCATATCAACTGTTCCATAATGGACCATAAAATATAGTGCGTATCAATCCAGTGACTTAATTTTTTATTCCAGGAAAATAGAGGGAAATAAAGGCCTTGAAAAACTATGCATGACTTTATGTTGTGTCATCTTATTTCTAACCAGCTGTCAGTAGAGGAAAGCCAAAGTGATGCCTTTTTCTCTTTTTTCTTACCCATACGTAACTCAGTTTCCAAAAATACCTGGAAAGAAATAATTGAATAAAAGGCATTGTTCTTTGGCCATCTTTTGTTTTCTGGAGAGTCTCTGATGGATCTACATCATCATGGGCTCCATCCAGGCTTCTGTATTTTGGCCTGAACTTCTTGTATGGCAAGGCAAACTGATGGCAGTCTGCAGAGGAATTTAAAGAATGATCTGCATAGCAGTTGTAGCTGCTGCTCGCTCTGCAGTGATGTTTGAGATGGACAAAAAAGCTCTGGAAGTAAGGACAGAGGACTCTGCAACAATTTATTTTCTTATCTTCAGTAGTAATCCACATGAAAAGGCTCTTCTGTCCCTCAGAATTCCCTGAGAGAGATTGTGCTTTATATCTACCTGCATTCAGTGCTTGAGAAGTAGTGGGAAAAGAACATATGTGGATGTATGTATAGGAATGGCTTTTTTACAGCAATTGCTTCACAAGGGAGGCCTTGGTTGTAAAATTAATCAGTCTTACCAGGACTGATGTGAGACCATCGGTCCATTATGAAAATGCAGCAAGGTGTTACAGAAGAGCAAAGTGATGTGAAAAAATGAACTTCAATTACCGTAAAGCTGAGGTCTTTCAGCTGATGGGGATGTTACACTGAGTTACTTCCTTGCTTAAAACAAGAACACACCCAGTGGTGAGAACAAAACAATCTTGTTTTGATGATTGCCCTCTTCCTTTCACTTTTCAGACTCTACACTCTCCTGCCTGCCTCCATTGTCCCAGTTAGGGTTGTTGTGTCCTTGCCCAGAAAGCACAGGACTTATTTTTGGCAGCTGTTTCTATTAACTGGCTGGCTTAATAAGGAGCAAAGATGCTATCACCGAACTGCAATAAGATGTCTGCATAAGTTCACTCGTGTTATAAGGTGACAGTGAACAGAGGCCCTTCTTAGTTTTCTTTTTTAATTGGCTGAGTTATTATTTATATGAAAACAACCTCATTTTAAGCTTGTTCAGTGAAAGGCACAGGAAGAAACATTAGTCAATGCCCTATGATGACCTTTCTAGTTACTACTGTTAACCATATCCCGAAAATATTTCTCTGGCAAATGTCCTTTTCTCTCCTCAGATCAGAAATGCTTTCCTTAGATAATTTAGATGTGGGCTATGCCCAGTCTCACACAAGACTGGGGAAGATATTTTCAAGGAGCCTTTCTTCCCATGTGCCCTTGGCCACAGACTAAAATGATTTCACATCTGGAGATGCACTGTCAAAATTTACCCGAAGGATCTAGATTCTCAACTCCAGTTCATGTCTTTGACAACATCACTTGAATGTGCACTGCTTGAACTAAGGTGTAAAACAGTGCCTGGAGTCATTACACTGCACACTGAGGAGAAACTCCTTAATTACATCTATCCAGTGAGACTACAGAACAGCGATGCACAAAAGAGGCTTCCCTCTTGAAACTTATAAATGTATCTGTGGAGTAATTTGGGAAATTTGTTATTATTTGGAAGATTTCTTGCTTCTACGTTGTCTCTAGCAAGGAATAACATTTTAAAATATGCAGTTATTATTTCCAAAACAGATTTAATTGAAATATGTGTGTGTATCAGCAATATGTATGTGGATAGGTGCTGTCCATTCTGACTTTCAAGAGTTGTCAGATCTTAGGAAGAGAACTATTACTATGTCTTAAGAAAATGGTACAGACATGGAAGAGTAGTTCTTCACTTTGCTTTTTGTTTATTGTTTGGCACTGAATGAAAAGAAACAGGCATGTTGGTTTATTTAAACAAAATGTATCATGTATGCTGTAGGCCTAATTGGGATTTTCCATGATTTCAATTATGCTTTCCACTGTTGTGAACTAGAAGCATAAAGTTTAGGTCGGACTGGAGTTTTTTATGTATACTCTCTTTCCCATGAGGCTTCTGTAAATCCTTTCTTTTATTCGTAACACAGTGATTTCTAGAATTTTCATTTAGAAGTAGAATTAAAGTATAGAAGGAAGAACCAAACCATACTCAGTTCTTTGTGCCACATTGCAGAATCATCCCCTAATGGAAAACAGAATTTTATTTTTTTTCCCCCCCCGGCAATTCAGTTTCCCCCAGCTTTTCTCCCTGTGGGACCTGAGCTACTGGCTTTTAATATCATTACTCATCCATCTAATGTAACTGGTTTAAGAACAAGATGCCTATAGGATTGCACTCCTAATTAAATTCTTACAGCTCTCTCAAGTTGTTTTCCTTTTTCTTTTTCTTTTTTTTCTTTCTCTCACTGGAATCTAGCATATATGCTAGAGGTGACAGCCTGCATTTATGAAATGGTTTACTTGAACTTGTGTGGTTTTTACTGGCACTTACAAATGGCAAAGTCCTGAGAGACTTTTCATGCTATGCTGTTGGATTCAACATTTTAGAATGCTGAGATTAACCCAAATTGAAAACCTTATAGGCTGGATTCCCAGCTGTTGAATATTAATCTCTCTTTATTGACTCCTGCAGAGAAGTACAGATTTCCATTAGCTGAGGATGTGTATATTTTAGGGTGCTCATCTGTTCAGCAGCCAGCAGGGGCAGTTCTCATCAGTGATCCCAACCTGCAGGTTTTGAATCCTGACCCATTCATCAGTGTCCCCAGGGCGATGAGCCTGACTGAGCATGGATTCTGTGGCTGCTATCTGTTTGTTTTAATATACTTTTGTTTTCTTTGCTTCACTCTTATTGAGACAATTAGAGTTTAAATTACCTCTCATCTTTCAGATTAGCCATAAGTAATAAAAGAGTGCCAGTAAAGTAATGGGGAGAAGATTACATGCTGGTTTCCTTCTCTAGGCTCACAAAGGGAAGATATTTCCAGGCCTGCTTAGAGGATGCTCATAATTTCTACACACCACAAGTTTTGACTATCTTCCTTGTTTTCCCTTCTACCCAGAGAAAACTGAACATTAAAGTAAAGTTGAAGAATGTAATCAAAATGGGATTTATATCCTGAGAGGTCTTTAAACGTCCTTGTAATATTTAAATAAAAGTTGAAATTATCTTTGTTATCTGTGCCAAGCTGTATCATTTCTTTGGCATATCCTGTCCTATGAAATGGGAAGAGGTTTTACAGACTTTCTTATGTAGGACCTCTGTTTGAAATAGTTTGGGGCATTTTTTTTTTCTTTAACTGTGATAAGAGAATCTAAACTCTGTTTACATTCTTCATCTCTCTGCCTTTTTATCTTTAAGTGAAGCTTTGTTTGTCTTTGAAAGGTAAAAATTCATCCTTGGATGAGAATACAATTCTGCTAAGAAATCTCATCAGACAATATTTTACTGCCAGTAGATCAACAGAAAATGCAAACTCTGTGCTTAGCAAAAAGGATTCATAACTCACAAACTGCAACTGAAGAAAAACTTACTGCAGCAAAGTAGGATCAAACAAAACAGAAACAAGGATTATGGCAGAAAATCAGGATGCTCCACAATAAGCACTGGGTACCTATCTCAGGGTGAGAGGCAGAGAAAGGTTAGGGAGAGCAGAAGAAGAGTGAGGAAGCAGAGGGAAATACCTTGAGAGGAGGAGAGCTGGGACATGGTATTTTCTTGCACATTGCATAAAGCAGTTTTATTAGCCTAGTTTAATTATTTCCGACATGGGACAATGAAAAAAGATAGAATAATTATTAATGGCAGATTTTCCCCTGGATCTTATCCTTTGAAAGCAAAACTGTCAATTGTCTGCAACACCCATGTGGAAAATACCCTTACAAGAGAAGAGCTCTGAAATGAAATGAAATGAAATGAAATGAAATGAAATGAAATGAATAGAATAGAATAGAATAGAATAGAATAGAATAGAACAGAATAGAATAGAATGGAATAGAAATGATACTAAGCTGATGATATAAAACTAGCAAAGTTCACTCTGATGACAACAGCAAATTTTGAACTATCTAGCCTGCCTCCAGCCTCAGCAGGAATAGCTTCTTTATGGCAAACAGGTTATAGCACTCACCAAAGCAGCATTTGGAGCCTTGAAATCCATAAGGAAAGCCCCAGTAGCTTACTTCCAGCTTGCACCAAACACAAAGAATCATAGAATCATAGAATCCTTAAAATTGGAAGGAACCTTTAAAGATCATTTAATCCAATTTCCCTGCAATGAACAGGGACATCCACATCTAGATCAGGGCCTCGCCTTGAAAGTCTCCGGGGACCATCCACCTCCTCTCTAGGCAACATGATCCAGTGTCTCACCACTCTCACTGCAGGAGCTTTTTCCTTATGTCTAACCTAAATCCTTAAGCTCGAAACCATTTCCCCTTGTTCTATCACAACAGATCCTACTAAAGAGTGTGTCCCCTTCTTTTCTGTAGCTCCCCTTTAGATCCTACAGCAGAGCACTTAGTGGCTCACTCCACTATGAGAGTAGCATTAGTTCAGGCAGGAAAAATTCCAAATGACCTTATTGAGAAATATGTGGAATGAAAGGAGAGCACCTTGTTTCTATCATCCAGTTACCTCCAAGAAATATTTGAGATGAGATGAAAGAACAGAGAAGATAATAAGGGAGGAAACATTGCCATAGATTAATGACCACAATGCAGAAGATAGTGAGGAAAGTATGAGGACCTGTTATGGCCATGTATTTGAGACAGCAGTGTGAGTATATTTATTTATGCATGTGTAGTAATTAGTTTGAAATGAGAGCACAGCTCCTCCTTAACGACCCCCTGTGTGCAGATAGAACTGGATAGAACTTCAATATCTTTATTGATGACCTGGATGAGGGCACTGAGTGCACCCTCAGTAAGTTTGCAGACGACACCAAGTTGGCTGGAAGTGTTGATCTGCCTGGGGGTAGCGAGGCCATACAAAGGGATCTGGACAGGCTGGATAGCTGGACTGAAGCTAACGGGATGAGGCCAAATGCTGGTTCCTGCACTTTGGCCTAAACAACCCCAGGCAATGCTACAGGCTTGGGGCAGAGTGGCTGGAAGACTGCATAGAGGAGGTCATTGCCGAACCGCTCTCCATCATTTTTGAGAGGTCCTGGACAACAGGGGAGGTCCCTGAAGACTGGAGGATAGCCAATGTCACTCCGGTCTTCAAAAAGGGCAAGAAGGAAGATCCGGGTAATTATAGGCCTGTCAGCCTCACCTCCGTCCCTGGAAAGGTGATGGAACAGCTTGTGCTGGATACCATCTCCAGACAACTGGGAGAAAAGGAGGTTATCAGGAGTAGTCAGCATGGGTTCACCAAGGGGAGGTTGTGCTCGACCAACTTGGTGGCCTTCTATGATGCTGTCACATGCTGGGTGGATGGGGGAAGAGCGGTAGATGTAATCTACCTTGATTTTAGAAAGGCGTTTGATACTGTCTCCCACGACATCCTTATAACAAAGCTGAGGAAGTGTGGGATAGACGAGTGGACAGTGAGGTGGGTTGAGAACTGGCTGACTGGCAGAGTGCAGAGGGTCGTCGTTGGTGGTGCAGAGTCTGGCTGGAGACCTGTAACCAGTGGTGTCCCCCAGGGGTCTGTGCTGGGTCCGGTCTTGTTCAACATCTTCATCAATGACCTTGATGAGGGGATAGTGGCCACCCTCAGCAAGTTTGCTGATGATACGAAGTTGGGAGGATTGGCTGACACGCCTGAAGGCTGTGCTGCCATTCAGCGAGACCTGGACAGGCTGGAGAGCTGGGCAGTAAGAAACCAGATGAGGTTCAACACAAGCAAGTGTAGGGTCTTACACCTAGGGAGGAATAATTGCATGCACCAATACAGGCTGGGGGATGAGCTGCTGGAGAGGAGCTCTGCAGAGAGGGACCTGGGTGTCCTGGTGGACGACAGGTTGGCCATGAGCCAGCAGTGTGCCCTCGTGGCCAAAAAGGCCAATGGCATTCTGGGGTGCATTAAGAAGAGCGTGTCCAGCAGGTCGAGAGAGGTGATCCTCCCCCTCTACTGTGCCCTGGTAAGGCCTCATCTGGAGTACTGTGTCCAGTTCTGGGCTCCCCAGTACAAAAAAGACAGGGATCTCTTGGAAAGAGTCCAGCGGAGGGCCACAAAGATGGTGAAGGGCCTGGAGCATCTCCCCTATGAAGAAAGGCTAAGTAAACTGGGTCTGTTTAGCCTTGAGAAAAGAAGACTGAGAGGGGACCTGATCCAGGTTTATAAATATCTGAGGTGTGGCGGCCATAGTGGTGAGGCCAGTCTCTTTTCAGTGGTACGTGGAGACAGGACGAGGGGAAATGGACATAAGCTGCAGCACAGGAAGTTTTGCACGAATGTGCGTAAGAACTTCTTCACGGTGAGGGTGACGGAGCACTGGAACAGGCTGCCCAGGGAGGTTGTGGAGTCTCCTTCGCTGGAGATATTCAAGTCTCGCCTGGACGCCTACCTGTGTGACCTGGTGTAGGGAACCTGCTTTGGCAGGGGGGTTGGTCTCGATGATCTCTAGAGGTCCCTTCCAACCCCTACAATTCTGTGATTCTGTGTGATTCTGTGATTCTGTGAAATGAACCTGGGGGTGTTAATTGACACTCGGCTGAACATGAGCCAGCAGTGTGCCCAGGTGGCCAAGAAATCCAATGGCATCCTGGCTTGCATCAGAAACGGTGTTGCCAGCAGGAACAGGGAAGTGATTTTCCCCCTGTACTCAGCTCTGGTGAGGCCGCACCTTGAGTTTTGTGTCCATTTTTGGGCCCCTCACTGCAAGAAAGACATTATGAGGCCCTGGAGCAAGTTCAAAGAAGGGCAAAAAAGCTGGAGCACAGGCCTTATGAGGAGCAGTTGAGGGAGCTGGGATTGTTCAGTCTGGAGAAGAGGAGGCTCAGGGGAGACCTTATTGCTCTCTATAACTGCCTGAAGAGAGGTTGTAGTGAGCTGAGGGTCAGCCTCTTCCCTTGTGTAACTGGTGATAGAGGGAATGGCTTCAAGCTGCGCCAGGGGAGATTCAGGATGGACGTTAGGAAATACTACTTCTTTGAAAGAGTGGTCAGGCAGTGGAATGGGCTGCCCAGGGAGGTGGTGGAGTCACCGACTCTGGAGGCGTTCAAAGAATGTTTGGACATTGCGTTGAGTGAGGACTATTGGTGATAGGTGGATGGTTGGACTGGATGATCTTGTAGGTCTTTTCCAACCTTGGTGTTTCTGTGGTTCTGTGATTCTGTAATAAGAGGGAAATGAGAATGGCAGATTATTCAGTAGAAGGAAGCTGAAAGTCCTACTCAGCAATGGGAATTGGAAATGGAAGATGTTACTCAAAAAAGAGAAATGCTGAATAATCAAGACTAAGGTGTATGAGAAACAGATTGCTGTTGTATTAATGCACATTATTTCCTGACACATTTTTCCTTGCTGACACCTTTCTAGGATCACCGTGTTTTGGATCATACTGATGGAGGTTACGTGGGAGATGATGATGCAAAGCTAGTTCGGATGAGACTTCAGTTAAGTTGCTGCAACCATTCTCACCATTCCACAAAAGTAAAAACTTAACAAATAATAAGTAATCAAACCAGTGAAAACTGACATCACAATTTTCAAGTTTGTATGTCACAGACATATGATAGATAGAGCAGGAGGCTCCAAGGAGCATGGAGTGGACAGCAGAATGGAAGGGCATGTAGGAGGAATAGTGGAAATTATATCACATGACTTTCATTCATATTTCCATGTTCTTTCAGCATGACAGAAAAAGAAAAACTGTAGCACATTCAAGGCAAGGGAAAAGGTCTTACTATCTTTCTAGTCTCCCAGGAGAACAATGGCTGTTAGAAAAACCAAATATGGGCTATTCTCCTGAAGAATAGAGGAAGATAAATTCAATTTCTCTAGCTGCTTCATTTTATTTTTATTTTCCCAATTATTTTTTATCCAGTCAAAGAGATTGTAGGTCCGGTAGCACAAAAGAGAACTACCAAGTCTCTAGTGCTAGCTGAGGCATTAACTGCATTTTACTAAGCATATTTGCTGTACAGCAGCATTGTTTCTGTTTGAGTTCAAGACCAAGGTATCAAGTAACCATCCGCACTTTTTTACCTGGGATCAAGAATTAGGAGATAAACCCAGGGAATATCTTATATCTGGGACTCTGTGAAACTTGAAACAGAACCTCCAGTTTATATCCTCTGTGACTTTCCCTCAGTAAAATACCAAACATTTCCTCTGAATTTAATAGCAAAGGTAAGATTTTAAATTATTTATTTGTTCTCTTTTTCACTGAATGCACTAGCTCTTCAAGAGAGGGTATCAGCTTGCTTTAATTACCTTCCTATTTCAATCCAGAAACAGTAATTTGTGAGCTCTGTGGTGCTGAGGGGCCAAGGAATCTTAATTGAGCCTCGTACATAAAAATCAAGATATTTATTAGCTTCTGACACATAAGCAAACATAATTTGTTTTGAAACTGTGGAAGTGTGAACGTGGAAGTGGCAGTGAATTGCATGTTCTTCTTGCATAGAGGTAAGAGATAAAAAGGTAGATTTTTCCTACTTACAGAGGACCTGGACTGACTTCCAGGCTTTGACTTCATAGGAGCTCGTGATTTTATATGAAAACTATGGTAGGAATTCAGAGATGTCAATTGTGGTATCACAAGTAACACAGACTGGTCCTCTGTTGCAGACAATGTCCCAGTGGTGTGGAAGTCCAGCCTTCATCTGGTTTTGAGGAAGAAAAATGTGAGGGTGAAACTCTTGTATCGTTTTCGCATAGCCTAAGGAGATAGATCTGCTGAAATATTAACTAGAAGACACAACTTTCAGCACCCAGTATTCACTGATTTTATGATATCTACTAAGGTAAAACTTTCTTTTCTTTCATGCTAGAACCAAATTCAATCATAGATGATCTAAATTTGGAGTTGGATCATTTCGTTTCATTGGCCTCTGTCTTCATATGGCAAAAACATGACTCATCTATTTTATAGCCAGGCATATGTTGAATGCCCGTTTGAGTCGGTTTGTGCCCTGTATCACAAAATGACCCTATATTGTATATAATTTTCAACAGAAAAAAAAATCAAAATTACCAACAAAAACCAAAACAAAATATATTCTGATTTTGTGGTGAGAGACAGAGGGTAATGTACAGGCTGATAAATGTTCAGTGAAGTTTGACATTTGACAGTAATAAGTTGTTTTCTCAGAAGCTCTAATAGAGTACAAATTGTCTCAGATCTTATGAGAAAATCCTTAGCATGCAGGAAGACTGAGGCATTTATCTCAGAGTTTGAAGAGCTACACTGCATCACAAGAAATCCTAGTGGTTTGTGGCATGGATGACCAGATCTGGTAGAGATTAGCATAAATGCTGCAGTTAGGAGTAAAAATACAACCAAGTGCAATGCATACATTTGAAGATAAGGCAAGAAGTTTGGCAATGTTTTTCATTTTCCTCGAGGTCATCTACACCTCTGTCTTCCAGTACTAATATCACAGTTCTGTGGTCCAGAGACAGAGTTGGCCAGAGCAACATTCCTCATCACTGTCAATCAGCCAAGTTAATTAAAGCACAGCTTTTAAAAATATGTATTTGAGGAGACATACACAAGCCTACTTCATAGATAACTGCCTATTTCTGTCTTCATCAGTCCTTTGCTTCCCACATTTTGCACTGATCTTCTTCTTTTTCCACATATTCTTTTGTAGTAAGGAGAAAATCTGTTATCCTAAGACACTGCAACTTAGTCCACTCTATAGGGTAGCTATGAAATTAATGGCTATGATGAATTAACACTTAATCATGTGGAACAGACAGTATTTGAGAACAAGAGAAATTGACCTCTGTTGCTCAGGCTTCATTATAGAAGCAGAGAAAGAACGGAGATATGGTATTTCAAAATTACCCTCGTGAACTATGTGATGAAGAATAGCAGCTAAGGTGAAGCACACAGAAGCACAGTGGTTGAACCACACAAGAGAAAGCCCATTGTCCTCACTGACATTGACCAGTGGAGGACTTTATAGTAAAGAATGTAAGGAACACAGTTTATGTGCAAAGTGACCCTTTCCTGGCATCTCTTCTTCCAGCAGTCAGCAGCTCAGGAATTTTCTGACTTGATGGTTCTCCAGATAATCACATTTAATCACCAGCAGTGAGTCTATATTTTATGCATCTTCTGACCCCCTTTTCAACCCAACTCAGAGTGTTCCATTCTGCATCCACAACTGCATTACGTGATGTTCAAAAAGAATGATCTTTGGCTTGTTAGATTTACTGCTTGATCGTTTTCTGAGGTGCCTTTTAGATATGAAAACATATCCTTACTGTTAAAAAAGGTGCAATAACAGTGCTTTATTTCAGGTAGTCAGGCAGCCACTGTTCAGACTGACATGGTTTCAAAGGCGTGTATGACTTGGTAATGACTTGTGAATGCCAGAGGCCTAGCTTTACTTTAAGATGTTAGATATTTTACTTCATATATTCTCTTAATTTCTGATAGAGTTTGGTTGTTCCCCTGCAATAACTGTAATCTCTGAAAAGAGCTGCCAATCAACAGGCACTGAAGACTACATAATCTTTTGAGTTGTATGTGATTTTTTTTCCCTCTCTTACTTTTTTGAATCCCTATATTTAAAATATAGTGACTTTATGTGTTTTCTTTCTAGGCATACTCATTTCATCTTTAATTGGAGGTTAAGCAAAACTTGGTTTGTCTAGACTGCCACTGCTTCAAAGGCTCAACTGTAACAGAATATCCTTATCTTATCTGCTTTTGCTAGTAAAGCGTTTGTGTAGCCATGTTAGCAAGGGCTTTTATGCAAGTCTTGGGACCATTTACACAGCAATCAGAAAACTTGTCTCTTTTCATTTTCTCAATATGATTACATGTCCTAGTCATTATGTGTGTTTTTTTTAGAATTCTTGTAGGGTGGACTATATGCCATATTTGCGTGGATTTCCTTTGGGTTGGATTACTTCTGAGTTTCCAGAAACGTTTTGGAAGTAAGTCCAGAACTGGTGCAAATCCTCCTACCTTCACTGAACACCACAGGAACGGTGTGACAACAGTCATGTTGATCAGTCTGCAATGAATGGAAGGGAAAACTTTCACTGATAAAAAAAGAATATCTTCAGTGAGATCTGTAGCATTTATTAATTTCCTTTGGAGATCAGATTTAAAGGAAGAGACATAATTTATGTTCACCAGCTGGTTGCACTGTAGTAATTTTGTACCCTCCATGGATCTTTATTATCATCTTTTTTTTTTCTTTCCCACAGGACTACGTAGAAAGCTTCAAATCATGTTTTACACACTCAATCATTCCAGTTTTATTCCAGTCCCTCTATGTATTAAACAAAAGTTATGTATTATATAAGAAGATTTCTATGACAAATGAAATCTCATTTGCCTACAGAAAGCAAAGCACATAAGACGTATTGAAGATGAAACACAACTTCTTCTGCCACTCCATACTGTAGACATAACAGAGTAGATGTCTTGGTGCACTAAAAGACTAATCTATTAACTGCCTCTCCTAATCTGCCAGTCACCAAAACTAATAAAAATTTCTGGAAATGAAATCTTTTTCTGCTGCTGTCTACTGATCTAAGGCTGTCATTTTCCTTTATCATTTCTCTAACAGAGATTACAAATTCAGATGAGTCAATGAGTGAAATCCACAAACATTTTTAGGTACCTAAAATGACAAGGAATCAATGCTGATCATGTTTTTCTTGTAGCATACATCATCTCCCCTGTTTATTGGAATTTACTATGGGTCTCTCTTGTGTTAAATCATCTAATGCTCATTAGTAGACTGATAGTCCTTTAATATCTTCTAGCTTGTATCCTGTTTGTCTTCCTGCTCCCCTTCCTGTGAAGTCATCTGCAGGTATACTTGATCTTCATTGTTCTTGCAGTACTGGTGTCATGCTGTGACACCAGTGATTCATCCTGTGGCCTGACCTTATCTTTGCATAAATTTATCCTTATCCTTATCATATGCTCCTTAGATTATTGTCATGAGAAGGTGAGATTTCAACATGTGTGTTATTAGTTGCTTTAGAACCGCTCTTTGAAATACCAGATCATATTTTAAAATAAGTAAAAATACTTACCATTTTTTGCCACTACACAAAAACCTTATGTATACAATCGCTTTCATCTGTAAGGAAAAACTGGACGAAATTGTTTTTAATTCTGTGCATCCGTGAGAACAACCTCTTTGATACTAGCAGGCTGTAGATTTGCAAGTGAAGTTAGTGAATACAGAGAGGGAATAGCTGTCTGAGCAGATTCTATTCCTGCAAGCATTGAACACAACAGTATGTTAACCATGAAATAAAACAAATTCTACTATTAACCTGGCTGTGAGATGATTTGATAGTCTGTGTTTTTCAAAGTATAAAAGCTTTCTTTGAACTAGAAATCAATGGAGATAACATTTCCCTTTTCCCCTGCTGCAGTCTGGACCTCTGAGTACTCACACCCTGACCCCAGAGCTGGAGCCTGGGTGCTGGCAGTGGAAAGTCCTTGACTGGTGGCAGTGGAGAGAAAATCATCACCTGCTCAGTCACAAACAACGCATAGGCCTACATCTCTGTTTGCTAAATAAGATCAGCTAATAGTTGCACAGCGGAGCTTCAAAGCCTCACAGCACAGTTAATGAAGGCTTTATAGATGCCGTGTTCCCAGTGAAGCCTTGGACTTTTTGTTCAATATTTAATGCATGAAATCTGATGTTATTTAGAATTATCTGATTTTCAAAATGAAAGGGAATGAAGTTCCTAGGAAATCAGGACCAACTTTGACCTCTACACCTGAGCCCAGCTTGTTTACATCATTTAAAATGACTTCACTAAATGAGTAGAGGATATCCTGGTTTGCAAACATGAGCGCAAACCTTGGATCAGTGTCTGTGCCTCTGTGTAGTGGAATTTTATGGATGACTCAGTCCTAATTGTGCTGCCAGCTCCAGAACTTTTAGTTGATACATAACCTGTCTGTTTTCTTGACTGTACTGAAGACAAGATTTGTTTTAAAAAAGATTGCAGGTATTCTTCTCGGAGAATGAAGCTCAGTAAGATTTTAATATTTGTAAACTTTTTAGTTGAATGACACTGACACTGTAAGACATAACCTCAACTTATGAATGCTTCCTACCAACACTCTTTACTTGGTCAGTGGCTTCTTTTAGCCTAAAAAGTGTCACACTACCAGCAATGCAATGTGCTGGATGTCATCACATTTTTGCATCCACAACACATCAGTACACCGCAGATGTACAGGATACCCCTGAGCAGGATATCTGATAGTAGCTGTGAGAGGAAGAACCTCAAGTAAGGTGAAGAAGATAATCCTGGTGAATCTTTCTTTGAGATTTTACAACTCCTCAGCTCTATGATGAAATAAGTCTGTGCTAAGATGTACCAGGTTCCTTTTTGTCTCTGCTTGGGCTCCTCATCTTTCAATGGATGGGTGACGATAGGCACTTGAGCAGGCCGCAACATTTCAAGATTCTGCATCTGTTTGTTAACTTGTAAGATTCAGAAATATTTGGGCTTTCCTGTGTATTATCTCCATATTGTGTTCATATTTCTCACAACATTTAGAGGAAAATGCCCTTTAGGTATGCTCTCTGCAGCTTCCCTTGCTTAATATTCCTTTCTGTGTTTTCTTTTTGTATCTGTGTTGAAATCATTCATATTCATTCCCATTAAACCCACACTAACTTAAGACTGTATTCTTTTACCCCTGCTACCATCCACAATTATCTTTTCTCTCTGGGGAATTAGAAATTCTGCAGCAAAGGGTATCTGATGGTGTCCTTCAGAAAGGCCCTTCAAATTGCTTCCTTTATCCTGAGTTCTGCAGTGCCAGAATTTTTTCAGCATAGTAAAAATATTTCATTCATTATCAGAAGCTTAGTCATCTGATTCTTGGTGCTGATGCTGCCTTTCGGAACAATAGCTGGCTGCCACTCTGTCTGTTTCTGTGGGAGAACTGTGCTCTGTCATCTCTGTGAGTTTCTTTCTCTCTTTTTAATATCCTTGGCTTTATCGAGGGAATTGATTTTTCTAAATGTCCACCTGGTAAGCTTGCTCTTTTTTAGAAACAGAGACCAGGTGTTAATTTGTACCAATGTCACCGACTTCAGATGATAATGAGTTCAGAAAGGATGGAAAATCAAAGTATATTCCACCATGCCTAGAGGAGTATGAGTGTGTGGGGAAAACCATCAATGACTGGGCAAAGTAGCTGGAGGACACGCTACCCCTCCCTTACCATGCCTTTATGCAGCTGCCTTTATCTTTTCTTTAAATGATTGGCGTGACCAAAAGACCCCAGGGGGAGATAGAAAGAACAAGAAATGTCCCACAGAGCTGCATCATGCATTAGCCATGAATAAAACAAAGACAAGGCAGCACAGTTTTGACCAGCTCTCCATCCTCTCATTCCCTTTAGGGAGGTCTCAAATCACATATGGCAGCTAACAGGAGCACAGCAAGTGCCAAGCAATGCTGCCTTCATATGTTGAGAACAATATGGGTACAGATGCTGAGCACTCTGATCAAAGTCTGCCACTATGAGGTGAGGAGGATCTCTGGGACAAAATGCATTTTTTCTTACCCAAGCTTTCATACTAAATGATATCATACTCATTGCACAGGGTTGTGCACAAGAAAAAAATAGCCCGAGGAGATTTGCATTACTTTATCTGTACAATATAGATATTATGATTATGATCATAATAGAAATTTAAGATAGGAAAGGACTTCATCATGTCTTATTTCAGATATTAACAGCAACACTGTTGCTACATCACATTATTCTCTCTAGCACAAAAGTCTTGTATTAAGTCTTAAGCCTTGTCCATTGAAGGGATGTAGGTCTGTTGCCATTGCAGATCAGTGGACTGTGCTGAGCCTCTCACAGAGAATTTTTAGTTTCTTTTTGTTTCTTTTTGAGGTTTAGCCTAAGAAATATTTGTGTGCTTAGTGTACATGACAGCATGGTATACAGATCACATGGGAAGTTTTCAGCAAGTGATCGTCAAAGCCAGCCAGCTAATTTGAAATTATACTGGCTTAGCTTAGTGGTCTGTTGACAGTGGCTCTCATTATTGAACTGATATACCTGTAGATTACTCTTCTTTGGCAAAATACACTGCAATCTTTTTTAAATTATTATTTTATCTTTATATTTTTTATGTAAAATTATTGAAGTCCAGAACTTTAAAAATTGGAAACAAAATCTGTCAGTAGCCCAGTTCCCCAGATTGGCCTGATATTCAAAGATGTTGGAGAGTAACAAATTCCACTGAAGCTGATAAATATTTTGTATATTTTAGCATATATTTTCAGGGTTAAATGATTATTACAGACATACAAATCACTGATGGTCCCAGATAATTTGTATGTTTCTGCTTACACTTTTCATAAGAGATGTCACTGTGGAAAGAAATGAGTCACATGTTTCTAAAAGGCCAGGAGAGACAAATTTCTGAACAGTCTTAGTTAATTCCTGGCAAGACAATAACATCAAACATGCAGGTAGATAAACTGTAGCAGTGAACTCTGTCGCACAAAGATGGGTTTTCCCTCTGATGTGATGAGCTCACAAAAACCTTTACAGGAGAGTAGGCGACTTCCTGATACTCACTCAAAACAAAACAGATGGAATAGTTAAATGGATTTTCATGCTGTTTGGTGTACATCTTTGCCCACTTTAAATTCAGCAACAGATTTGTGTAAGTTTTTCTGTGTGACAGAAAAAATCAACCTCAAGTGTGGTAAATCTAAGTCTTTTCCAAATTCCACTGAGCTATTATTTACTTTTCAAAACTATTCTCATGATCATGACTAAGGACATGATAAGTAATGAAGTTCTGGACAGTTTGTGATCAGCAAAGAGTAGACAGAAGACTTACTTGTCCTGAAGTCTGTAGGAAATTTGGCACTGAATTTAGAGACATTATTAAGACTACACTGCTCTCCCATTCAGGTACGCAGTTTGCAGCTTCCCTTGCTTAACACTTCTTTCTGTGTTTTATATTTGTATTTATAGAATCATAGAATCATAGAATCACAAGATTGGAAAGGACCTACAAGATTCTACAAATTTAAGTCAGTACCATTATGGCTGCTGTTTCCATGAAGGGGCTGTGATTGAAATAGTAGCTTAAGAATTTTGCTTAGATGCCAATTAATTTAAACTCTTTGATTTACGACTTTGCCCAAGTCATATTTTTCATTTATATTTATCAATTTTTCAATTAATTCTATTAAAAAAAAATCACAAAAACAACAACCTACTAATTATACAGAGTTCTGATAAAATACCATCAGCAATCTGCAAATTAGGAGTAAGTATATGTTACTTTTTTCATCAAAAATTGAAAATTGCCTGCAGCAATACCAACAACCTGATTTTATTTCCATGTGTTGGATGGTTTCAAATGAAGATATGACTATGGGTCAAATTTGAATGCAGCGATCCCACAGGAAGAATGAGAAGTACTTGGTCTGTTCTCAAATTTATGGATATGAAGTCTCTGAATTCAACAGTTTTGAAGAATGAATTTCCCACTTCTGAGTTCAGTGACATTGTCTTGGATTTACATCAGCGAAGCTGATAGAGGACAATCATTTAGTTGAATATTCCCAAGAGGAAAGATCATGGTGAACTGCCAGTATTTGTTTCTGGAAACAATCCAGGAATGATACAAAACCCAAATTTTTACAAAGCTTTGAAACCATTCTCTAGGCACACTGTATGGGTCAATGTAATAGGCAATAATGGAAGTCAAATGGATCTTAGGCCTTTTTAATTCTGTCTGATCCAATGACTTCCTGTATAATTTAGGTTATTTCACGTGAGTTTCTTGAATCTCTTTCAGGCCCACCAGGAAATCTAGTATAAGAATAACTTAAGAACCATCTAGGCTCCAGATGACAGCTTAATTAAACAAGATATGTATTCACTATTTCTGCTAGTCACAAAGGATTGTCATATTTTCACACAGAAATTAAACTGCTTACAATCCAATGTGAGTAGGTGCTGAATGCATCCTACAGCACAATCAGAGTGTGATCAACTGTCAGTGTACAACAGCATTGTGCTGGCTTCAACTGTAAAGTTATCCTCCTGTCTGTTCTGATAGACACAGCAGAATTTTATGATTACTTTTTTTACTAAGGAAACTGCTTGTAATCTGAGAAATTAACATGAAAAGTAAGTCAGATTTTTTGGTCTTAGAATGCCTATCAGCTTCTTCAATTGTGTGATCAAAGCAATTTTTAGCAGCATGGAATTTAGGACTAAGCCACCCCAAAACTGTTACCTGGTTTCCTCTTATTCTCTAGGATGAATTTTCCTTCTAGTACAGAACATCAGAATATATTATGAGTCTTCAGAGGAAAATGGAAATCCGTTTCATATAAATCTTTTATAACGTGGGTTTTGTGTTCACTATCAGTCCAAATTAAATAGTTTCTGGAAAAAAAAAACAAGCAAACAAACCAACCAAACAAATAAAACAAGAAAAATCTTGAATTGTGTATGCATGTTCATGTATATGTTCTTTCTAGTTTACCATTAGAAGAGGAATATTTTACTCATCCTTCTGCAATTTTAAAATGCAATGAGTAAATTCTTTTGTTACTGTTTGGTTAAATGAATGTAACAAGACTCAGGGAAATTATTCAGCCAGTTTCAGGTACATGATGGATATTTTGAATGTTATGACTGTTTTTCTTTTTTTTCTGATAGAACTGGGTGAATATATTTTCAGACCAACCATGAGAGTGGATTGAGGAATCCATACTACTGGTTGTGTAACAGTCACAAAATCACTCACTGTTCATAATCCAAGAAAAGCGCTGCAATAGCATTCCATCTTCTTGTTCACTGCTTTCAGAGACCAGTGAAATATGTCTGACTCAAAAAGCAAAGTCAAAATAAAGCCTTTGAATTCCTATCCTAGAAGCAAGTTGAAGTTAATTACTAACAAATACTCCTCCTGAAGTCTGTGGCTATGAATTTGTCAGCAGATGATGCCTCAGACATTGACCCCTTTATCAAGGTGAATTTAATCAACTCAGATAATTTGTTGTTTATCTGATGGAATGCTGGAATGGAGCTCTAATGACAATCTTCTCTAATTCCAACTGCTGTGTATATGTCATAAAAACAGAGTAAAAATACGGCCTGGTTCCAGGCAGGAAAATACTGCCCTTTGTGATCAATCAAATGAAGAGAAGGGAATGACTGTCATGTCAATACAGAAAATATAATAATACTTCAGTATTGGGTGGTTGCATTAATGTTCAGTGCTACTCATACTTCCTTAGCTGAGTTAACATGCTCTGATAGCCTTCAAGGTCTTACGGACTTGTCTCCATCTCTGACTTTGATCCCTGTGTCTTTCATCCCATATCTCAGAAATCTTCCACTGACATTAGATTTACCTCCTAGAATATAGTCTTTAGTTATGAAGTCCTGTCAAATGAGGACTTACAAAATACAAAGCAATCCAGATAAAATAATATATTCAGCAGCAGATAGCAATTAAGATATATTTTTCTTATCTCAATGTTTCTCTTGCTTTGATTCTTTCCTTCATCTTTTTAGCCTTCTTTTTCCCAAACAAGGCTTCTGGCAGTGTACATTGTTCATGACATAAAATACCTTGGTGGAAATTACCTAATCTGAATTTTGATACCTACACTGTAAGTTTGTGTCTGAGCTAGTCATGATATGCTCAATGCAGATTTGGTCAATATAGTCAATAGGGCTCATATTGAAATTGATGTAACTAAAGTTGTTATCTGCTTTAGGATGAAAAAAATTACATCTTAAAGTATTTTGACTTTACTGACCTTCTTTCTATTGACTCTGAAGATAACCCATGGTAAATGATGAGATATATCCTGCCTATCTTGAATTTAATGGGATGTGGATTAAGACCTTGATGTACACTGAGGCTCTTGATCTTCTACTTCTGTTCGAAACACTGAGCCTACAATTGTAAGACTATGAGTAACATAACTGTTGTTCTGTGTACACAGGTGAACATAGTGAGTCACTAACCTTGGAGCTCCTTTTATCACCATTCAGACAAGAAGCAATTTTGGGCGGGACTTAAAAATCTCTGGTATATCTATTGTTATCATGAAAAAAATTACTTTTATGAGCTTTCTGAATGGGAGACAGAGCATAGCTTCAGTTCATCTGCATTAGGTATGTTCATGACAGATACCTCTTCTGGAAAAGCAATAATCTTATTCTCACTTACCTTCTCTTGATAGTGTTTGATGTCAACATTTTTCCTCATTCCCTTGGATTTTGATTATTTTTGTTGATATTCTTGCTGGACAGCTCCTTTTCCAAAGTTCACCATAAGAAGCAATAGGAAACCAAAGAATAGCTAGTTCATCCTGATGAGATTTTTTGTTAAAATGACAGCTATATTTTGAGTGTAGTCCATCATGTTTTGAGGAGAACCACAGGTATACACAGTGTCAGTCATCTGCTGGTTAATCTCAAGTAGCGTGTTAGTTTCTCTCTCCACATCTTTTATCATTTGCTGTGTTCGAGTTTTATAGTTACTTTGGGGAACTATCAACACTTCATTGAGAACTCAGCTGGATTTTTGTTTCCTGAGATTGACTTCTAGTTTTACTGGCATAGAGTCCTAGTCCATATCTGTGAGATAAATTTAACCTCTGCACAGATGCTTGTCCTCAAGTAAGTATGTAACAGTATTTTATTAGTTGCAACATGAAGAACTGTCTCAGTTGCAGAGGAAAGGTTATCAGATTAATTATGATTTTACATTTGAATTTTGAAGAATGTGATAGAACGTAGATATAGAATGAAGTATTCTCAGGCATAGAATAGATTTATCATGTTTTCAGCTTGAAAAGAAGTCACACAGGGTGTAAATATGAACCAGGCTGATGGAAATAAAAACCTACTCCATTTGAAAACCGTAAAATGACATTTTGGGAAGAGATAGTTCTGTTCCACTGTGAAGTGGGTAGTGGACATACAATATTGTGATGTCAGAAAAATTTCCAAAATGAATGAATTACATGTTTTATACTCTAAATGTTCTTAATTGAACTAATTACATATAGATTTAATACTATATAAAAGCAGAGACAGAATTATGACTTTGTTAGGAGTACATCTTCCATACCAGACCAGATCTGAAAGAAAGATCTTGAGGCTAAATGAGAACAAACCTATTGTTGTTATTATTAAGCATTCATTGTGGGAGCACTCTTGCTGCATGCTTTCACAATTCTCACATTCTTCCCCAGCTCTCTATGACAGAAATCCAACATCTGGATGGACTGCTGGTCTATGACAGTTCTATGACTCTTCCAGCAGGCTTTTTGAGCACACCAAACAGTGGTCTAAGAAATAATAATGAAAAAAATACAAGGATTGCATTCAGTAAGAACTATATGTCTATATCAGTGAGGAAAAAAAAAAAAAAAAAAGAACGTATTAAAGGATGAAAGATTAAAAAGAAAATGTCTCAGGTAGCTCTGCTGATGTAAGTGCATCATGACTGAAAAGGAATATTATGTCTCTAGAAAGGTCCTTTCAGTGCCATATAAGTGATGTATGTGACTAATACATGATGAATTTGGTTAATGGTTAATTGAAATTGTTAATCTTCCATTACCTCTTTTATCTATTATTTTTTTCTTCCCTCAAATGATTTGATAATATTCTCTTTCCCTAATTAGGGAAACCTGTAAATCATTTCTGAAGGAAGATGATAGACTGCTTGTGAGAATGCTGGAGAAAAGAGTTTTAAAGACTATTGAATATCTTAGGCCTCTATGGGAAGATGCTGAATGTATATGCATTTCAATGTATGTTACTGTACTAACCTGGCAGCTTTCCTCAGAACTGTATTTTCAGCAGCTCCTGCAGGAGACAACATGTTGAACTAGGGTATGAAGGCCATTTCTTGTCTTCCTATGTTTCCACTTACTATTTTTGTGTGATTTCTGTGTTTTATTCACACTGCCAGAAATATTTTAACTGGCTTCTGGAGTTTATTAGTATACTATCTTTACAGCATACTACTGAGGACATGCATTGTATCTCCTGGGGTACTGCTTAGTAGCAGGAATGTACATGTAAACTTTTCTGGGATAATCGAGAGAAAAGCATGAGGAAGAAGGAGCCAAACTTTTTCAGTGCCACTCAGGCAGAGTCTCTCCTGTGAACACATAGGCACACTCATAGCCAGGCACTGAAAAAGGGATTCTAAGTAATGCTTATAGCATATATAAAAAAGGTTGAGAAAGTCAGAGAATCAGAACACGTGAATGGGACCAAAACTATTTGACAGCGTGAATACAACTGGACTTGGCCTCACCTGTACTATCAGATGGTCTGCTTTACTGAAAAAGAATCTAGACATCATGAAGAGAGCTTTAACCAATAGCAGTGGCCTGCATGGGGTCACTTAGCTGACTTTTATCCCCACTTGATTACAAGGGCTGGCACTTCATTAAAACAGAGGCTTCTTATATTCACCATCCTGCATAGCCTCCTAGGCACATGTCTCAACTAAAAATCCAGGAGTAAGTATTGTGGTAGTTTAAAAGATTAAGGAAAAGTTGTTGAGATTTGACTGTCAGCTTTGCCTATCTACCAGGGAGAAGTATCAGAGCAAGTTCAGTTGCAAGCTTCAGCTATCTCAGACCAAACTTCACAGGGACCGACTCTTTTTGACCTTTATTCAGATTTTTTTTTTTTTTTTTTTTTTTTTTTGCATTATATCGTGGCATCTGAAGCAGAAGAATGCAGACTTTTATGACATTATTCGCCTTTCTGTGGGAACATATGATTGTAATATTTCCAAATAAGCTTGCCTGGGGAAAGGACATTTCGATTAAGATTTTCTATGAAGACCCACAATCTTCAGAATTACTAGGAGACTTGTGTTGTCAGCTGATTCGTACAGAAAAGTCAATATGAGAGTTTTTATTCCTTTTTTTTTTCTTATTTATTTCTGAATTTTTCAGACCACTGCTCTCCTAATTCATGGTTGACAATATGTGTTTCAACATTTTTTGTGAGGAAGCAGGGCAACAACTCTGAATGTAGTAACTTAGTGTCTATGTAATCCTAAATATGCAGCTCATCATCCTGCCCATGTAAAAACAGCAAAGCAAGTAATCCCTGATAGATTGATCTTTGCCTCTTCCTTTTCTAATAACATCTTATGAACCATGTTCATCAAATATCTAAATTTAACTGCTGTTTTCCTGCGTATATAAGTAATTACCTATTCAGTGTGTATCTTTCTTTTTTAGGTATGAATACACTTGTCATTGTAACAATGTGTAACACTATAGTAATAATAATGTTGATAATAATTTGCCCCTATCAGCACTTGTCTGGAGTAATAGAGAATGTAGACATTTAGGTATAACTCAGGAAGAGATCTATTCAGTTTTCTATACATTTTTCGGTGCAGTTAGTAATTTCATAACAAAAGCATAAAGGGAGAACACAGATAAATATTGTCAATTTTTACAGAGTTTCAGTTGGAAACTTCTGTTAAATCAAAACTCTCCAAGTGGAAATCGTGGAGTGTGAACTGCTGCACTTTCAAATCAAGAAAAGGTTAATGTGAATTTATTGGAAACAAAACTGTTTGATATTGTGCTATGTGTTATAGTCAGGCTTCTATTTGGACAAGATATCATGCTGTATTTGGGTATTTTTTGCAGGCTATTTATTAAACTATTTCCAGCTCAATATCACCAGTGTATTTACTTTTTCCTTTTTGGATTTATTATGACTTGTATAACATTGCGGATTTGTCAAGGAACAGTGTGACATTCTTAAATATGATCAACACTTTCCTATGTAACCATTCAGATGACTGATGGGGAATAGCTATCATGTATGTTAAAAGTAGAATTTACAAACTTATGAAACAAAGAGATTCAAGGTATTCTTTTAAAATTCATTTTTGTCAGCCTAATATGGACTTTTAGGTCATTCCATAAAAACTATACAGAAACTGTGACTTGATCTGTGCATAATATGACCAATTTTGTGCCAACAAATGATTGCACTTGTAACTGCCCATTTGCTGTGTGCAATCACAAGTTAGCAGTTTTGGATACATGTTTTGGAGAATAAATTCCAGGATTTCACATTTCCAGTTGAACAAATGAGACATGTTACTGACCCATTGGAAAGACTGATTTTGCATCAAAATTCCTTGAATCAGCATAAGTGTTTATGACAAAATAATCTTACTTCACTAATTAATTCTTCATAAATTATTTTAAATCTTGCCTATTGTGCCTCCAGTATTATGCCTGTAATTTCTCCCCTGTAAGCTTGGTGAACAGGTGTTTTTAGCGTGTAAGTCTGCTGAGGTGCAAACTCTCTTTTTTGTTTACATTGTTCATTGCTCAGTTATTCTGCTGAATAATTTGGCTTGATATTTTTATATCTGGTTTGTTTGCTTGTTTGGTTGGTTTTTGGAGCTCTGTTATTTGGTTGTTCTTGACCTATGCCATGTCATTCAACAGTGTGTTCCTCCACTTCTCACTACTTTTGTACTGCTCTAACAAAGAATTTTATTCATCTGAATATTTAGTTTCTTATACTTATCTACCCATGGCTCTCCTTTTTTTTTTTTTTTTTTCCTTGATGTCAGTAAGGTCAAACTCATTCCTCTTCTAATTACACATAATACCTATTCAAACCTTTGCTTCTTGAGCATGTCAGCTTCTGAAGTAATTACATTACTGTGAATGAAAAAAAAAGAAAAATCAGTTAGAGAAAGGAGGAAATATAAATCGTTTAAAGCTTATAGAGGAAAAGAAAATGATTTTTACTGTCACTGAATGTATCCAGTTCACTCAGATGATATTTTTTCTTGTGCTTGGCAGATTGGGGACCTGGCTTGAATTTAATTCTAAAATCGTATTTTTTTATATTTTCTATACAATTTATTTTTTCTTATTAATGTGCAGATGAGAGCCAAAAGATGTTCATCAAATTAGCTACATTCAAGAGGTGTTTGTGTTTCTGAAGAAGAAAATCTTCAGTACTGCATCCTGACATTATTATCTGACCTTAAATAAAGTTGTTTAGGACTCCCCAGAAAGGAAACAGTATTAACTTTAATGAAATTAACAGTTGTCAGGACCTTGTTAAAAAAACAAAAAAGCAACACACAACAACATAATGCTTCTCCATTATTTTTCCATTTACCTTGTGTCTTTTCTTTCTGGGCAAATATGCTGAAATATTCATGATGAATCACAGTTGCCTTTTCAATTTGAAATCTGTACCTTCTTGCTATTTGAGTAAAGACTCTACGTATGTCCTATAATTTATGCTGTAGTTGTTACTGATATAAAATTTCTCATTTAGCAGTGGACAGAGCTTAGTCTTATTGATTCTTTTATATATACACAGATAAGTATTCATCTCTTCTGATGGATATAATTCACTCAGCTTCCTTAGTACACGAGGAAAAAAGACCTCTGTGTAAAAGGCAATTTTTCATTTTAGTAGAATTTTGATTTGCTTCTTTTCTTGTATCTTCTAATTTAGATTTACTTTTTGTAGAGCCAGTCAACAAAGTACTTAACGCTTAGGAGATGATACAATTAATCTTGTGGAGATAAGATACCAAAGCAGGTGTGGAAAGAACTCTATATCAGCTTTCCCAGTGACACTGACTTTCCACTGGCCTTTGTCATGGTTGTTTCTTACTTGCAGTCCATACTGTTACGATCTATGCAGTAATGCTGGGAGGCAAGGTGATCTTTCTCAAGTGACTCTAGTCATTTCAGGAGTACAGGAAAAGACTCATATTTTTCTTAATTTTTCCCCTAAGCAGAGTTAAGTGTACAGTATATATTCAATCAATTTTGGTACTGGAATATTACGCACCTGTAACTATAAATGATGACCGTGTAAGATAAGGTCTTGCTGTTAAGGACTATGTTTTAGTGACTGGATTTTTGTAGTTTATTACACTTCACAGAAATTAAGTAGCAATGGAACTAAGATCTGTGTTTTGACAGTCTGCTGATGACAAACTCCTTTCTTCAGTGGAAAGGGAATGGGCTGGATGACCGTATTTCAGTTATTCTGTAGCAATACATTTGACTCCCTTCTACATAACGAAATGAAGGTGGGATATACAGACATAGGAACAATTTAATCACATGTTTTAGGTTCGTTTTTTTAAACTTATTTACTCCTGTCCGTGTTTCAAAGTCATTCATGTTGCGGAGTGATTTTTTTTAGACATTTATTTACAAAGAAACCCTGGTCTGATCCAAAATTCAGATTTTTTTTTTTTTTTAATTAATCACTTTCAGTTGAAGAAAACTACTGAATAAATGAAAAATTTTCTTACTGTTAAGATAAAACTTTAATTTTTATTTTGAAATATTAGGTTATAAAACTGGTACAATTTTAGCTGTAAAGCCTCTATGAGATATGTATTTCAAGTTGAAAAACATTTGTTTCTTAATCTAAAATAATTTAGCGGTTGGAATTTTTTATCTGGGTATATTTTTCCTGTTTCATTATGAGGCAAAATGGAACTGACCAGGATTTGTGTTCACACTCTAACTAGAATTAAAAAAAAAAAAGAAAAAAAAAATATGTGAAATGAAACATGAAAAATGTCAAAAAGGACATATGTGTAAATTTACAATGAATTCAAAGAAAAAAGGATTTCAAGGAACTTCTAAATCACATGTTTTAAAAATACTCTGATCTTCATAAGAAATCTGATTTGTCTCATAATCTAACCATAATCTCATCCATTTATGCTTAGGGAAGATGGAATTAAGATTTTACAAAAGACTGAAGTACAAGACTTATGAAGCCCAGGGGAGTCATGGAGTCCCTGTCCCTGGAGGTATTAAGGAGTCGTGTAGATGTGGCACTATGGGATATGGTTTTGTGATGAGTCTCAGTAGGTCAGATTGATAAGGTCTGTGACCTTGAAAGTCTTTTGCAACCTGGATGATTCTATTATTCCATGACTCAAACATTATGGCTTGGGTAATTGTTTTGTTGGTAGTTTGAAGGACTGTGAACTAGGTAAGACTGATGCGCCTAGCATAAATAACACTAGAGCTATCAAATACGGAAATCTGCTATCAGCAGAAACCACTCAAAGTTCATGAACATTATTATTGCATTTTAATTGGGTGAGCTTGTCATGTGAGAGCTCTAAGAAAGATTATATGATTTCCTGATATACAAATAAACATTTGAGTTCCTTGACAATAGCAGCTGATCAGTACCAGAGTGTTTCAGCATTATAGCATGCCCATAATACGAGGATAGGTCATTAACACTGTAATAAAAGAGCTAGGTTGGATGGAATTCAGCATTCTAGAAATTCTGGTTGAAAAGCAAAGCATTAGCCTCTTAATACTTGCCTTTTCATCTAGCAAGGAGTTTTAGAGGATGAGTTAGTTCTTAGTACCAGTAAAGGAATTCTTTTCCAGGTTTGTTTGTTTGTTTGTTTGTTTGTTTGTTTGTTTTTAAAGCAGAAGCTTAACATTGTAATTTAAAATAACAACTGCAGATAACATACATAGCAGATCTCAGAGCCAAACAATTTGCAAATGCAGTGGATCTGAAAGCAACCAATAACAACTGGATGTTACATTTTTCAGATTTGTGTCTTATGTGTGTTTGGAATTTTTGTTATATTGTTATTTATTTGTAAATCATTGTGGTCGGAATGGACCTTGACTTTAAGACAGTCCTTAATTTTATAACTGATTAGTTGGGAGAAGCTTTTCCTTTTTTTATATCAAAGATCAATATGAAGAAAGACAGGACTTGCTATTTTTTTTCCTGTGGGATAAGTTAGCCAGGATTATACAACTACACATGCTTTTTCACAAAACAGACTATTTATTGTTTTTAACGGGAGCTTGATAAAATATAGCAATTTGTTTTTAGGACATACAGGTACAAGTGTTTTAGTACTCAAATCAAAATAAAGTAAAAGCATAATTATTATGAAATGGATCAGGATAAAGTAATTTTTAGCTGTAATTAAAAAAAAAAAAAAGATAAATCGGTAGAGCAGATATACAGTCTGTGATTAGTCCTCAATGGTTTTATGTATCTTAAATGTTGTAATTCTCAGACATTCTAATTTCATTGTAATTCTGAGAGTGATATCGAATCAATTAGGAAATTAAGTCCTAATTGCATGAATAAAAGTATATTTCTATATTTTTTGTTAGATTATGTTTATATAACATATCTCAGTCAAAACTCTTCACAGCTGCAGATATTGTTCTAAAATCTCACATTCTAAGACATTTATTTCTATTGTTGTCTATGCAAAATGATAAGCACCCTTTCTGACACTAATGACCCAGTCGATAATTGTACCATAAATTTTTAATCTCTAAATTTTTCTTCTGAACAATTGATCTAAATAGAATAACCACTGTGACAGTATCTCAAATCTCAAGTCAAGGAAGTAAAAATTAACCTTCGTTTTCTTCCTTACGCCTGACATTTCACTGTATAATCAGATTGCTTTTCTTTAAATTAATATTGACTCCATACTGCTTTCCTCTGTTTTCAAATATTAATGAATTAATTTAAACTCAGAATCACAGGTTTTTAAAATGGCTGAAGGGATAAATGTATAGTTATGCTCATAAATATATGTCAAAACAGTCAAATGCTTGACTAAATATTCTACTTTAATACGCATACAAAATTTCCATTATTGTTAATAGGAGATAATATGGATATATTAAGGGCTGACTATATTCCAGACTGTATTCTGTAATCAAGATTTTAATACATCTGTACTAGGAGAGGAAACAAGGTGACAACACAAGCCAAATTAAGGTTGGCCAAATGTAGATACCTAAATTCACTTGCTATGTCTGAGCAAGTGAAAACCTCCTGAATTTCTGTTCCATAATTAGATAACAAAAAGGTCATGATTGGTAGTAATGTGGGAGGTTATAGCAAAGGAGCTTTGAGACCATCGTGGTGGTACAGAGAGATATCCATGTAGCAAAAAATAAACCACTTGTCCCTGTACACATGTTGCAGATCAGACAATTGAAAGTAAAACAAATAGATCACATTTGAAGTATTTTCTCAGGATGTGTGGTATCATAGCTTCTTCTGAAATGGTAAAGAAAGGTTTTGCTTTGCAGACAGTGAGTGTCACAATTTTTATTATTTCCCTAAGTTTTCTGAGTGCATCCCAGTGATACATCTCCCAGAATTCCCTTGCGCTTTCACACCAACCAGAGACAGAAAGTCATTGAAGAGTTTACAGGTTTGGGACCATTTCCTGATCTAGAGAACCAGAGACAAAGTAATTCCTTTAATTTATAAATATTTAATGTTTTCCTTGTTTTTAATGTCATTTCGTTGTGTCTTCAGTTCTCTTCAAAGGAAAAGGATGACAATGAGACAATCATGTGATACAGAAAAGGACACTCTTTAAACAGAAAAAATATCACTGTGGAACTTCCCCTACTCAATTTCAAGAAGTCGTTCCCAGCACAGTGACAAGCAAAGTTCTAAGCAGCTAAGCTTACTCACTGAAAATGACATTATTCATTTTTCCCAATTGAAATGAATTAGAAGAATGTTATTTAGATTAAACAAAAGATTGAAAAATAGAAAATCAATCGAATGAGAACTTTTCTAATAGTAAATGAGAGTGTGACTGGTAGGTACAGCCACAACTGCATTTGTTTGTGTTCCAATCATCACACTGTCATCAGTAAGGGGCAAAGAGGTATTTGCTTGGAGAGAGTAGATGTAGGTTCCAGGCAGCCTCAGTATACAGACGATTTGCAAGTGTAAAGTTCTGAGTAACCTAAACTAATATTTTGTCCCTTAACTTCTAATCAGCTTCAGATGACAAATAGATATATTTCATTATTTTTCAATGCAAACAATTTTCCTATCAATTGATGATTAATAATTTCAGGATTAACTAGCAACAGAAAAAAAAATGCAAATAAGATTCAACACAGTTAGCATTCTTAAGAAGATCAGAAAGGATATCTGTTTTTGAAATTTTGAGGCACTTGCTCCGCATATAGCATAAAGCAAAATACTAACATATGAGCCAAAGTAATTTTGATTCCAAAATGTGGTTACAGTAGCTGTGAGGTGATACTGGAATGTTTCATTTATTAAGAACACATTAAAAATATTTCCAACCCTATCTAGTATTGATTTCTATGGCTCTATTAGATGTAGTAAACAAAGACTTGCATATAGAGAAAAAAAGCATGAAGTAGAAACACTGCAGCACTGTTTCAAAAGCTGTAACAAAATCTAGTGTGTACAGGCCTCAGTGAAAGGTGTGATGAAATGACATTATAACAATATAATTTATTTGGAATATCTACACAGGAAATATAGTATTGTGATAGAAAACTGCTATATTTGGAGTAGCCTGATAGTCTTAAAACAGAAGAAAAAATGATCATATAATTCCTTATATATCTTGAAACAGTGCCTTGCTTTGACCATTTTGTGTTCCTTGGGAATTAAATGTGTTTTTGCTTAGACAGACCTTTTTTTTAACCTATATTTCTCCCATGAAAGCTTGAACTACTAACTGTGGCGTCAATATCCAGGGGAACATATGCAGACAAGATACAGTAGTCTCTTGCCTACAGTACTGTCATATTTCATTTGGAAAATTTTATGAGGAGATTTCATACAGTATTTGCATTCCCTTATATGTGAATTTCATGCCAGAGTGCTCCCACTGTACATCAAATGAAAGACTTGTACAGGAGTTAATGTGCATATTTATACTCAACATCTCAACATTGTTCAACATGAAGAACCAAAAGTTTCTTGGATGGAGTCGGACAGTACAGGCAGCATGTTGTATGGTCCAGATCATTGGGCTCCAGCAGAAATCAATATGTTGAGAGGATTGTGCTGCCTTTTTATATATATTCAAATCATACCTCTGTATACCATTGTCTGTTTCTCTCCAAATGCTAAGAAAATAAGTAACTTAGATTCAGAGTCTAATCCTTCTTACTGGACTGTAGTAGATAAGGTGCTGGGCCCAAAGACCAATTTTATGAAAATAAAGTATTTAAAGTATTTAAGTTTGCACTGACCAATCTTGATTCCACTTAAACAGCAGTTTTTTCCTCTCCTTTTGAAAGACCCCTCATTCATGAGCCCCTATCCTGCATTAAGACTATTTTCTTGGCACAAAACTAACTCCTGAGAATTCCTTTGCAAAGTAGCAGAAGATCCAAACCCCATACCTACTTCTTTAAATTGACTGATCTCAGTGATTTGTGTTCTCGTTCAAAATTCGCACATGTTCATACATGTACAATCCACTAGTTTTATTGGCTCCCTGCCCTCTTTTTTATGTTTTATAAGAAAATATAAAATAATAAAAGAAGTTTTGTTACTTATATATGTTAAGTATATTACATATAGTATATGCAACCCAAGATAATTCCTCTTCACTTAATGCATCCCAGACAAGCCAAAAGATTGGATACTCATGGGACTCTAGATGAAGTTTATCTGTCAGAATTCCAGCCCTTACTGGTCCATTCTAAAACTTTGAAGAAGGAAAACTGTTCTGTCCCTGTAGCTGAAGTACTGTTTTGTGTCGTTAGGAGGGGTTCTGGTACAATATGATACAATAAGTAGAGGCAGCTTTATTAGCATTATGATAATGACTAAAACATATTCCAGATTAAATGCTGTGGAACTTCATGTTCAGTTCATTATCGTAAGGAGCGATAAAGCTCAGCAGTGCTGATGCTCGGACAAATGGGAATGGTATAGCAGCAAAAGCTGCCCCACAATTCCTTTCCCCTCCCCCCCCCCCCCCCCCCCAGTTTTCTCTTAGTGGTTGTTTCTAGCCAGACAAGAGCAAATAATCTTATTCTCAGTTTTAAGTCTGTTCACACTTTAAACTCATTTTTCAAGAAAGTAGAACAAGGGGAAATGGTTTTAAGCTGAGGGAGGGAAGATTTAGGTTGGATGTCAGGGGGAAGATCTTTACAGAGAGAGTGGGGAGGTGCTGGAACAGGCTGCCCAGAGAGGTTGTGGATGCCCTGTCCCTAGAGGTGTTCAAGACCAGATTAGATGGGGTCCTGGGCAGCCTGGTCTAGTATTAAATGTGGAGGTTGTTGGCCCTGCATGTGGCAGGGGGGTTGGAGATTCATGATCCTTCAGGTCTCTTCCAACCCGGGCCAATCTGTCATTCTGTGACTCTGTGATTCACTGTAAAATGTCTAAAAGAAAAATCAAGGTTTTGAAGGAGAATATTTCACCTTAATATAGAGCAAAGCAGGACACAGAGGAAAAAGAACGTAACCATACAAAATGAACAGATTCCACACCTAATAGAATAGAAACTTCGTTCATTACATGTGTGTACATGACTTGGAGACAGATGTCACAGACAGTGTATTGTGTAGAATGGACAAGAATAGAAGATTAAACATTTCTTTTAAAGAGGAGTATTTAAAAACAGATTATTAAGAGCCTTCTAAGCATATGAACTTGACCGCATTGCACATCTCACCTGATGGCTTCCAAGTTTTCAGCACTTATATCTGCAGTGTCAGGGTTCCTTCAAAAGACTGTCTGCAAGAAAGAGAAAGAGAATTTAACTTCCTACTCTTTTTATTAAAGAATAAAATGGGAACTAAATGAGCATACTATCAGGTAGCAGCCAAGTGACTTCCAAATGGAATGCTACGGGCATGGTAAGCTTTAGATCTATTGTACAGACCTCTTATTTCTTGAAATTATTTTGTAAATATTGGATGAGATTGTCATCCTTTCAGCTGAGCGGCATGGAACTCTAAAACACACATTTCCTTGTGGAGATGTACCAAATGCTTGCTGAAAACTCTAAGGTTTAGGAACTCTGGTGCTCCAGAAACATCTGCTGCATTTTCTCTAAGTGGTTCCTGTCTTGGTTTATGATACCTATAAGCTTTGGCTGAACTGATTTTTGTCCAGATCAAATTGAACTGTATCCTTCTTGACAGAGCCTGAGCTTAGCAAGCAGCAAGGAAAACACAAGTTCACAGAGAGAGACTTCCTGGCTTTAAGAGCTGGCAGCAAGCAGAAAAATGCAACCAGTGTGGAAGGAATTTCTAAGTATGCAGCTGCCAACTGCTTCAGCTCTTGTCTAAGCATGGAAAAACTCAGTTTTTGTTTGAAAGTCTATTGCTAAGAGAGACAGAAATGGCATGTGGCACATCCTTAGCCCAGGTTTCATCTTCCACCTGTTGCAATTTAATTGTCTACCATGAAATCTAATATTCTCAGTGTTACTCGAAGAAACAGATTTTTGCTTGTTGGTTTGTTTTTGTTTTTATTTTTTGAGATGGGCAAAAAGGGAGCTTTCCCTCAATCTCTTTATCAGAAATGGATGAGGTCTTTTGAAAGATTGCCTCTAAGATTTCAGTCTAGGGCAAATACCAAGTCCACAAAATTTTAGCAGAGTTGGCTCCAGTTTGACAGCATTCTGAGACACTGAAAAACAGATTTGATTGGAGTGCTGGGAAACTAAAAGTGTAGGTAGTGTTACCATCTTCATTAAGAATACATTTGAAAATTCAGGTGGCTACAGAAAAAAAAGCTCACATTTTAGAGTGTTACTATATTAATATGCATATGGAGAAAGAAAATAAAATGCTTCTTCCCATATTTTTTTTAATGAGACAGAATCACACGGTAGCAAGAAAAACAGGCAGAGTAAAGAAATTAAACTGAACAAAAAGGAGACCAACACTGGCTTCATTCATTCTCTTGACAAGTTTTTATAACTCTATAATCCAGTTTCTGTCAGAGTTTTCTTCTATGGCATTTTTCAGATGACAGGTTTTGTGAATAGTCTGATGCTACCAATCTCTCATTTCTATACAAAGAAACTGAACTGCTCCATTTGAGTGCATATAGTGCCTTGTAAAATTATGTAGTTGAAATGACCTAATGGGAAATTGGGAGATCTAAATTTTAAATGTTATATTTAATATTTCATATGTTTCAGGTGGTTTAGAGACTGGGATCGCTGTATGGGCAGTATTTTCCTGCTTTATGTGGAAGAAGATAACTAACAACATTTGAGCTTAATGTCTCTAGATAATTAAGAATTATAGCAGGTGGGATTTCCTTACCTATGTTAGTTGGTTATGCATGTAATCCAACCCAGTTCATCATCTGTAGAAAGGATGACTCAGCATAGGGTAGGTTTATATTGCAGTAGGATTCACTTTCCAATAGAACTGCTTGTTTCTCCCCATTAACTGCAGAGAGGAGTCCAGATGATTTTGTACGCCTGACACCCAAGCTCTAGCTGACTATACCTAATGGAGATGAGCCTCACTGACTGTAATTCTTTTCCTTCTTTCTGTAGAGATAAAGCTTAGAGACTGTTGCTTAATATTGTCTTCTCAGTACTCTTATCTACCATTGACTCAGATATATTTTGTCCTGGTTTCAGATCAAATATAGAGTAAGTTTTCTTTTGTAGGGTGGTTAAATAAGGAGATTAAATAAGGATGCATTTGTTATTTTATTGATTTACCGTTCAAGTGGATCAACCAAAACACAATGAATATATGAGTATTCCTACTCATTCTAATCTGTGATCTTTCTTTTTGTTTATTTCCAGAGTCTGGAAACTCAGTCCTCTCATTAATTCTTGTCAACAGTAAAGAATTGTGTTTTCTATACTCACAAAAATAAATAAATAAATAAAGTTCTTGCTGTTTGTCTTCTCGTTTTGCATATGATTTATCAAAGACTAAATATCTGGCATCCTCTGCTCACAGCCTTGATATACCAGGATATAATCACTTTCAAATTATTCTCCCAGTGTTGAATAGTAGGGGAGCTTCTACCATAAAAGAGGCATCATCCCTTGATGGGAATTCAGAGATTCATCATGGTGTGAGGGGTTACGGCATCCTTAGATAGAAAACACTACCTTTTGAGAGATTCTTGGTTGTTTGTTCCTCAGGGAAAAGGCATTATCCTTGGTTGTCTCATTTTATGTTCAAAATCTGTAAGCTTAAATGGAAGGATTTCTTCTTGCTTTTTTTTTTTTTTCGGAAGAGTTATGCAAAGACCAGAAATAATTACGGGCATAATTTTCTTAATGTTCTTCCCACCTCACTTTCCCTCAGGAATTTCTTTGCCCACTACTTATCTTGTCATATATAAAATGAGAAAGAAGCGTTGTCTGTGCTTGATTCATTCTTTTAAGTGTCTGCCACAGCAGCATAATAAATAACCAGAAACTTTGTATCTTTTAGATGAGAAATCAATCACAGACAACTGATAGATATTTCACCTAGAAGAAGACTCCAGGAAGGAAGATTAAGTGAAGTGGAGAAGTGAAGAACTTGCCCATCACCATGTCTCATGTTTGTTAATTGAACACAACAGTAGGAAGTGGCACTATCCAGCTTCAGGAATCTTTTTGTGTGAACAGTAAAGGTGAATTCCATGATTCACTGCAGAAGCTCTTTACATTTTTATTTTTTTTTTTCCAATTGGATTATTGATTTCACTAACTTATTTTAAGTATTTCTATTCAGCTACCGCCTTTTTCCATTCCAGACTCTGCCTGCCCTCCTCTGGTCTTTCCACACCTTCACAGGCAAAAAACTAGAATGCTGAAATACCTGACAAACAGAAAATGATGTAAGACGGAAGGAAAAAATGAAGAGAAATGTGAATAAAAGAGAAACTAGTTGAGGTAGTAACTCTGAATGCAATGCCTATCTTTTCCTTTGGATAAGTACCTTGGAAAGTATCTACTAAAGTCAGGACTACTGGGCTATTGGCTAGGCAGACCTTCATTCTTTTATTTCATTCAGGCACCTTAAAAATCTCTTAGAAAATGACTTCTGTATGGATGTGATATTTATTTCACAAAATAGTGAATTCAGATTTACTGAGTCACTGCAAAATGTCTGTACATATCATCCCATCTTTTTAGATTACCTTTCTCAACTTTAAGCTGTCTGTGAAAAATTGGGTTCAGAAGTTCAGGAAAACTCAAAAATTAAAGAACACTGGTTGCATGAACTCATAAGACAGGCTGGTTCTTTAGTTGTGACATTTTCATTCCCACCAAGTTGCAGATGACTTGGAAAATTCTGGGGAAAAACAAAGGAAAAATTTACTTTCAAGTTTATCAATAATTTTTGTTAATTTTTGTTCCTGTTTCTCCTGACCAGTTAATGTGTCTTGTAAATTGGTGGGACACCTGCCATCTGACTTGCAATGGCAAAGGATGTTTTAAAGTAAGAAATGCCTGGAATGGACTGATGCATACAAGGAAATGAAGTGGCTGATCTGATTTAACTCACTATGTCCTTTGAATTACTATCCCATGGAACGTGATGTGGTTGAAAATAGAAAATTCTCAATCTCAGTCTTCCAAGGAACCTCATAAAAACAACAACAACAAAAAAAAAAACAACACCTGCAGTCCATGGCAATCGTTAGGATGTTGAACTGAAACCAATCCATTGTAAGGATCATGGACACAGAGAATGATGAGACTTTGGCTATCCTATGAGTTTGTTAACCACAGAAACTAGGTTGGGATTTAGTTCCAGGTACAAATGCGTAAATGTAGATATCTGTATGTAGGTATCTCAATGTGTATACAGTGTGTCTGAGGGCTCAAAGTGCGAGGTGTCAACATAGTCACAGGACTCTCTATAGCTCACTTCAGTTTATTTTGTTAAGTACTGTTGAAGTTCAACCCAATTGTCCATATGTAAGCATCTAATGTCATCTAAGATGTCACACAGAATCACAGACAATTCTATGGAATGATGGAGGATAATTGATGGACTTGATGGAGAACTTGATGGGGGACACAGAGCTTGTCTGAAGTGGTAATTAGAGATCAGACTTGATACTTCATGGCTTAAAATTATACTAGAAAACTATATAAGGTAACTGAATTGAATTGTAAACCTCAACCTGATGTTGAACTGAGTCCTTCTCTGAAGGACAAATTTAATACTCTGATGACATTTTGCAGCAGCCAGTACTACATCTTCCAACATCAAACAACAATGTTTTCTCAAATAGCCCTTTAGAAACTTCCCAGGCTAAAAAAAATGTCTTAAGCCCTTCAATTATTCTTCAAGAAGTTTCTTTTATTTAAAAATCTGTGGATTTTGTAACGGAGGCTTTTTTTTTTTTTCTGTTTCACTTTCACATTTATAACTTCACAGTTATGTGGTCATAAATTAAACATCTACAAATGTTTCCAATCTAGTCTGTTTAAATTTTTATATTTTAGCAGTGTATAAAGAGTTGCAATGAATTTTAGCCTTCTAGATACTATAGAAGCTATAATGAATACCAGTTTCAGCCAGATAATTTATAAATGAAGGGTTACTGTGGTGGTGAGGATCATAAGTAAATTTTCTAATAGTTCATATGAATCACTAGTTTATATTGTAACATCTTGATTTTATATATAAATTAATCATATGATTATTAGATTATCAGTTTGAGATTTTCACAGTGGAAAAACATTTTGAGAAAGACGAGTAATCGAACTTTTTAAAAAGCAACTGTTCATGCACAGTAGACAGGAAATTCTGCTGTTAATGTTTTCAGGGAGAGGATAATACAGATTAAAAAAAAGAAAAAAGAAAAAAGAAAAAAAAGAAAGATTTTATAGGTAAAAATACAGCCACAACCTGATCAGGAAGATAACTGACACTTATTCCCTGTGTGTTCAGAGATAATATCGAAGCTTCAGAAAGTTACTGTTGCATTAGGCCCTGGGAATTACACTATTAGCAAATGCTTCTTACAAGCATGGATGTGGACATTAGAAATAACCATCATACAACAGATTACATTTTACATTCTGTGATTTGTTTCCTCCTTCACTAAAGAAAGGAAAACTTTCAGATCTGCCCCAAGGAACTCTTTTAGCCTGAAATATGTACTATTCAGTTCATATTAGGTTTGAGGAAGTTTTCAAGGTACTCTTCTTAGCTTGGGTTTAACAGTTATTTTTTACTCATCTTTTCTACATTAAGAATTCCCCTCTGTGGGACTGGAAACTGCTTGAGAGTAAATTGGTCCCTTTCTGGAGTCTGATATGCTCAGCTAGAGCAGCCAGGGAACATCTGGATTGTCTACTTTTCTAGCTGTATGTATACCACTTTCACCCTATTATTCCATCTGCCTAAAATTTGCCTTGTGCTTTCAATTGATCTTCCCACTTATTTCCTCCCTGAAGGCTCAAATCTGCATCCAGTGAAGTCAGTATGAATGTTATATGAGAAGGATCAAGCCTTTAGACTGTGATTTAACAAGGTACTTAAGCATATGCCTGGCTTAACACACAAGAACCTTCTCATTGAAAGCAGCAGAAAGATTGCTACTGGCCTAATTGGGAATAAGAGTGAGCTATGAACCATTAAGCAGATGCTAAATTCCACTGCTGAGGTGTCTGTATTTCAGTGATGTGCCGGGTGTGATCCCTGAGAATAGTTTATGATGTACTTGGGAACCTTAAGAATGAAAGCAGCAATATGCCAACTGTACTGAATCGAGGAATTTACCAGTCTAGACAATACATCTGCAGGTCCGCAACCACCAAGAAGCTTGTAAAAAGGTAAATGGTATCTTTCAGAACAAATTCAGAATTGTACCTCCTCAAACTCAGTGTTAATCAGTGAAGAGTATCTGTCAAGGCTCTCAGAAAAAGATGGATACTATTATTTTATTTATCTCTTTTCAGCTGCCAGAATAGAATTTTTATTTCTATTTTACTTGTACATACACATATTTGTAGGCATGCACATTTGTTTATATACAGAGTAATACACATACATATGTGCAGGACTAGCAATACTGTCTCTGAGTTCACTCCAACATCTGTCTTCTAATGTTCTAGAATGGAAGCAATTGACAGCATACTTGGTAAGCATTTAGAAATTAAATCAAACAAACAAACAAAAATAAAATAATAAAAAAAATTCCAACTGTTTTAATTCATAAGAGCCATAAAACTTAACAACAGCTGATGATTACATGCACACGTGCTGTCCTATCGTTTCCCTCACAGTAATATTTGGTAAGCCCTGAATCTTCATCGATATAGAATGTACTACTGTAGGACGTTTGATGTATGGGTGAGGGTAATATTGTCATAGAGAAGTTGTACAGTCTTTAGGCAGATGGCTACGTGTTATGTGAGAAGCAAAATAGTGGAAGATTTGCTGAGAGATGACAGGTAGGGAGAGATAGTGTTCGCTTTCGTAGGTCATAGAATCACAGAATACCTCAAGTTGGAAGGAACCCATAAGGATCATCAAGTCCAGTAGGCATGATCTTCCCACTGCCCTTTGTACTGAGGAAATTTATGGCACTTTTAAACATGTGGGACCCACACCTCTCAATTTTCTTTATTGTTTACTGACAATAAAGCATCATATTCCTCTGCACGCTAACAAAAACACTTAATGCATTAAGTTATGGGTCTCTGAAGGAGCTGCATTGTTGTGGCTACACTGCCTCCTATCTGCTGGCAAACAGCCTAGATAGGTGCAGTGCATCATCCTGGTTCTCCTCCAGCCCAGGAAGGCCCAGGAGAGAGTCTGTGACTCGACATTTCAAATGTGTAGGTATAAAAAATGCCCAGATGAGTGTGAGCCTTATGTCAGCAGCACAAATCTCATTCTCACCATATGGATTAGGATAGTTCTGTGCAGCCACATAAGGAAACCTTAGTGTAAATGTGGCAGGAGATACTGCTCACCTGACTCCCACTCTTCTACCTGTGCTAAAATTGGGATTAAGCAGTATCATTTAGAAATACTCTTCTACTCCTACTGCTTTTGCTTGTGCAAAATAGCACTCCTAAAATCCAATAGTCAAATCCAGTCATGCACCAGACTACGCTGTAGTTGTTAAGGACTGTTTGTACAACAATCACAAAATTGATGTTACAGCACTGAGTGACAGGAGGCTACACAAGAAACTTTGTCCATAAATAGCCTCTTTTTCTTAGAAATGTATCACTTTCTTTGTGGTCATTTATCTAAGATCTAAGTGCTGAGTCTGGGAAGCAAACCTTCTTAATTTGAGCTTGTTGCTGGAGTCTATGTGTCACTTATTTTAAATCATTATTAGAAATCAGCTGAAAAGATGTTTTACTATAGATTTTCCAGTCTACAGTTATTCATTAAAACTTTCAGCCTCTTTCAGCTTACTAATTTGGCGCCATCATCAAAGGCGCCCAAGGAACGTACCTCTGGCCACAGTAGAGTACATCTACAAGCAACATCCCTGCTTGTTCACACAGTTATAATAATGCTGTGGCAATTGTATGACTGCACCTGAAAAGTTGCTTCTCTTAAAGGGTTTTGTGCTTGGTGAAACTAGCAACAGCACTGAAAAGGACTCAAAAGAAGCAATTTAAAAAGCATTATATTGCTTCTCAAGCAAGTTTATTAAAAAGTAGAGGTATGTGTTATCTTGGAGTGAAATGAAACTCAAAGGATTATGCTTCGACTCCCATAGAGGAGCTGCCCTTTGATGAATCTTTTGTGGGTTCAAGAGCTTGAATAAGGGAATTACCAAAGTGCTGCTTCTGGGTTAAAAGTCAAAATATTCAGAACAGAAAGATCACTGGCCCCAAATGGATACATCACTTCTGCAGAATGGTTAGACCACACACTGGCAAGAAAATCATTTGCAAATGTTCTGAGTGTTCAGTTACTGGGGACAACATCAGTTATGAGTAGACTGTGGCCCCAGCTTTAAAGCAGAGCATTTTCTATTCTTTTGCTTAAAACTGTCCATAAATTATCAGGTGTGCTACAATTTAGGAGGTGTTTGGGGATATTTGTCAAAAATTTGGATAGAAAGATGTAGGGGAGGTCTTCATTTTTCAGCTTGCGTGGTTCTGAAGATGACACCTAATGTTTCCTTACTGTTTGAAGAAAAGGCTGATGAAAAAGGTTAATTCACTTCAATTTGCACCTTTGTAATCCAGAAGGGATAGGATTTTTGGTTTAATGGAGACTATATTTGCATGTGTGAATGAGAAAGCAAGAGGCTATAAAGTCACAGCAATTCCAAGCATCTGTGCAAAGCAACTTGAAGTCACACGGTCATACAGTTATGCAAACTCACCACAAACTGGGAACAGAACTGAACAACTGTGCTCCTCTGCTGCCCCAGGAGCACCAGGAGGAGTATCAATGCTTCCTTTAGTCACCCAAATTGTTTTGAGGTATGAGTCTGCTTATTTCCCCACTTTTCCCAATTTAGTACATACTCAGTCCTCCCTGTGACTCTTCAGCCAGTCTTGTGCATTTCAAATGGGTCTCAGTAGAGAGCAGTTGGGTATACTGAACCGTGAGCACTGAAAAGCTGTTGTTTCTCTGTCTTACCCTCTCAGTCTGCCTCTGGTCACCATTGTTCAAGTTTTGAGGCAGAATACTTTACTTCTGCAGCATGTCATGTGCTCTTATTTTTAGCTAATTTAGCAATTCCTAGTGTTTGTTTGTAGTTCTGCTAATTTCTTTATAACTGCATCTGTTGGGCAGGGGCTCAGTTCAGGAAAAACAGCTATGATGTTACTGTCTATGAATATTCTAACTGCATAGCTCTGCACAGATACTTAAACTGAAAGGCAAATGTAGTTCAAAATGCTGGATATCCTAGGCTCATTTCCAAAAATAATTAGGCTGATTTTTTTTATGAAAATCAAGAATATATAGGAGACTTCTGACCTGAGATCTCAGATTAGATACTGGATGTAAGATTATTTGAAATTTCACTCCTGGCTGTGATCCAGTAAGTGCCAACTTGTAACATACTCACTGCAAGTGGTCCCATTAAACTGTGTTTACCTCATCATGAGTGAGCTGGGTTATGACCTTAGTAGGACACAAGTGGTGAGTAATAGAAACAGATGAAAAGATGTTAGAAGAGGGACATTATGATTGTACGTAACTTTTGTCTCGAGCTCCATGATTGTTTCTCTATCAACTTCCTGATATATTAGTATTTCAAGAAACTAAGAGAATCTAAGCCGGCTTGATGTAATTACAATGCCCTTTCTTATCTCTTTGCCAAATTATATTTACTTGGGCAATAATTATTTAATCTGTTCAAGATTCTTCTCTCTTCTTCCTCATCCCATTTGGATCCTTTAAGACAGACAAGAATAAGCTTTGTCTCTGTCTAAGAATGAGAATGAGAATAATGTTTTTTCTTCATTCCAGAGGTGTTTTTTTCCATTCTGATGGGAAGCCATGGCTCAACAGCCTTTGAAGCAAGGGATAGAAATTTGTCAAAAGATTGGCTTGGTATGGAGAGTCCTTTCTGTATTTGTAAAAATGTGAAAAGATACATTTTTTCACAAGCTGAGACATTGTTGAAGATCGGGGGATAGGTTTTCTGTCTTGACAGAACATACCCCATCCAGACATGGATGAGCAAGGACACTCAGTACTAGAGAAAGAAAAACTGGAGAAAGACTTCCTTAAAACTCATCTTCCTTGTGTCTTGCTCTCTGGTACTGTGGTGACAGCAGTAATGGAAAATTAGATAGCAATTATTGCCTATTCTATCTTTAGTCAATGTTCTCTTTACTATTGCCCATCACTGGGAGTATGTTCAGCTGAACCTCAGCACATGAGTAAAGATAAGAGAAGTCTTAAATGTGAGAACATTGAAATGGTGTTAGAGATGTCCATTGCAGGAGGTTGGAACAAGATCATCTTTAAGTTCCCTTTCAATCTAAGTCATTCCATAATTCTATGAATCATCCAGAAATCAGTTCAGTAGACAAAATCACTGCCCACTTCAGACTCAAAAACCCAAGCAAGTTTTTGCTAGTCTGTTTCATTTTCCAGTGTACTGTTTCCTATAGTGCTGTACAAAGCCACCATCTTCCAGGTGAAAAGCAGTTCTTTTTTTGCAGAACACTCCAGTGTGACCCTGTAACACTGTATGAATGTAAGAGAAAAAGGGTGACACTCCTTTTTTTAAACTTCACGTTCTGCAGCATTTGCTTCTCTTAGCTGTAGTTCTGCCAGCTCATCAGAGCAATATGCCTCCTTCTGCAAATAAGTGTCAAGGGATCTTTAATTAGTTAAAATGATCAGCAGTCAGGACCTTAATTTTTCATTTAAACTGAAAATAGCACAGTGCCCCTTAGTAAATTGCTGGAATATTGGTAATGTACCAATGGAGAGAAAATAGTGCCAATTACTTAATCATACACTTCCTACATTTTCTTCTATGTTTCAAGTAGATTTCATCTCAACAGGTGGATAAAGGTATTCCTACAGTTTGTGGTAAAGGTATTCACTCTTTCCTTGGAAATCATTTTGCAGAGTTGTTTCAGAGCTATTGGATTTGTTCACTCAAATGTTAATACAGCAAACTCTAGTGGTCAGTATGGTGCAGTGGAAAGGAGTGAGAAACACAGTTCTAATCTATACTATGATTTATTACCATTCACAGGAGAAACTAGGGCTCCACCCTTTGTGCTGTTCCTGTGTATCACTGACTTCAGTTCTTAGTATAAGTCTTTAACACCTGCATCAACTCCTGCTGTGCAGCAATAACACAGGTAGTAAATTTTGAGCAAGATATTTGCAGAAGTCTCTGTGAGATGTTCCAAAATATCTAAAAGTAACCATTAAGATCACATTATCATCAACATATATACACGTCTGAAGCAATGCTTCCTTCTCACAGTTTCCAAGAATAGGTGAGAAAGAAAGCAGCCTCCCGACTCTCCTTGAAGGCCATTTCATTCTTGTTTAATCTATTAAGCAAAAAGTAATAGGAACTAACAACTCCAAAGTATGCTCTGATGAACCTTTTATCTTCAAAAACTCAACAGTCTGTCTCAATAGCACATTAAATTCTGAGATAATGACTCCTTAAAACAACACACTGCCATGTTCTGCAGGAAAGATGACCCAGTGTCAGTGAAGGCTGTAGGTTGGGTGCAGCAGGAGCAAAATGAATGCTGTGGTGGAACTGGACACAATGGGAGCATACTGCTTAGAGCCAAATTCATGACTATGCACAAAGACTTGAGACCCAGTTTAGAGAGTTTTGTTTGGTTTTGATTTTTACTGGCAGTACTAAAATGGAATAAGAAAAGAAGGCTATAATGAGAGCCAAATATTCTGGTATTAATCAGTGCAGTTCCATCCAAGTCAATACATGATAGTGGCTTAAGTTAGAGCTAAATGCCTATGTAAATGTAAGGTAACTCTCTGTAATATCTCCTGGATATCTCTGGATATCTCTTTCACTCTGTCTGTAATATCTCCTGGGGGAAAAAAAAAAAAAAAAAAAAAAAAAAAAAAAGAAAGAAAAAAAAAAAAAGCAAAGCAATAGGATGCAATGAAACTCTTAAGCAGAATTAGAATATGATTCCACAACTGTGTTACTGTGTTCCAGTCCCATATGTTCTTATGGACAGTGCACAGTGCAAGACCAACTCCTTAACATAGCATGCATTCTGGTTGAGGGGAAGGTGGCAGTTTCCACCTATTTTGCTGTTAACACTTAGCAGCTTGTCCTTTTTCTCATAATGATGATACACAGGACCTGTTATCCATGATTCCAGCTTTCATTACAGTTGTGACCAAACTCAAGTAATTTTCATAATTCTTCTGATACACTCCTGAACAACTTCTCCCCATGAGATTTCTCTATTAGCAGTAAAATTTTTTTCTAAGAATATCCTGAAGGACGTAAGCTTCAAAACACCACTATGAGTAGAAGAGTAAAATATGTTTATCTTCTGTTTAAAGGCGGGGATATAAAGGCTCTTAAATAACTTCCTCAACATCAGCATACAGCTAGTTTTGCAATAGGAATTAGAATACGTGCAGAAATATTTTGTCTTCCACTCCTGTGTTTACTTCCATGCTTCTCTTTTATTTTTTTTTCCAAGACAGCCAACATAGTAATTAAACTAACGACAAAAATTATAAAAGTGGTTAAGATAAGGTCTTTCTGAAACTCTTTATATAGAGTACTTTCAAGTAAGAACTAACTTTTTCTTTTTTCTTTTTTCTTTCTCTTTCTCTTTTTTTTTTTTTTTTTTTTTTTTTTTCTGCAGTAAGCCTCTATTTCCTGCTTTCTTTGAAAAATTCTACTACGAATTATCAACAAGAGGTCACCGTTCAGCAGGCGCTGCCAGACTTGTATGTGCTGCTCTTTAAAGTAACTTCTTGCGTGTTCTGTTTCACACATTGCCTCTGGAGCTTGTAGGTCATGCACAAATATAATGGTGGTCTTTTGCAACCACAAGAGTTTCTAAATCACTATGTTTTGCCTTCCCTTTGTATGCCCTACTCTGGTCACATACTTTTGCAAAGAATGCTGCTGGCATACTCAAAATCTCGCCCTACTGCTCTCCCCTCAAATGTGAAATTAGTTGGTCCGCAGCTCTTTGCAGGATTGCATGAAGTTCAGCTCTTGCATTTACTAAGAAACAGAAAAATGTCTGTTTGGGGTCATATCAAGTATTCATCTAGCTCACTGAATTCCTGTTAGCAGTCTCTAGGCAAGGGTATCAATTGAAGAAAATAAGTAAAAGGAAAACACCCTTCTCTGAAGTCTTCTGACTTCTAGGTCAAGTGACTAATCATGCAATTTTCTACACATGCTTTTCAGCATGTTTGGCTCTGGGCTCACTGAAGCCTTCCAGTACTTGAAGGGGGCTTATAAACAGGAGCAACTATATACATGGTCTGATAGTGACAGGACAAGCGGGGATGTTTCTAAACTAAAAGAAGGGAGATTTAGATTATATTTGGAGATGAAAGTACTCAGAGGGAGATGAGGCAATGAAATAGATTTCCCAGAGAAACTGCGGAAGTCCCATCCCTGTAGGCTTTTAAGGCCAGGTTGGACAGGGCCTGGGTAGCCTGATCTGGTGAGTGGCAGCCAACCCATGGAAGGGCATTAAGATTGGGTGAACTTTAAGGTCCCTTTCAATACAAGCCGTTCTATGATACTATGACTTCATGTTTCTGTGGTTCTGTGGGTCTATGAATGTAGGTTTGGTTCACAGAATCACAGAATGGCCTGGGTTGGAAAGGACTTCAAGGATCATGAATCTCCAACCCCCCTGCCACACACATGGCCAACAACCTCCACATTCAATACTAGACCAGGCTGTCCAGGGCCCCATCCAATCTGGACTTGAACACCTCCAAGGATGGGGCATCCACAACTTCTCTGGGCAGCCTGTTCCAGCACCTCACCACTCTCTTGGTAAAGAACTTCCCCCTGACATCCAACCTAAATCTTCCCTCTCTCAACTTAAAACCATATGCCCTTGTCCTGCTGTTACCTATCCTTTCAAAGAGTTGACTCCCCTCCTGTTTGTAGGCTCCCTTTAGGTACTGAAAGGCTGCAATGAGGTCACCACACAGCCTTTTTTTCTCCAGGCTGAACAAGCCCAGCTCCCTCAGCCTGTCTTCATAGGGAAGGTGCTCCAGACCCCTGATCATCTTTGTGGCTCTCCTCTGGATCCTCTCCAACAGCTCTCTGTCTTTCTTGTACTGGGGGCTCCAACCTGGACGCAGATCTGGACGCAGATCTTGGTTGCTACAAATGTGTTAGCAATTGAAATATTAGAATAGCAAGAACATTAAAATATTGATATATGCTTAAATCTGAACTTTTCCTCTGCCAGAAAATAATAAATGAAGACTTGTAATTTTTTATATTTTTTTCTTTCTTTTCTTTATCTTTTTTTTTTTTTTTTTTTTTTTTTTTTTACCTCTGAAGTTAAATTTCAACAATGCAATTAAAACCTAATTTAGTTACTGCAGATCCCTAATGGTTAAAAGACTTATTGCATTTAGTTATTTTGAAAGTGTTTAAGTATTGGTTGTCTCTACATTACCTCAGCAATCAGATTAGGGTTGATTCTGGTGTCTTGCAGCATTTTGCAGAACTTTTAAAGAAATGACTGGTGACTTCGCAGCAAATAAAAGATCAACCCCACTGGTCTTTTGCTGTGTGTTTTGGATTCATGTGAACATGGTTTCTGAACATGGTCCTGGGCAAATTGTTCTAGGTGTCCCTGCTTAAGCAAAAAGGGTGGACAAGATGAATTCCAGAGGTCCTTCCAACTTTAGCCATTATGTTATTCTGTGAACTCAAAAGCTTAAAAAATGCAAGTGAAACCAAGACAACTTTATATGCTGAAGCACCAAGGTTTAATACATTCTTACTTCTTGTTATTGTGCTACTTTACAAGTTTGATGCTATTTACATAGGAAAAGCTCACATGGTACTGTTTCAAATTAAAACCCAGTCACCAAAGCAAATGGTAAATATGTTTGTATGATCATAAGCATGAAAATCCCTCTTAGTAGTTTTGAAAGTCTACCTATGTTCTTGCTTTCCGTATCGTGTTATATATCCACAGAGGGGATCACATGCATTCATTCCAGCAAAAATATTTCCACAGCAGAAGATTCCTACTAAGCCTCTGGGGCTGTTTATGTTGAGTGAGATCAAAAAGCATTTTCACTTTGGGAAATATTCTTATAAAAATTGTGAATTTAAAAGGTTCAGCCCTGGAAGAATTCTTTTGGTTGTATTGAATTTTTAACTGATTCCTCTTTTAAAATCCAATAAAAGAAACAGGGTAAAATTATTCTCCATTCTAAGCCACTGAAAATCTGGATGCTCACTCCTTATAAGTCTATCATGGGAAGGGATTATTGATCTAGTAATCTTATTTTCTTGTATTATTCAATTTCCTTCACATCTTTCTTGGTAAAAATATCGTGTTGAGCTTTTTTTCAGCCATTATCCCTAAGTCCCCCTCTGCATATCTCCTTTCAATCCATTCATCCCCCAGCTTCTGCTGATGTTTTGAGTTGCTATAATTCAGCTGGAGGACTTTGTACTTGGCCTTGTTGAACTTCATAATGTTCATGCAGACCCAACTTTCAAACCTGCCAAGGTTCCTCTAGAAGACAACCCTTCCCTTTTGAGTATCAGCTGTATCACTAAGCTTGCTGTCAACCTCAAGCCTGCTCAGGGTACACTCAATCCCACTGTCCATGTTGCCAGTTAAGATATTATTGAGATATCATTACATAAAGATATTGAATAGTTCTAAAACATCAATTAAATTTTTTGTTTAGTCTTCAATGACTGCCAGGTAAATATTCCACTGTTTTGAAAACACTGAACACAATCAACAATATGAAGAAATTAATTAAGCATTTTTCTCCATTCTTTTTGAAATCATGTAGAGATAGCACTGAATTGCATCTTAAATAACACTTTGTTAAATGAAAAAAATTTTGACAGTAAAATGTAGAACTGTATTGTCAAAACACTGGTGACATGTATGAAGATTTTAGTAAACTGCTCTGGCTGAATACTTCAAACTAATGTCTGTGAATTTGACAACAAAACATTTGATTTTCAGAATTAATGCTTAACATACTGAACTTGAACAAACATTTAGTGATAATAAATTCAATAATAACAAGTAGTTTCAAACAGGTGAAATACGATATTCTGCATTGGTTTAACTTAGTATGGTCTGAAAGAATGTCTCATAAAATTATTCATTATGAACGCTGGAGTGCTGCTAGAAATATTCTTCCATGTTGATTCAAAATAGAATTGTCACCTGAGAACCAATCACTTAAATATTAACTAATACCCTGTAAGGCAACATCCCCACTAAGCGAAAAGAGATGTGACACACATTTCTACTTCTTTCATGGTAGCCTAAAAATTGCTGCTTTTGCTGCTAGAAATAAGAGATCTTATGTCTATGTTCTCTCTGTATGCAGGTATTTGGGAATATAACTTTAGCAGCCCAGAATGGTCTTCATCACCTGACTTGTATATTTGGGAGAATGAGAATAAAGAGAGCTACTTTCCACATGTCTTGCAGAGTTAGGCTTATCAGCAGCCCAAGAGAAAGAACTGAAGCAAATTACAATTTCTCAAGGGCAATCAGTTGGGTTCAGCTGAGAAGAGGCAAGCATGACATTCTGCTACCTGGGAAGTTTATACATCTAATTGGTAAAAAATTATTTTTAAAAATGGGAGAGTATATATGCATTCCAGAATGCTGACTAGAAGTCTTGATCCTATGGATCAAGGATTAACTCCTTGAGATAGTGAAAGAGAATTACAACATGGAAGAATTGAGAGGCAAAATGAATAATGGTTTATTAGAATCATAAAAACATATAATCATTCAGGTTGGAAAAATTAGTAAGATTGTCTAGTCTAATCATCAGCCCATGCCTGTGACTGCTCTAGACCATGTCCCTCAGTTTGGTACCACCCTTCTCTTGAACTCATCCATGGATTGTGACTCCACTGCTTCCCTGCTCAGCTTGTTCCAGCATCTCATCACTCTTCTAGAGAATTTTTTCCTAATATCCAACCTGAATCAATAGATATCCCTTCATTTTAGAAGTAAGACAATTGAATCATCTTTCTAACAGTAATTTCAAGGGCAATCTTTATTGAATGATGACAAATACTGTTTTGTTCTGTTTCCACAGCGTACAGAACTATAAGAACATGGTTCACAACTTGCATAAAAAGATAGCAGTAATACCCATTTTTAATTCTATGAAAAATCCAAATACTTAAGTAACATGTATCATCTTTAATAAATACGTATTGTCAGAGAAGTCTGTGACTCACTCTTAGTCAGAGATGACTCAGGCTGGAAACACAACAACTTCATCTCTAGTAACCAGGATTTATTTGCCACTGTCACTCAGACTGCCCTGGGCTACAAGAACCAACTAAACAGGGAATTAAAGAAGATCTGTTGTTTTGTTTTGTTCAACTTTTTAAAAGTCATGGCATCTCTATGTGATTCTTGGCTTCAGAATTTTCATTTCTCCTTCTTTGCAAGGAGCCGTAATTCCCCTCCTGTTTTTCAAATAAGGTAAAAGAGACGTCCTTTAAAATGACTTCCTTTAATGACTGTATGGTGGATAGCGATAGGACAAAAGGGAATTATTTTAAACTAAGACGGGAGGTTTACATTAGATATTGGAGGAAGTTTTTCACACAGAGGGTGGTGACGCACTGGAATAGGTTGCCCAAGGAGGTTGTGGATGCCCCATCCCTGGAGGCATTCAAGGCCAGACTGAATGTGACTCTGGGCAGCCTAGTCTAGTGGTTGGCAACCCTGCACATAGCAGAAAATGGATGATCATTATAGCCCTTTTCAGCCCAAACTATCCTATGATGCTATGATTCTATGATAAAAAGTTCGCTAAGATGGATGATCATGTGAGAACATAGTTACCTGGTCAAATATTACAACTCAGTTAACAAATTGAAACTTTGCCCAATGTATCTTTTCTACTTCTCCGAAGTGAAGCTGAAATAGTGGATGTCACACCAAAACTTGGATCTACTTTACAGGAAAAAGAAACAGACTTTGTTGCCAGCATCACTGAAGAACATGCAAGCAAAAGCATTTGTTCGTCTACCTATCTGCAATGCCTAGACACTCTTTCATCAAATGAGGGTATTACTATTAATTTGGCGCTCTGTTCTCAGGATCTTCAAAATAGAAAGTCACTTCACTTCCTAGATGAGAAAGAAATAAAATAAATCCATCTCTCTCCCATAGAAATGATACTTTTTCGTACAGGGGAATAACTCTGATCTCAGTAGGAGAAAGAAGACCCACACTGCCGGAAATGCATGTTTCGCTTGCTTGGTTCAGACTCTTTAACTGAACTGATGAGTTTCTTTGGCAATGATTATCCCACAACAGCATTTAATTAAGTGGTGTGGGGGATTTCCTCTTTTACTTCCTTTCCAGGCTTACTCACAGATCCCACAGATGCAGATTTCTCAAACGGTTGCCTTTTTTTTTTTTTTTTTTTTTTTTCCCCCAAACACTCAAGAATTTAGATTCCTTTAAAAAAAAATAAATTTCCCTTTATTGTGACTCAGACTTATTCAGTTCAATCCAGCCTATGTGAACACACATGCAGCTTTAAATTAGCATTTGTGAACAAGCTGGGTTTCTTTGGCTGTTTGCTGAGACTTGGCAGTTCAGTTCCTTGAGGAAAAAAAAGAGATTCACGTCTATTTATGGCTTGATTTTCAGACATGCTGAGTACCTCCTGTGGACTTTGAGAGTTGTTCCTCTAAAAACCGGGTCACTGATGTGGTGCTGGAAGGAGAGAGAACAAGGAAAAAGAAAGGGTCTGATTTTCAAACACAAGTGTTTACATGATTTATGTAAGAAAATAAAATGAGTAAAGAAACCAGTTGTTAAAAGTCTCATTTGAAGCTAGGACTGAGCTCTGTATTTCAGTGTGATTATACAACTGAGAAATGCAGAAAATTGAGAAGAAAAGCACAAGCAGTCTCCTATTTTCTAAAGTAAGTAGAACACAGTTTGCTTCTCACTCAGCTAACTTGCTGGTAAACTATTGAGAAATTTTTCTCAATTTCTAGTGTTAACGTGTGCCCAGTACTGGCTGCTGAGTTTGTTGTCCTCTCTGTCTTAACTGCTTGCTATGACTCCTCAACGCGATCAGTCCCTAAGTTTATTCAACTGAAGTAGAATAGAATCATAGAATCATAAATTATTTGAGTTGGAAGGTACTCTTAAAGATCATCTAGACCAATTCCCCTGCAATGAACAGGGACATCTACAGCTAGATCAGGTTGCTCAGAACCCGGTCCAGCTCAACCTATCTCCAAGGACAGGGCATTTTAAGAAATAGGTCTTTGTTTAAAATACAGAAGGCATTACACATGTGATCTGTTCAGCTGTAGGATCTGAGCAAGGTGGTGTTCTTCACTAAAAGTTATAATGTGTCTTACTCGGTCTTGAGACCTGGTTTTGACCCATAATGTCACTCTCAACACTATGACAGTGACATGTAGAGTTGTTAAAAATCAAATTATCTAGAGCCTTGAAAATAAAATATTTTTTTTCCAAGACTTATAATAATCAGTTATTAAACCAAAACTATAATGTAGGTCCCATCTTTATCAAACATAAACACATTACAACAATGCACTTGTTTATTTCTTACTATGAATTAGAAAAAAATTGCATATACAGAGCCGACGTTCATCTCTCATTCCTTCCTAAAGATTAAAGGTGAGATTTTCAAAGATACTTAAGCTCATGAAGTCAGAATTTCTTGACTTTCAAGGATGTTATAGTTTTGGATAGGTGTTGTTTAATAACAACTTACATTTAAAACAAATATTGTGTTTAGGGACTATATGCCTTTTGTAGCCTTTCAACAACTGTAAGCTGTTAATGAAAGTGTGATATTTTTCTAAATTTCCGATGTAATGTAATATACACATATTCCTGTTAGAGATAATAGTAATAAAAATGCTCAGGAATTTCTGTTCTTCACAATCTCCCAGATGCTCGTCAATGTCAGTGGGAATCGAGTACTCAGAGCTTTCCGTTAAGTCTAAATTCCACAGTAAATATTTAAATTCTGAGGCAACTGTTATAGTCCAATTTCCCTTAAATGGAACTGGAGCTGTAGTTATCAAGGACACAAGCTAATGAGTACAATACAGTATATTTGATACTCTGAGTCTCCCTGCAGGACAGTGATGTTGATTATTTCATTGCAAATAGAATAAAATATCTTATCAAATGTTATTTATTGATATAAAATACATGCTTTTTAGGCAGTTTAAAAGGCCAAGTTAGTAAAACTGACACTCTGCATCTATGTCCTGCTAAGTTGATTCAAAATGTAAATTCCATGATGTAAGGGAGAAGTGGAACAGTAAAGCTTGGATTTGTATCTGAACTGAACAGCATCCTAAGTGGCCTTTTCAATGAAGAATATTCAAAAGCAATACAGAGACACCTGGTAAAAGTTACTTGTAAAGCTGTTTAAACAACTTTCTCAAAACTAGAAAGCCACTCATGACACAACAAGGGTGAGATAACTTGAGGAACAGTGCTACACTGAAAGTAATGAATGAAGTAATCCACACAAAATGTTCAAAAGGCATCCAGTTTTCAGGAGAGACTAGTAATTTCAGTCTGAGCTAGACATGTCGTGTCTTCAGACAACTTAAAAAATACAGCTTATATCAATACAGAAGGCTCTTTAAAGATCATTGTTAAAGCCTACTTTATTTATTTCTTGCAAGACTTACAATAGAGAAACAACTGCACAAAGATTAGACAAGGGCAACAGTGAAACGGATTTACTATGCATGATACCTTACATATGCAGCAGTCTAAATAAAACCAAACCAAAACAAATAGAAGTAATTTGGGGAAAATGAGTAGTGTTTATGCTTAGAGAGACAGAAATATCTTGATCATTAAGCAATATGACAGAACTAATAACTACAGATACATTTAAAAAAAAAAAAAATCAAAAATTCCTTGTATCTGATTATAGGCTGAAATGTTTTTCAGCCATTTTGGTTCGGACATAGTTTTTTCCAGAAAGACACTTGTCTGACTTGAGACTGACTGATGGGTAACAATGAAGGCAAATGCATGACATAGCAGACAAATTTCAGTAAGCTCAAAATTCTTAGGAGAGCTGTGTTCTTTTCCCAGTTTTATTCTGAGAGGTCGTGTCATTTAGGAAAACTGCAGCAGCTTCCAGTGCTTTGTTTCCCTTGAAGATGATATTCCAGATGTTGTTTTTGAAATAATTCCAGACACCTGGAAATTTTGAAGTTAAGCATAATACCCTGTGATATCTAGTTTTAGACAAACCAGACAAAGCTAAATTCAGTTCTCAGCCCAGTCTGCATTCTAAAATGAGAAAGCAATTCTATTCTGTTTCTTAATAGCATTATGTAAACCATCATATGTTATCCTCCTCTTGGATTTAAAACTATGGTCAAATAATAAGACATTAAGTTTGAAAAATGTCCTGAGAATCCTTAAAAAACAAAAAACGTACAGATAGGAGGACTTTCCTCTTTGTGGTATATAATTTCAACATCTTCCCATATCCTGGGTCATGTTTCCGATCTATCCTAGTCTTGTCTTCTCTTCCATTAACATAGATATTGTCCTGCAACTTAATATTTGTGACTGCCATACAATCACTGGGTGACCAACATTTATATAATTCCTCTTGAATATTCAGTTCTAACAAAATGTCTCAAAAATTGTAGGGTCATAGAATCACAGAATTACCAAGGCTGGAAAAGATCTCCAAGATCATCCAGTCCAACTGTCCACCTACCAATATTTATCCACTAAAACAAGTCCCTTAGTGCAACATCTATACATTTCTTGAATATCTCCAGTGAGTGTGGCTCAACCATCTCCCTGGGCAGCCCGTTCCAGTGCCTGACCAATCTTTCAGAGAAGAATTTTTTTCTAATATTCAACCTGAATCCAACCTGGCTATGCTGGAGAAGAGGCTGAAACCTACCTCACTACAACCTCCTTTCAGTTAGTTAAAGAGAGTCATAAGGTCTCCCCTGAACTCCTCTTCTCTAGACTAAACAATCTCAGATGCTTCAGCCGCTCCTCATAAGACTTGTGCTCCAGACCCCACACCTACTTGAGGTGTGGCCTTGCCAGAGTTGAGTACACAGGAATGATCACTTCCCTGTTGCAGATGATAGCACTATTTCTGATACAAGCTAGAATACCATTGGCCTCCTTGGCCACTGGGCATACTGCTGACTCATGTTCAGCCAAGTGTTGACCAACAGGATGGGTTAACTTCTTCTACATAGTCTACCATCCATTGCGCCCTAAGTTTGTGGTGCTGCCTGGAGTTAGTGTGGCCAAGCTGCAGGACTTAGCACTTGGTGTTGTTCAATTTCATCCCATTGTCCTCAGCCCAACTATCCAGGCTGTCCAGATACTTCTGTAGAGCCTTCCTGCCCCCAGGCAGATTGACACTTCTTCCCATCTTGGTGTCATGTGCAAACTCACTGAGGGTGCACTCAATGCCCTCATCCAGGTCATCAAGAAACATGTTGAATAGAACAGGCCCCAGTTCTGACCCCTGGTTAAAATCACTCATGATGAGTTATTGGCTGGATTTAACTCCATTCACCATGACTCCCTGGGCCTGGCCCTGTAGCCAGTTTTTTACTTAGCAAAGAGTATATCTGTCCAAGCCACGGGCTGACAGCTTCTCTAGGAGACTGCTGTGGGAGACAGTGTCAAAGGCTTTGCTGAAGTCTAGATAGACTACATCTACAGCTTCTCCCTCATCCACCAGGTGCATCATTCAATTATAAAAGAGATCAGTCTGGTCAAGAAATGAGTCAGTCCAAACACAGTACTATACTTGTTTTCTTCAACTGAATTTGGATTGTGCGCTGTTTCTTTCTCTTTTCACTGTTAGCCCCTGGAAAGTTAAAACTGGTAAGGAATTTTTCTAGGCAGAATACAAATGTCATTTGTAGGCAAAGCTCCAACAAAGCAGTCACAGCAAGTTAAACAAGGTGCCATACTCTTCAGTTTGTGAGGATATTCCAGATCTTATGAGATAGGCACTTACGTATCTCTCTAGATTGAACCCTTGACAACCCCACTTGTCAGCCCCATCTTTTTCACTGGATGGCCTCAAATGCATTTTCCTTGATAGAGCACAATTACTAGTTATAGGACAAATCACTGTAGACGTGTATACTCATTCTTTACACACACTGGTCATGAATGAATGAAATAGACTGTAGATCTTACTTGCACTAAGATCATCACATTTAGGTGTAAATACCACTGAAAAATGCAGGCATGTTTTCCATTAAATGATATAATTATCTGAATATTCAAGGACACATTAGTGTTCCAATTATAATCTGTTCAGACACAAGGTTTTTGAGAGCTACAGTCCCAGAAAACCTCACTAATTAAGTCAGGCTCAGACACAGGAAAGAGAGATGTGATGTTATTTTTACCAAAACAAAACAAAAAAATCTTAAATGTGTGAAAACCTTGTATTAGGAGTGAGAAAGAGAATCTATGAATCCTAAAATTAGAGCAGGAAGTTTTGAGGTTGACTTGCCTTTCTTCCATTTTTTTTTTCTTTCCCCTTTTCTAATTATAACTCCAAAATGTGTGGTTTAAGTTACCTTTCCATTGAAAGGTAACAAACAGAACAATTTACACACACTCTTTTTGCCTGTTTTCATCTTGTATTTTATTTTATCAAAGCAGACATATTACCTCCTCTAAGTGGCTCCCACAGTCTAAACTATTTATCTACAGGTGTCAAAGTATCTGATGCTTTCAGATAGTGATATTGCCCACTCACTCCACCCACGTCTATGGGTTCTGAAAATAAGTCAGGCAACAAAACAGATTTGTTTGACTGTCTTCAGCCTTCTCACACCCACAATAGTCTATGAAAAAAAGATGAACCGTCTTTTTAGCGAGCAGTGATATAATGGTGCTTGTTAATAAAGTCTCAGTGGTACTGTGATTGCACGACTTCCTATTAGAATGCATTTCCTGGGTCTTCTCCAAGAAAGAAATACAAATGTAACCATCTCATGTGCTCCAATGGAAACAGCCCCAAAGTACCACTCCAGTGTTGCAAATAAGAAAAGCCTAGAAAATGTTTCCGAGTGTTTATTATTGATTTCCCCGAAACTGATTCCACACCTTTGACTGCCTACCACGAGTTCCTCATGCATTTAAGAAAAGACAGTTGTTGGAGAGGACTAGGAAAAAAGTATATAAAATTTTGCAAAAATAAAAGGAGAAAAATGCCAGAAGTAACAGATTTTATGAGGTTCTGTGACACTGTTCCAGTTTCCTGGAACAGGCAATAACTCATATAATCCTCTTCATAAATTGAACAAACTCAATCCTCAATTTTTGCATTATTTTGCACTTATTTTGGAAGGTTGTTCAAGATCCTCATTAGTCTGAATATTGGAAATTTTATTGTTAGCAATTTTTAAGGGCCAAATTAGTTCCATTTCTGTCATTTCCAGTAAATTTTCCACATTGCACTAAAACTATCCACTGTGATTCTAGTAGGCAACCTGTTTTGTTCTTTCACCTCTACAGTATTCCTGCTCTCTGTGAAAATGATGTTTCCCAATTTCATTTAATCAGCAAAGTTTATTAGGTTCTTAATACTTTTTGGCCATAGTTTCTAATAAAAATATTGTTAGATACATTTTTAAATCATTTCTAGAGGAACTCTGTTTCCTCTTGGTACAATCCATGATTTTATCCTCATTAACAGCTGCTTACCCAAATTATGATTCATTTATTCATTTAATTATTAATGGAGAATCACACAATCATAGAATCATTTGAGTTAGAAGGGACTCTTAAAGATCTTGTTTAACTCCTCTGCAATGAATAGGGACACCTACAGCTAGATCAGATTGCTCAGAGTCCTACCAGCCCGACTTTGAGTGTCTCCAAGAATGGAGCATCTACTACCTCTCTTTGCAAGCTGTTCCAGTGTCTCATCACCCTTTTATGAAAAACTTTTTCCTTAGATCCAATCTAAATCTCACCTCTTTTAGTTCAAAACCATTTCCTCTTTTGCCACCACAGCAGAATCTGCTCAGGAGTATTTTCTCCTCTTTCTTATACTTCCCTTCAAATACTGAAAGGTCCATCTCAGATCTCCCCAGAGACTTAAATTCTCCAGAATGAACAGCTCCAGCTCCCCCAGTCTGCTCTTGTAGGAGAAGTGTTCCATCCCTTGGATCATTTTTGTAGCTCTCTTCTGGATGTACTCCAACAGGTCCATGTCTCTCCTGTAATTAGGACTCCACATCTGGACACATTATTCCAGGTGAGGCCTCACCAGTACAGAGTAGAGGGGCAGGATCACCTCCCTCAGTCTGCTGGCCATGGTTCTTTTGATACAGCCCAGTATACAGTTAGCTTTCTGGTCTGCAAATCATGTAGGTATTCATTTCCCACATCTTGATAAGACCTCAATTTGTAACTTTGCCTGAAGTAGAGTTTGCCTTTAGGATATATACAATCCATTTATTTTTAGAGATTTAAGTGTTTCAGTAAATATGTGTCACCTCCCACCTGTAAGGGGAAGGAATGGTGGGGACCAGATTCACAAAAGTGTTTTTCATTGGTCCTTTACACCATGTTTAAGACATACTAAAGAGACCATGGCTGAATTTGTGCAACCAAGTCACAAATGAAATGCAGATGGTAGTTCTGAAGCCCTGGATATTTCACATATTCTCAGATCCAGCTACGAAGCAGCAGGTTAGCATTTTACTTTTTGTAGTATGGTCCCCCTTTCTTTATCCCAAGCTTATGACATTGGAAAAAAAAAACCAACAAAACAAAACAAAACAAAAAAAAAAACAACAATTGAAGAACAGGATGCTCCATCAAAGGATGATGGAATCATGAATCATAAGATTACTGATGTGCATTTCAGTAGTTGTTTGTCAACATTAATTTGCATTGTTTCTTGTAAACCTAAGGTTGGGAGTAAATCCATAGTAAAAGGAGATGGTATTGTCATGATTAAACCAAAGGAAGTATTCTGTTTTGCACTGAATAACATTCAACAAAAAACACACTTTGCTCTTAAAGTGTCAACACTCACTGAAATCCACTTTGTATGTAACTGTGCTCCCATGCCCATGTACATGTAGGAAAGTCTTTTTTTCCTTTGGAAAAAAAGATCAGAAAAAAACAGAAAAATGATAGTTTCTGCATTTAAATTTTTGAAGTATGTGTTTTTAAATTGCACTGCCCCTGAGCTTGGGTACAGAAATAAAGATCTTGCTGAATTAAACAGAAATAATGTGAATAGGAAGAAGTTTAGCAAGAGTTTAACAGATTGATTAAATGTCTGAGATCATCATTTGCACTTCTTTACAGGAGGCAAAGCATCATGATTGTTTGTTTGTTTCTTCCTGTTTCACCTCCATGTTAGCTCTGCCTTTAGGTTTGTGTTAAATTGATAGATAAAAAGGCTGAAATCCTACAATTCTTTTCTTAAATTTCTTTGCCTGTAGGACTGGTTGAAAAGGATAAAAAAAAAAAATAAAAGTGAGCTGATATTGTGCCATTTTTAGTGTAAAACAGTCACTTCTGACTGACCTCTTGAGCTTTGCTTTGGGAAAGAGCCCGCTGCTGATTTGAGCTGACGTATCTCTTTGACTGACTGACTTCACAAACCTGAAAGGCTGTATTGAGGAGACGTGCTTCTGACTGAAAGAAGAAAAGTATTCCACTGTGGATGTGGCAAAAAGCCTTGAAGCTGTGTCTAAACAAATACGTGTGATACTGTTTCTTCATGGTGTGGATGTGAGTCCCAGTGCAACCAAATTGCTGCTTAGCTTCCAATCTATGTGACTCCTATGTACTGATCAGGCTGTCATATATGCTCTTTGGCAGGCAATCTTCTTCTTAGATAGATCAGCACTGCTGTGGAAACAATAAAGCTTTTTTTCTGCCCCACTATTCCCATTGTTCCAGGAAACTCCTCTGGCAATCCAAAACTTGAAACAGCTTTGCAACAGCCTTGACTCATGCATGGTCAGTTTTCACTAGTTCATCCATGTGCTGAAATGTTTTTATAGTTTAATAATCAGTTCTCTCTTGATATATACCTTGTTGCATTAAGAAGCAGCAAATCCTTGTTTAGCATTCATTTTAGCAGACTAAATGAGTCAAGCTTTTCAGCTCCTCTTGCAAGTGAAACTCTCTCCCCCTCATTATTGGTATCCTTGAGCATGTCCTACATTACTGAAAGAAATATGTGAATTTATACGTGTGTCCAGGATTTCTGTCTTGCTGAAGCCCTATGTGTATTAACTCTAATCAACTTTGGTCCAAAAATTCTAAATCTTTCTGCAGAACATGCTGAACTCAATAGTATATCTCTTTGGTGCAGATGTGTTACCCATGGACATTGTGACATTGTGTCTCTAAAAGTCTCTCAGACTAACTTCTCAGGTATCGAACATATGCTGCACATATGTGCAGCAAATGTAAAATCCTGCAAAACATTACATATTGTGTACACTTTTAATTTATTTACTGTACATACTTCTACCTGGGAAATGTGGGCAGAAATAGGACAGTTCCTCCTCTTTTAGCAATATCCTCTACCTGTTTTCAACTTGAATAAGCAGAGATGAGGGTGACTGAATACATCAGCAATTTGTTATAGTTGCATTCACCTCTCTCTTTCTGTACCATATTCAACTGAAGAGTACACAAATTATGGTAAAAGTTCATGTTTGTCAAAATGAAGTATCTGAATCAGCTTCTGACACCTTTCATTACATGGTTGAAGCAATTCTAGATTTGAGATTTGGTGATTCACGTGGGATGAGAGTCACATTCTTCAGAGTTTTGAGTGTTCTTGTTAAAACGTGTACCTTGTGTAGGTCAGTTATAAAAGTTTTGATTTTAAGGGTTACTGCTAATATGATTTACAGTGAAAGAGCATAACTGGTAGTAGGCAGAGAGCACTACTTCAGCAATGTCTTATTCCATCCAGCTAAACTGTGCTTAAGTCACTGCAGCCTATAGCACTCTTGAACCAGTTCAGTAAACACAGTTTTAATACAAGCAGGGATTGGACAACAAAAAATCAGTGCCAGAGCTTGGAAAATAATTCAAAACTACTGGCTCCCATCTCTATGCTCTAATTAATGCAAAAGTTTCCTCTCCCAATTACCAAGACAGGACTACAAGGGATACAAAATAAAAGTGGAGGATTTGTGTGTGTCATTTTACCAACCTGTGTCTTGTAAACATGAGTTGTGTTTGGACTTTTAGTATAAATTTCCAGATTGCAGAGATCACTGTTTGCAGTCAGATCCTTTTCTGATTCATTGATGTGTTTTGTTTTTCCTGTCTTTCTTTGTATTAAGAGAATTGTGTTGTGCAACGAGGACTGGGAGCTGTAGTGCTCACAGGAAGACACTCAGCACCAGTAAAACTGCTTTCAGTCTGCCAGCTAACCAATGGAACTTTTTTTTTTTTCTTTTTTTTTTTTTTTCTCTTGGTTGTGAATGGTCATTTATTGGCTCCAGCTCAATCCTCCTGACAGGAAAGGTTTTCTTGAGGATGATAGAACACAACCAGGGTATCGGAGTCTCTACTGGGCTTCTTCATAACTAAACCTGTGCTTTTCAAACTGTATTAATTTTGTAGCCCTCAGTCTTCAAGCAGAGGTGCAAGTCTCTGTGTAGTAAATTTCAGCCTACTGAGAAAATGCTTCCCGTAGTTTAATCAACAAACTTAGGAGACTTCTGGGATCACAAGCTGAGAATGGCTGCCCAGAGCAGAAGTCTCATATGTGAACTCATGCCAATCTAGGGTATTTTCAACCCAGTGCATGAGATGACAGAAATATTTCCATTACAACTCTGTATTGTTATTTCTGTTTAAAAGTTTGTCCTCTGTTAATGGTATTTTCCTTATATTATAACTTTTTGCCTTGTCAAATTATTTATTAACATGGCGAGTTAGGAAATTTCCCATGATATCAAGACTTTCCTTTCTGAACACAATCACCACATTTTGAGGTTTTGAATTTGAGAGTAGAAGAGTGGAAAGAATGAGGTAAGTTGAGATGATGTTGGAGGTGGAAGAGTCTTTCCTTTCATAGATGATAGACTTCAAGAAAGCAGCACTACTATGAGAAAGGAAAGGGAATTTTCTTATCTTCTGGCTATGAACAGCTGTCACCCAGTGTAGGCAGCCTGCATTATCAACTACTCCCTACAACTAAATATTTTATTTCCGTGCCCAAGTAGCAGTGTACAATGGTATTTCACTGTACATACACATATAGCTCTGCCTTTTTGTGGATGAGTCAAAACACGTGTGTTTTTCTAACCTTTTCTCCTATCCAAAGAGCAGATGAGTAACTTCTTGATTCTGTTGTGCACAGTGAGGACAGCACTATCTCAGGCAAGTCATAGGTGAAGACTCCATAGATGGAGGTGAGAAGGGAAAGTTTCTTTTTCAGGTTGAAAAAGGGATCTAAATCATTTGTTCTAAGGTGATAAGACAATTCACATCAGTTTCAGATATTCCTGTCCTATAAATGTTAGAGCAGGGTTATAAAGGTGGATTCTTGTCTACACTGAATTATTTTCAAAGGATCACCAATAATATCCACTCTTATGTGTATGGATTTAGAAATATAATTGAAGTCACTGTCTTTGGAACATAGTAGCTTGGAAGATTAATAAATGTCCTTGTGGAAAGTGTCTACCAGTCAGACTTCCCTCTAAGAAGACTGGTATAAGAATTATTTCTTCAAGAGTTAAGAAAGTCAAAAGTTTAACAACGGATACTGTTTTTCTTTTCTTTTCTTTTCTTTTCTTTTCTTTTCTTTTCTTTTCTTTTCTTTTCTTTTCTTTTCTTTTCTTTTCTTTTCTTTTCTTTTCTTTTCTTTTCTTTTCTTTTCTTTTCTTTTCTTTTCTTTTCTCAAAGTCAGAGGTTTGGTTTCCTTTCTGAAGAATGTAACCTGAAAAGTAGTGGAAACTTGTTTGGGCAGAGTTTAGTCTGTGGTGCATGATCTGTATTGTCCTGTAATCACTCAATAGAAATATCAAAATGTTCAATATTTGAAACAAAAAACATCTGCCAAAATCAGCTGGGGTAGGAGCTCTGGGAATGAAGAGATGAGGAAGAAGAAGTAATGAAAAATGTAACGTACAAAATAGGCATTCTCTTTGAAACCAACCCCCAAAAGCTCGATGACCAAGGAGTAGAAATTCTTTTTTTTCTGTCTTCAGAATCACTGTGAGCTGCTTGTGAAGCAAGAATACTTTAGTTTTGTTGCTGATGCTATTTGCTTTTTTTCTGAGGGGGGAGTGGAGAATAGAAAGGAGCAAGTGGAAAATTGGGAGAGTTATATTTAACCTTTTGTTCCTTTCAGAAGCAGAAATCTCAGGAAAAGACAAATCATCTATCTCAATAATATTAGTTTTTAAAGTTTTAATAGACTCTACTTCTCTCTTCTTTTTTTTTTTTCTTTTTTCTTTTTTTTTTTTTTTCTTCCATAGATAGGGATTACTGATTAATCTGCTCTTACCAAAAGTTGATTTTCATCTCACTGAACTAAAATAAGAAAGATCACACCTTGGTAGAATAGTAGGTCTGTGCTAATGCTGCTTTACCCCTGAAGACCATCTTGTCTGAAGCAGTGACTATGTCTGCTACTGACTAAAGAGCGAAAGTGAAATATAAGTACTATAAATGACTTGAGCTGATGAAGTACTAGAATTACTCATTCAACCAACAAAACTTGTATTACATCTTCACTTTGAGTCCAAATAAGGACTCTGGTGTAAAAAAGTCATAAGGTCTTATTATCAATAATTTAATACCTAACAAAAATAGATTTCTATCTTGTCCTTGTAAGGTGTTCTTAGTCACCCAACAGACCATTGCCAATGGTTGTGGTAAAAACTGATCTTCCATATCATGTTGATTGTTACTGAAAATAAAACCAGCTTCTTGTAAGCTCTTCTTAGCCTAGTATTATTTATAGCCTCAAAGAACAGTTCTTCCTTTCTACATGTCATACATTAGTACATTTGGTTAGGCTTTGATGAGTTACATACTTAAGGAGAACTGTATTATACTATTTGATGATGGTAAAACTACATGTTTTCCTACTGAAGACTTGTAGGAAATAATTAGAAATTCTGGAATAAATATTTCCCTCCTCTCTCCCTTTTACAAATGTTATTTCTTTACTTAAAAGATAAATATTTACAACTATATATTTTCTACTACATATTTTAACTTTCATCATCAAAACAGCTGTTTCTCACAGAGAAATTTTTCTTTGTTCTAATATTAGAGATGCTTGCTAACAGGCAGGAGGGAAATTTCATGTGTAAGAAAATATTTGTATGGGTTTTCTTTTATGAGTGACAGTGAAGAGTTGAGGTACGGAGTGGGAATTAAGGAGACACTTCTTCCTAGCACCAGTTCCACTCTAAGCATTAGCTAGCATTTAAGTTGATTTTAAATGAGGACGGAACTTCTGACATAATTTCAGTCTTCTCCATCCACTCAACAAAATTTCAGCCAAATTCCTCCCCCCAACTTTCCAGACATCAGTTTTTTTTCTGAATTATATTGTTTTTTTTCTGAATTATATTACGGAGTATAATAATATAGACAAATTAAGAAAATCTTGTATTCTGCTATATTGGGTTATTCTTTATACTATGAGATTAATTATGTCTCACTCCCTGTACTGCAGCTAAAAGAAGTATTAAGCATTGAAAATAAATATTAAATGGCTTTTTATGTTAATCACATGTTTTTTTTTCAAGCCTGAAGTTTCTGTAGATTTGTGTGTTAACCATTCTGAGTGGAGGAAGCAGCTCACCCCAAGCGTGTTAGGTTTTCCTGTTCTAAGCAAATCTAAACCAATTCGTTTGTAAAGCAAGGAAACCACAGTAGTAAAAGCCAAGTACAGGTTGAACTGGAGAACATGCACTATTTCTTACAGATCAATTCCAGGAATGTTTTCATTTTGTTTTACCTGGTGTTTTGTAGTATCAGGTCACTTATACATAGGTTTCCAGAGAATAAGAATTTCCTGTTTTCATCTGTAACCGATATTAAATTTCAAAATTGAAATAGAGGTAGTAGCTCAAAAATGAAACACGAGATGTCAAATGGAACCATACAATTATTAAGATTGGAAAAGACCAGTAAGATCATCTACTCCAACTGCCAGCCTCTCACCATTATGCCCACTAAACTATGTCACTCAAATAGCATTTAAGTATTTTTTTACAAGCTCTAGTAGCCAGCAGGACATTTTGTTTAATGTTCTCTGTTCTACACATTCTTCTTGATCAAAAATGTGTACAAAAACATTCATTTTAAAGGAACTTCTATAAATGCTCACTTTCTGTAATAACGAGATACTGGAAGTCAAAAATGATTCCCTGATATCTGTACTATGACCAGTGTATCTGATTCAATGCAAAGCTGATTAACGATTTGTCATCACAACCATTTTTAAGGAATAGCCTTTTTTCAACTGTATTTCCAAGAGGTATTATTCAGATCTAAAATACATAAAAATGTTATCACAAACAGCTGCATTTTACAACATTCTTCTGTCACTGACTTCTGATTCTAATGTGTCATTAACAACAGCTTTTACACACACCAATTATCCTACTGACATTCATTGAGAGTATTGATCTCAGCAATTATATGAAAAATGAAAGTAAATGTACCTTTTAATTTAAACTTAAATTTTTATTTTTAATTTGGATGTTTTGCTTTCTTCAATTTTTTTCAAATTAATATTAGCTCCCAGGAAAAACAAGAAACGTTACAAATCACAGTTTGCAAACATGGTATATCTACTTTTAGTTTTGCATGTGCGGAGACCAGAGATACAACAATCAGTTAACAAGACATCATTTCATGTGAATATAATATATGCTGTGATTGAGAATTGAAGGGGTTAGAGGAATGAAAGCATTCAGTAAAGAACTGAAAGGAAAAGTGAAGGCACTATGATAAGATCTACATGCACTTACGATGCAATTGCTGCTAACAGATTGACACTTCCTGCAGATACTGCACTCACACTCACACACAGAGGGAAGTGATAATCTGTCTAAATAAATGATTTTAATTAACTGTTTACAAACACTGCACTGGCCTCTGACAGGTTCCTAGTGTCTGCAGTACCTGCATGACCTTCCAAGCAACAGTGACTGCGCCTGAGGGCCAAATTCTGGTGAGCATATACGGTAGAATCATAGAGTCATTAAGGTTGGAAAAGACTGCTTACATCACCAAGTCCAAATGTCAACCCATCACTACCATGTCGACTAAATTATGTCACTCAAACATGGCCTCATATCCCCATCACATCCCCGTCTGTGCCCCAAGATCATCCATACAAGCCTTATAACTTGTAAGCACAAGATGCTTTCAAAATGTAAATAAGCTGGTGAGAAGGGAAGCCCTTGCAGTCTGCTGCAAGTAGGCATATGCCAGATGTGGATGAACCCTTGCTTTTTGTTTCAAAGCACTATGTAGTATGGTGAGCACTGATCTAAGAACCACATAGAAATTATTTTATTGTAAGGTATAGAAAGATGCAGGCAGTGAAAGTTCTGATCTACATCCTGATTAATTTAGGCTGCTTTTGAGCCGTAGTAAGACCACAACCTTAAGTTGAGTGCCATATCTAATGTGTGCATTGGTCCTGTGGTATCACATCTCCTAAGGATCCAGAAATTACATCATTTTTCCCTCATCACCCATGCCATCAATGATACACAGGCTTTGAGATAGCTAACTATGATAGTGCACATTGATTTGTGTGTGACTTGTAGCACTCTAGTAAATTAAACTTTCTTCTAATAGAAGAACCCTGGCTTTTGCAACTATTCATGTCCTGATAGTACTTTTCTATCAACCATGTGCTTTGTAATCAACATATATCGTGAACATTCCCCATGCTTCAATTCACCGTGCCAGGTGTGCCTTTTATTTTCTCATAGAGTTATGAGTTTAAGATGACTCAGTTGCTCTGTTGTTTCTGTTGTTCTTGTTTTGCTTAGTTTTTTCTTAGTTTCTTTCTTCTAGTGATTGATCCAAATGTAGCCAGAATGTTTAAGGAGGTAAATTTAGTGAAGAAATAAGGGGGAATCTAGTCATAATGTGTAAATACCCACATCAGGAAAAGGTAGTTATTTTAAAATGGTAATGCCAGTGGAAACATTCTGAGATCTCATATTTTTATTACTATGACTCAAGCTGGGAAAAATTTCTTAATTACAAAGTTGGAAAAACGTTCATATTTTTGAATGACATCATAACATCAAAAGCTTGGATGGGCACAACAAACTGCAATGCTTTCTTTGTAGGTAGTTATTTTCAATGGAACCTTGACATTGACAAAAAACAGTAAATGAGGGTACAGTCTCAAAAGCCAGTCCTCCAGAAAGCCTCTTTCTTCCCATTGTCTTTCACTTTCTCAATCAAAATAATTTAAGCATAGAAACTAGTGTAAATGACTGCAATAGGATCTATAAATATCAGTGATAACTGTTCAACATGAAAACATTAAATATTGTTAACAATACTACTTGTACTAATCTAATACCAGCTAAAGCAATCTTCTGTACGTCTGAAGTGCTGAGTTTAATGACAAATCAGAGACAGGGGAAATAGAGTTCTGACTTTTCTTTCCTCTGCTATATCTTTACTTCCTCAGTGTTTTTATCAGTGATGTAGACAGTGGCATCAAGTGCACCCCCAGCAAGTTTGCGAACGACATCAAGTTTTCTGGTGCAGTTGATATACAGAAGAAAGGGTTGTCATCCAAAACACACCTGGACAAGGTTGAGAAACAATCTCAGGTGAATCTAATGAGATTCAATGAGGTCAGGTGCAAGTTGTTGAATCTGGGTCATGGCAATACCAGATGTGTACAAATGAGGATAAGAACTCACTGAGAGCAGTCCTGAGCAGAAGGACTTGTAGTCCTGAAGGATAAAAAGCTGGACATAAGTCAGCAGTGTGTGTGTGCTTGTAGCCCAGAAGGTCAACTATATCCTGACTGTATCAACAGATGGGTGTTTAGCAGGGAGAGAGAGGATTGTTCCCCTCGTTCCCCTCTACTCCACCTTTATGAGTTCCCGTCTGGAGTACTGTGTCCAGGCCTGGGGCTCCCAGTACAGGATAGATGTGGAGCTGTTGAAGCAGGTCCAGAGGAAGCCCATGAAGATGATCAGGGGGCTGGAGCACCTCTTCTATGAAGAAAGGTTTAGGGAACTGGGCTTGTTTAGCTTGGAGAAGAGGAGGTTCTGAAGAGAATTCACTGTGGCCTTCCAGCACTTTAAAGTTGCTGATAAACAGGAGACTGACTTCTGACATGGTCTGGTAGTGATAAGACACGGGGAATGGTTTTGAACCAAAAGAGAGTAAGTAAAGAATAGATGTTAGGAGGAAATTTTTTACTTGGAGGGTGATGAGGTGCCATCACAGACTGCCCAGTGAAGTCATGGATGCCCCATCTCTGGAGTTGTTCAAAGCCAGGTTGTATGCAGTCCAGGGCAGCTTGATCTAATGTGGCTTGTCAGGGCCACATGTGATGTGATGTAATGTGGGCTGGCAGGGCGTTAAAACTTGATGATCCCTAAGGTGACTTCCAACTCAAACTATTCTATGATTCCATTCTAGGATTATTTTAGTCAATCTTTGATCTTTACTGTACAGGTAAATTCTAGAATGTCTTCTTCCACAGATGATCTTACATATGAATTCTGATTAAAAGTTATCAAGAAAAAGCAAGGTGAATCCTTACAAACACTGTTCATCTACATTTAAAACATAGTTGATATACACAAAATACGTATCACAAGCCAATCATTTATTAAGATTAAGAGGATGCATTCCTTTTTTTTTTTTTTTAGCCTTCTTTTTTACATCAGTACTGACATAGTTCTTTACATACTTCCAGCTGTTCATTGTAGATGACCGTTATATTATTCCTTTGAGCATCTGTTTTATTTGGTCTTACAAGTACACAGTCAAAACCATTTTCTCGTGGCTATGCATCATACTAATTAGCTACAGCACAAAACTTAGAGTAAGCTAATGTGGTGCTTTGGACCAAAAATACACTTTACATGAGAAGGAATAAAGTAAATACAGTGGAAACGTATTGTAAAATGGAAATTAACTAATCTACTGAAAAGCAACAAAAGTGTTTCTTTGCATGCCTCTCGCTGCTGGTTAACACAGCTCTTACTTTGACACAGCCTGTGTATGTCACTCACTCAAAGACGGTATGTTATCGAAGAAAGAGATGGAGAACGCAAATTGTGGATTAGAAAATCATCCAAAATCATGTAGTCATTCCACAGTGTAGCACAATTCCTCTTCTATTTGCTACAAAGGTCACTAAGATAATTTTCTTTTGGGGTATATTTGGTTTAAGTGGCTCTGCTCTCCTAATGTGTTTGGTTTCGTTTCCGTCCCTCTTCTCCTTTCTGTTATACATTTTCAACTTTTTTTTTTTTTTTCCTATTCCTTACGGCACCTTGTTATAGACCTTTTCATGAGTTTTCATTTACCCAGTTTCCTAGAACATATTTGTCAAATAGACCTCCCAGTCCTGCACAGAAACAATGGAAGGGATAATGATTGAAACAAGGGATGCAGAGATGAGGGGAAAAGAGTGCAGGAAGGTCTTACAGAGCTTTACTCTATAGGGAACTGCCTCTAAGAATACTGTAATCTAATTTCAGGAAGCCATGCCTTCTACTTTGCAAAGCTTTCTCTCTCAAAGGGTGGTTTTGCATGTACATTTACAGGTAGTTACAGGGACTAGGTTACGGAGTGAGCATAGGAGAAAACATATCTGGGAGCATGAAGTTGTTGGAGCAGAACAAGAGGAGGACTGTGAAGATTATCAGAGGGCTGGAGCACCTCCCCTACAAGGACAGGCTGAGGAGCTGGGACTCTTCAGCCTGTAGAAGAGAAGGCCCCGAGGGGGCCTGAAGGAGGCCTAGAGGAAAACAGGAGAGGGACTATTTATAAGGGCATGTAGCGACAAGATGAGGGGAAATGAATTTAAACTGGAAAGGGGTAGATTTAGACTAGATACTAGGAAGACATTTTTTACTCTGAGGCTGATGAGACACTGGAACAAGTTGCCCAGTGAGGCTATGAATGCCCCTCCCCGGCAGCATGCAAGGCCAGGCTGGAATGGGGCTTTGAGCAACCTCGTCTAGAGGGAGGTGTCTCTGCCTATAGCAGGGGAGATGATCTAAAAGGTCCCTTCCAACCCAAACCATTCTGTGATTCTATGATACACATGGCACGTTTCAGGACAGTTGGAAGCGATACTGTATACAAGGATTCACCACTGACCAAGAGTTTTTGAAAATAGGATACAATTATAGGCCATACTTTCCAACATCAGTTCAGTTCAGTTGATGACCTCTTTCTTTACCCTTTACTGTGCAGATGCTGAAGAAGCACAAGATGGGATGTGTACACTGCAAATGCATGAATTACAGACCTCCTGGTGGGGTTGTATCAGCCTCTGCCTGTGAGCCTTGACAACTTTTGAAAGAATTTTGAGGTATGAAAGGACAGAGGCAGTTATTTGGCATGAGAAATGAATTGATCAAAAGGAGCAGTGATTTTCCTCTGCTTCTTGTACAGTTAATGCTTCAGACTTTGTACAAAGGCTCCCACAGCAGACAGAGCATTTCTTTCTCTCTCCATATGTAAGTCTGGGAGGGAGGTATATAGGAAACAGTTTGCCTAAGAAACCCTTTTTTGTCTGTGAAAGGAAGTGTTTGAGTTAGAAGGAGATCATTCCAAGGATAAAGCATCAGGGACAAATTTATATATAACAGTAGAAATTGCTCTCTGAACTTTATATAGGAAGGAGTCTGAGATGTAGATTTTATAAACAGACCCCTTTGGATCTCTGGAGAGAGGATTTGAAAAGTCAAACACATTCAGGCCATGCCTATAAAAGTAGAAATTACACTGCCCAGAGCCTTTTAAGCAACAGACTTATTTCAAACAACAGAATACTATGGCTGTTATTCTTTTGCGTTCTCTCTCTCTCCATATAGATATACACTTGCAAAATTAATCCTGCCCAAAGATGCTGTTAGTTTAGAGATTTTATCCTTTACAGCCATAAGCCCCATAGCTGAAACCTGCAATGAAAGGGTCACTCATTGAAAGCTGATGAGTAACAGGAAGACAGAAAAGTCAGATCTCAAACACATGAAGGCCCTTTCCCTTCCTGAGAAAAGGGAGGAAACTAGATGGACCAGTTATCATTTTACCTGTCACTTATTTAACAGTTGGCATTCCTTCCTTTAATGGAAGAAATAAAAGGAATTAACCTGAGAATGAATAAAGAAGAAAATTATGTCCAAGACAATGGAGATGGAGGGTTATTGCAACCTAAATTGGGTAGAGGTTGCGGACCGCAAAAATAACCAAGGATGTTGAAAGGATCTGTCAAAGTGAAGACCAGAGGCTCTTGCTACTGTCAGCTTCTAAAAGGATGGGATGGGATGAGATACTGTAGGACCTGATGAGATGATTTACAGAAAGATGAAGCAGGGTGCCAATTGACAGTAATTGTTGACACTGGGCAATACTCACTAAAATGGCAATACAGGAACCCTAAACAACAGGTGCTAGGAGAGAGATTGTAGAAACTATTTTCCCAGTCCATGACATAGCACATTCTAGTGTTATCTTCCTACATGGGCCAGGGCTGTGAATTTCACCTGCAATAGAAAGAGTTTGATTTAACCCTTCTGAACTCAGTTTGCAAATTTTCCCATAAGAGTATCATGAGAGTATTTATGAGTTACTGAGGTTGTAGCTGAACTTATATGCATCTGTATTGTAAGTGTCCTAAGAAATAGAGCACAGTTACATTAATACCTATGTGTTTTTCCTCCAAACTTCTTAAAATCAAGGAAACATCTGCTTGTGTAAGTGTGCAATTAATATTTAAATTAAAATATGATACTTACACAAGAAAAAACTCCTGGAAGGACTGACAGAGAATTTAAGACAAACTCCTACAAGTAAAAGGTCTTGGTTATTTTGTCACATTTTTTGTATTAATATCTGTGCTCCTGGTCATGGCAGAACGAGTGAGTGAGGGCAATGTTGAAGCACTGAGATGTCTCTGGTGCTGTCAGTGACTCTCTGAACTTTGCACCAGAATGAGATAATTTGAAGAAAAGATGAAAATTCCCTTTTCCCTGATCCTTTTCTCTGTTTTCTTTTTCTTTTCTTTCTGTTTTTTTTTTTTTCTTTTTTTTCTTTTTTTTCTTTCTGTGTTATCAGGTGATTGGGCTGGACACTGGCAGTGAACATGGAAATTAAAAACTAGCTAAGCAAGGTGTCATTGAAGTCTGGGGTCAGTGAGATATGTAGACTGTTTACACTTGATGAATTTTCTTAGCCTGGGAAAGGTTCTTCTAGGGAAGCTGGCAGCCCGAGGCTTGGACTGTTACACTCTTCTGAGTAAAGAACTGGTTGGATGGCCAGGCCTAGAGGGTGATGGTGAATGGAGTTAAATCCAATCAACGACTGGTCACATGCAGTGTTCCTCAAGGTCAGTGCTGGGGTCTGTTCTGTTTAATGTGTTTATTAATGACCTGGATGAGGGCATTGAGTGTGCCCTCAGTGAGTTTGCACATGACACCAAGATGGGAAGAAGTGTAACAGAAGCATAGAATGGTGTTGATCTGCCTGGAGACAGGAAGGCCTTACAGAAGTATCTGGACAGCCTGGATAGCTGGGCTGAGGACAATGGGATGAAGTTGAACAACACCAAGTGCTAAGTCCTGCAGCTTGGCCACAATAACTCCAGGCAGCACCACAAACTTAGGGCACAATGTATGGAAGACTGTGTAGAAGAAGTTAACCCGAGGGTCAGTAGTTTGCCCAGTGGCCAAGAAGGCCAATGGCATTCTAGCTTGTATCAGAAATAGTGCTATCGTCTGCAACAGGGAAGTGATCATTCCCGTGTACTCAACTCTGGCAAGGCCACACCTTGAGTAGTGTGTTCAGTTTTGGGCCCCTCAGCCCAAGAACGACATCAAGGCTCTGAAGCATTCCCAGAGCAGGGCAATGATGCTGGTGAGGGGTCTGGAGCACAAGTCTTATGAGGAGTGGCTGAAGGATATGAGATTGTTTAGTCTGGAGAAGAGGATGTTCAGGGGAGACCTTATGACTCTCTTTAACTAACTGAAAGGAGGTTGAGGTGAGGTGGGTTTCAGCCTCTTCTCCAGCATATCTAGCAATAGGACTAGAGGGAATGGCCTCAAGTTGTGCCAGATTGGATTCAGGTTGAATATTAGGAAAAATTTATTCTCTGAAAGATTGGAATGGGCTGCCCAGAGGTGGTTGAACTACTGCCACTGGAGGTGTTCAAGAAACATTTAGATGTTGCACTTAGGGACATGATTTAGTGGATTAATATTGGTTGTAGGTGGATGATTGGACTGGATGATTTTTTCCAGCCTTGGTGATTCTATGATTCTAGCCAAAGTTCTGGCTATGTCACATAACAGGAGATGAAGACATAAAATGCAACTTCTGATGAAACCCCAGGATCTATGAGCTGTTCCTAGTCACTTACAGAAAAGCTTAGTTTCACAGTCCCTCCAACCCAAATTGCTTTGCTTTTCCTAGCACAGTCAGAGCCATAGATGTCTAGAGATAATCATATTCATAACATGAACATGTGATTCTCACAGTCATAGTTTGCTAACACATTACTAGTCATGGTTGAAGTTTTTAGTGAACTTTACCTTTTTATTCTGCAAAGCATCTGGAATACACCCTAGCTGTATATCTGGAATATACCTTAGTTGCTTCTTTTTCTTGACAGAATCACTAGTTCACAGGAGGAGTCATTAATTAGCCAAACAAGCAAAAAGTTCACAGGTCTTCAGGGGGAATATAACCATTTTTTCCACATCTTTTTATTTTTATTTTTTTTAATTGGAGGAATTTTAGAGAAAAGAAAATTTTACAAATGTTCCAACAGCATCAGGAACTGCTGCCTTTCTTCCAGAAGGTTTAAGGATGCATGGTCCTGACCACTTGTCAGATTTGGCACGCTACAGCCAACAGCTGGTGGAGGTAGTTAATTAGTCCTGCACCCTGCCTGAAGTTCAGCATTTATTGGCAGGCAAAAGCAGGCTGCACCAGCCCACTTCCCTCTTTCAATTAACAAAAGCCTCTGCCATCAGATTACTTTGGCTACATGCCACTGCATTCGTGTCATTTGCCTGCCTGAGCTTTGCCATAGCAACAGGAAAGCTAACATTGCCAAAGCAGCATCTGGTCCATGGGTGGCAGATTACCTGCCAAACAGATTTACTAGCTGCAAAGTGCTACTGACTGCCCTCAGAAAAGAGAGGAAGGGGAGCACACTGTAACAAAATGATTGCTATCAATTCTAATATTTCTTTCTAAGCAAAGGTTTCCAGATGTCTGTCTGCTGATGTATATGTGTAGAGCTTGTCTTTATTCTTTCTGGGCATGAAAGCCATTGAACGAATTAGGTTTTATCTTAGTCTCCAGGTCCTTTGGGCGTTACAAAAGCAAAAGTCTTTGTCGAGGACTAATTTTTATTATGCAGCAACCAGGCTGATCTTGACAGAACACTGCTGGTTTTTCGTTTCATTTTATCACATCCATTTTGCTGTGTTGACATTAGAGATATGTGTGATCCAAAAATCATGGATCCAAATGCTCATAAACTGCAGGGAAAATCAGATCTGAATGTCAAAATCACATCTAGTTCCAATGGCCTATAAAACACATGGGCATACAGTAGCAGATTCATGAGACCATGAGACATTTCCAGTGAGCTGTTGGCCCTCAGTAGACAGGAATCTTTTAGACGAATAGTGGGCAGAGGAGGTTGCAAGCAATGCAGAACTGGCTTCATTTCTACTAAATGATGCTTGAAAATAAGCCATGTTGCAGAGAAATTCCATAAAACAACACCCAGTTGTTCCTTTCTCTCTGCTCTGGGAGACAACTACTTTCTGATTCCACTTTTCCTAAACTCTGAGTTGGCATGACAAAGATAATATTCACAGTCTCAAGATCAATTTGAATGCAAGTGCAATATAATTATGAGTATGCAGCAAGGAGTGAAAGAACAAAGTTCCTTTTCAGTTTCAGTGGTTAGTATGGTCCTGAAACATGAGATTTATCTGAATCAACAAATGTGAACAAGGAAAACAATGATCAAAACTCATTTCAGCTCCTCTCAGAAATCTAAGCATTTTCTCGTAATCTTTAATTTCATACTCAGTGATGCCTCTATTCCATTTCCTGGATCTGTGGCATTTCCACGCTGAAAAATGTAATGCATTGAGTTGTGGTAGTACAGATAGAGAGAGCAAAGAATTAATTTGTTGCAGCAATGAGAAATTAGAAAGTAAGGTTGGTCTCAACAAGAAGTACTAGAAAATATTTTCAGGAATTCAACGATCTAGATGCTTGTCTTCCCTTAGGTTTATGTTCCTAAATGATAAAGCATGCTTGAAAATCTATGTATGCATGCATCTTTCAATGTCATGCATAACTACACTATGCTGAGTGAGTAAAATCAATAGCTATATGAGCATGAAACAAAGTGAATAGCTCACACATTCTTGAGAGACTCTAGTGAAGAAGACGGCCACATAGATCAGAATATAAATAATTCTAGAGTTGACCTTTTGCATCTTAATCAGCAGTGAAAGTAACAAAAAAAGCAAAATAAAACGGAAAAATTAAAAAAAAAAAAATTTGCTGTTAAGCATGGTAGAAGGATGGCATACTTACATCACTTTACCACACTGTTTTTCTAACCAGGCCTTTCAAGTTTTCCTATGTCAGTGTTGTATCCTGGTGCAGTACACCACCTCCAGCATTCACAGAGTTGCTATTGAGTATCACATCATTTGGCATGTTTACCAGTGTTTACCTGGTTCTGATAGGCAGCACTTCCATTACAGAATCACAACATCACAGAATCACTAAGATTGGAAAAGACCTACAAGATCATCCAGTCCAACCATCCACCTATCATCAATAGTTCTCACTAAACCGTGTCTGTCAACACAGTGTCCAAATGTACCTTGAACACCTCCAGAGTCGGTGACTCCACCACCTCCCTGGGCAGCCCATTCCACTGCCTGACCCATGAAAGGGGGTATCCTGTATCATATGGTAAATGAAGGTATTCAGTATCAAATGACCTTACCATACTCACAGAGGAAGTTTTCCAGACTGCATGCTAGCCCACGACTTCCAACTCAGCATCTAACTATGAATCGTACCTTCTTTCATCCTTCTGGCTCTTCTCCTTAATAATGAGCATTACTTACTGCAATAGAAATCAGAGAACTGAAGGCTAAATACTGCAGTCTCTTTGTAGCTGACACACAGATATTCCATATTTCTCCTCTTCAATTGGATCAGTTATTTCCAGTTAGAAGTAAATGGACTGCAGCTTGAATGTAAGTAGTTGTGCTTCTGGGTAATGAGCCAGATGGAGGTCTACCTGCATTTGCTAAGGCACACATCACACAGACATTACTTTACCAGGTATCTTGCAATTTCCTTGCCCTCTAAGGATGAGGGAAGAACAAAGTACTTCCAAAGATGGAGTCCCATCATTTTGTATTATTTGTGATCAAAAGGCCAGGATGATCAGGCACACTGATGAAAAACGTTCTGACTTCAGCCTCTGATGAGTTCACAACTATTTTCCAAATCTCAGATAGGCAGGACTTCTGTATGCAAAAGGCATGTGAGGTTGGCTGAACATATATGTTTTCTCCTAGATTTCAGTATTGCTCAAAAAGAAAAAAAAAAAAAAGGAATTCAGTAAACTCAAAAATTGAGAGTTTCTTCCAGTTTTGGAAAATTACCAAAATGCCCTGAGGTTACTACAGTGGTCCTGCTAGGTTCTGTGAGTTCTATGACCTTTGTTCAAAGGCACACTTGTCTCAGGAGCTGTGTGTGCCCTTTGCAACATGTGATGTCTGGGAGATGTGGTGGAGGTGCTAATATGGAAACATAACTCTTGGTTATTATTTTGTAAAGAAGACATTAATATTAGTATCTAAGCAGAACTGAGTTCTTTATGGATCACTCATCTTCAGTGTCTAGCTCAAAGCACGTTTTGCTTAACAGTAAGAAAGTCCTGTTGATTTTTGTGGCCCTTTTTTTTTTTTTTTTTTTTTTGTGGCCCTGTGTGATAAAATCAGGCTCCATCTCTCAGACGTGGAGTTTGTAAAAAACTAATCAGTAATTTATCATTTGAACTCTTTCAGTTCAGTGTCAGGTTATAAAACAGTAGCAGATTGGCTTGTCCTCCAGGTAAGTATGTTTTTTTCCTATATGATGGAAAGCTTCTCAGTTTAGTCTTAAAGTGGCAGCTCTAACACAAGGGAGCAAAAGAATTAGCAACTAGCAAATAAATCACTATGTTTGGACTGCTTTTTTTCTTCTTCTTCTTCTTTTTTTTTCACCCTAACTGTACCCATAACAATTTTGTGACACGAGAAGAAGGAAGCACTCAGACTTTAGCCTTCTATCTGCAAATAGAGGTAAATGAATTGCAATAGTTGCTTTAGAGTAGAATTGATCTGAAACTCTATCACCTGAAATATACTGCCAGGCCATCCTAGGAGATCCCAATAAATACTTCTGGCTTAATTGCTAAGCTCTCCAGGGCAAGAAGACAATAGCAGAATGCTAAATGACTTTCAGGGTGTCAAGAAGTCTAGGAAGTAAAACCAAATATTCATTCTCACCGAAAGCAAATCATGCCTGATCAGTGTGGTAGCATTCTACAAATGAGTGATGACACTGGTGGACAAAAAGCAATTGATGAAATCTACTTGGACTTCTGCAAGGCCTTTGACATGATCCCATACCACACTGTTATTTTTTAATAGTAGAGGTATGAAGGGTGGACTATTCAAAGAATAAAGAATTGGTTAGATGGTCACAATGAGAGAGTTATGGTCAATATCTGATTTAATGACTAAGACTTTTTTTTTAGAGACTTGCTTGTATTGCACTTTATAAGAAAAGCTTTAAGACAAAGCAATTGTTTCATTATTTGTTGACATGGTGATTCACCACTATGGAGTCAGTATGAAGTCATGCAGGAAAATATCAGTTTGAGGAGCATTTTCATATGTGGGACTGAATATTTCTCTGTTGTCTGAAAACACAATTTTACTTTAAATAAAAATATTGATACTTCTATAAACCTCAGTTTAAAGCAATCTTGATGAACTTGTTCTTTCCAAATGCTGAAAACTGACTGTGCAACCCAATGTGTTATCTCATGTTAGGATCTTAGGTTAAGAGCCCCTTTCTATAATGAAATTTACTGCTTGTTGTCAAGAGTGTGCCTTGGACACCTTCCTCATTACCATCAAAGTTTTAATTCAGACTTAGGTCCAATCTTGGTACTGTGTCATTAAGTATTAATGTGTTTTAATTATCAGACTATTTTTAGATTATTCAGCATTTTATAGTGCCAGGAAGTGAAGTGGAGCAGAAAGTGAAATCCAAGTGGAACACTTCACTCTTCCTGAGATAGGGATATGGATTATGCATCATTAATGCTATTAACTAAAACAAATTATGTTGGTTCTAGGTTTACAAGCTGAATGTCAGCACAAAGAATTCACCTCAGAAACTACTGCTTCTTGTTTATTTACTTATGTCATATTTACTGAATCCAAACATTCCTGTCAAGTAAGAGAAGTTTTCAGTTAATCCTTTTGTGCTATTGATTTTATGTCCTCCTTTTTCCCATTACTAGAGCAACGAAAATACAGATCATTTTGATCTTCAGGAAGTTCTTAGGAATGTTTTCTTTTTAACTGCACTCATATGAATAGAATAACTTGAATTTTCCCGGGCTGTTATTCAGTTCTGTCAATAATTACAGTGATTTAAATGAGGATCAGCTCCCTCAGCCTCTATGTGTATTACAAGGTCTGAGAGGAATCATTTGGAGACCGACATTAGGTAGCAATTACTTTGCTGGTTGATGCTGAAATATTCAATAAAAGAACATGTAGATACCTTCGAAGGTCCAGAGCCATGGACTTAACGTTACTCATTATCAACTGCAACTACTAACTGTAGTTCATTTCTATCTCATGTATGTGGATCAAGTTCTAAACTCTGACACGTATTTCTTGTGCATGAAGTTAAATCATCTGCTTCTCTATCCTGCATGTATAGCATAAGAAAAGCAATACATTATACACTTATTCTAATATTTCTTTGTGCAGTGTTTGACAGTCCTCAGTACAATTACCAAAGTATTCTTGGTAATACTCTTCTCTCATGAAGAGAAAATAATAAATGATTCCATATCCACTTCTTAGCATGCTACCTTTGATTCTAGGCAAGGCGTAGTCACTGTTGATTGTTTTCCAAGTAAATGGCAACCTCAGTTCAAATGAACTCTTTATTCTTTTTCACTATCAAGCAAGAAGGGCAGTGTGGAATAAATGTGAACAGAATACAAAGAGAAAAGAAGAATAGACCACAATGAACAATCCAGCCATCCTAAATGTTCAGCCCTCTCTCTCCATCCTGTCCATGGGACAGCTGCAGAGGTTCACCTACACTAGAGAAACACTCGTCTTGCAGTTGTAACAATATCGTGATGAATTTCAATTTTATTTTTATTTGAATGGATTTGCTGTCTCTTGTTAGTTTATTGTGTTGTGTTAGCAGGGATATTTGAACAGAGCAGAGTTTTGTAGCAGCTTCAGTGGGCTCTTGCTTACTTCATGTTCTCATTCATTCATTCAGTGAGTCAGAGCCTGCCAGCAATGTGGGCATGCAGCCAGCTTTGCATTTACTACTGGGTTTGTGCTGGCTGCCAGTCACAACGGATGGTGATAAATGGATTCAGAAGCACCTATTAGGATTAACTGAAGGCTTAAATTCACTTTGAACCTTCTTAATGCCAAAATTAATTATCTTAAAATTAACTACTCCATTTTATCCACTGAAGAACAGGCCAAGGTTAAGGAAAAACTTACCTTAGTGTTTAATGCAGCCTGGAGTTTAAGTAGCTAGTGGAATCTACAGTACATGGAGCACATCACATCTACTAAAATCATAAGTATAAATACAAGTTATTTGTACTGACTCTTTTCAGCTTGTTCAAATTTAGGTTCATATTGGCTTCGGTGATTCAGGTCTGTCAGAGCAATACCGGCATGGTCATCCTCAAAGTAGCTTAGAAAGTCCTTGTCCTTGTATCTTAGCAAAAATGTTTGCTAGAATGAAATCCCACATACTGTATTTAATTCATTGACATCTGAAAGAAATACATTAAAAAAAATTTTAATGATATGATTTCTTTACTAACCAAAGAGGTCCTATTCAGCTGGCCTGTTGATTGCAATTATTCCATTCAAAGTTGTGCTGAAGAACAGCTGTTGAAGAACAAGATAATGTCATCTGAAAGCTCTAAAACTCTCTGCTATCAAAATAGAAGATAGTCAGATATGTGATACTGTAGAACTTACCATAGTGACAGACATGATGAATAACCTCAGTTCAGTCCTGCTAAGTCTGTGAAGAGTCACATTTTGAACTTAAGAGCAACTTTGTTGAGACAGAGGTCCTTTGGACCTTTGGTTCTTTGGGGTTTGGAAATTAGATACCAGTGTGAGCAACACTGACAGAATCTGATCAAGGCTACACTACAAGCTGTACGTGTAATGCTGATGTAATAAGAACAAAGACATGAGATGCACAGTGTCCCAGTAAACGAACTGACTTTCCTTTTGTACTGTCTTCTATATTCCTACATGTTATTAGGCCCATCTTTGATTTATAAGCTGCCAAATTACCTTGATCAGAACACTTGTCACTGAAGGGAAGAGCATCAACTAAAAAGATGGAGGAAATGAGGAGTAAAAAGTCAAATGAAAGCAGGATTTTTCAGATGCTTTTTAAAAATGAATGGCATATTATCCCCTCCTGCTGCTTCTTAATCTAATCTATGGAAGGAAATCATAACTTCTGACTACTTCAGGCTAGGACCTGAGTCTTTTATCCTTTTCAAAGAGTCCTCTACAGTGCATATTACTAGTGCAATTAAAAAATCAGCCACTGTGACTTCACTGTAAAATTCAGTAGTTATACTTTTGGGCTATCTCACTCTCTCAGTACATGTCAGACACAGGGATGTTCTCTTTATTCTTGTTCAAATTCCAGACAATTTTCTGCTTTTGTGCTGCTGTCTATGCGTCCTGAGCTAGCAGCAGTTCTTGCTTGTTTTTCCTGCACACAAATGAGGTGATCCATAGAAAACTGAACATACTCAAAATTAAGTTATACTGCTCTGCCTACTAGTTGTACCATGTCCAGACAGCTTCTACAGAGAAAGCATTGGTTAAGAAATTTAAAAACTGCTATTCATTTGTTGTTGTTATTATAAAGATAGCTTTTCAGTCACCCTTAAAGTAAAACTTCTTTTTCTTTCTTATATGTTTTACTAATAGAAAAAAAAACATTCCAGTTAAACCTAGATAGTCTAAGGATCCATATTCAGGCCATCTAACTAAAAATGTGTTCCACAGTTTGGAAAGAGGAAGCCTGATGGAAGATTTCATTGAAATTTACAGAATTCTGAGGGTGGTAAATAGGATGAACAGGAGCTCTTATTCACTAAATCCTTAGGTACTAGAACTCTAGGACATCACTTATACCATTTGTAGATTGTTTAAAATTTCACTATCATTTTAAAGATTGGACAGCAAAATTTTGGAATTTTTTTGGCACACAAAGTTTTGGAAATGGCACATACTGAAAGAGAATAAACAAAATAATGACCAGATCCAAAACAGGTACTATAAGGAATCAACAGGGTTGTACCCTCCAAAATCCTTAATCCTCTCATGTATGCATTCATAATGATCAGAGAATTAAAGTTAATGCTTATACTCACGTGAGCCTATGTATACACCACAGAGATATGAAAGGAATTGAATTCCTTCCTATACTTTGGCTTTTCATTCTTTTTAATGATGCCAATGGCCAACTTTTTCCTGTCCTGCTTGCAAGTGTGCATCCGTATTTGAGCAGCATTTACAGTATTGCTCTATATGTATCTCTGGTCTGACTTCTTAGCACATGGTCTATTTTTTAAGTTCTTGTGATATTAATTTCTTCATCTACCTGCAACTTGTCTGAAGTTTGTTCAGAACTTTCTGTGAGTGAATGGATATACCTCGATAAGGTGGTTTGGGAAGGAAACTGTGCAGTACTGGAACAGATGAATTTCAAGACAAAGGATCAAGATAACAGCTTGGTACCTTGAAAAAAATCCAGGGAAATGACCACCACCCAACGTTGCCATGTAAAGGAAGTAGGACTGGACTGTGCCCCACAAGACAAGAGTAATAGGATGCAGATTCCTGGGGACTGTTTGTGGCAAGGGGTGCAATTCTTGGAGGTCTTTTCTGCAAAGCCCCAACTTTCAAGCAAGGCAGCAGGGGTCAGCTCATAAATCCCCTGTAAGTTGTCACAGTTCAGAAGAAAGAAGCACTATAATACACAGCAGGGCATAATGGAACCTTTTAGTTGAAAGCAGAGCAATTAGCAACATAACAACCAATTATGTGCGATGCTCAGTTAACAACAACATAAATATAAAATATGACCGCAATATTTTGAGTCAAAACCTCAGAGAGAGTTACCACTTGATCTTACATTTTCCTCTCTGCAAATAATACGTTCTTAGTAAAGTTTTATCCATGTGTTTGCCACTACTGTTTAATTGCATGGGAGGCAGTTTAATAGGTCTATTAACAAAGCTAACCACAGAGCAAATATGATTATAGGTAATTACAGAAAGGAAGTAATCTGCTAATTCGTAGTGATTCTGAGGTCTGAGAGAGGAGTTCTCAATGCGATTCTCATTATTGGAAATCAGGATGTTACTGCAGTGAGCTGATATGATAATTTGTCTTTCAAAGTGTGAGCTATATGGATTACCTTTACTAAGAAATGGCAGGAGGACTTTTATTTTTTTTTTAACATTTCACAGAATCACAAAATCATAGAATCTTAGGGGTTGGAAGGGACCTCCAGAGATCATAGACTCCAACCCCCCTGCCAAAGCAGGTTCCCTACACCAGGTCGCACAAGTAGGTGTCTAGGTGGGCCTTGAATATCTCCAGAGGAGACTCCATAACCTCCCTGGGCAGCCTGTTCCAGTGCTCCGTCACCCTCACCGCACCATTTGTGCAGAACATCCTATGCTCCAGCATTTATCTGAGATCATCTCATTTCCTTATTAAAAATAAAAAATAAAAATTGGGGGGGAACATCGGAAAATACTGAATTGTGTAAGTGCTAATTATATAATCATAGAATGGTTTGGGTTGGAAAACACCTGAAAGATCATAGAGTTTAAACTCCCCTGCATTGGCAGGAACACCTTCCACTCAACCAGATAACTCAAAGCCCCATTTGATTCACCTTTGAACTCTTCAGGGATGGGGCATCCACAGCTTCTCTGGGCAACTTGCTCTAAGTTCTTACCACCCTCTCAGTGCACACTTTCTTGCTTATACTTATCTGTATCTTTCTTAGTTTAAAACCATTACCTTTCTCCTATCACTACACTTCCTGATAAAGAGTCCTTTCCTATCTTTCCTACAGGCTCCCCTTTAAGTACTGAAAGGCCCTTACAAGGCCTCCCCAGAGCATTCCCTATTCCAGACTGAACAAGCCCAAGTCTCTGATGCTCCCGTCCAATGGCCATCCTAATGGCCCTCCTCTGGACCCACTCCAACAGTTCCATGTCCTTATAATCCTTGGGGCCCCAGAGGTGAATGCAGTAATGTAAGTGGGGTCAAACAAGGGAAGAACAGAGGAGGAGAATCACCTCCATCTGAGCTAAGATACATGTTTTTTGATGCAGCCAGGTTACAAGAGGCTTTCTAGGTTGAAAGGGCACACTGCTGGCACATGTTGAGCTTTTCATCCTCCAGTACCCAAAAGTCCTTCTCAGCAGGGCTGCCCTCAATCCATTCTCCATCCAGCCAGTGTTTATTTTTGGGACTGCCCTTACCCAGATACATGACCTTGTACTTGGCCTTTTTGAACTACACATTGTTCACATGGGCCCATGTCCTGAGCTTGTCATGGTCCCTCTGAACATGTGGTGTGCCTCTTTTCCAGAATACTGACTGCACCACTCAGCTTGGTATCATTTGCAAACTGGTAAAAATTGGAGGATGCGCTCAACCCATTATTTTTTCCTGGCACAGAGGTGAGTCTGACTGGCCTGTGGTTTTCTACGTCTTCTTTTTTTTTTTCCACTTTTTTAAAAAATAGGGAATTTCTTTAATATAAAATATATTCCAGGAAAACTAATAAACAGGTAAGATTTTCAAAAAAATTACCATATTTCCTTACTTCTTAACTCCCAACTTCAGTACTCTGAAAAGAAGATTGTTCATGTAAAGAGCATACATTTTGCTGTCTGTCATATATGTTAGGTTGGTGAAATAACTCAGCAATCCAGTGTAATTGCATAATGCTCATAGATAGCGCAATGTATTTCTTAAACATTAGAGAGCAATATGATCTGCCATTCTACTAGATTTTTTTTTCTTATCTTGCATATGCATGTTTTTCTGAAATTCACTACTACATCAGAAATCCTTGGTCCAGAAATTATCTTTTCTCAAGTATTTCTTTTGGCTATTGTTGATCCCTTTCCTTCATAACCCAATTTTCAATAATGTCTAGCCTGAATGTCTAAACTGCACATTTGAAAGATAATCTGTATCCCTTGCAAAGTGGTGTGGTTTTTTTTTGTTGTTGTTTGTTTTTTATGTGGAAAAAGGAAATGGAAAGTTGTTATGTGCCAGCTTCTATCTGCCCTAGTGGCAAAGCAAAATGGGTTAAGTTAAACCACATTAAGGCAGATTAGTACCCTGGTAGGCAAGAAGGTATTCTTATGAGAGGAAAAAAGCCTGAGACATAGCTAACTTTCCAGATGTTGTCAGAATTTCAAATGTGGTGAAACTGTTAATAAAACACTTCTAAAAATTATCCCATTTGTGCTCTTCCAAATATCATTTGGAAAAGTTTGGGCAAGAGCAATCTCCTAAATGCTATTGTCTGTATTTTTTATTCTGGAATTAACTTGTTCTACAGTTGATACCAGGGTTGGAAATCGTAGAATCACAGAACTGTAGAATTGCTTGTAATAGAAGGGACGTTTGAAGGTCATCTGGTCCAACTCCCCTGCAATGAACAGAGACACTTACAGCTTGAAAAAGATGCTGAGAGGGCCAGCCAGTCTGACCTTGGATGCTTCCAAGAACAGGACATCCACCACCTCTCTGAGAATGAGATGAAAAATCTTAATTTCAATTTCTATTATTTGTACTTCAAAATGATTTTTTGGACGATCTTGCTTACAGGTACAATCTTCATCTTAATTGTTTAATGCTGTTTTATTTAAAAAGAAAACAAAAATAAAAAAAAAGACAAATTAAAAAAAAAGAAACATAACCCAAGATTTTAAATGGCTGGATGTTTCCTACCATAAAGTTCTTAACCTCCATAGGAGGGAAAAGCACAAACAACTGAGTGCTTGTATCATTTGTAGGATCAAGATAAGTCACCATAAGTATATCTCAGTCTACTCTGTCATAAAGTAAATAGACAGATTATATTCTTAATTTGTATTTTCTGTAATTTGCTGGTTCCTTTTCCTTTATACAGAACATTCAGCACCCTGACACAGAAAAAGCATTACATTTCTACTCGCAAGATTTGCTGGGAAGGAATACATCCCATTGTAATAGGAATTCTGACAAGTGAGTGAATACATGTTGGAAAGCATCACTTACCCCTTATTCTCTTATTGCTGTTGCTACCTGTGAAGCCCTAAGAGATATCTGATGCATTTTATGTCAACTCCAAAGTAGAAGTAGGAAAAGCAGTCTAGGGTCTGCATAAATTGTAAATGTAATTCACTCAACTGATGTATAGATTCTCCAGGATAGAGGCCATCAAATGCAGCAGGCAGAGCAATTTATCTTGGACTGGTATTTCTGCCAAGTTCCAGGGAAGTAACCCTACCTGTAGAAATCATTCGTACTGAAACTCAGGGCAGATAATATAGTTTTTCACTAATCACATTTTCCTCTCTAAGTACTGGAGATTCTATTTAAAGGCACATTTAGTGAAATTTAACAGTATAGGTACCTCCCAAAAGCTGAGCATTTGTTGATATACTGGGACTTTATAGACCAGCCTGCTTAAGTGTTCTTATGAACCTGAGACAGGCATCATGGATAAAAAATTTAGTTTATACTTAGCAGATTTCTAATACTTAAATAAGTGGAGAGGATGTAATGGCTGCTTAACAGCAGTTATATGGCATATACTTGTATCAAGAATGGTGTGGAGAGCAGGACTAGGGAAGTAATCCTGCCCCTGTACTTGGCATTGGTGAGACCTCACCTTGAGTGCTGTGTTCAGTTTTGGGCACCTCAGTACAGAAAGGACATGGAGGTGCTGGAGGAGGTCCAAAGAAGCGCAATAAGGCTTGTGAAGGGCTTGGGTAATATGCCCTATGAGGAGAAACTGAAGGAACTGGGGCTGTTCAGTCTGGGGAAAAGGAGGCTGAAGGGAGACCTTATTGCTCTCTTCCAGTATCTGAAAGGTGCTTATAGCAAGAGCAGGACTGATCTCTTCTCACTAGTGACAGCTGACAGGATGAGGAGAAATGGCTTCAAGTCGTGCCAGGGTAAGTTTAGACTGGATATCAGGAAACACTTATTTACAGAAAGGATTGTTAAGCACTGGAATAGGCTCCCCAGGGAGGTGGTTGAGTCATCATCCCTGGATGTGTTTAAAAACTGTTTGGATGTGATGCTCAGGGGCATGATTTAGCGTTGTTAGAGTTAGGGTAGTATGGGTAGGTTGCAGTTGGACATGATGATCTTTCTTTTCCAACCTAAGCAATTCTATGATTCTATGATGCGATATGGACTTACTGTGAGTCCTCACTTTGTACTTTCTGAAATGTTTAACACATTAACAGTTAAGAAGCTCTCTAAATAATTTCTGATGAACATTAGGACTTTCTGGGAGGACTGACAGACTTCAGAGAACCCAATCCTTTAGCTTGGGTTATGGGGAATGATGGGAGTTTAAAGTTTAAACTCACCATTATTCTGTAGTAGCATTTCATTTTCCAGAGTACTAAATTCCTTTTAAAAGATTCACAAAGGTCTGTGCTTTGTAAAGGAACTTTTCCACACTGCATTATCGCACTACTTGGGTATAAACACTCACTACAATAACTACATTTTATGCTTTGGAAAGATAAAATTATGGAGAACTACTTTGCCTGTTTTGGAGAAATGAGAGTAGGACTGGTAGTTTCCAAAGCTAAAGTTAATTGAAGTGAAGAAAATATCTAAGAATTAATAGAGTGATAGGATAAAATACACGATACAGGATAAAAACTAGACAATGAAACTACAGAAAAGATGGAGAAGGAAAAATAAAATAATAAAAAAGTATTCACTACAAAAACTACAATCAGAGCACAGTTCTTTGAATTTAGTTCATGCCTTCCTCAAAAGTTAAACCAATTTCTGAATAAAGTGGATGCAACAGGATTGTATCAGGATATACTGAAGACTGCCTGCCAAGCATGCTAGTGATTGTACTGATAGAATTAAGCTCAAGGAACTGAGTTCACGTCCTGATAATATAGGGCTGACATCACTGGAATGATAAATGGATAAATGTATTTTCAAGAAGGGACCAAATGAAGGTCAAGGGGACTACAGGCCAGTCAGTCTTATATCTGTGTCTGGCAAGATCATAGGACATATCTTCCTGAAGACCCTACTGAGGCACGTGGAAAATAAAGATGAAGTGATTGGTGGTAACCAACATGCTTTCACCAAGGGTAATTCATACCTGGCAAACTTGGTGGTCTCTTATGATGAAGTTACAGTGTCAGTGGATAAAGGAAGAGCAACTGATATCATATACCTGGACTTGTGCAAAGTGTTTGACACCTCTTTGAACAACATCCTATTCACCAAATTGGAGAAAAATGGATTTGATGGATGGACCATTTGCTGGATAAGGAATTGGCTGGATGGTTGCACTCAGAGAGATGAAGTCAATGGCTCAGTGTCCAAGTGGAAACCAGTGACAAGTGGCTTTCCTCAGGGATCAGTGCTGGGACCAGTTTAATATCTTTGTAGGTGACATAGACAATGGGATCGAGTGCACCCTCAGCAAGTTTGCAGATGACAACAAGCTGAGTGGTGCAGTTGACATGCTAGAGGAAAGGGATGCTATCCAGAGGATCCTGGACAGACTTGAGATGTGGGCCCACGCCAGCTTCACAAATTTCAACAAGACCAAGTGCAAGACCCTGCACCTGGATCAGGGCAATCCTGAGATCAGGTAGAGGTTAAGCAGAGAATGGCTTGAGAACAACCCTGAGTAGAGGAAGGATTTGGGGATGTCAGCTGATGAAAGACTCAGCACGAGTGGACAATGTGCACTTGCAGCCCAGAAAGCCAGCCGTGTCCTGGCTTGCATCAAAAGAAGTGTGACCAGCAGGTCAAGGGATTTGATTCTGCTCCTCAACTCTGCTCTCATGAGACTAGACCTGGAGTGGAAATGGCACTTCTGAAGGGAAACAAACTGTATTTTTTATCAATGCTACCTATTCTTGTGGTTTTTTGTTTTGTTTTTTAAATGTAAATGTACATGTTCCATTTATTATGGCGTATAATCTGTTATAAATTTCTGTCAGAAATGAAAGCAATCTTAGTAAATTATTGGTCATTTCAAATCACCAATGCGATCTTCTGCTGGCTACGGATTCTGCCACTGAAAATTAAATAAAGAATACAAGTTCTCATTTTAGCACCCTTGGAGGTAATAAGAGAAAATGGTCACTATTGCAAAACAAGTCATTAGATTTTCTCAAATGGAGATTATTTATTTTCCCCTTCAAACCTAGTTTGTTGCAGTTGAACAATGGATGATAATACTACATGCAGCTTTTGTTTAAACAGTCCCTGGGAACTCTGAGAGATACAAATATCTGTTTAAAAAAATGAGGAATGCTTTAAAGCTGCAGATTGCTAAAAAATACATTGGTTATCCCCGGAAATCTAAATGGTGGTTTGGCTCTCTTCTTATTCCCTATGAATCTACATCTAAGAAATTTCAGTCTCTACCATAAGAAGTATATATAATCACTAGGCTTTTATTCACTTACTCATTATTTAGAGATAATGTTCTTATTGAAATTAACAAACTCTTTCCTTTTTCTTTCTGCTTACATACTAATATATACAGATGATCTGTGTGAATAATAGATTCTTTGGTTCTCCATTTGTACCAATAATTAGTTTAGATCCTGATAAGTATTTTTTCATTGTATGAAGTATCAAAACTTCTTTGCTCGTTTTTTTACACATATTTTTTGTCATTTGTGATTTCATTTCTCATTGTGATGAAAATATTAATCTCAAGAGACTTAGTTCAGTGTTCAAATAATATTTGGTATTTTCTGTATTCTGGCATAATTCACTGATTAGTATTTCCTTATTCTTTTTTCAAAACAGCAGGCTAGTTATGAAACCTGCTCAGAAATAAAAGGCTGAGATCAAATCACATATGTAACTTGCATGCTACTCATTTCTTGACCTAGGCTATGCAAGTCAACAGCACAATGAGCACATCCTGTTAACCAAACTTATATGCTAACTTTGAGTTGAATTCACTACTATTTAGGTTATTCTTAAAATTGTCTTTTTCAGAAACTTGAAAAAAATTCACTGTGTTGTTCATTACATTAATGTAATAGGATCCAAAATTCAAGCCTGGGTGAAACAATGCATTTCCTTTTTCCTTGCCCCTTTTCCCTGGTAAATTTTGCTGTGGGGCATCCCAGGAATGTTGCTTAGGGACATCTTTAGCCTTTTGCCAGCTGAATGATAATGGTTTCCGATTTCTAAGCCCTGAGTTCCAGGCATCCCTCCTCCCCATTATGCACTGAACTAAAGCACCGAGCTTCCTGTGAGGTCTTCACGATAACCCCAAGGGCCTCTTCTGCCACCATATGTATTTAATCACAAAGTGAAAACTTTTCTACTTCTTAAAACACAGAGCTGCCATGTGAGATAACTATCTACAGATATCAATCCAAAATGGAAAAAACATTCAGATGCATCCTCTTTTTTTTATCATCCTTCTATGCTTTTTTTCCTTTCTTTCAATGCTCTAATAATTTTTTAGTCATTGTATTTTAGAATTACTTGGACAAAAAAGTGTCAATATTCAGTAAAACAGACAAAGATAACACACCTCAGGAAGTTAACAGCATGCCAGACCTTCCAATACTAAAAAACTTGCCCTGCTGCTTAACCAAAATCAGTCTAACAAACTGCTAAACTGGAAACCAGTGGAAGCTGTGTAAGCTATGGGAAGTTATGGGAAGTATCTAAATTGTTTTGTCTATCTTATTCACACTTATCTAAAATTATACGAACATATTTGCAACACAAGGGCTTAAAAGCTCTGAATCATAATCAACAACTTGAGCCAGCTCAAGTACCCACAGTTAATCTTGAAGGTCTTCTGGAGCCTTGTATCCAAATACAAGGATGTTTTTGTTGCTCATGAATCAGCTGCAGATCCATCACGGTTAACAGGGTGATGTTGGAAAGTGGTCTGAAAAAATAAAATTAAACTGATAATAGTTCAAGCTACAAAAAAAGAAACAAATTTAAAAAAAAATGTTGAAATAGATTTTTTTGAATAAAGTAACTATTGTATATCTTCAACTTTTAAAATCAAGGCAATGTAATACAGCCAATTTAGGTATTGATTCCAAGAAGCGCAGAATATATTAACTAAAAATAAAAAACTAAATAAAATAAAATTAAAAAAATGAATTAGTTTAAATCAAGGCCAAAAGGGTAACATTAACTATCCCTCAAATCTAGGAACCTTTGTGGTTTTTCTCAGTAAATAAATAAATAAATAAATAAATAAATAGATTGGCTGCATCTGTGGGGACAGCACTGTTCCTAGAAAAAGGAGATTACACTGCCTTTGTGAAAGACCTGTGATAAGTCAAGCTGAGCCAGATTTCAAATGACTTCAACTTCCATTTCTTCTTTATTCAAATTCTTTTAACTTGGAGTAAAAAGGTGGAGTTCCTGTTTATTTTTTTGCTTTTCATTTTTTTTTTTATTATTTTGCATTGGTTTTGCTTTATTTCTCCACAGAAAAGCATGACACTGTATTAAGACCTTAAGAAGAGCTCACGTTTTAAGATATGCATTGGCAGTTTCACTGTAACTCATGCTAAGAAAAAATTTCACTGTGCAAAATAATGGCCTCCCCATTGACCATAGTGCAACTTGCATTGCCAATTTAATGTTAGGTATATTTACACTTCTGTCATTTTCACAACATGATTTCATCAAGCATGTGTTTCTTTCTGTTGTTCAAAATGCTAGACATGGAATTTTTCTGTGGCTTAACCCCCTTCCCTCCTCCTCTCCTACCCAGAGGAAAAGCAATTTTGCATTTTTTTTCCTCTCCTTTGTATTTATGTCAACATTTTCCTTTAACAGCTTTGAAAACATATGCTTTTCATGGAATTTTTTTCATCATTACAAATGAGTGATGAAATGATTAATGAATGTTGATAACAAATCAGATTCACGTGTATAGATATTATTTCCCATTGATAAGTAATTTGGTAATTAAATTAAAACCATATCAGATCCAAGAACAAATTTCAGTTTGGGATAATCTGACTTATAATCACATGACAAGTTTTTACTATAATAGGCAACTTGCCTGGTATACAAATAGTAAATGCTTCTTCACTTTGCTTCAGAAGGGGCTATTTAATTGGTAGACATTACTTGCAGCCATGTGCCAGTGACTTTCTGTAGGTCTAGATTTTCTTGTAATGCAGAAATCTGAGGTGGGGTGGGAAACTGGCCAAGCAAGAAAATTTCTTCAATGATACTCCAAATAAAAGAACTCCATTACTTTGGATTTGCAAAACTGATGTAAAAATATGACCAGTGTTTGTAATCGTTCTGCTAATTTGAAGTGAGAGAAATGGGTATCTCCTGTTAAAAAATATCCTGTAGTAAGAGGACATTAATTAATAGGAACTGCCAGTATTTGAAAGGGATTTTTTATGTATATAATCTCATTGAATCCTCTGAAGGATAAGTCACCGAAGCACATTCCCACTTGAAAAACATTAGTTTGTTGTCATTTAACTAATCTCCCCTTATCTTCTATTTAGCAGAAGAAATTCCTCTCCCAGTTGGAAATGCAAGGTTTTTCTTACAAATCCTCCTGGCAGAAGAGATTCTGAAAACTTAAATTCCACAGAGTGTTTTGTCTTGCTAATGACTTCAGCACACAATTGGATGCCCAACCGTTCGTCTTTGTACCTCAGCTGGTTTGGGACTCATTTGTTCACAGAGGGAAAGTAGACAGCTACAATTATGTCTCAGGGAATCTTCCTTCAGAGTATGTGGGGGACTTGGCTACTGCTGGTCTAGCAGTCTGTGTTTTCTCTGCAAAAGGCAATAGATGAAGAAGGGGGTTAACAATAGGATGAAAGGTTTTCTCTGAAGTCATTAAACTGTGAGGAAATGGTGATGGTCATGAATTGCTACATAAAAGGAATTAATGGGCATGAACTGGAAGGTAGAAGTATTAATGGATTGCTGACACCTAAGTTATAAAGTAGTCAAGCTGTTGGACTGATAGGAATCAGACAGATGCGTTTCAATGTTTGTGAGTATTTCAAAATAGCTTTGACCACTCCTACAGCAGTAATTGCTCATATCTCTTAAGACTTTGAAAAATGAAAAACAACTTAATCACACTATGCATCTTCATATACTTGTCTGTAAATATCTGTTCTTACTAATGTTTTCTTTCAGGAAAACAAGTTCAAGGAGTAATCTGAAATAAAAAGGGCCATGTATTGGCATTAATTATACAAAGAAAAAACTCCAGCAAGACGAGTGAGACAGTTAGTGAGGAAAGAAGATAAGGAGTGCAAATAAATAAGCACAACATTATGGACTTAAAACACTAAATTGGAGAAGAATGTGGATCAACAGTACCCACCACATCTGAAAAGCTAGCAGTTAGTCTTCGTGGAGGTGTGAACATACAGGGAACAAACTGTCCCACAGCCACCAGGAACCTCTGTCCAGCTAAGACTCCTTGTAATAATGACAAAATTCAAAGGTTGGAGAAAGATCCTGAAATGTGTTATCTTTAATGATAAGTGTAAGAAACAGGATCCTGCGCTGGACAGTTTATCTGGGGACAGAGGCAGAGGGAAGCTTGGGCTAGCAGAGCTGTTCTGTTCTTGTCAATTCCAAACACATAGACTGCCAACAGCAGCAAAATCCCCAGGATGTGTATAATCTCCAGCCAAAAAGATGCAGAAATGACTACATTTTGATAACACCAGTTGGGATACTTCACAACCATTACTGATTTTACTATTACTTGCTAATTTGTTTCTGTCAAAGTATCAGTGCTGGAATATGTTCATTTTCCTTGAAGACTCTACTTAGCTGCAGGCTAATAAAGTTGTTGAATACAGAGCACATTTATTATTGTGACTTGAAATAAGATTAGTCAGGCAGGATATTTATTTTAATTTCTTCCAGGTGGCATAAAGCCTCAGTTAATTTTTTTCCCTCTCTAATTTAAGAAAGGCTGTGGTTTAGGAATTAAGGGCTTAATTAAACTGCATGTCAAAAACAACAAAATGCCAACACAAATGATTCTTTCTGACAAAATAGCCTTTCAAATCTGACATCACAAACTTATCTAAGCATTAAATGTCATTTGAGGAGCAGCTTGTCTTAAAAACAAGCTATCACTGAAAACTCTAGCCTTTCAACACACACCAGACTACTCCTTCACACACTCTTTCAGCACTAGTGTGTGTAACAAATAAAAATCACAATGTGAAATTTTTGTAACTGTTTTCACTGTTTCATATGCTGTAACACAATGTGTTTGAGAGATGCAATCTGGGGGTTTAAAAATATAGTGTGGAATGTCTGGATAATAGCTGTGACGACTGCTTGCACAGAAGAGCATGATTAAGAAGTTCTATGCAGGCAAATGGTGCAATAAAGTCTTAGCCTCAAGCTTTTGCACTACAATAACTCAGTTCTTTCATTTGATCTAGGGCTTAGAAACTTCAATTCAGAAGATATAAAACATTACTTTCTCAATGAATGGAATAAGTAAATTTTTAACTGGTGATTATCTTGTGCATCTTGGCTTTCCGTGGGTTGCAGAGGAATACATAAGTGAAAACCAGATACTAGATTTCACTGATTTTGAAACTTTTCTTTTGCCATTTTGTACTAATTCACATAATAACCTGAAGACAACTTTCAATTTCTAGTCGAGTAACTACTGGAACATTAGTTTTGTTCTGAAGAAGACTACCAGCTCATGCAAATAATGCTTTCTATTCCCTGCTTAACAATAGATCATTGATAATATTGCTTCTTTAATATAAATATATCTGGATAGTTATATTTATAATTTGATTATTTTTTGCTTATTTTTTCTAAGATACTGGTATAAATATCAAAAGTCTATTTGAGTTTTCCTTAATTACATGTCTCAAGAACTGTATTGCTCAATTCCTTCATAGCAATTAACATTCATTATTTACCTTCTTAGTGGGGTTCTCTGATGAATGCTATGAAGAATAAAGATTTTAACCATAATTTATGAAAAAACTGGGCCAAATCCTGTATGCTTTGCTCAGAAACTTCCTAGTTTACTTCCTGACAAGAATGTTAGGATATAAAAGATGGGGAGTGATAAATTGGAGCAAATACTATGAAGTACAGTAATATACCGAATAAAAGCATTAAGTAAAAACATGTGAAGACAAGTAGTACTACTTTGAAGGAAATTCTAGAAGTTTGCTTTGATGGAACACAGATTTTTACTCTATAATAGTCTCTATAAAAAAAAAAAAAAATGAGAATTTTATTTAAGAACATCCACTAAGCTAGGATTTATGCTAAAGAAAGAGACGCTAACAATCAGTGGTACTGAAACATGGCTGAGGTCTTGCTCTGGCTATGAAATTTGTAGGAAGGCTGAATTAAGTTTACATGAAGTAAAGGTTTACAAAAAGTGTTAGGATGCATTTTCTTATAGAATCTAGTAAGGCACAAAAATTGTACAATTCTGGATAAGAATCGTAAGTTGTAGTCAAACAGTAAATGTGTTACTATCAAGTTCCACAGCTGCAAAGTTATTAGGTGCCTGAGGTTGAAGGTCTTCATGGAAATAATTATATCTAATCAAATACTGTTATGGTATCTTCGTCAATATATGGCTTGTAAAAACATTTTCTTGACACCCTAAGTTCCAAAAGACAAAATATAGTGGTTTGGAATTAGCCCTTACTTAGTAAAACACAAGAGTTGATTCAAAAGTAAATTAGCTTAGTAAACATTAAGGGATACACAATATGACTATTTAAGATCTTCTAAGGATAATTAGGTAAAAATTTCAATCTCTATTAATGCAACTAAATTAGGTCAATTACATAATCTCAAACACAGAGCATTGCAAGAATTCACCTTCATTTGAGTGTCTAAGTGCAAGAAACAACTCTCCATATGCAGTAAGACACTCAGAATTCTAGCTTACAAGATGTCAAGTTTTCTAAACAAGAATTCCTAAGTAGGATTTGTACTCTCCTTACAATTCTGAAGAGCTAAGTGGGTGCAGGGAAAGTTGTGCACGTTATACTGAATTTTATTCATAGAAGAAAACAGCATTGGATTTTTGTTTCTGTTTCACAATCAATCCCAATGGTTCTTCTTGCATGTTTGGGTATCACTGTATTTTTCTATTGTCTTGTTTTTCATTTGTTGGATATTTCACTTTTTATTCATCAAAAAGCTATGACTTAAAAACAATTATTTTTTTTTTTTCTTTGGTATCACTTTCCTGACCTTCAACACTGATCTTCTCTGAGATTTTGTATCAGTCACCAGAAAAAAAAAAAAAAGGCTCAGTTTCTAGTGAAAAAAGAAAACCACCTGGGGTCAAACAGCTATTCTTTCCTTTAGAAATATCCCTCTATATTTTTTTAATACAGGATTTTCAGAACTGGTAAATACCATAGTTAAATCAAGGCCAAAGATTTCTATAAGAAACTAATTCACTTTTATTCAGTGCTAGATTTTAACTCATGCTTCAGTTTCATCCTATTCTCTCTTTTTATCTGCTAGTTTAATTTATGTTAGTTGTATTTTTTTTCCCCTTTATTCACCAGAAGGATGTTAACTCACTTTCATTAGCACCGCTCAGCGCCTTCATTATGGAACTAAATTTTAGGTAGCTTGTTCCTTTTTCTCTACCCTTTCTTAAAAAACTTCTTCAATTTCACTCATTCCCAAGGATCAAGCACTGGGAAATACTGGATGGAGTGTTGACCTGAGGATTCACCCCCTTAACGCATTCATTTACTTTTATCGCCCTATCTCCATAATCAAGAAATAAATGCTTTGGACATCATAATTAATTTCTCATGAAAAATGAAGCAGGAGTTTTCTACTCTCCTGTGATGTAAGTAACTTCATTTTCTAAGAACTGCAAATATCTTAAAGCAAACATTCTATGGGGAAATTGCAGAGAGGCCTTTCATTTGCTGGAAACTCTTGACTTGGTGCCAGCTTTGCTGTCTTCTCACACCCCCTCCCTTAAACAAATGGCTTCTTGCAAAACTTCAGATGACATCCTAGGAACTACTCAGGAACTACTTTGCACAGTTCTGTGAATGAGGCATATATGTGAGCCAAACATGTGCTCATTATATTGCTTTGGCAGTTGTACAAGCACTTCTCCTCATGAACAAGAAGTGCTTTATCAAATTTTATTCTGTTTGAAGCAGAAGTAGAACTTAGGTGGATACAGTGGCTCAGCATCTGAGCTCTCAGAAAATTCACACTGCTGTAAAATAACTTACCAACGTGACAACTATGGCCATTTTAGAAACAAGAAAACAGGAACCAAATCGATTATGGATATAGAGTATTTTCTCAGTCTGAGTGTAGCAGGCATCTGATGAGAAGGGAAGAAACAGTCAGTAATTACTTGTAAACAGGAGCTTTTCCCAGCTTTAAGAGGCTTTGCTGGAGCTCAGGTCCATACAATTTGGAATGTCTCTGTACGTAGACGTATATGCTTTCATATATGCTCATATGTCTTCTATTTGAAAATTTGGGCATCAACATTAGCACCACAAAATTGCACAAAAATCAAAGGAATTATGGGATTAAAACTAAAAATTTGAAGGAGGATGCAATTACAGTATAATCTGTGTTGTTTCCCTCAAGTCTCAGGCAAAAGTACTCCTGTATGACTGGTCATTCATTAGTGTTTGTCACTAGAAAAAGAAAAATGAAGAGCATATACCAAGATCAAAATTTCTAATAGGTGCAGTTAAAACGAGATAAGACTTAGATTTAACGTCATTGGACTTGACCATCATTTCATTTTTCTTGTGGAAATTCCAGTCTCGGATAGTCAACCAAAAACAGGGAAGGGAGAGAAACTATATGGAGTAGTATTCCTTACCACTCTTCACACAGATGCTGGAGATCACGTAGGCCTGAAATGCAGCTTCAATTTTTGGAAAGCAGCACTAAAGCCATTGTGTTTTTTGTTTCAGCTCATGGTAGTGTGGAGAAAAAGTAATGGGCAGGAAAGCCTGAGGCAGTAATTTCTGTTTTGAAGCTATTGTGAAGGTTTAAATTTGGAGATGGTTGAAAGGAGGACAGTGGAGGGACTGAAGAGGAATGAAATATCAGTTGTCCTGTCTCAGTCTTACCCCTTTGGCTACTATGATAGATAGAAAAACAAATAGATCAATGAGTTAGTGAGGTGACAAAATCCTTCTTTTCCTCTACACAGAGGAAAAGAACTTTTTTTAGGTATATGATGGATGGGAGGCTCCATACCTGGAGCCTTTCTTTTCCCTCTTCTCTGCAGGATCTGTGTTGCAGTTATAAGGCGTTTTGTTCTCTATTTATTTGACTGTTTTTGCAGTCAAAAAAAAAAAAAAAAAAAGATAAAATGAGCATCAGATAGTTTATACAGCTTCTTATTTCATGAAACAGCTTTTTGCACTATCCATTTTAAATCTGATTTTCATTTATTTATTTATTTTTTAAATATGGATCTGTTATTTCCTGAAATAAAAATTCCAATGTTAGGAGATTCTGCAGAAGAAATAGCAGTCTTCACCTCTTTCCACATTAATTTATATAATCAGAGCTTTAATACTTCAGTATCATAGAATAATATAATAGAATCATAGAATCACAAGGTTGGAAAGGACATACAAGATTATCTAGTCCAACTGCCCTCCTATCAGCATTACTACCCACTAAGCTACTAAATCATACCATGGTTTAGTCCAGACTCCACTTGAACACTACCAGGGATGGCGACTCCACCACCTCACCGGGCAGGCCATTCCAGTGCCTGATCACTCTCTGAATGAAAAAGTTTTTCCTTATATCTTATCTAAACCTCCTCTGGCACAAGTTGTGGCTGTTTCCTTAGGTCTTGTTTGTTGCCTGGGAGAAGAGGCCAAATTCCTCCTCATCACAATCTCTCTTCAGGAAGTTATAGAGTGCAGTGAGGTCTCCCCTGAACCTCCACTTCTAAAGACTGAGCAATTCCAGCTCCCTCAGCCACTCCTCATAAGACTTGTGCTCCAGACCCCTCAGCAATTTTGTTGCCCTTCTCTGGACACATTCCAGGGCCTCAATGTCTTTTTTGTAGTATGGGGCCCAAAGCTGAACAGAGTATTCAAATTGTTTCCAAGTATAATTGTCTCCAAGTAATGGAAAGATAGGACAATCCCTTAGAGCCCTGGATGCACTTTGTCCTGTGAAGAATCACAGAACCGTAGGGGTTGGAAGGGACCTCTAGAGATCATCAAGACCAACCCCTACACCAGGTCGCACAGGTAGGCGTCCAGGCGAGACTTGAATATCTTCAGAGAAGGAGACTCCACAACCTCCCTGGGCAGCCTGTTCCAGTGCTCCGTCACCCTCACCGTGAAGAAGTTCTTACGCACATTCGTGTGAAACTTCCTATGCTGCAGCTTATGTCCGTTTCCCCTCGTCCTGTCTCCACGTACCACTGAAAAGAGACTGGCCTCACCGCTATGGCCGCCACACCTCAGATATTTATAAACCTGGATCAGGTCCCCTCTCAGTCGTCTTTTCTCAAGGCTAAACAGACCCAGTTCACTCAGCCTTTCTTCATAGGGGAGATGCTCCAGGCCCTTCACCATCTTTGTGGCCCTCCGCTGGACTCTTTCCAAGAGATCCCTGTCTTTTCTGTACTGGAACTGGACACAGTACTCCAGATGAGGCCTTACCAGGGCAGAGTAGAGGGGGAGGATCACCTCCCTCGACCTGCTGGACACACTCTTCTTAATGCTCCCCAGAATGCCATTGGCCTTTTTGGCCACGAGGGCACACTGCTGGCTCATGGCCAACCTGTCGTCCACCAGGACTCCCAGGTCCCTCTCTGCAGAGCTCCTCTCCAGCAGGTCATCCCCCAACCTGTATTGGTGCATGCAATTTTTTCTCCCCAGATGCAAGACTCTACACTCGTTTTTGTTAAACCTCATCTGGTTTCTTACTGTCCTGCTCTGCAGCCTGTCCAGGTCTCGCTGAATGGCAGCACAGCCTTCAGGTGTGTCAGCCAATCCTCCCAACTTTGTATCATCAGCAAACTTGCTGAGGGTGGCCTCTCAGAGCCACTGAGAGCTTTAACAATGGGAGATTTCTTAAATTTTCTTGGTGAATTTTGAATTATTTGCATTCATATTCTCAAACCTTTCCCTATTCACATCTGTTCCTCCAGGAGAAATAATAATTTGCCCATTCTCTTTCTCTATAATCTCTCTTACTGGCTGCAGGATCGAGTCCAGAGAGTGTTGGTCAATAGCTCAAAGTCTGCATGGACATCAGTGGCATCCCTCAGTGGTCAGTGCTGGGACCAATACTTTTTAATATCTTCATCAGTGACATTAATGATGGTGATGAGTGCACCCTCAGCAAGTTTGCAGATGATACCAAGTTGTGTGTTGTGGTTGACACAACACAGGGATGGGATGCCGTCCAGAGAAGCCTAGACAGGCTTGAGCAGTGTGCCCAGGTGAACTTCCTGTGGTTCAACAAGTCCAAACGCAACAGTCTTGCACCTGGGTTGGGGCAAACTTCACTACCAGTACAAGCTGGAAGAAGAAAGGATTAAAGGCAGCCCTGCTGAAAAAGACCTGGGGGTACTGGTGCATGGCAAGTGGAACATGAGCCAGCCATGTGCCCTTGAATCCCAGAGGGCCAACCATATACTAGACTGCATCAAAAGAAGTGTGGCCTGCAGGGAGAGGGAGGTGATCCTGCCCCTCTTCTCTGTGCTGGTGAGACCTCACCTGGGGTACTGTGTTCAGATTGGAGTCTTCAGTACAGGAGAGACATGGAACTTTTGGAGTGTGTCCAGAGGAGGCCTGAAAAAATTATCTAAGCGATGGAACCTCTCCTACGAGCACAGGCTGAGAGCGCTGGAGCTGTTCAGCCTGGATAATTTAAGTCTCTGAGGAGACCTAATAGCAGCCTTTTGGTATCTAAAGGGGAGCTACAGAAAGAGAACACACTCTTTAGCAGGGTCCATGGTCATAGAACAAGGGGAAGTGGTTTCAAGCATAAAGAGGGTAGATTTAGGTTTGATATAAGGAAAAAGTCTTTTAACAGTGAGGGTGGTGAGGCACTGGAACAGGTTGCCCAAACATGTGATGGATGTCCCATCCCTGGAGACTTCAAGGGGAGGCTGGATTAGGCCCTGGGTAACCTGATCTAGCTTTTCCATGAACACCTGGAATTTTCCAGAGGTATGAGACCAGAATCAGATTTTCTTCATGCACTGAAGAAATGTGAGGAGAAAAGTTGCTAGTGAAAAAAAGCACGTCTAACAAAAGACATAAAGTTTTGTTGCTGCTGTTTTATTAGTTTGTTTCTTGTTTTGCAAAAAACAAATGTTCAGACAGACCTCAGAAGAACTGTATTTAGTCTTCTTTTTCTGTCTTTTTTTTTTAAAACTGAACTAAGTTAAATATGCTTTTGTTAAGATGACAGAAATATCTACCATTATTTTATATACATTGTTAGCTTATCTAACAGAATAATAAATATTAAAATCCCATCCTTAACATGAGTTATGTCAATATATTTCAGGCAGTTGCTATTCTATTGAGAAGCTATGTAATAAAATCACCTATTATATAATAAACATTCTGTACATAACTCTTCATGGAGTATACCTGTGGTGAAGATGCTGCAGAAGTCAAAACCGTTTGCCACAGAACTTCTGCATGTATTCCCTTTTCTGAAGACCTACTTCATATCCTTGCTTGCAAAATACTCTGGGATAACTTCACAGAAGTTGGCCTTAAGGATGTTGGTCTTCATTCACACTACAGAACCTCTCCCTGGGGAAAAGGTAGAAATTTCAGATGGCAACATTACTTGCATTCTCAGGCACTAAAACTGAGGCTTTGATGTTCAGCTTTTTTAAAGTTCTCAGAAGTATTGTTTCCTCATTATCACCTCAGTTGTGTGAGCTTCCTAGCTGTCTTTCAGAAAAATGTTCTAGTACATGAAGAATCTAACTTCCCTGTTGCTGTTATTTTAAACACAAGAGAATGTTTTATGTGACTTTTTATTTCTAATTCTCTGTTAGGTATTGTTAGGAAATAAGGTCCAAGAGAGAGTGAACCAAATTTCAAACTAATTTCTTTAATTCTTGCCACACATTCATGCAGTGTTTGATGTAGGCATGTCTATGTTCCACCATGGTTGAAGGAACATGGATGTGTTTCGTATGAGCACTAGTGTTTTAATTTGCTACACAGTGCAAATTGCAATGAGAGCTCACATATTCTCAACCACAATCTGATCATATGGAGGAGAGAACAACTAGTATCTCAGTGAGAAAGAGCGTCTTTCAGATCTCCTCATGCATGATTTCACTTGAGGATATGAACAAAGGGAGAAGAGTTGAGCTGATAAAGAAGGTAAAAGGAGTTGTCTTACAGCTTTTGCAAAATTTTATCTAAAAATGCTCTGCTATCAGTTTTAGTCTAGAAACAATTTTTTTTAAATGCAGTAATCCTAGGAGGAAGTTATAAACAGAGTTTCTCTTTAGACTATAGTAGAGCTATGTATCTCAGAGAACAAACAAGTTTTCAAATTACAAGAAAACAGGAATTTGTACACTGTATGAGATACAACTGGTTAAGCATTAAACTTTTCGCAGACTGAAAGTGTTGAGAACTAGTTGAAAGAAGAAATTCTACCTTTTTTAGGAGAGAAAAATAAAAGCTGGTTTGAAGTTAGGGATCAAATTTCAAGCTATGCCTTTTTTAAAGCAACTGAAACTCAAGCCTCAAATTATTCCAGTTTATTCTTCAGCCAGTTTAGTGGGGAAATTATTGATGGTCACCAGTTTTTTTTCCCCCTAGATTTCACAGACCCATTCACCCATTTACTCACTTTTTTTAACAAGAGGTTTTTGTTTTAGCCTTCATGCATAGAGGTTATTAGCATGTCCAGCTTTTTCTCTATCAGGACAGAGAAGCCTCTCCGAGGCTGACATTTAGAAGTTCTCCCAGTTTGTACAGGTAACTGTGAGCTCATATAGGTGATGAAGTACTTGGTCCTAGATTATTTTAAAATTCTCTTCCCCTGTGAAAGAGTACTTTTCATAATTTTGACTTTTACACTTCTTGGTGATCTTTGAAACATTGAAACAGTGTTCCCAAAGGATCTCAAAATGCTCTGCAGTCATGGACTAAGAAGCCTATTTGACTTTGAAGAGCTGCACCAATGCAGTCTGTAGACAAAAAAAAAACAGTTTGTAAAGTCTTATTCTTTGACCCTCCACCTGCTAAAAAACTTTTCTTTCTTTGATAAGTGATCAAAAATTTGTCTGATGGGCTATTTGGAGATGTAGTTTAAAATGACAAAAAAGTGCATTTAGTTAAAGGACATTGATCTCTTTTGAAATCAGATGCTGTTTCTTTAAGTTATTACTTCTGCTTCATTTTTAATGGGCACATTTGATACATTTAAAACTCCAAAGTCTTGCAACTATATTTGCATTGAGGTTGCCATTCATTCAAAAATAACAACAAAAACAACAGAGGAGTTTACATGGAAAATTTGTATTTGTTGTTGAAGTTTTTTGTAGGAAACTGGGGAACAAAAGGGCAATTCATCCCGTGAATCAAGACTATTATTCCTCCTTTACATTTCTAGTCTTTTTTTTTTTTTTTCAAATGTTTTATTGTCGCCCTTTGTCTGTTTCACTTTTGTAATGACCCAGGTACAGAAAAGTTTTAAAAAGTAGAAAAGAAAGAAAAAATTCCTTTTGTGAAATAGAAGCTACAAAAAACAAACAAATAGTAAAATACACACCTTTTTGTTTGTTTGTTTCCAACCCCCCCAGCTATAATCGAAGCTAAATCAACATGGGTTTTTTGTTTGTTTGTTTGTTCGTTTGTTTTGTTTTGTTTTTGGTAGAACTGTTTGGCTACTACAGTATCTACATTTTTAATTTGCTTTCCTTCTTTCAAAATTCTTGGTACTTTTTTTTATTATGAGAGATCTAACACACATATTTCTATAGCTTATGGCTCCAATACACATTGTATCTTTACTATCTTTCCTGCTTTTTGTGCTCAATGCCTTTTACAAGCAGCATTCAGTGAGTCATTACTCTAGGCCTGTTCTAGGGGATGTATTATTTTACGTGTTTCACAGAAAGAAAACAGACAAAATATATAACAACTGTGACATTATGGACAGAATTTGGTCATCATCAGAATGAATCATTTCCCTCTTAGTTTTTCTTATTAATCTCCCATTCTGGCAGTCTGAGATCCTTGTACCTGGTCTGGAATATGAACGTCAGTCTTTCTGATTAATTCCAAAATTGGTCTTTCACAGTCATCATCTGCAGTCAATTTCCAGAGCCAGGCCTTTTTCACACGTGTTCACACTCTCCTGCTCATTTCAAACATCCTCTGAACCACAAGTTCACTTTAGCAGGCTTAGTGTTCTTGAACTCACTTTCATTATCTTGAAAGTTGAGATCCACATCTCACATGCAGTCTCCTTTTGCTTTCTTTGATATACTTTTGTTATAACTTGCCACTGATTCTTCTGGATATTGGCTAAATAAAATAGCAAGACCACAGTGTGTAAAAGTCCAGCCAGTCGTAAAAGTCTATCACTTGATAATGAGCTGCATGGGCATTTTGCAGTAATTCAGAGCAATATAAATATTTCCAGTAAGAACTATAACTTATACAGTCAGAGAAAAATGGGAGATAGCTGTATTTGGGCTTGGTGCTCAGCACTATTGTTCTGAGAGTAAACATTTTACTTTTCCCTGCTCCCAGTCCACAAGCAAAATAGAAATGCCTTGTCTAAAATTAACCAAAGAGGCTCTTTTATCTTAAGAATATTTAGATTTGGTATTTCAAGTAAATGCTTTAAAAAGAGTCATTTTGTTTTACAGCAGCAATTGCTTGGAATTTCTGGGCTGCATGCCCTTGGCCAGATATATGTGAAGTCTTCATAAGTGGGAAATGATCTTTATCTCTATTTATCCTTTTTTTTTTTCTTTTCTTTCTTTTTTTCTTCTTTTTTTCCCTCCCTCCCTTTAATTTAAAAATACATTGGCTGGAAAATGCCATTTTAAACTCTGTGATATGTTGTCTTGAGGGCTGGTATGTCTATTAATAGGTAGGACTTGCACATGTGTTCCCACATCAAGCCTCGTTGTGGGGACAAAAATGGATGGATGTAAAGTAGAAAAATAAAAATTTCAGCAACAGTTCATTTCAGGTTCTAATGTGCACTTTTCAAAACCTCTTTCTGAATGACAACAAGTTTTATTTCCTTAGAAAACCACAGTGTTTCTTGCCGTAAAGACTTTAGAAAGACAGTCTCTGTAAATCCAAATGTACTTGCTTTTTGAAATTCATTTTCTCGAGAAAGGAAAAGCTGCAAAGCTTATTGAAAATACCTAATAGCCTGGCTTTTGCATCTGTAAAGGTAATAGTAAAGACTGTCTTGAATCTCATGGAAGTAGGATCAACTTCCCAGATAGCTGAATAAATATTTATCAGGTTAAGAGGAGCCTGGTAACACCCTCAGAAATAAAAGTTGCAATTTTGCCTTCATTTATAACTTCCCGTTCTCACATGTTAATAACTTGCTCATACATAATCCTTTCTGGCAATTCTCCATGCTTGGTGTCTGTCTGAAGGTTGCATGCGTATTTGAAACAAATTCATACCACACTTTTGACTAGGCAAGCAGCCAAAATGGCAGAGATTTGTTGCTTGGTCTAGAGGTAACTGTCCTTGAGGACTAGCACCTTCTCCTGTATGGGAAATAAATAGAATTACCAGAGCAGTTAAGTGATTCCAACATCATATTTGAGTCAGAGTTGAATATTTTGGAAGTAATTTAATGATGACACATCACAATATTATTGTTTCTTTTTATGTCTGAAGAATGTAGTCCAGTTAAACCCTGTTAGGGGTCAAGAAGTAAAAGGACTTAGTTTCCTTATTCAGATAGCTTCTAGAAAAGTTGTCCTCCTTTACTTACATAAAATAGAATGCATTTCTTTTTGTATTTGGGAGAGTTAGCCATAAAAACTCTTCCTTCAGTCTTAAAAACTCCACAGACCAACATACTTTCGAGCACTTTGAAAGGATACAGGGCTTTGTGACCAATTCTAAAAGGTTCTGATCTTCTTTAGCAGCAATAAATGAAGTCAGAGGTACTTGTTTCTCCTTTGTTCATTGCAGACACTAATCTGAAAGCTGTGAGTACACAGCTTTAAAGAGTACATAGAATATATTATTTCCTCATTCCTCATTTCTTTTTCCCACAACAGGAGTCCTGTCTTCAATTTTTATTTTTTTTTCTGCTTTTGTACACTACCACATCTATGTATATGATAGCAATTCTAAACTGGAATGCATGGTATTTCCTTGCTCCCATACAGGAATCAGAACAGGATATTGAATCAAACAGTCTGTAAAGCTCTCTCTTTTTCCTTACTATGTGGTCTAATTCTCCTATATGTGCAGTGTTCTGAATATTGCTGGATATTGAGAGATTGTGGTAAGAGAGTATGAAAAGCCTAGGATCTTTTTTTTTTTTTTTTTTTCCTCTTAGGTTTTTTTTCTGCTATTTTGTTAAGAATCTTGCCTGATTCATTGATTCATTCCATTTCTTTTTCACTCAGAAAGTAAATAAAAATACCAAATGGCACAAATATAACAATCTTATTCAGAAAAATCATGTTTACAGTTTGTAGCTATGGCATGTAACTGAATAACAGGAGAGCCTGTAGGGGTGCACAGGTGTTCTGTACTTTAAGGACAGGTACAAGCTCTTTCCAAACTATCAAGATATCAGTCAATTCTAATCCAAAAGTTATGTGACCTTGAGGTTGGAATGCTGCGTCAGAATTTTTCTGAAATAATTTTCTGCAATTGATTACTCAAACCAGGCAACTATACCATCAGTATCACACTAAGTGGAAGGAGATGTGTGGAGTGAGACTGGCCAGCATGGAAAAAGTTAAGAATTGTCTCTTACTTATCCCTGAAATTTAGTTTAAAGAACTTTGGAATATGCCTGTAATAATCTAGTTGGTTGTGTCATCTCTAAACACTGTAAGACCCCCTGAACTAATTCCTGTCTAGGTTAAAGCATCTGTTTTTGTAACATTACATGTAAGTCTAAAATTTACTTCCCCCTGTACCTAAGCTCACTAAGCTTGCCTTCATCCCATGTGGTTCACTGTTGAGGATGCCCATCCACACAGTTGAAATCAGCTTGAACAGAAGGAGAACCATAGACTTAAAAGTGCACCCTCTTTTCTCAATAAAGGAGGCAAAACAATGAGATTGGATTGTATGTTTCCACCGTGGATTGTATTTGGACAAATTATAGCTTTTAGTAAAATTAGGGCACTTTGAAGGGAATGGAGAAACACGTGGGTCATGAAAAAAAGGTAGCACAATATTAGAAAAGAAATATGTCCAGGCTTCTTTTACAGTTTACTTTTTCAGGAAACTGCTTACAATACTTAGCATTTTTTGAATGATTCTTTTCGGCCCTTGCTATTTATCCACCAGATTGTGTTAAATCTTTTTGTGCTGGACAAATAGGCAATTACAGAACTTTTATTCTTGAAAGGGTACTAAAAGACTGTGATCAAGTCATTGCTAAAAATTTTCCTTGATTAAACCAAACAAATTCAGATCCCAAACTTCTCTGTAAAGTTTTTTTTTAATCCTTTAATCACTTCAGTGGCTCTTCTCTGAACTCCCTCCAATTTAGCAACCTGGAGCCAGAATACTATGCATGATCTTTTTTTTTCTAATTTTTTTTTTTTCATCACAAAACCCACTGACATCCAGCTCTTGGATCTGTTCCCACCAAATGCTGATATCAATCTGTGTGTTTGCAGCATGCTCTCCTTACGCCTCAGTGGAAGTGTGTTAACATGAGCTCAGTGTTTGGCTGCCTGTCTAGGTTGACATGAACTTTCCCCTGCAATCACTGCACCAGGACTCTCACTTGCAGTGTCAGGGTTTTGAGGCAACCATAGTCTGAATGAAGGAAGACAAAGAACGGGCAATTGTAGCCATGTGTCTGTCGCACCAACTAATGATAAAGAAGTGTGCCTGTTTCACCAGTAAAATCAAGAGGAAAAGTAATGAGACAGTTGTCTGCAGTCCTTCTCCTATAGAGAGAAACCTGAACAGTACACAGAATCACAGAATCACAGAATGGCCTGGATTGGAAGGGACCTCAAGGATCATGAATATCAAACCCCTTGCCACAGACAGGGCCAACAACCTCCCCATTTAATACTAGACCAGGCTACCCAGGGCCCCATCCAACCTGGCCTTGAACACCTCCAGAGATGGAGCATCCACAACCTCTCTCAGCAGTGTACTCCTATACTGATTGCGTATAACATTCTTAATTTATGTCATTTAATGTTGGAACAGCTTAATAGATTAGCCACACTGCCCTCCTTCCTATCATCGGATGTTACTTTTCATCATCTTATTTTTTTAATAATCCCAGTGATTCATAAGTGGCAAAATACATCTCCTAGGAAAACACTCCAGCTCAGAGAGAACAGTCCCTGTAGGCTTCTTCTCCAGTTAATGGAAAAATCTAACATTTCTCTAATGGATGATCCCCCAAAGGGAAGATATGAATTACTCTCAAGAGAGATGTAGTATTATAGGCTGCAAATTTGGCCATCTCATGCAAATCCCTACAGTAAGACAAAGTTGGTCTGAACCCTCATCCTGATTTGGAGACATGAAGAGTTTTTCCATTTGGAAATTTACCAGTGGTTATCCATCCTGTCATTTTGTTTTCTGTCTAAAGTATCTTGTCTTTGATTTTCAGCCACAAACTCTGTTTACATATTTATTTAGTAGATCAAAAAGTCCTCTATAACCAGTATTTTACTCCTATGAAAAGATGAGATTTACCACAGGATGGTGAGGAGCAGTTGGAAGGGGTATGCAGCCTATTCTTATTAAGTGCTAGTCTGCCAAATATATTATATAGCTGATCAGGAAATCTCCAGCTTCTCCCATTTACTGTCTTGAAATCATTAGGTAATATAAAAGCATACCACTGCCACCCACTAATAATTTGTGAGGTGTTACTTGAGAAATTAAAAAAAACAACCTTTGACCAGAAACTGCTGAAAATGGATGTGGCCAACACTGCTTGTGGTGACATTTAGGGTCATGACTTAGTGGAAGACCTGGTAGTATTAGTTTGACTATTAGGTTTGATAACAATGTTATTTTCCAGCCTACATGATTCTACCATTTCTGCTATTGCGAAGTCATTCCTAAGTCTCAAAAACAACATACTGAATTCTCTTGGCATCCCTTTTTTGTCTATTGCCCATATCTGAATATAACTTTTGGGAAGATGTGATATGCTCTTAATAGTTTTATTTCTGATAAGAAGTAAGACCTGTATCAAACTAACTTGTAGTTCACAGCACAGCTACTGCAGAGACAGGCAGAGGCAAGCTGAGTAAGGATATGCCTTGAGATCAGACTTGACCGTCTATTTATATCAATTCTATGGTGTTTTCTCAGGGAGTCAGAAAATATGGTGCAAGAAAACATCATATTATTGCTGCTAAATTCCATAGTTTTTCTTTAGGATTTGGAATATTCTCTCTCAGTGTGCTCTTCAATTACATCCATCACTTCTGAAAGTTTTCTCGATTTTTGAGTGCCAACCTACAATGTTTGAAATGCTAGATATACTATTTGTAAGTCCCTGCGACCAGAGGAAATCAACAGCAGCGTCTCACAAGTTCTGATCACCATTATCTCAGTGAATTGTGCTCTAGGGACATGCGAGCAGCCATTTCGTTCATTCTCCTAACAACCTGCTGCCTGAGTGCACAGTCATTAACATCACTCTGGCACTCACCAGCTGCTACTTTGAGCAGCCCATGAATGAAAGGGTCAGCTGTACATGATCGAGTCAGCTGAGTCAGTGATCCTTAATCTAACCTCCCATTGAAATGCAGCTCTGATGCACATCCTCTGACTCAGAGGAGAGCCCACTCTGAACAGGTGCTGGGCAACTCAGTCTGATAAACTCCTGTTGGAGTTTATGCACAGAGATGTGCCTATGAATCTAGATACTTGGAGCACTTCAGAATAAGTAGACGTTTTCATGAGACCGGGTGCGTACGTGTATATGCAACATATGCCAGTGCTCTACAGACTAGAAATTATTCAATGCAATTAGAAAAGAATATGGAAAAGTAACTTTTCAGAAGAACTTAAAGATTAAGATTGCAATGGAGAAACAGAGTATGCTAATAATACTTTCAACTACAGTCAATATTGACTCTAAAGTCAACATCATTTCCTCAAAAATCTGCATAATGAGCATTTCTTTAACAAAGTCAGCTTCTTCTGAGTGAACATGCACAACATTCATAGTGATACGAAAACACAATATAATGCATAATCCATACCATAGCCAGCAAGATGTTTACCAACATTGGTTGGACCTATTAAAAATAAATTATATTAAAGGGTATTCATATAGATCGTTTTCATCTGTCCATCACTTTCTAGCCCTTTACAAAATGCTGTTGTCTGAACAGATTGAATGCAACCTTCAAACACAGAAAAGGTAAACATTTGTATTTTTTTTTTACACTTTACTTCAAAAATTGTAACATTTCTTCATCTACTTAATGGTCTTCAGAAGTATTTCTGGGAAGTATCCACATAGTGCTGAATGATCTTTTTGGAAAGGGAGATGGCTGAAGTATCTATGGAAAGTAAAGATCTTGAGATTTTTGAATTATGTAGCAGCTACCAAGAGAGCAATAAATTCCGAAGAAAAGTGATATTTGTTCAGACCAATTAGCTCTGAAATTGTTCTGATGCTTATTCAATTTCTGGGACTTATTACATAGCTAAGAAAAAAGAACAATCTCTTTAAAAATTCAACATTCATGTTCCCTATAGCCAGAAAATTCCCAGTCCAACTATCTGACTGTGTTCTGTCAGTTAACATCTCCAATCAATCCAAACAATGGCTTTTGCCTTTCTTTCTTCATCTTCCTAAAAAGCAAATTAGAATAAATAATTTATTTCTATTTATAGTAATAATTTATTATTTTCCAGGAATTCCACTGTAGATATGTAGAAAGTCTCCTGGTTATGTAAAGGATGAGTTTTATCTAAGAAATTGTTTTAAGACACAAGGAATATTTAAACACCATTAAGTGTATGCATTCTGTGATTAACCTTTTGACAAAAATGCTTAGATTAGGGATGCAAATCCTAGTTTGTGTCTGGTTTGTACTTTGCTGTATACAAAGCAGAGCTGTATCTCCCTACATCTTCTGTAATATTGTCATCTTCTCATGAAAAATTTTCACCTTCCACTGTTTAACTGCTATTTTTCTGTCAACCATGCATATCTCAGCTTATCCAGTTTAAGGTAACCTCCTATTGTATCTTATTTTTAAATGGAGGAGGAACGTGCCTCCTTTACCATCAGCGTCTGTCAATCTGTTTCCACAGATTGTGAAATATTTCAGTGTTTCTTTGAACCCGTCAGGAGGACAGAGAGATGCTGTGGTGGCTTTAAACCATTGTGCTCCTTGTTCCTGGGACCATCTAGAGCAGTTACAATTTTGCTAGCTTTTCTACAAACAGTCCAACCAATCATGATTACAGTATAGCATAAAACAGGCCCATAACTCACTTTACTGAGATTTTCAAAGGTGTCCCACATAAGGCAGTCTCATACTCATTTTCTTTAGTTTAGAGAAACTTTGCTGTAGCAGAGAGAGATGTAAGGAATTGCCTTATGTCACTTTTGCATAGCATAAGTAAAGTGCAACAGGATGGGTAAAGAAGCAAGAGGCATTATCCTTTGCCTTTTGTGCTTCACTAGTCAAGACTAGGCTTTCTGACCTACCTATATGATATAGCTCATCAGAAATAAGCATTCAAGTATACAGACAGTTGAAAGAAAGATTTCAAAATACAATGCGTACAAAATTTAGTTTGATACAGTGTCTAAAGATGAGTCAGATTTGTTCATGGTAATATGGAAAGAAAGTAAGAACACTGACTTCTCAGAAGAAAGATGAAGAGGAAGGCAAAAGAAAAATTTGAAAAGGCAGCACAAAGCAGAAAAAGAAAGCCAAGGAAAAATGGTGTAAGAAGAAAGCAGTATGGAGATGAAAGAGAATAAAGGAAGGGAGAAAAAAAAGTGAGAATCAAGTTTGGGCAAAAGGGAAAGATTTAAGGTAAGTTAAGTGCACCAATTTCTTTGTTGTCAATAGCTCTGAGCTTTCGAGTCCAGTGAATTTGCCTTCTTTTCTTCCTTTCCCTTCAGCATTTCCCTCTGCATTCCCTAAAATCTATTGATATGAACAATTTGCTACTGTGATGTGACTTAAAAGCAATGTGTATGGTAGGAAGTGTTTGCAAAATTAGGCTCCTATAATAGCAATGTCTTCAGAGCACAGATTTGTTTCTCAGGTGGTATAAAATGAGAGTTCCATTGAATCCCCTTGCTCTTTAGTCTTGAATTAAGTACCAAGTATGCTAATGACTGAATAATGACAAGAGAATCTCCTTTTTAACTCCTAGAGGCCCTACCTGGGTCCCCGGATTGAAACCTTTTGTCTCTTTAGAAATTTAAACCGTATTTGTTCCATTCTTACATCCACTGGAATTTGCAACATATCTGTTTTGTAGTCTGGACAAAGCTTGAAGATTTCCCCAAACACAGTGTGAATCAAACCACACAGGAATATTTGTAAAGAACATCTTGGACCCTTTGAAAACATATTCAATTCTCAGAAGCACTAATGCATTCCACATTTGGTCATTAAACACTAATTGGTAACATGCTGTGGATGGGTTCACTCTCTAACCAGTCAGTATTTCCTAGGTCACAGCATGGCAAGACCTCAGTGCCCTCCCATGACTTGCCCTTTTGAACTTTTAATCCTTCAACTCGTCAGAGAGCATTAGCAACTCAGGCCATTTTGGAAACCATGGGCTTATTTTTCCCCATCTCTTTCAAAGTTTGCTTAGTTTGCCCTCCATCTTTCACTCCCACCCCCTCCTCACTGATGATTCCAGGATGTTTTCTGGGGGTCTTACTGAATACTTCAAAGTGCCTGATAGTTTATTATGAAACTATTGTCCTTGGTAAATGTCACGGGACTCATGTTTTTTTTTATATTTATAACCTTTTTTCCATTAGTCTACCACTTCCCTGAGAAATTATGACCTTGAATCCATCAGTTTAACTAAGCTGATTTTATATATAGCAAATGTGTGTGTGTGAAAAAAAAAAAAAAATAAATAAAAAAGGGATGAAGAGAAGCTACAAAAGCTTTCTTTTAAAACATTGCATGTACTGGTCCCTCCTAGAGATTGTTAAGCAATTTAATGGCTGCGATAAGGAAAGAAGTGAGGAAACAAATTATGCCAGACCTGGCATCTATGACTCCAGTGGACACAGGGCAATAGATTCTGCTTGTTGTCAGGTTCATTATTTAAAATTAATTTAACCTGATGTTTCTTATCAAAAACATGTCTAGGATTTTCTACCCTTCCAATGTCATCCTCACTATTTTCCTCATTTCATCTTCAGATAAATTTAAGTTACTTTATTTAGCTAAACAAAATTTTCGATAGTCTGAACCTCAGGATAGATTACTTACAAACTAAATCTCATCCTTCACAGCAGCTCAGAGGATAACATCTGTTGGATTTCTGCAAGAATTTGGGACACAAATAATTTAGGCACACTAAATGCAGAATTCCAGGCTGGGATGGATCACACCGTACTTTCCAAGCAGTAGTTTCTGAACATTTCTAAGAGATCCTCCAAAAGTAACTATAAAAAAGACAAGACTTTTGCCAGTAGACATAAATCTCAAATACTGAAGTTTGCACCAAATCTGGAGAATGCTGTGAGTTGTTGGACAGTCAGTGGCTACTACTTTCAGTCATGGAGAGACCCAGAGCCTTGTCTCTACTGGCAAATGATTGTTCCCAGACATAGTGACACGACTGTTTATAAACTAATGTAGTTAGATCAGTTCTGGTACATTTGATTTACTAGTACAGACTTAGCCAGACTACTTGAGCTCTGTACATCTTATCTTGAGTAGATTGTTCTCTTACTTACGAAAAGTCAACTGACATTGGTCTTTCTTGCCTCTTACTGCAGTGGGTGAAGTCAAATTCATTAAATGTCTGATTTTGAGAAGGAGAATGCTGTAAAAATTAACTTTTTTTTTTTTTTTTTTTCCTCTGAGGAAACTCAGGATGAGGGAGGCTGAGGGAGGTGGGCTTGTTCCTGAAGAAAAGAAGGCTGCGGGGTGACCTCATTAAATGGGGAGGTTGGTGGCCCTGCCTGTGGCAGGGAGTTGGAGATTCGTGATTCTTGAGGTCCATTCCAACCCGGGCCATTCTGTGATTCTGTGAATACTCTTAAAAACTTTTGTGTTGAGGATTGGGAACCTTTTCACAAGATTATGTCTTTACAACAAATTTCACTTTGTAAAGGAGAAAAAGCTGACAGTTTTGAAAGAGAATACTTGCTTCTTAGAACACTCTGACCCATATATATTGTACATGTTATCTTTTCTCCACATCAGCAAGGGCAGAATCTATCCTTTCTTTCAAGGATTTCTCCTCTTGCTATCACCACTCCCACATGTCACTGGCAGTATGTTAAGCCATTAGAGTCATGTTCTTGGCAACAACCCCACTTTACAATGCTTCGTTCCCAATTCCCACGTAAGGGCTAACAGAGTTTGGTGACCTTTTGCATCAACACTTGTTTACTAAAATTAGATTTTTGCTTCCTCGCATACTACCAGACAGATTATACTCCTTAACCTGTCATCCATGTAGGTCAGGCAGTCCCAGAAATTGATGATACTTAGGAAGAAACTTCATGAAAAGGAAAAAGTGCTCAAGGGGAAAAAAATATAAGAAAAAAGATGCTTTAGCAGTTTGTATGCATCTATCTGCAGTGAGTACACATGCACACAAGAGATTAAGTGATGGTGTCAGCCACAAAAGGTTGGGAGGCTAGATACAGGTTAGATAAGCATCTAGCTATTTAGATGTGCCTTGAAAGTTCATTTGAATTTAGGATTCGTGGAAGTCACTAATAAAACTCTCATAAAATTGAACATTTCAGGGTCTATGCAAATCTTTAGGTAGCTGGAGACAATATTCAGAGAATCGGAATTTCCTTATATATCTCTGTGAATTCTTGTAGCCTGAAAGTAAAAAATAAAGAGAAGATTGGGAAAGAAAAACCTTCTGTATGATATTCTGAGGAACGAGACTGCTCCAAAGAGAAATGCTGCTTAATATTTCAGCGTTAATGAGCCCTGAGAAGTGTGCTGAATAGGATACATTCATCTTAAGTTGAGAACTATATTACATCTAGAACTATATTACATCTAGTTTTATCTTATTTTAAAGAATTGTGGTCCCATGTTGCTTACCAATGTATTAGAACATGGGATGTAATCTCTCCTACAAAGTTTGTGGTCCGATTCATTCTGAAATCCAAGGTGATATATAATTAGCAGAAGAAAATGAGAAGATTAACAGGAAGTTCTGGTAATTTGGGACTGGCTGCACACAGAAGTTTTTTTCCTTAGCAATTAAGCATTTACTTAAAGAGTAGGCTTATCTTTGTATGAATTAAGATCACATTTAGCTTCTTTTGGAGCTCATGGTGTGTATAAACTTGTGGGTCTCTATGATCTTTCTTTTCTCATTGCTCACATCCAACATGAAACTTGGTGCTGTGTGCTGCTGCCCATAGTCTGTCAGTGTTTCAGCAACTCCAGAAGAGCCAGGCACTACTTTGTTGGCTGTTGCACATCATTCTTCCTTTAAGTCACTAATTCTGGGAATTGGAATTAATTGAAAGTGTGTTATCCTTCTGTGTTGGGCTACATGTAGCTTTTAATGTTTCCATGAAATGATCTGTAAGGCCACCTTAGATATCTTAAAGAAAGAAACAGGCTATATTTTAACTGGCTATACACCAGCAGAAATTGTGGGATGCTAACACAATTACTCTTTGTCTAAGTCACACATACATCCAGGATGTGGTGGTTGAAGGTATGTGTAGAGGGAAAGCAAGGACAACACTGTCTTTCCAGCAGGGCAGTGGGTCTGATTCTGCTGATTTTGCTGTGACGTGTAAGCAGCACTATCCTACTTTCCTCTCCTGTATGCAGTACGTTGCTCGTGTGACTATTCTGCTTGGCCAAACAGCTCACATACTTTCCTATGTGATGCTGGGGAAAGTAAAGCGTAGACTGAAGTTTTCATTCTTTACATGTGGTTATGTTTGCAGCTGTGACACTGCAAGTGACGCAAAGGGAGAGGAAAAGGCTGCTTTCTTAGCAAGATGCTAATACAGAGATACTATCCACCCACTGATTTTAATCTCCTTTCACAAATCCTCATGTATCACTAGATTCAAGCCGCTAATGTCATCTTCATTCTCTAGTCCTGCTATCAGGTTTCTTAGTTCTGGATGGACTGGGAAGGTCACTGCCTCCTATCCAATTTAAAAAAGGAAAAAAAAAAAAAAAGACATTTTATGCTCCTTAAGCTTCATTTGCTGCAGTATGTTCATAGTCCCTGGAGACACTATTATGGAACCTTAAAATCCAGCTGGCAGTTCACAATGCTTCAAAATGTAAGAGTGAAAACTGGGAACCTTAACTAGGGAAAAGGAAGAATTCTAATCTTGTTCTGTCAAATTAAAAGGAAAAGTAATGTCAGCAGTATGCTAGCTTAACATTCTTGCACTGGAAAAAAGATGATGAAACGGGTATTAAAGGAAGAAAATTCTTTTTTTTTAGATATAAATAAATGTTTCTTTTTCTCTTAAAGTATGGTTTTCTTGGAAATGCTTCTTTAGTTATAAAAAATAAGACCACCGACACAAAAATATCTCCATCAGAAAAGACAGAAACACTGCACTGTGTTGTTTGGCTGAAGATTTCATATTTCTTCACCTCCTTTTATACACGCTCCTCAGGCATGTAATGTGTCCACATTGGACCTTCTTCCATAATGAGTCACAGTTCGATCTTTGCATCCTTTCCACTCCTTAACAAGAGGATTATAGTTCATTAGAGAAAAGGCCATCAGTCAGAAGGGTTAACTTACTAAGGGAAACATTCCAGTTCCCACAAGAAACAATGATACTCTCAGTCAGAATATATGTTATTACTTCTTTACTGAAAATGTGAGCCCTCCTGAGAAAATACCAATATGCGTTATTTTCTTTGAAAATACTTTCATGCTCCTGCTGATACCTGTTTCTTTCTTTTTCAGGCAAGATCCTGAATATTCTCTGGATTTCTGCAGAGTGTCATTGTTTTATTTTATTTTATTTTATTTTATTTCATTTCATTTTATTTCATTTCATTTCATTTTCACTAAAAAGTTCCAGAGAGAGAAAGCACAAAGGTGATCTGCTTTCTGATCATCTCTAGCCAGCAGTCTTGTGGCTGTGATTGGTATTTTCTACTCAGTTTTCCCAGAGGGTTTTTTACCTGTATTAATAGAAGGCATTAATTTTAAGCAAATTCCATTTTATACTTGTTATATATCCATGATCAACAAAATTAGATGGATCTTCTCCATCTCTCCATTGAATTTGAAAAGTTGTGGCTGTCAGGTGAGGTCCCGGATGACAGGAGGAAGGGTCACATCACTGCCATTTACAAGAAAGGGAGCAAGGAGAACCCAGGGAACTACAGGCTGGTGAGTCTCAGCTCTGTACCTGGGAAGATCATGGAACAGATCCTCCTGGACCACATGCTTGATCACATGAGGAATGAGCGTGTGACCTGAGACAGCCAGCATGGCTTCACCAGGGGAAGGTTATGCTTAACAAATCTGGTGGCCTTCTATGATGGAGTGACAGCATTGGAGGACAAAATGAAGACGACCGATGTCATTTACTTGGACCTGAACAAGGCCTTTGGCATGCTCCCCCATTGAAGGAATGTGGACTTGATGCGTGAACCACCCTATGGATAAGAAACTGGTTGAAAGACCACAGACAGAGGATGGTGATCAATGGCTCTATGTCCAGGTAGAGGCTGGTAACGAGCGGCGTCCCCCAGGGGTCTGTCTTGGGGCCGGTGCTCTTTAACGTCTTTATCAATGACATCGATGGTGGAATTGAGTGCACCCTCAGCAAGTTTGCTGACGACACCAAGCTGAATGGTGTGGTTGACGTGGTAGAAGGAAGAGATACCATTCAGAGGGACCTCAACAGATTTGAAAGATTCTCTGATTCATCAGACTCAATGGGATTTTGGGAGAATCTCATAGGAAAAATCTTTATAATGAGCAGAACAAATCAGGAGTAGAAGGCTCTTTTCTTTCTACAAATCAGAAACTTGTATACTTAGTCAAGTATTCTCCTTTTACTACCTCAAAATGTAAATGTAAGCTACTCAGAACTTGCTGTCTTTTCCCATACTTGCTCCCTCTTCTCAACTGTTTTCTGCAGTTCTTTTTTGACAGCTCCTGCTCCAATCATGGACCATTATCAGCCATAAAGCAGGCATGATCCATACAAATATGCACTTATTTTAGAGTATCTTTCAGAAAAGCAAACATTCATTTGCTATACTTCAGCTTCTTTTTGAAAAAAACATATGATCAATATTGATTGCCCTTTCATAACATACATTACAAAGATTTTGCCTTGCTTTCCGTTTTAAACATGATATCTGGAGTAAGCAATGTGTTTTTAAAAAGTCTTAATTCACCATATGTATGATGATTGTTTTTAATTTTGGCATTATTCTTTCTTCTTTTTTTTTTTTTTTTTTTTTTTTTTCCTTATGAGGGGCCCTTCATAGGTGAGCACTGATTGTATATGGTGCCTTTAATGGACCTCAACTGAAAGAAAGTGGAAGCTGTGATTGGTCCATACCCGTAAGGAATGGTTACTAATTTGTGATTAGCCTCCAGAGAGCCTTAGATTTTCTTGGTTCATGCAGTAATGAATCAGAGTTACAATGAAGTGAGAAGTTCTGAATTTCCTGAATTCAACTATTTTCTTCTTTGTGAAAGTGGAAGGTGAGAAAGAAATATTTTGGTTGAGCTTCAGTTTAGTGATTGACTGAAAAGAAGTCTTCAGGAACGTAACCAGAAGAGCAGTAATTCTTAGTGCTTGAGGTGTTTTGAAAGCATTTCATTTATTTTTCATGTTTTGATTTCATATACCAACCATGGATATAGTTTGCATTCACTGGTTGCTAGGTAGGAACTCACAAGACATGAGCTCAAGGGTAACTTTACCAAAGGTTTCCTGTGAGATTTTCGACACGATGGTTATTGTCCCGTCTTTTGTGATATTTTATTTTCTTTCTTCCATTGAAATAAACCAGAGCTAAGCACTGAACTCCTTTGCCTTAGTTTTCCAGCTCAAATAATGGGTTTATTTTTTCTTCATTTATTATAAATAAACATAAATACTGAAGATCAGCTTTTTCAACTGACAGAACAATTTCCACTGTTGTGTAACCTACTCTCAGTACTGCTCATTTTCATTGCACATACCCAGAGTGATTGGACCTCCTATTTGGCTTTATGTGGAAAAGTATTTCATTGTCCAATGAAGGCAAGTAAGTGATGGCTCTTGCAGAGCAAAGGAAACATTTCATCAGAATAAAGTAGGAGCATTGCATGGGGAAACCAAAGCACTGAAAATGAATATAGTGGCATGCAGATATGTAGCTTGCTCCAAAAATAATGTCTTCTATTTGTTACAACAGATATATAAAAAGCAAAATATTTGTTACAACAGTTATACAAAAATTTGCTACAACAGATATACAAAAAGCACAATAACACTATTTGATAGAGCGAATTCTCAACCACAAAACTCCATTTTTAAACATAGTCACCACCATTAGCTGTGTATTGTCACCAGTGATGAACAAAAGCCTGCATGCCACGATCGTAAAAACTGTGGAAATGACCCATTGTTTCACAGCTGCTTTATGATGTTATTGCTAGGAGAATGTTGTCCACGTAGTCCATCTTTAATTGGCCTCGTCAGATGGAAGTCAGAAGCAACCAAATCTGGACTATAAGGTGGATGTGGTAGAACAGTCCTGCCAAGATTGGCAACGTTCTCCATGGTCTTCAACCATGTACAAGGCCATGTGTTACTGTGTTTCAAGAGAAAGGATGTCTTCTTCTGTGGCCTAACTTTGGGGGTTCAAATCTTCAGCTTAGTCAGTGTCATGAAGTAGCAATCAGAGTTGATGGTTTGTCTGCATTCCAGGCAATCCAGAAAAATCACCCCTTTCCTATCCCAAAAGACAGTGCACATCCCTTTAGCCATTGAGAGCTGCATCTTGAACTTTTTCTTCAACAGGAAATGCACATGTTCCTACTCCATGTACTGCTGTTTTGTCTGCAGCTCATAGTGATGACTGATCTTGTCACCAGTAATAATGTGAAACCGTCACCTTCAGCCTCTTATTGGTTCAGTAGATCCTGACAATCTTGCATATGGGGTTCTTTCTATTCCGTGTGAGCACTCATGATACCCAACTGGCACAAACTTTGTGATACTGCAATGTTGATAGCATTATTTCCAATGCACTAAGATGATATTCAGCTCTGTACACAGTTCCCTGATTGTAATCTGCCAAATTACATGGATGATGAGCTGATCAATGCATTCTTCATTTTGTGGTGTGAAAGCTGTGCATGGCCATCCAAAACATGGTTTTTCTGTCATATCACAGTCACCACTGATAAAGCACACAACTCACTGCATCACTGTGCTGACATCCTCTCTTCAGTCTGCATAGATGTTCACCAAGCTTCAGTGAAAGGTTTTTTTCTGCATGGAGGAATTCAATTCCACACCTTTACTTCATACACACTTCCATGTCAGATGCCATTTTGTCAGACTGCCATCTGTCTCACAGCAACAAAATGTAATGGAATATTGGTGGGAATATTCAGCTGCCAACATCCATCTCTGATTTTGTGAGCCAAAATAATAAAATAGCAGGCATTACTTTCAGAGCAGAGCTCATATGTCTTACTGAGCTTTCTCTTAGATAAGTTTTGATTGCAAGATGATCTTATAGTTTTCTGAAGGGGTCCTAATTTTTTCTTCTTTTAATTCTTTTCTCTGAAAGTTGTATTATTGACACATAAAAGAATATTTTGCTAAGGAGCAGTTTTTTTTTGTTATTGTTGTTTTATTTTGTTTTTGTCAGAATTGTACAAGGCTTTGTGAGACAAAAAAAAAAAAAAGGAGAATAAGATTTTTTGTTTACTTAGTTGGCTGGTTTTTCTCACGTGATCTTAAAAGGACATTTTATTCTCACAGTGGATTTTATTGCTTTCAAAAGTATCTTCTCACCAAAATTTTCAATGCTGGAGTTTTGAGAAGAAAAATGTTTTCAGGTAACAATGTATTTTGGTGACAAAAAATATTACCCTTGCTACTTTTTTGTTGTTTTTGTTGATGTTGTTTTTCTGCTGCAGCCTTCAATTTTATTCATAAAATGCAAAACCTGATAATCTTGCATGCACGTGCAAGTAAGCGTATCAGCAGTTTGATTCCTGGCACATCCAGGTTTCCAGCTATGATAATACAAAAGATGACCTGTATAGTAATCTGTGTTGAGGAAAACATGATTGCTTTCCCAAACAGTTGGTGGTCTTAAAACTGAAAACGGTAAAAAAGATCACAAATCAGGAACAAATTGAAGTCTGCATGGAGATCCTATCCTAAGTATTTTATGAGAACGAGGGGGCAAAAAGCTGAGTTCAGACTGGAAGCAGACTCTGCTGCCTTGGAATAAACAAGTAGGGTTGCAATAGAGGGTCGGTAATCGGCCTTTTATGTAATACTGAACAAAAGTACATACTTTCTTGTACTATTCTTTCCTCCACTACAGATGAGAACTGATGTAATTTCGTCCCCTTTGTGAAGCATTTTGTGATGGTTGTAGAGGCTTCTATTGTCAAGAAAAAGAGGCAAACAAAGCAGCCAGACTTCCCATCTCTGATCAACAGGAAAGGTGCCCTCTTAGGCAAAACTCTGGCTCAGAAACTTATATTTCCCCAGTTTTCTTGATGTGCAGTGGAATTTGAGTTAAGAATAGGGAGATACAGTGATTACAAAACACTTTCCCTGAATATGTCTTTTGATCTCTGACCTCCAAATTGTAACAACCTCATCCCTTCTGAGAAGAAGTTGTTCATTTCTTAGAAACAACCAGCAGTGAGATACTTATGAACATGTGCTATAATGGAGGAGCTAGAAATGCTCTAGTTAAAGGTCAGAAGGTTTACAGGTTTTTGTTTTGTGTGTGGGAGATTGGTGATTTTTATTTCCTTCATTCTGCCCCATTTTTTGTCTAGTCAGTATGAGGAACAGATGTGGGCATTCATCCAATGCTGTGTAACATGATAAATATGCATTCTGAGTTTTAATGTCTGGCGCTGTGTACTCTAGAAATACTCTCAAACAATGACAACTATACTTGGCATTTGGTGGAATCAGCTGGACTATCTAGGGATCATGAGGTCTGAATACGAGAGCTGCAAGACCAAGAAAGCCTTTCTCCAGCATAGTTTTTCTGATATATCTGAAATATTCTGTCTATTCCTTGTAGTTATAAGACAAAAAACAGTGAACACTGTAGAGGGAGAGCTTGGAGATTAAGCGCTCTTAAGCAGTTTTCTTGGATAAAGGTCATTTTGTGTGCCAAATACAAATTTTTATCTTGGAGCCTAGCAGAACAATGAAAAAAGTGAGAACTTTCCTTTTAACTGCATTTGCAATGACTTATACATTTGGCATTCAGAACCGTTGGAAATGAGCTTGTCAGATGCTGGCTGTGAAAATGATGCTGAACTAGAGGAAGTGATCTGGCTATGCACCTAAGAGGTGAATCATGTTGCATCAAAGATGTATTTTTAATAGAGAGAAGGAACATAACTCCAGCTTTATGTGTCACTCCAGCTTCTCGTGGAGTGTTTGGACTCAGTTCCCCAACCACAAGTAGCTGGCTGCTGGCTTGACTGACAAAACATAGGATCTAGTACCTGGCTGCCCTATTATTTGTTGGATGCATTTCATGCTTATCTGGAAAAAAAAAAGCAAGTGACTCACTATTCCTATTTTTCCTTTTAGAAATTATACATAATAAAAGTTCTCAGGAAGGAACCTTTATAGTATCCTTATCCTGTGTTGACATCCAGACTCTCTTGTTCTTTAAATGTAATTTCATTGACTAATAAGCTAGGAAATTTGGCACTTTCCCTTCTAACTCACTGCTTCCTGAACCACACTAGTTTATACTTTAGCATGTGTACAGAAGCAGCCCAGGTACCTAACTGCTACTTAAACTGTGCTGAAATCCAAATAGGAAGTGGCATATCACCAAGGCATTTGATTGGCCATGGTGTAGTTGGCATAAACCCATCTTTGTCTTCAGCAACATCCTGCTGGTTATGCAGCAGTAGAACTTCAGCCATCTGTGAAAACATACAGCTAAAATAGGAGACATCCTCAGAGATTAGATATACCAGCTAAGCAGAATTTTCCAGGTTCTTCAGTTTAGAACTGGGCCTATTTAACCTCCTGTGGTATCTGACCTATATCATGTCGATCTTTCTTTTATTTTTCTTCGTCAGTAAGCATATTTCAATATATACAAAGTTTTATGTGATGTGCCAGCTATCTTTGAAACAAAAAGCTGGCCTCATTTCCAAGGGTGCTTCTCATCACGTATGAGAGCTCATCATTGATGACAATCAAGTTTTGTTTAATGGTGTTGTGACTTATGAGCTGGAGAAGCATTTTCAGATGTTCAAGAAGATTTACCCGAAGGAAATTGCCATTAGTATTTCTAAACTTCTCTATTCCTCTTCCAACAGAAATACTTACATATTAATAATTTCCATATTTCAGATCCTAGAGGTTTTCTGGAAGCAATATGAAGTTCAGACAGTCCACAATACTGATGAATTGCTATAGGTTTGCTTTCTTTTCTACCAGAAACTTAATTTCATGCTCGTACTTATTTGTCAGTGATTATCATTAGAGACAGGATAAGAAGACTTCCAGCTTGATCCAATCTGTCCAGTCATACATTCCTGGTCTTAGCATTATACATTAGTACTGGCTCTGGAATATGCAATTAATTATATCAGTTCATATTAAAGGATACGAAAATTTAATTTTACTAAAAATGGAAGATTATGTCATCGAAAATTTTAAGGTGGAAACATCTGAAAAAGCACAAGTAGTGAGAACTTTTTCATAAGCAACATGTTTAAGACTTGAAGAATGATATTATAACTTACTCTTAATGTACAATGAATCCATTTTCCTAATATTACATCAATACTGAAATCTAAGAATGTTATCTCAGCTGGAGTAACACAGAATACCTACTGAAACAATTTAAACTGATGAGTATTTTTACCTACTCATTAAAAAGCAACAACAAAAACCCACCACAATTAGTTAGCTGAGTTATGCATTTTTCAACCAGGAAAAGAAAAATATTTAATTAATACTATTGGATTAATATTTTAGGTAGACTAAATGATTGATGTGTGCTTGTCATTTAAAAAAAAAATACAGATGAGAGAACTGTATAGAAATCAAATCAAATTTTCAATCCATAGGTTATATTATATTTGACTATTTAAAGGCTATTATATTACATAGTTATTATATAAATTATATTTCATGTGTCTATTGCATACTTATTTAGCCTTGTATACTATAATCCTGTATCTATATAACAGAAATGAACTGCTTCTTTAATTTAAAAGTGATATCTTACTTTGTGTATTTTCTAGAACATAAACTATTTAAATTTATTACAAGTACTCACTTGTTTACTCACTTGTTTCTTAACTAAAATTCCTGACAGCAGGATGATCTTAACCTTAGCAATTTAAGTTTGAGATTCACTTGATATGGCTGGTTAAAATTAATTATCTCAATATGCTTGGACAAAATGTTCTTTTGACAAATACACAAACAAATATCTGCAGATTAATGCATTACTATATGTCAGAGAGTTTTCCAGGTCACAGTTCTGATCTGTAGGGACACATCTGCTCCATGTCATTACATTTTCCTTGTTTTCTTTAAGCCCTCTGTTAGTCTTTGGACACACTGAAAAAGTTCTAGGGAGATAAATAGACATGAACTTGTTTCATTCCTACTATCAGTAAGTTCACCTCTGTATTTTATATTTTTGTAGCTGCTTGATCAAGATTATAATCCACATGAGCTATCATTTCAGTGTCCATTTTGTAGACCAGATGAGGAAGAACTGAAATGAATTGGTCTTGGATATACTCAACTGGAAGAGAGAGCAACAGATCCCTTCAAAAGAAGCTCCTGTTTGTTTCTTTAAGTAAATAGAAGAGCACAAAATTAATAAATAATACAGTGCAGTACAATACAATAAATTCCACAGTAGTTTGTTTTATATGCTTTATTAGACAGACCTTTAACGTGCCTATTGAGACATTTTGATAGAAAGTTAATGTCTTGACTTACAATTGGTTGAATTTCTGTTACCTTAAACTATTAGCACAGTGTTCAACAGTAAGTAATAATTAAACATTTTAACAATATTCAGATGAGTTTCATCGCTGCGAATTTTGATTTAGATGAGGTATCATTTAATGAATGTTTGCCTTAAGTCAAATGCAGTTACAGCCATAGATATGAAAGTTTGCTTGTTTGTTTTTTTGTTTTACTTCAAAACATATGTATGTGTGCAAAATGTATATCAAATACTGCAAAAATGCTAACTATCTGTTTAAACCAAATGAAATAAAACAAGAATCTGTACTTGGTTATCTATGAGGAATGTTTTTTTTCTTGGCAATCAGTTTTCAACAATCTTGTAAACAGAGAAAGAGCATCACATGGTTTGCATTATAATTTCTCCTACTAGCTCTAGTCTTTCAAAATGAAGTACTCTAAGATTTTATGTGGTCAACTTAATGTGATGAAGAAATAAGAAGAAAATATTGGAACTTCTGTGCCTGTGATTAGACCAAATTAACTCTGATCAACTAGAGCTTTACGAATTTCAGTTACATTTCAAATCTCCCATTAAAGGTAATGGAGAAAAAAATGGAGGAAAAAAAAAAAAAGATTGAGGACAAAGGAAGAATGATCTCGTATTTAACACACTTGATTTAGATCTTGGCTCAATTTTTCCTTGGTTTGAATGATCTTACAGTTTAACTGGATTTAATCTCATTGAGACTCAGCTTCCCGTTATTAAAACAGGCAGTGATTAAACTCCTTCCTCTGCCACTTTCAGTATTAGTTATAAATCTCCCTGAGCGGGAATCCATCCAGAATGAGTGCACACAAAGGAAGCTCAGAACACTTAATGCATTTTTGAAAATTGGTAATATATTTGTAGGTGCATAGAGACCTCTCAAGCACGGAGAGACATGTGCCTCTCTCTAATTTTGCATTCAAATTCTTTTACATGGAGACTAAATCTACAAAAAAATAATGGGTGCCAAATCCTGAACTGCAATACTAATAATCTTCTCCAAGGGTTGCTTGAATAGGTATCTAAAGCCTGCAAGAAGGTGAGTTATTAGCAGTCAGGTGAAGAAAAAGGAAATAGGATCTAACGAGAGATGGAAACAAATCTCTAGTATTTAACCTCCTTTCTAATAAATCTAAGTCTATAAAGTGTCAGATCATGCTTAATGTTCTACTTTGCTGAGGTCTGCAGATCCTCCTTGAATATGCTGGATATTTGAAATGTGTTGTACAGATGTACATGCTGTCCCAGGTTTCGCTGCAAATCTCAGAACCAAAGTTAGATATTGCAGTAAGCAGAGCTGACACAACTTTCCTGTGAAAATAGAATTCTTTTCATTTCAGTGAGGGCACACTAATAAGTCCTGAAAGACGATAATGACTTTACTGCTTGAAGAACAATGAAACTAAAGCATGTCATCATTCAGGCTACTGGTTTGTGTTGGAGATGAATGAAATGTAAAATCAAACTTAAAATTCAGTAGATAATATGCTTTCATTAGAAATAAAACTCTGGTTGCTATTCAAGTTATATCATCTGGTTGTTATTCTGGTTGTTATGTCATCTTGTTCATTGCAAAATACTCATCCTTGAAGAATGTCTGAAATCACAGAATCACAGAATCACAGAATTGTAGGGGTTGGAAGGGACCTCTAGAGATCATTAAGTCCAACCCCCTGCCAAAGCAGGTTCCCTACACCAGGTCGCAGAGGTAGGCGTCCAGGCGAGACTTGATTATCTTCAGAGAAGGAGACTCCACAACCTCCCTGGGCAGCCTGTTCCAGTGCTCCGTCACCCTCACCGTGAAGAAGTTCTTACACACATTCGTGCGAAACTTCCTATGCTGCAGCTTATGTCCGTTTCCCCTTGTCCTGTCTCCACGTACCACTGAAAAGAGACTGGCCTCACCACTATGGCCGCCACACCTCAGATATTTATAAGCCTGGATCAGGTCCCCTCTCAGTTGTCTTTTCTCAAGGCTAAACAGACCCAGTTCACTCAGCCTTTCTTCATAGGGAAGATGCTCCAGGCCCTTCACCATCTTTGTGGCCCTCCACTGGACTCTTTCCAAGAGATCCCTGTCTTTTTTGTACTGGGGAGCCCAGAACTGGACACAGTACTCCAGATGAGGCCTTACCAGGGCAGAGTAGAGGGGGAGGATCACCTCCCTCGACCTGTTGGACACGCTCTTCTTAATGCACCCCAGAATGCCATTGGCCTTTTTGGCCACGAGGGCACACTGCTGGCTCATGGCCAACCTGTCGTCCACCAGGACTCCCAGGTCCCTCTCCGCAGAGCTCCTCTCCAGCAGCTCATCCCCCAGCCTGTATTGGTGCATACAGTTTTTCCTCCCCAGATGCAAGACTCTACACTTGCTTTTGTTAAACCTCATCTGGTTTCTTACTGTCCCGCTCTGCAGCCTGTCCAGGTCTCGGTGAATGGCAACACAGCCTTCAGATGTGTCAGTCGATCCTTCCAACTTCCCCTCATCAAGATCACTGATGAAGATGTTGAACAAGACCGGACCCAGCACCAACCCTTGAGGAATATCGCTAGATACAGATCTCGAACCAGACTCTGCACCACCTACGACAATCCTTTGTGCTCTGCCAGTCAGCCAGTTCTCAATCCATCTCATCTACTACATCTACACTTCCTCAGCTTTGTTATATGTATGTCATGGGAGACAGTATCAAATGCCTTGCTGAAATCAAGGTAGACTACATCCACTGTTCTCCTCCCATCCACCCAGCCAGTGACAACATCGTAGAAGGCTACCAGGTTGGTCAAGCATGACTTGGTGAACCCGTGCTGACTACTCCTGATAACCTCCTTTTCTCCCAGTTGTCTGGAGATGGCATCCAGCACAAGCTGTTCCATCACCTTTCCAGAGACAGAGGTGAGGCTGACTGGCCTGTAATTACCCGGATCTTCCTTCTTGCCCTTTTTGAAGACTGGAGTGACATTGGCTATCCTCTAGTCTTCAGGCACCTCCTTCATTCTCCAAGACCTCTCAAAGATGACAGAGAGCCGTTCAACAATCATCTCTGCCAGCTCCCTCAGCACCCGTGGATGCATCCCATAGGGTCCCATGGACTTGTGAACATTGGTTTTGCCTAGGCGCTCTCTGACTGCCTCTTCCCTGACTAAAGGGAAGTCTTCCATTCTCCAGATCCTCTCACTAACCTCCGGGGGCCAGGATTCCTGACGGAGAGCTTTTTCACTGAAGACAGAAGCAAAGAAGGCATTCAGCATCTCCGCCTTCTCAGCATCCCCCATTACCAGCACATCCCTCTCACTTAGTAGGGGCCCACATTCTCTCTAGTTTTCCTTTTTCTGTTAACATACTTAAAAAAGCCTTTTTTATTATCCTTTATCACCTTTCAAGGTGCCAGATTCAATTCCAGGTGGGCTTTAGCCTTCCTCGTCGCATTCCCGTAGGCCCTCACAACATTTCTATATTCTTCCCAAGTGCTCAGACCCTTTTTCCACATTTCATGGACCTTCTTCCCGTAGAGTTTGTGCACGAGCTCCTTGCTCATCCACACAGGTCTCCTGCCACCCTTTCCTGATTTCTTGCTTACAGGGACGCACTGATCCTGAGATTGGAAGAAGAACTGTTTAAATGCCGACCAGCTCTCACAGGCCCCCTTACCTTCTAACACCCGAGCCCACGGGATAGCTCCAAGTAGATCCTGGAAGAGATCAAAGTTGGCTCTCTTAAAGTCTAGGGTAGCAATCCTACTTTTTGCTTCGCTTCTTCCACTCAAGATCTTGAACTCCACCGTCTCATTTTCACTACAACCCAAGCTGCCCCCGACCTTTACTTCCTTGACAAGCCCTTCCTTATTAGTGAGAATAAGGTCCAGCAACACCCCTTCCCTCGTCGGTTCCTCCACCACCTGCATCAGAAAGTTGTCTTCAAAACATTGCAGGAACCATCTGGACCGCGCGTGCCTGGCCATGTTGTTTATCTAGCAAATATCTGGATAACTGAAGTCCCCCATAAGCACCAGTGCCTGGGAACATGACGCTACTTCCAGGTGCTTATGGAAGGCCTCATCAACCTCCTCCTCCTGATCAGAGGGGCTGTAGTACACACCCACAACAGTGTCAGCCATACCAACCCGCCCCTTGATTCTCACCCACAAGATCTCCACTGCTACACCACTCTCCCCCAGGTGGAGTTCAATGCATTCTAGCTGCTCTCTCACATAAAGAGCAACTCCACCACCTCGCCTCACCAGCCGATCTTTCCTAAAAAGCACATAGCCCTCCATGACAACGTTCCAGTCATGCGAGCTGTCCCACCACGTCTCCGTGATTGCAGTGAGATCGTAGCCATGCGACTGCATGCAGATCTCCAACTCTTCCTATTTATTTCCCATACTGCACGCGTTAGTGTACAAACACTTTAGAGAAGCAGCATCCCCCTGCCATTCTCCATCCCTTCGAACTCCACCCTCATCACCAGTCAAGATCTGTTTTGAGCCTCGAACTATCCATTCAACCCATGTCCCTCATTTTGTCCCCTTCCCCCTTCTTACCTAGTTTAAAAACCTTTCAATGAGTCCTGCCAGTTCCTGGGCTAGGATCCTTTTACCCCTTGCAGACAGGTGAGTTCCATCTGCAGCAGGAACCGAGTAAATTGCCCCATGGTCAAAAAAAAACAAAATTCTTTTGCCTGCACCAATCTCTAAGCCATTTATTTATGAGGAGGGTTTTTTTGATCCTCTCAGTGTCCTTCCCCGCCATTGAAGGGATAGAAGAGAAAACCACCCGCACATCCGCTCTGTCAAGTACTCTCCCCAGTCCCTTGAAGTCATTTTTGATAGCCCTCAGGCTTCTCTTAGCAGCACCATCACTGCTGACCTGAACTACCAATAAGGGATAGTAGCCAGATGGGCGAATAAGCCCAGTAAGCATTCTAGAGATATCCCTGACCCATGCCCCAGGGAGGCAGCACACTTCCCTCTGGGTGGGGTCAGGCCTACATATTCCTTTTCCTTTCCAGTTCCTTTTAGAAGGGAGTCACCTACGACTATCACCCTCCTTTCTTTACTGGAGGAGGCAGTCTTCAAGCATGGAGCTGATCGCCTCTCCTTAGAAAAGCTTGGAGGCTGTCCTTCCACCTCATTCTCAGCCACCTCATCCCCCAGCTTCACGGCTTCAAACCTATTACTTAGAGGAACCTGAGGAACGAAGGTAGGTCGGGATGGGCACTGCCTGCATCGCTGAAGTGGGACCTGCTGCCATTCCTCCTCTCTTCTCAAATTGGCTCTCTCGGTTTGACCACGACAAGGGAGAGGGTCCACTACAGTTTGGGGGTTGAAATCTTTGCTCCTTTCTTGCAGAGAGTCACACCACCAGTCTATCTCCCTCTCACTCTCAAATGGTTCTTAATCTCTCAAATCACCACTGGATCACCATTGGAGAAGACTTCTAATCAAAACTTTCCATCAGTGGGAAGGAGATAACAGGGGACTAAGTATGTGTGAGAGGGAACAGTAATTATCATCTCTGATCTGCTATGAAGGTGCATTTTGAGTGAGGAATTCAGGTTTAAATGGTTAGGATGGAGATACATACATGGGCAGAATGTACATTCATGAATCCTCTTTTTTCTTGCAGGATGTCTGTGAAGTTCTTGCTTTTCATTTAAAAATCTTAAGCAGTGTTTTTAAGACAAGGTTCTAGTAGGAAGCAAAAAGCTAATGTACTTTCCAAGTGGTGTAGAAATAATCTTGTCTTTAAAGGTATCTAATTTCTGTAACATAGAAGAGATTATTTTACACCATATGGTAGCTGTCCTGTGATGTCATAGTGATTAATGACTGGATCAGTTGGATACTCCAGTGACATAACAAATAACTTAGGTTTCCCATAACGGCAAAATGTACATGACTGTCCTAGGTCTGAAATTAACTGAGCTCCACTCTCTGCTCTTCCTGGGTTTAAGTACTGTAAAATGAATGCAAAGTCGACAAGCAATTTCATGAGGATATAGGTCAGATATTCTGTGATTTTGGCAGATCCCTTAGTCTGAATAACTGCTTCTCCCATCTATAAAACTGATGTTATAATTAACAGTTCACAGGCTTGCTGTAAAACTAACTAGTTGAAGGTCTGTGAAGCCTTCATAGAAGAAAAATACTAAGTAGAAGTACCACATTTTAAAAAAAAAACATCTGTGCATTTCTAACTCTCATCATAGGATGAAGAACCTGCCCAAAGTTCTGTCTTAAACAGTTTAATTGGTCTTATGATTATCTGTCAGAAAAAAAAGGAGAGGTCTTTGTTAAATTTTTTGTGCTCTACTTTCCTGTCAAAGATTTTTTGGTTAACCCCTTCTGAATTAAGTCTGAAAGCAGATAAAGTATTCCTACTGCATTGAAGCAAAGTAATACAGTCAAGGAATAATGCACTTTTCACAACACTACACTTTATTGATAGTGATGATTCATTCTAGCTCTTATTTTAGGTGATGGGTGAAGACATATATGATTTGTAATTAGCTGTTTTTATTTTTTAAGGCAAGAAATCTGAAAAACTCTTTTTCTTTTCTTGATCCAAACTTTATCTCTGATGTTCGGTCTTTTCCTGATCTTTTGGTCAAAACTACTATCTTTGACATATGCTCTATTTGGGATCAAGTTCTGCTTGTATCAAGCGTCAGAGACTCTTTGTACTCAGGATCCTCAGGAGACACATCCTTTTGGTTTCTCTTTCTTTGTTTCTATTGATAGCAGTAGAATGTGTATTGGTCATTTCATCATATTTCAGTACCTCCTTTCCACTTCAGATTACTGGATGGTGCAGTCAACAAATGTAAGTAAAAAGACCCTGTTGCTGATGGTTTTACAAAAAATGCAATAACATCATTTTGGTTTGGCTTTGATTATTTTGTTTAGCAAAAAATGAAGTTAGTGAAGTTACGAATGAAATGTTTAAAGGCTGACATGTTTGTATTCTCAATGTAGCATTTTGTGATTTTCTTGATTTAATCAACCTCTGACTTGATTATGAAACTTGCTATGTATGAGTGTCTAATTACTCCACAGTAGTGAAAGACACTCATTCAAAACTCTCCTACACTATTAATATTCTAATTTCAAGAGCACCTTGAAAGTGAGAAAAAATGTATTTCTATGTACATTTTGCTTTAGGCTAGATTATCCAGAGTATAGACATGAGTGCTGCAGAATGTATAAACTAACCAACACAGATATTTGCATTCTTCTTTGTTCACTCATTGTTTCCGTAACAGCTTTGGAGGTGAGATGACCACACAAATTTCAAACAACTGATAGAAGTGAAGAAAGAAAATTCAAACAGATCATGTTCCTGTGATTACTCTTCGGATGATTCTAGAGGATAGTAGGTAAAAGATCTGGTGATAGGAGAAATGGGAGGTAAACACAGGCCATTGGGTTGTTTCATTTCATTCCTTGGTGCTCACGCAAAACCGCTGCCCTCTACTTACTGCATTGCTATTTTATGTTTTTTGAAGTGGTTAACTGCTGTTCTAATTAATGGACAGGGGACTCCATAAAGCTGATTACAGCTATGATTTTGCATTGACAGTCATGGTGCTGTTTTTATAATGAGTATAATTGTATGCATCCTATGAAACTTCCTTTTTTTCTGAACTTTTTATGTGACTATCCAAAGATATTCTTAGCTAAATTTGCTTTATTAGACTAATTCAGAACTTTTTTTGCCAGTGAACTCTTTACTGGTATCGCTAGTATTCCTTCTTCTAACTCATCCCATGTAGCTATTGAATGATGACAGCAGAGTTAAATTAATAATTGGACACAGGCACCTGAAATAGTAAGTGGAAAGGGAGAAAGAAGACACTTTTAAAGAACAAAATTAAAATCTTTTTGCTATGACTTAACTTATTACTTATTTTTCTCATTTTGATACTTTAATTCTACCCTTGATGTGATATATTAAACAGATTATAATTTGAGACCTTTTGCTCTTTGTTTTAATGAGACATGAGAAGTATTTCTTATTCGTTTGCATTATAACCCATACTTTGTCTGTTCCTATTCAAATGCATGCTATTATTTGTCTTGATGTGAATGAAAAGTACTTCTCAGATATTCAGCTTCAGTTTCCACTTAACTCATACAAGCATCAGATCTCAGTAAATAGAACATATAGATTTCTGAGGCAGTATGGGAGCCAGAAAATCTTCTGGTACTGCATGAAGTAGACTTATGATATCAGAAGCCCTCTCAACCCTTCCTCATAGGAAAGGTACTCTAATCCCCTCAGCATTTTCATGGCCCTTAATGAAATGAGGTAGCAGGAATGAATCTGAACACATTATCAACGCAATGCAGAACTAAACTTGTTTATTAGTCCCACATAACCCACCATTTATAATGGAAACCCTGTGCACCAATGCTCACTTGATCCAGGCTCTCAGTATGCTCTGGTGATCCAGGATTGCTCAATACTGTTGCACAAAGGAAAACTTTCTTCATGTCATCTGGTGGAGCCAATCTTGAACAGGACTAAATTGCTACAGTTTGCACTGTTCAGCAGATATCCTGAATAAAGCTTTCCCCCGACAGAGGGGAGGTGTCCTCAGACTGAATTACAGCCAGGAACGTGGCCGGAAATATAAGGTCATAGGGTTTGTGTGCTTAACCCAGATTTCAGGTTCTTTCTTCCCCTTGCAACAAAAGCATGAGCTCTCTCACTTTGTCAGAGCTGGGATGTGAAGGCAGAGGGAAAGGAACCTGTCACAGATATAGTCAGGAGATGTCACAGGTTCAGGCAAAGAGCCCTTGTCCTAAGTTCCTGGTAGGCACAGTTTCAGCGATGCTCCTGATGACTAACAAAAATGTTTATCCATTTATCACTTTCATTGCAAATAGGAGGGAACTGCACATAAGAAAGCAGGGAGAATTTCCCACAGAAAACTTGGATTCAGTTTTTGTTGCTGCTTGTCACTTCCTGATTGCACTGAAAGCACCATTTATTGTTATGTCCATGAAAATGACTTGGTACTTTTTTCCCATGCAACTTTACTTGCAGAGTCTAAAACTCAGAAGGGTTCCACTGCAGAAATAATCTTGTTAACTCTCAGCATTCAAAAGTTTCTAAGTAAGGACCCTAAAATTGTGAGACATGCTTAAAATTCAGAGATTATACAAATAAATGATGCTGATAAAACTAAATATTGATCCATTTTATGTCATCAGTTTTTTAAGACTAAATTATGCATTTGAACAATATTTTAAAACTTTTTCCTTTACTCACAGAGACAAGAAAGAAAGAACACTAAGATTCTTTTATACTTAAATTCCAGGATTTGGGAGTTAAAGAGCAAATATTAAAGGAAAAAAAAAACAAAAAAACAAACAAGCAAACAAACAAACAAAACCACCACAATGCTTTATTCATTAGAGTATCTTATACCATAAACAATAAAGAGCATTTTTTTTAGCTCCTTTATCTTCAGTAAGATATTGAGTTGAAGGCACTTCTCAACGTTACATAATTTTCAAACTGATTTATTCTGTTAAATGCTGAAAAATCATAAGGATTAACATGGAGACTAACAGTTTTGTAAGACAGGGAGAAGACAGTGAGCTGGGAAGCAATGTTGCTGTTGAAGTAATCTAAAGGAAATCTATAAACCAGTTATTAACCACTAAAGGTTTAGAATGCCCTTCTCTATGAGCAGACTGTTTTCCATTTATTGCTTGGAAATTTCTTTCATCACTTTGAGCAAGATAGAGAACTGTTCTTGTAATGTTGCCAGAACCCACCGTAGCAATTGTAAATGCCCCAAATAAAATGTCAGGCAGATACAGGCTGAAAGACTGAGTCAAAATCATTTGCAGATTTTGGAAAAAGTTAGACGTTTGCTCACTTCCAGCTGACAGCAACTTCTGATATCAGCCAGAGCAGAGAACAAATAGCATCAAGCATGAAGAAATTCTATTGCCAAACCTGACTTTCTCTTACAGGTTCATGATTATTTTGCTTAAATGTGTTTTGTACAACTGAAGTACTTTCATCAAAGAGCATGATCAGCCTTGGTTGAATTACAGGAGAATATTCTTCAAATATACTCCAGCAAGGCAGACTAACAAGAAATTTCCTTATCTTCAGAACCAATGAAATTGCCCATTCTTTGCACTGCTCTTCTTTTCACCTCTGCTTTTGTTGATTTATTTTCTTTTTCATAGAAAGAAGCTGAGTATATTTATAATTTCCTGTATAAAGAGATGTAACTCATACCTAAAGTAATGGCTCTGTCCCCAATGTAGTGTGTTGTAGTGGTTAGTAGGGAACCTCAGAAAGGTAAGCAGAGAAAAAGTCACAAAAGATGAAAACAAATGGCAAGATAATCCTGTGTCATGATCAGCTTCTTGGTCTCCTGGTCTCATTGCTACTGGTTGTTTAGAAGTTTATGAAGACATAAATGGACAGCATTCAGAATAAATATTCCATCACCTTTTTCTAAAGGTTAATCCTTGTTGCCTGAAGCAATGCAGTATTGAGAACATCTGAGATTGGTAAATGGTACATTAAGCAGAGACAAAGAGACCCCAGTCCTCTGTCCAGTATAAGAAACTCAGTATTCTTAGCTCAGCAGTTCAGACTGGGAGCAACTGACTTATCTGCAGCGATCTTAAACTTGATACTCCTTTTTTGATATATCCCAGATACGGACAGTATCCTTCCAATATTGTGAAGAAGTGCTTGTGTGCATGTGATCCGGGTGTGCCAGTTGTGTGTGGGCATGTGTATGTGTGTCAGCTACTGACTGCCCTCTGCTGCACAGAATCACATCTTCCTAGCAGCTCAACAACCAAAAACCCCAAATCAAAGACAACATACTCCTGCTTTTGAGGATGGAGAAATTATTTCCCTCCTGACAGTGCAGTGTGCAGGAAGTCATTCATCATGTTTTGTTCTGAGCTTACCATGAACCTTTTAGGAGGCCATCATTTTCTTGTAGAATTACGGAAGCTGTAGTGGTTCATACTATAACAATGCATTTAAAAGAATTCAAATAGTAAATTTACCAGGTTCTTCATTTTATTCCTTAAGCTGAGAAGTAGGATTAGAAATAGTAGCTTTAAGTTGCACCAGGGGAAGTTCAGGTTGGATATTAGGAAAAGTTTCTTCTCAGAAGGAGTGATGAGGCATTGGCACAGGCTGTCCTGAGAGGTGGTAGAGTCACCATCTCCAGAGGTGTTCAGGAAACATGCAGATGTGGCATTTGGGGACATGGTTTAGTGAGCATATTTTGGATGGACTGGTGTTTGGACTACATGAACTTAGTGTTCTTTTCCAACCTTATTGATGTCTTGAAATAGAAGAAGGTTGTGCCAACACTTGTGCTCATCTGTTACCACACCATGGACTTGGTTTTACTTTTGTCACTACTTCATGCAGTAAAGAACAAGAAGACATGAGCTCTCACTTCTTTTGAGAGAAGGATGGAAGGAATTTCCTGCTTCACTGAAGATTGCTGACAGAAAATATGTCATCTTCAAAGAGCTCCCTCAATGTCTGTGTCTGTATGTCTGGGGAGGTCTCTGGGGAATCTCAGCAACCTGGGAAATCTGCAAGTCTTAGTCTGGGTGTTAAGAGTAGAAGAACACATATGTTTTATTAAATTTGTGTTTTTGTCAGTTCTTGAAGACAAGGAGCATAATTCAGACTGTTTGGAGAACTATGAGGGATGAGAGTGCTGCACATAGAAAATATTTATATAGTGCTCCTTTCCTGATTCAGATTTACATTGTTCACCTGTAGTGAAAGTGCTTCAGTTCAGAAAGTTTTGGCTGAGGCTGAAAAAAACTGGACACTCTCCAGACTACAAGGCAGCAGAAGATCTAATGGTCTGTTCTCCACTGCTCATTCATGAGTCTGCAAGAGGTTGCAGCCCTTGTAGTTCTACCAGCCTGTTTGCTCCTATGAATGCACCCTGGCTTAACTCAACTGCAAATGATTTCATTTAGTGGAAGCTGTTTAAAACAGATTTGCTTTCCTGGTTCAATTTTATTCAAATAATTTAACGAGAAAATCTGTTCTGAGCAACAGGCTGGAACAGTCAAAGTTCAGTGAAAAATATCAAAGGTGATGGGCTAAAGAATGTCAGATTTGTTTTAATCTCAATTTCAGTCACAACAGGACATCCAGGACCCAAATAATGTAGTAATAATAACAGTCATAATATCTTCTAATCTATTACTTCCATAATAATGTCTTCTGATTTACTACTTCCATAAAGACATTTATATGCATATTTGTAAAAGTATGCACGTACAGAAAGAATACGCACACAAGCCATGTGCCTGGGCAAATGAGGGATTATGGAAAATCAGTAAGAAGAAATGATATTGTGTACAGCTATACCTTGTAAAATCTTCCAAATTAGGATACTTTTTCCCTTAGGAAATGGTTACTTCAGATTTTCCAGATAGAAACCACACATATTTATCTGATGCGTGCTTTTCTTCCTTCCACCTGCTCTCCCTTCAAATTATTTATAAACACAGCATCTGGAACTGTGAATACATTTGAACTGTGTTAATGCAGTTTGGTGATAAGAATAAGGAATAAGAGTGCAAAATCATATTTTCATGTATATTTTCCATGTGATTAAAACAGGTTAGGATGGTCAAATACAGTGGGAAAAAGAGGTATTGTGGCTTCGTGAACATACTGAATTACTGATTACACATACAGCATAACACTCTACTTAAAAGCTAAGGTTATTAGGAATCTTCCGTGGAACAGATCATTGATCTTAAAGAACTGGACATTTTTGGGCTAATATTGCTTCTGCTGTTTCATATTCACTAGTTTCTTTCCTATTGCCCATATTTCAACTTCATTATTCTTCCAATCTTATCGGTGTTTTTCCTTTACACATGAAAGCAGCCAGGCATGGCTGCAGCCTCCAATGGCATATTCAAGACCTATCTCAGTAATCTAAAACAAACTGAACACATCTTTTTCACTCTGGGAAACTTGATCTGAAATGACCACAGTATAAATGTGATCCTCAGCCATATGTATGGCTGTGGTGAATTTTGTTTGCTCAGAACTTGAAAACCCCCTGCACCTTTTTATTTCAGCAGTGTGGCCTCTGAGAAGGCTTGTTGACAAGATGAGGGTTTTTTTGCTGTTGGTCCATTATTCACCAGAGATAGTCACGTTACACTTGCTTAGTCACGAAGGGGAAGATATTCTTGCATTAGCACTCAAAGCTTGAGTTCAGGGGAATAAAATATCAGGGATGCTTGTCAACTCAGACCAATTTTGCAGACATCTATTCTTCTTCCACACTGCAGAGGAAGGAAAAAAAATCTGGAAAGAAGTATTTCTGTAAATGCATGTGCTTGGCATTAAACAGCTATTGTTTGCTGGCTACCAAAAATGACAAAACTGAGCAGGAAAAGTTGCTATGTTAAGTTCAGGTTGCCAAATGAAGCTCAGGGGAAGATAAGTCCTTACAGATATTCACTTCAAACATGCAGGTTCAAAAAATAGACTCTAAAAATAACAAATTGAGATTATATAAACAACACCCAGCTCACACACACTATTCAAAGAATATGTTCTTGGTGATGGCAGCTCAAATAAACCACTCCTACTGAGGTTATAGCAGTAGTTTATAGTCTGAACTTCTTCTCTGACTTAAGAGAAGCTAGAGCGAGTGAGTTTTTTTGTTTTGTTTTGTTTTGTTTGTTTTTTTTCTTCAAATAATTGTGGACTTTTGCTAATGTAAGGGTTTTTTATGCTGCTGGAAAAAGAAAATGGAGAAGATGAGCATTATCTCTATGTGGAAAATTGCTCAGCAGACTGGAGTTCTAATCAGCTAAAGTGGTGATAATAGAATCTTTATAGAGAAACAGGAAGGATGATGCTGTAGTTGCTGTGAAATTGTTTTTACAGGCTGTGTGTGGCTCCATGAAATACCATTGTACAGAGAAAATTTTATTCATTTGTAAGACATCTATGGGAAGCATTAAATACATGGACACTTTGTAATTATGGAGATATTTAAAGGGTGGAGATAAAGAACAGTTTTAATGCTAGTGAATTCTACAATCGCTTGGTTTTCATCTTCTCTTCAGCTACGTCTGGCATATTACTTGTGTCTTAGGAATGTATTACTTGGCATCAATGCATCTCTGATTTAATACAAACATTGGAGTATCACTAGTTCATAGGAAAAGAACTGCATCACATCTGCTAGAAAGTTAAGTGCTGGTTACAGTTTTCTCTATCAGGCATAGAAAAACCGTTTGATAAATAATAAGGGGAAAATGGTTTTATTGTTTTATTTTCTCTTTTCTTTTTCTTTTGTTTTTCTTTTCTTTTCTTTTCTTTTCTGCATATTTATTGGTCCAGCTCTCAACATTTCAACTGTGTTTTGTACTTTGAGAAGATACGTAAGAAGCATCCTCTACTGAGCTGCAGACATAAAAATCATTTCTCACCTTATCACTTACTTGTCTTTGAATCTACCAGATTTCTGCTGCACGAAATAGCCCTTCCCAGTGATAATAAACTGGCTAAATTCTATCCTGAATTCATATTTAATATTCAGGGATTTTCAAGGAGAGTAAACATAACATTGTATTGCTTATTGCTATGTCACTATTGCTTTGTCACTATGGAAATCAAAATAAAGTTAGTATGAAATGCTACCACTGGTTCTGTAGCGTTACAACAGTGAATCAAAGTAGTTTGATGTGACCACACACATTGCAGTGAAGCAGGACAGGCAGCCAAGTGTTGGTATTACCTAGTAATGTACTTTTTGGTATTTCCTAGTAATGTGGTGGGACACAAATTTCTCTTGTCTAAGAAGAAATGGTGTCACTTATTGAATAAAATGATGGTTTGCATTTATTTATTGCTTGTTGTGTAGAATTAGAGAGTATATTAATCTGCTTGTTGATGTAATTTTGATATTCATTTGCGTACCACTGAAATGCAGCCACCTCTGGGGAGATGTGTGGCAGCTGTGAATAACTTAGGGCATTGGAACAGTGTGGGAAACAAGTGCAGAACTGTGATTTAGTATCAACCTGGATTTTTTAATAGTTACTGCTCAGTAAGTTCTTTGAAATGGTGATTTTACTGCTGGTTACAGCAGCTGCTGGACTCTTACACTCCCATACAGAGAAAATTAGAAATATCTAATTCCTACTTGATGCTTTGTTACTGCTGCTGCTTTGATTAAACAGCTGGCTAATTTTTCATTTGTTTGTTTATTGAATTAAAGACATTATAGCAGTAAAATACATAGGAAAATAAACTATTCTGAGCTAATAAGTTGACCCACATTTTGTGGTTATTTATTATGTTTGCTACCTGCCAATTCTCTTATACAATTAGTCTGCAGCTACTCTTCTGCTGCAAGCATTCATCTTTCATTTTTTCCCCAAAGCTATATTCTGCTTGTTTCTCACAATAATCATTTACTTCCTCTTTAGTTCACCATAGCTGATCATTCACATACTGCTCTATCTTTTCATTTTCTTTTGATATTAGGAAAAAGATATTCTTAGAAAGAGTGGTGAGACACTGGAATGAGCTGCCCGGGGAGATGGTAGAGTCACTGTCCCTAGAGGCGCTCAAAGGTTTTCAAGAACTGTGGAAATGTGACATACGGGGACATGATTTAGTGGGCATGGTGAGCATGGGTTGATATTTGGACTAGATGATCTTAGTGGCCTTTTCCAACCTTAAAGGTTCTATGATCTTCTAATAAACCTGAGCAGCTGCATACTCAGATACATCATACCAATGGAACAACATCATTTTCACCATAAAATTATTTGAAGCAGAATGATCAGAATGGTCAGAATAAAAAGTGTCAAGAAACATAGACTTTACCGTGTTATATCCCATAATAATAGTTAAGTATAATCATTTGAGCTTTCTGTTGAAAAAGAAGTGCACTCAAAAAACTAGATTCCCACCAGTGACCAACTTTGGATATTCCGCCATGGAATAGAATCCACAGACTGTAGGAGGTGTCTGTGTTCACATTCTCAAAATCTAAAAACGCTAGTGACAATGAAAAGATTCAGAAAGATTAATAAGCCATGGAGAGAGAGACATGAATCTCTGATATTTTTAAAATATCCAGTGAGTTTTTAAATATCCAGCAGAAAGATGCTGCAATTTCAGTGAGGGAACTTGTCCTTTTCCACCAGACTTTAGAGTCTATAAATTTTCACTCCCTCCAGAAAACACTCATACTACCAAGCTATAAGTCCACCTTTCCTCCTTCAAAAGAGCAAATTTAATCAAGGTCTAAATCTTCACCAGAATACATTTGAATACAGCCTTATTCTCTAAGAAGTCCCATTACTGTTACAGAAAATTCAGACAATTTCTAAGGGCACAGAAGACCCTTCAGGGCAGTGGTCACAGCACTGAACTTGCTGGAGTTCAAGAATTGTTTGGCCAATATTCTCAGGAATCTAGTTTGAATTTTGAGTTGCCCTATGTGCAAGCTTGGAATTGGATTTGATGATCCTTGTGGGTCCCTCACAACTCCTAATATTCTGTGGTTATATTGTTATAATTACACAGGTCCACATTAAAAATCAGACAGAAGAGTCCAAGACTCCTATCTGTATACAGAATTAATTAATAACCTGCAATATATTAAAATAATCAAAAAAGAAAATTTCAAATGCAGTTAGGAAAGGAACCCTAATTATCTGAATTTTATGGGTGGGAAAACCAAGATGTATTTTGGTTGACAGGTCTCAGCAAAAATTGTAAATGTCATAAGCAGCACCACATCCTAGAAATACTTCCTAAATCTCAACTCCACTGTTCCATACTGAATCTATGTTAGCATTTTCTCTAATTTTATTTGAAGAAATATTTTTTTGTGCATTTAATGATTTTCAATATAATAGAACTAAAGACAAAATGTCTGGAATCAAAATAATTTTTTTTTTTTTTAAAAAAGGTTTCTTATAAAAATTTTTAATGAATTCTAATATCCAGTAAGAATCAAATGTGAAACTCATTTGATGTCTTTTGGTTTGCATTGGTTTTAGCAGATGGTCAGAGCAATTCAATCTACGCTGCATACAATTAGATTTGAAGTCAATCCATCCTTTTGTAAAGGAAGAAATCACTCTTTGACAATTCATAAGCCAGAATATTGCCACAGGTAATCATTAGCTAATGCAACATGTTGCATAAAATCCATATACAGGATATAGCCCATAAGCAGCACTGTTTTCATACAGCCTCAACATGTGATACATGAGAAAGCATAGAAGGAATGAGAAGAAAGCTTTATGGTGGTAGATTATTATCACTTAAGATTCTGGTCAGTTTTACAGTCCTTTTATACAGCAAATTCCAAAAATAGTGATGATTTGATTTGGTTTTGTTTGTCAAAAAAAAAAAAAAAAAAAAAAAAAAAAAAAAGACTGAGTGTATGGGGAATGGGAGAAGAGGGCTTTTGGATGTGAGTTCAGTTTGGATGGAAAATGCATATGAAGGAAATTTTACAGTGAGTGCCAGTGTCAGGAGGCTGTCCCAGGATGGTTGTCTGTCCAGTGAGGCAAGTTCCCAGTGCTTAGCAAGTTCCCAGAGCTTCACAGCCTCCTACAAAGGACTCCATAGTAGAAAATGATGCCTTTGGAAAAATTTAATGTCCTAAAATTAAGAATTCAGTGGAAATTGCTTATCTAGTGCATTTCACTGTGCCTTTCTCCTCAGAGAAAAGTACATTTGACCATTACATATTCAAGCAATACCTACATCAAAGGATGGGAGGAAAGAACCACAAATGGCTACTCAGCATTTTTATTCTGTTTAATAAAAGAGGTAATTTTACCAATTCTATTAATGTGTTTTAAAACAAAGGAGATTAAATAATAGATTTTAATTTCCTATATCTTCATTTTATTCTCCACAAAGCTGGTTTTGAACTGAGCTTTTGAAAATATTCTGGGTGTTCTATGAGAGATTCCCATAGGTTATTTCCTGACTAAACAGTGTATAATTCTTCACAGATAACTGATACCTTCCAGAGATTACCTTTGGGGAGTGTAAGTTGTTACTGCAGTAACAAAAGCAAGATAGCAGATTTATAAGATGAAGAAACTCCCGACTCAAAGTTTCCAGTTTCTCCATAGACTTTGCCATATTATATATATCCTTTGGATGACATCCTGCTCCCACTGAACGCAGTGGGAATTTACCAATAGTGACCACAGAAATAACATTTAACCGAAAGAGTTTTGGAATTGATGTAAGCCATCACTCTTCAGAACATGGCACAGCCTCTAACAGTAGAGCTAGGAAGAGAATTTTCACTATGGACAGGTCATTTAGGGTATGGTAGAGCTCCAGTCTCCATATCTCAGAACATAGCCACACAGATTGACTTCAGTCCTAACAGGATTGAAGGAATACACAGCAGTGCTCCAACTCAACTGCCTCATCAGGATCAAGAAATATCCTCCTGGTCTTTGAGAGGTAGACTGGTACAAGCCTCATTCAGGGCTGACTATGGCTTTTTTGAACATGCCGTGTCATCATCCTATCAAATCATCCTATCAAGGATGATGAATATTTGCTCCCTGATTTCTGGTTTTGTTTGTTTGTTTGTTTGTTTTGTTTACATCTCTTATTTTCATTTGTCTAGTCCTTTCTGAAGACAGAATATTAGACTACATAGACCCCCAAGTTTAGCTTCATATCGTTCTTGGAAATGTTTAACCAGTATCATGTTTGAGATGTGGGAAACATTTCTTATTCTGTGACATCAACACCAGACTCTATGGTGGTTGAGAGCTGTTCTCAGCGCTGGGATTCTATATTTCACTGATCTATATCCAATTTGCACATTTTTATCTAAGTGTCACCTAGAATCATAGAATCATAGAATGGCCTGGGTTGAAAAGGACTATAATGATCATCTAGTTTCAACCCACCTGCCATGGACAGAGTCGCCAACCACTAGAGCAGGCTGACCAGAGCCACTACTTCCCATTCTCCATCTCTTCAGCGTTTCTCTTCATCTAAGTACAGGGGCTGGAGAACTTTCTCCTGCTTGACTTATTCTGTATTCAGCATTTCAATTATCTGTTCACAATTAATACATCTGACAACTCTAGATGCTTCTCTGTTACTTCTCCAACCTCCTGGTGCATGCAGTGCCTCCTAATTTAGCAGTATCTGCATATTTAACAAATGTGGTGTGTGTATTAATAAAAATGTTGAATAACACTGAGCTAAACTCCATCACCCTAGAAGTTTCCCATGCATTTGTGCTTTTACTATACAACAGTGAGTATTCCACTGCATTGTATATCATAGTGCTGAGGATGTGCCACAATGTAAAATCATAGATCATGGAATCATAGAATCATTAAAGTTGGAAAAGACCACTATGATCATTTAGTTCAACCACCAGCTCATTCCAAAAACCTGATCAACTCATCCCATCCACCTGTTCCAAAGACCCAGTAACAGCATACTAGAATATTCTGATGTCTTGGGCTGAGTTAAGTTGCATTTCAGAAGTTTCCTTGTATCTTTGAAGCTCAAAGCGCAGGTGTTCAACGTCTTAGTAGACAGAGGAGTCATATTAACAGGTCTGGCAGAGCTTGGGAATTATAGATTGAGCCAAATGTTTGACTTTGGGAAAATGTCTAATATTTTATTAGCATTTCTGCTTCTTTTCAAGAGAAGTCAGTGGTCATTTGGGAGGTCTGATGAGAAATGTTTCATGAACAGAGTACTGGTGTTTCTAGAGAAGGAAATTAAACTTATTTTGTACCCCCAAACATGTCTTTTTACAAGTACATCTCATTCATTCTAAGCCATAGATGCAGTCATAAAATGCACTATGAGGAGATTGCTAGTATAATAGCATCCCTTTCCTCTCTAGGCACTTCAGCAATGTGTAAAGCTAAGTAGCTGTTCCAAATAGTTGACTTTACCCAGGATTTCTCAGTAAGGTCAACCTCTTGTCAGATAGCTATTTTCTGAATGCAGCCTAACAGAGAAACTTAATGACCTCTATTTACTTCAAGTGGAAATCCATCAAAGGGACAATTAGCTAATTTTAAACAGAAATTGGCTCCCTGGTGAGAAGCAAGCTTATAAATAAACCATTCCATTTGTTCACTGAACTAGACTGTCATGCAAGTGAAATTGCTGACTCCAAAGCAGACAAGTGATTTGAAATGTTTACATGAATGACTTCAACTGGCAAACTTTTCTTGCCTTAAGTGCCCTAAGAAAAGGACTTAGGAGAGGTAACTGCAGGAAGCAGCTTCCTTTACCACTGCTGATCTGCGGGCAGGTGGCAGCCAGGCTCGTACCTGCTGCACCTACTAAAAGCACTGAAAGTAGCCCAAGCTCCCACCAATGGCTCTGCTAGGAGACAGAGTGGGAAGGCAGACACGGTTCCTCGGTTTCCCGGCCTGCACACAGTTAGTCTGCATCTTAGAACTACACACTGAAGAATGAGCAGGTTCATGATCCCAGTCAGACTGTGCAAAAACAGAGTCTGCAAGAATGCTGAACAGATTACATACCGATTTTCCCTCTTACATGTTCCCTGTCACCATAGTATTAAAGTATTTCTCATCTCCACGCAGTTATTTTTCCAGTACAAAACAATTTCTTGAAGGAATGGAGGGATTGGTTTATGATAGTGTTATTTCCTAAGTGACGTGTTTGGTGGGAGTTTGGTTTTTAGAAGAGCAAAGCAAGGAAGAAGGGTTTGTATCTGAGGAAGCTGCCTTATGGCACACGTTGCAGTCTTTCATTTTTCTTTGCAGAACAAAACTCTTGAGAAACAGCATGTACATTCAGCATGTGTTGCCAGTACTCACCACCACCGTGTTTCCTCAATATTAATTTTGTTCAATGGATGAATACATGAGAATAGCCTGGAGGTATTTAAAAGATGATAGATAGTGCAACGGAGAAAAGGAGAGACACTGCAGAACACTTTCCAGTCCCATGAGATACAGGGACTGTGAAAATGTCTGAATTCTCAAGCAGAGAACAGGATAGAGCCTTCCTAGTTCAGATGGGGGACTCAGGAGGAAAACTTTATAGCTGTCTTCACTCAGTTTGAATAGAGGTCTCCAGTCTGCTGTGAGAAATGTTATCAGCCCAGAGATTAATTGCTTCTAAAGGCAGCCAAGTAACTGCTAAAGGCAATAAAAAGGGGAAGAAAGAAAGGATCCTTTAAGTAGAATTTAATGACCTTCTCCTCCACATTGTTTTACTTTGCCAGATTAATATATACTTGCTTGTATAAATTCAAGTGTGTGTGTGTGTTCATGTATGCGTGTGATACTGTGTGTGTGGTGGGACTGTACTGGCATACCCAGTTTGCTCACTTTTTGAATTATTTTTCCTCAGATGTACATGCCATGATTGCATCATCAAATCTCATTGAAACATATAGATAAGTTCCAAGTAACCAAGAGGTACAATTGTTCTCACAGCTGGGAAACAAAAAAGCTTCTATTCTGAAGTAGATTTTATATGTTCAGTAGACTTTTGAGACCTTCATCATACATTTGAAACAGATGGAAGTAAGACCCAAACTGTTACACCTTGCTTTGGTCTTCCAGTTTTCCAAACTGACAGAAAGGTCTACTCACATTGGAGATTTCTCCCAGGAATTAAATATAACCTTGATGGAATTTTATGGGTCTGTATCTCACATATCAACACATTTACATGAATTACTAATTCTGTGACTGAATCTACTTCAACACTGATACTAACGTATCAGATAACTTTCAGCTGTTTTTACTATAATCATTCAAATTATCATTGCAGGGCAAGAGACTTCAGTAGAAAAACACAATAGTCTATTTTCCCCCAAAGAGATCAAACATAAAATTGTACTATCAACATAGCTTATTTAATACCTTATTTACTACCTGTAAATATTCTTAATTAAATATATATTTATTTTTATATTTTTATGCACAAATTGGAGAAGGAAGGCCAAGGAACAACTGTCCTAACGTTGCTGGGATATTTCCTGTGTAGACAATTAAGCTTTCTCTTTCCTTGATCTTTGCACAATCTGAGTTGATAAGTGCCATTACTGAAATGAATAGTCATTCTTCAGAAGTTGCAGATGTGGTAGAAGAAACCAATAAACACAATTAGTTCATTCCTTATCTCACTCGCACCAACATATATCAGACTTGTAGTTAATGGAGTTGCCTCCCTTTAGAAACTATTTCCAGATACAATCAGGCACAAGAAACACCATCACTGATTTTTTTCTTCTTTCTTAATCTCAAAGACAGAAAATTCTTTAGTTGAAGCAAGAACAAGTCTGCTACAAAAATGAGGCTAAGAATAGATCAGAAAGTATGCTTGTTTAGAAGAGAACTCATGCTCCCAGCATTTTGTGGAGAACCACAGCTGTGGGTCAGCACACATTCCCATAAAATGGTTATCAGATGCAAGTATGCAGTTTCCCAGCAGTACTCTGTGGTTCAGAGTTAGCAGCTAGCAATTCTCACCACATAGCTGAAGTCATTTCCCTGGGTTTGCCTGTTTTTTAAACAAAATGAAACACACCACAGATTCTGGAAAGCTGAGAAGATAATTCATGAAGCTAATGCTCAACTTGGGAAATACAGAAGAATTTTAAGGACAAACATGCACATAGTAGGAGTAGCCATATTCTGTCTCTCAGTTTATCTTCATTGTGATAAAACAAAACAAAAAGAAAAATCAGTTATTTTTTCAAAGGCAAATCGTGCACACCATCCAATTGTAGTCTGAAAAATTTTATCTCTTGTTCACATGAAGGAATGATTGAGTTATTTGCATTAGGTTCATGAAATGTGAAAAAAGGGCCTGTTCACCTAGGAAAAAAGAGCGTGGACAGCAGGTCATGGGAGGAGATTCTCCCCCTCTACTCTGCTCTGGTGAGGCCACATATAGGCTACTGTGTCCAGTTCTAGGCTCCCCAGTTCAAAAAAGACAGAAAACTGCTTCATGAGACTGAATGTGTACAAGTCTATGGGGCCGGATGGCGTGCATCCCAGGGTTCTGAAGGAGCTGGCTGAGGTGGTTGCCAAGCCGCTCTCCATAATATTTGAAGTATTTGGGTCCTTCTGTGATGGAGTGATGGCATCAGTAGACAAGGGAAAGGCGACCGATGTCATTTACCTGGACTTGAGCAAGGCCTTTGACACGGTCCCCCACCACATCCTTATCTCCAAATTGGAGGGATGTGGATTAGATGGGTGGAACACTCGAAGGATAAAGAAAATGGTTGAAAGGCCACAGACAAAGGATGGTGATCAATGGCTGTATGTCCAGGTGGAGGCCGGTAATGAGCGGCATCCCCCAGGGGTCTGTCTTGGGACTGGTGCTCTTTAACACCTTTATCGATGGTGGAATCGAATGCACCCTCAGCAAATTTGCTGACCACACCAAGCTGAGTGGTGCGGTTGACACAGTAGAAGGAAGGAATGCCATTCAGAGGGACCTTGAGAGGCTAGAAAGGTGGGCCTGGGTGAACATGATGAGGTTCAACACGGCAAAGTGCAAGGTTTTGCGCTTGGGCAGGAGGAATCTCAGGCATCTATACAGACTGGAAGGAGCAGTCCTTGAGAGCAGCCCTGCAGAGAAGGACCTGGGGGTCCTGATGGATGAAAAGCTTAACATGAGCCAGAAGTGTGCCCTTGCAGCTTGGAAAGCAAATGGTATCCTGGGCTCCATCAGAAGAGGGATGGCCAGCAGGGACAGGGAGGTGATTGTCCCTCTCTACTCTGCTCTTGTGAGGCCCCAACTGGAGTACTGTGTCCAGGTCTAGAGCCTCCAGTACAAGAAAGACAGAGAGCTGTTGGAGAAGGTCCAGAAAAGGGCCACAGAGATGATCAGGGGACTGGAGATGAGGACAGGCTGAGGGAGCTGGGCTTGTTCAGCCTGGAGAAGAGAAGGCTGCAGGATGATCTCATTGCAGCCTTTCAGTACTTAAAGGGAACATACAAACAGGAGGGGAATCAACTCTTTGAAAGGGTAGACAACTGCAGGACAAGGGCAAATGGTTTTAAGTTGAGGAAGGGGAGATTTAGGTTGGATGTCAGGGGGAAATTCTTTACAGAGGGAGTGGTGAGGTGCTGGATCAGGCTGCCCAGAGAGGTTGTGGATGCCCCATCCCTGGAGGTGTTCAAGTCCAGATTGGATGGGGCCCTGGGCAGCCTGGTCTAGTATTAAATGGGGAGGTTGTTGGCCCTGCGTGTGGCAGGGGGTTGGAGATTCATGATCCTTGAAGTCCCTTCCAACCTTGTGATTCTGTGATTCTGATAAGTAAATTAAATTAACTCCTGAATAGGTTCAGTATAATGGGCATTGACAATAATGATGAGAAAACATCCTACAAATAGTCCAGCAGGGAGACACAAAGATGATAAAGGACCTGGAGCGTCTCCGATATGTGGAAGGGCTGAGTAACTTGGGTCTCTTCAACTTGGGGAAAATAAAACTGACCGGGGGTCTAATAAATGTTTTTAAATATCTGAAGGGAGATGAGATGCAAATGGATGAGGCTCTTATCTGTGGTGCGTAGCGATAGGACAAGGAGTAATGTTCTAAAACTTGAACATAGGAAGTTCTGTACTAACACATGAAAGAACTTCTATAGAGTAGGGGTGACGGAGCAGTGGAACATGTTGCCCAGAGATGTTGTGGAATCTCTTTCTATGGAGATATTCAAGACCTGTTTGGATGCCTACCTGCATGAACTATTGTAGGGTACCTCCTTTGGCAGGGGGGTTGGACTTGATGATCTCTTGAGGTCTCTTCCAACCAGTGCTACAGGACCTCTATTAAAGCAAGGATAAAACAAGGATTAAAGCAAGGATAACAAATAGGATGTTCCCAGTATTTAGAATCAACATTGGTTCCAGTGGGAAAAAAGTCTGCGTCTCCTCTTTCTCTCATATTTGATCATGCATTTGAAGGGCTGAAGAGCACCATAAGAAGATGAATGCCAGCTACATCAAGAGTTGTCTTAGACCCTTCTCAGGAAGCTGAATCTGAACTGAAATAAAATGCAAAATTTATCAAACTCACTGACAAAATAATATAGCTTCCAGAAGGGACAGTGGTTCAGCTTATAGTGATGGAAAGAAATGGCAAAGAGTTTAAAATATTCTGGTGCAATAGGAATGTAGAAAACCACTGCTTTCTTGCAAAGAGGTCAAGCTGTGTTGGGCCTTCTTTGGTATTGTCATTCCCAGAAAGCACCCATGCAGGGAATGCTAAAATTACAATTTCTGCTATGTCACCATCCTAGGGAGGTGTTTAACCTATTCTTAGGATGTTTTTGAATAGAAAGGATGCTGTCAACACTGCAAATTGTTTGTTACAGTGGGAAGAAAAGGAGGAAAAAAAAAAAGAAGCTTGCTGCATGGGCACCAAACAGAGCAAGCTAATTCCTCCAGCTAGACTTGCCTGGCTATGTCTCTGGTAAAAGACAGTACTGCATCTCTGGGATCCAATTCAGGACAGTTAAATGAGGCTTCTGTTCAGAAACAGCTTCTAGAAGAGTCTCTTCTTTTATCCACTGACTATAGCATGAGACACTCCATCTCTGTCTGGTGATGCAAATACCTCCTGACTGGTAGTATCACCAGAGGCAAAACCCCATGAAGAGATTAGGGGTAAGATCACAACTGCTTCTTTTTCTCTGTGCATGTCCTGTGCTTCACTCATTTGTCCACACAAATTCCACTTGTGGCTGGACCATGCAATCCCTGATGTTTACAGTACTGGAGCACTTAGATTCATTTGCCAGATTTACCCTCAAGACCATTAAAAAAAATACAAATGCTCTAGATTTTGTTATTTTATTTCCTAATGAATGTATTAGTACTAAATCTTACACCACAGCTCGCAACAGAAGGAAAGCAGAACTTCATTCAGGTAGACTATGAGATCTGTTAAGAAAAAAAAAAAAAATCTGAGAAGATATCTACATATTCTAAACTATTAAAAAAGTGAGGAAACTGCAGAAGCTGGGAATTAGGGAGTACAAATCCCATAGACAAATCCCAACATCTACACTTTATTTTTGTGTTTGCAAACGCTATTATATATTTTCTTCATTTCTACGGAGCTTCAGTAACAAAGTAACAAATTATAATTATTACCTGAATCCTAGGTAACATTTTTATCCATTAGTTTCAATCTACATTACCAATAAAACAACATTATTTTTCATTTTCCAGTCTTAGGGCCAGGACTTTGGCAGAGAGAGGCAAAGGGACTTGGTTGAATTTCCTAGCAGATCAGGTTGGGACAGGACACTCACACTCATCTGGCACATCTCAGGTTACTCAGGTTATACTTGATGACCCCCACTTTGCAATTGTTCTCTTACCTGCATTCAGTTCTGAAGCTAATTTAATTAAAGTTTGAGAAGCCTAGTGGTTTGGAGATGAATGAAGCAATGTACACTAAGTGCATGGTAAATATTTTATGTATTGTATCTATAAAATATCAGGGACTGTTATATCCTTGTTCAAAATACAAGTAAGTATTTGCTTGACAGAAAAGAAAAAGTGTTGTTTCGTGACAAGTTTATATATCTTGTCAGCAAATAGATTTTCCATCCACGGGGAAAAAAGAAAACAAAGTCATACAGAATTCTTTTACAGAAATGTGTGCTCTTATTTCAAGTGAATGAAAACATTTTATTCTGATAAACTGAAAATGCTCACTCAAAGGAAGACTTTAATGGGTCCTTTCAAAATAAAAAATGTACTTTTTTAATATGTCTTTCTTCTGACTTAAAAAAAAAAAAAAGCAAAACTCAAAATTGATAAGATTTTCCAATAGATTATTCCTTTTCATAGATCAAAAACTGTTAAAGTTTTCTGTCTCTTTTATTCTCCACTCTTCATATTTCAGATAATTCTTGCTGTTCACCAAGGAAATGGGTGCTGGGTATTCGTGCCATTTTTTTTTCACTCGCAAATGAAGCTTTTGCATAATGCTGCAAACATCTTGTTGATTGGGAAGATTTGCGCCCTGTCATTATACTTGGGTGTGAGTGGAGGAAATTTTTTTTTAAAGTGAGGAAAATGCTGTTTGTGGGAGGATGTCCAAAGAGCTTTTGAGGAGCATTTGGTTCTACCCTTCTCACAGAGGTGAATAGACAGAAGTTGTGAAAAGATTGTGTTTTCTCAGGTATATTGCTTAATTCCACCAGGAAATTTTGTCCCAGTGTAAACTGATAGTGTATACAATCTGAGATTTGTGGACAAACGGCAGCCTGTTAAAAAGACTGCTATCTAACTCAACTGATATGTAGCTGGAAACAGCTACTTCTCAACATGCAGATCAGCTGTCTCACGGATAGTCACTGGACTTCATGTTAGGTCATGCAGAAGCTTGTCATGAAGAGTCATCACCACAATTCAGTGCTGCTCATTCCCTTACCAAGTGACATAATGTGCAGCAGAAGATATGAGACTGACATAGATTGAGAAAATTACTCTATGAAATACTATGCTCAGACGCAAAATCTCTAAGTTCTGGGCAGAAACTCAGCAAATGTACATCATTTTAGGCTTGCAATGAGAATAGTTAGCCTGTTTCAAATATATCTGGAGAATTTTTCTAAATATCTCTAAAGTAATTTATCAAGTATTCCTGAATATCCTACAGAATATTTTAGTAGTGATCAAAAATCTAACTAAGATATCTAGTGGCAAACCTGTTTCTGTTTCAAAAAGCATTTGACAACTTGGGTGTAAAAAAAGTCTTTTGCTGTTGTATGTGCAAATGCTTGATTTTTAGTATGCGCTTTTAAGCACTCAGATCTGCCCTTTTACAATAGTTTCTATATTATTGCTTCGATCTCTTTAATATTTTTACAATCAGTACTGTAATCTTTTCTTATCAATGCACTGTAATAATTTACTCAGTTCTAGTTAATGACATACTTTCCTTTAACTTTATATTTCAGGAATTTTTACTGACCCAGTTTCTGTTTAACAGTAACACTTGTAAGTGAATCCAAGTACATTAACATTCTTATTTGACCTTGAATCAGTGCAGCACTGATTCAAAAGTGATCAGAATTAAGCTAAATGAAGGCTTAATGGGAGAGACTACTCCATGGAGTGGCATTTTTCTGACAACAGAAATTTCTTTCTGTATGTGCTGAAACAAAAACTGCTACAGTGGGAATCTCCAATTTTATTTTTTTTTTTAAATAAAATTCATACATTTTAACAAAAATGATAATTGGTAAATCTCACCTGCCTAGTCCTTCAAATGTTATCACTGTCTATTTACATTACCTGGTTACTAAGCATGTGTGATTTCATTTTCTGTGTGTTATGGTAAGTCACAGGGGGAAGAAGTAAAAAGCAACAAAGAATTGTGATTTTTAAAGAAATCTATTATTTTCCTGTGGTCTGACTTCTGACACTGGAGTATTGGAGTTTAACTACACTGTCATGGCTTTTCACTGGAATTAATCAGTTTTCTCTTTTGGACAAGTACTCTGAATTAGGAGCTGTCAACCTTGAAGACTACAACATAGACAACACAGACTAAATGTTTTAAGTTTCCATTTGCCACAAAGTGGAGATCTGCAATAATCTACACAGACTGAGCTTTTTCCCCATGGGATGCTCTGGTTAAGATCCTGTTCTGCATTACTATTTTTGCATGTAATGGCTGCAAAAAGGCTCATGGGCAAAAGTCAAGTGGTAAAAGGAAACTTTTCTTAAAAGCAGTAATTCAAGGTGGAAAAGAGTTAATAAGGCCTGGCTTTCAGCAGTCCTGTCTGATAGCTAGTAAAATATGTTTGTCTTTCCATCGATGGAGACACCAGAAGTATATCCCTTTTTTAAGCAACTGCTTACTTTTCTGAAAGTCTTTTGGTAGTTGGGATTTCTACTTCATCAGATTTTCTTGAAATTAGTAAAAAAATCTCAAATGTTACCAAGGTCAGACAGATAGATAGACACATGTACACACACACAGAGTATGATCAAACAAGCCTCATTTCCTTACAAGCCTGAGGTAAAAATAACATTTTGGAATTTCCACTGCCAGAGTTTGAGAACTTCTCATTACAGGATCAGGAATGAACCTTGGCACTGTTGACTGGAGTCATTTATTTTAGACAGCGGAATTATTGTTTATTCTTCAGCAAAATGTTTCCTGCTTCTTCCAGACCTCACGTGAGAAGTAAGTTGCTTAAGAGGAGAAATCTAAATCCCACCATGGCTATCAGAACTTTCCTCAACTTTTGGAGGAGCACCAAAGGAGTCATGGGTGCTGAATAATTGGTTTGACATGCTTAGTCTAATCACTGTGCAAGAATATGTGTGAGCATGTTGCAGTTTCCTTATGTTAACCCATTGACTGGAGATAGTTCAGTTACTGTCAGTCAGAAATCATAAACTCAGAATCACAGAATCAAAGAAACATAATATTATAGAATGGTGTGGGTTGAAAGGAACCTTAAGGTCATTCAGACTCAACCCTTGCCATGGGCAGGGTTGTCACCCACAAGACCAGGTTGCTCAGTGTCCATCCAACCTGGCCTGGGGCATCCGCAGCTTCTCTGGGCAGCCTATTCTAGGGCTTCACCACCTTCTGAGTAAAGAATTTCTGCCTCACATCTAATTTAAATCTCCACTCTCCTAGCTTAAAGCTGTTTCCCTTTATCATAACGCTATCATACCAGGTAAGAAGTTGATCTCTCTCCTGTACATAAGCTCCCTTTAAGTACCTGTAGGCCACAACAAAGTGTTCCCACAGCCCTCCCTTCTCCAGACTGAACAAGCTGAGCTCCCTCAGCCTCTCTCTGTAGAAGTGCTCCAGCCCTCTGTTCCTCAGGGTCCTCCTCTGGACTCTCTCTGAAGTCTCCACATCTTTTCTGAGCTGGAGGCCTGAGGCCTGGACACAGTACTCCAGATGGGACCTCATAAAGGCAGAGTAGATGGGGACAACTAGCTCCCTCTCCATGTTGGCCACCCCTCTTTTATCGAATCATATACTATTATCGAGTCATAGAATGATTTGGTTTGAAATGGACCTTTAAGATCGCCTAGTTCCAATCCCACTGTTGTAGGAAAGGACACCTCCCACTAGACCACATTGCTCAAAGCCCCATTCAGCCTGACCTTGAACGCCTCGAGCATCCACAACCTCTCTGGACAGCCTGTTCCAGTGTCTCATCATCCTCACAGTAAAGAATTTCTTCCTAATATCTAGTCTAACATCAACTCTCTTCCAGTTTAAAGCTGTTTCCCCTTCTCCTGTGCCACACTGCCGTTTTGAATAGCCCTTCTCCAGCTTTCCTGTAGGCCCTCTTCAGGTACTGGAAGGCTGCTCTAAGGTCCCCTTGGAGCCTTCTCTTCTCAAGGCTGAAGAGCCCCAGCTCTCTCAGCGTGTTCTCACAGAGAAGGTGCTCCAGTCCTCTGATCATCTTCATGGCCTGCCTCTGAACCTGCCGCAACAACTCCATGTCCTTCTTGTGTTGGGAGCTCCAGAACTGGATGCAGTATTCCAAGCAGGGACTCACAAAAGCAGAGTAGAGGAGCAGAATCACCTCCCTCAACCTGCTGGTTACACTTCTTTTGATGCAACCCAGGATATAGTTGGCCTTCTGGGCTGCAAGTGCACATTGCCTGCTCGTGCTGAGTCTTTCATCAGCTGACATCCCCCTGATTGCTGATCTTAAACCATTCTTTACCCAACGTGTATCTGTGCTTGGGATTGCCCTTACCAAGATGCGGGACCTTGTTGAAATTCGTGAGATTGGCATGGGCCCACCTCTCAAGCTTGTCCAGGTTCTTTTGGATAGCATCCCTTCTCTCGAACGTGTCAACTGCACCACTCAGTTTGGTGTCATTTGCAGACTTGGTGAGGGTGCACTCGATCCCACCTACAAAGATGTTAAATAACACCAGTCCCAGCACCAATCCCTGAGGAGTGCCACTTGTCAGCAGTCTCCCCTTGGACATTGAGCTATTAACCAAAACAAATGCTTTGCACAAGTTCAGGTAGATTACATCAGTTTCTCTGCCTTTATCCACTGATGCTATAATTCCCTCATGAGGTCCCATCTGGAGTACTGTGTCCAGGCCTGAGGCCCCCAGCTCAAGAAAGATTCCTTTATCTGCTGATGCTGTAACTTGTGCCACCAAATTTGTCAGGCACAATTTGCCCTTGGTGAAGCCATGCTTATTACAAACTGTTGGTCTTCCCAGGCTACAATGCACACTGCTGGCTCACGTCTATCTTTTCATTCTCTGGGACCCTCAAATTCTTCTTCACGGGGCATGAGTTGAAGCTGATCCTGGCATATCAGCACAGAAAGATTTTGCAAGAAGGTCTGTGAAATCCTGACTGGTAGAGAAAGTCGATACAGAGAAAAGAAATCAAGGGCTCCCAGTTAATCTATAGATAGCAACACTACTGCTAAAGTTAATAAGACAACAACCTTTTTCACTCATACTGCACCTTCAAAGTTATAGTATATGTAAACATAAGAAAAGTCATTTACGTTTCAGTGAGATCACCTATCCTTGTCCTGTACTTTCTTGCACTATATTCCTGCCTCTTATTTCTGAAAAAATGTGTCTCTGTCTCCATCTGGTTATACAACACCTCTTTAGCCAGAGAAGGTGGTAACTATAGATGGATACAGGTTGTTCATGAATAACATCCAGTTATCAGACAGCAGGATTCAGTGGTTTCAATAACATCAGAAACAGCATCTGAATTCAAGATGGAATTTGTGGCCTCTACTTTGCAATGGAGAAATATGAGTTTAACCCAGGAAAAGTCTGTGATTATGGTTATTGCAGAGAGAAATATCTCCCTTGTGTGTAACATCCCAGTGAAATGGTTTTGCCAAGTACTATTGAGGCACATCTGTAAAGGTGTTCACTGGAACAAGGATCAGTGTTAATAGCAACTGTTCAGGCCTACAAAAATACAAATCAGAAACTTTCAAGGTGACACAAATTAGTACATACAATTATAAAGCCAAAGTCATCCAAGAATACTTGCAAAACCTCAGGCAAAGAGATGCCCAATGTCTTCTTACAAAAAGTGATGAGCTTTTCTTTATCTATCACTAGCCTAGAAATGAACTCAAATCTTGTAGAAAGTAGTTTATACCTCATTGATGAATTCTCTTGTGTTTGGAAACCCTGTAAGAAGAACAGTTGATAAAGCAAATACAAGAGGATTGATTATTCCTAGTACCACATATCAGAAACATAACCTTATGCTTGTTTCAAGTTATTTTTCTAATTGAAACCCTTAAAAAATCATGAAGGGGTGCCTCTTGAAATTTAGTTAAGAGGTATTTTTGTCGGATAACTGAAATGCATGTGTGGATAACAATGATGAGCTATACTGAAATCTGTTGGAGGAGTAGTTATTCTCACAATTGCCTCATCTTTAGTAGTAGAAAAGCTGGCAAAATATTACTGAGTTGAAACCAGTCTGGCCATTTGTAGAAACTGGGTTAAATTACTACAGTCATGTGGCAATCAGTAATTACGGGTTTTAATCATTTTTACAAAATAAAAGAAAAATAGAGAAAAATTAAAACTCTCTAAGAAAAAGAATTGTGGAGCATTTTCAAAAAAAATCTTGGGTTGTCAGTGACTGTAAGAATGTCAATTAAAAAAAAAAAAAAAAGTTTCCCAAGCATATGCAGGTTGAATTAAAGAAGGAAGATCATGCCAACATTTCAGAAAATTGAACTGATGGAACTATGCTCTATCTCCTAATGCCAACTGGGAATACGAAACGTGCCAAAAGCAATGCTCTTTTCAAACAAAAAATCTGGCATATGCTTTGAAGCAACCGAGTTGACTCAATTTTTGGTAAGCATGGTTGAAATTTTGTGTTGCTCTCCCATTTTCTAAAATTGTATCAAATTATAGCACTATTTCTTCATCAGGCAATAATTTGAAGTGTGCTCATGCTGCCTCATACTGCTATTACCTCTTTAATGAATTTTTGTGGTACCTGATGAAGTAAATTATGCACAGATGTATATGAGTGTTTACATTCAAGAAATTTGGTCTTCAGAGAAGTGCAGTTTGATTGAGATGAACAGAATTTAGAATCATTGAATCATTAATGTTGGAAAAGACCTCTAAGATCATCTAGTCCAACCATCTACCAGTGTTTCCCACTAAACCATATTCCTTCGTACCACATCTACAAATTTCTTGAACATCGTTAAGGACAATGACTCAACTACCTCCATAGGCAGCCTGTTCCAGTGTCTAACCTCTCTTTCTATCAATAGTATGTAATATTTTAGCTACAAATTTCAATCACCACATTTTGGAAGGCAAAATCCTAATCTGTTCTTTAGCAAAAATCAGGAAAGAAGATTAACTTTGCAGGGTTTTTTTTGGTCAAGAGACACAGTTAAGAAAATATCTGAATATTCACTGCTGGGACTGGAAAGGATAACAACTGTTCCATCATATTTACCTCTTGATTAGAGCCTCATAGCCCTTTCGTACCTAGGATTAAATCTCTAAATGGAGATCTGTATCTACATCTTTTCTGTGCTCTTTCACTACCTAAAAACAATGTACCATGACATACTCAATTTCAGATCCCAGCCTAGTTCATCATCTCCCTAGCTGCATTTTCTATCATTATTTCATCCTCTTTAGACATAAAGAGTCCCTTTCAAACAATTGATCTCCCAGATTATAGCCTTGTGAGCGCTTCACATCAGATTGACTCCTTTCTGGATGCACACTGGAATGTGTACTAATTTCACAATTTTAATCTTATTCAGTTTAGTCATAAATTTGCATATACAGTTCTTGTCTTTTTCAGTTAAGACTCTCTGGAAGGCTGTAGTTAACATCATTACAGCAACATCTTAGTTATAGTTTAATGTATCTTCAATTTGTCTTATTTCTTGGTGCTTTTGAGATCCCCTGTTCAGTATGTGATACAGTTTGGATTTCAGCACCACCTCCCTTTAAGACAACATTTCCAGAAAATTAAGGTATTAGAAATTGCTGCTAAAATGATATAAGCAGCTGACTACTGAAAATAAGTGACATGAATTCCATAGGTAGTGATAGCAGTCAACCCTTTAATAAAGAAATATTTGGTCTTTTGTGATTCTTCCTTGCATAATAAACTTATCCGTCATATTAAAATTTCTTGTGGGGGCATTTAATATTTTCCAGCTACAGACTGTACAAAGACTTTTTTTTGTTTCTAATCTTATGGTTCAACTACATCAGAGTTACTGACAGAAAATCAGATACTGTTGTAAAATATTTACTGTATGATGCTGAAATTTTCAGAAGAAAGAAAAAGAGCTACTAAACAAAAACAATGACAGGATTGCAGGTCTTGAATTCCATTAGGAAGAAATTGATTTATCTAATGTACAGTAGAACACAAAATAATGAACTGAGTTGTACAGATCAAGAGTTCAGACGGTGGGGTAAGGTGTCTGAAGTTAAAAGGAATGAAATGCCTCAGAGGCACTACTTCAGACAGTGTATTTTTAGCCAACTGAGCAAGAAAAAGAAAAGAATAAGGCAAACATTTCCCAAAGATCTTAGTTTTTGCATTATCTATCTGACTCAATAAATAGAAAATACTTAGAAATAACCTTGTACATGCTCATGCTCTAAAATAAGGGGAGTCTTATATGCAGTCTCTTGACATAATTACTCAGGATCTTGAGGTTACCCATAGGCACTTGTGCTGGTGGAGTATTTTATTTCACAAAAAAAAATCCTGAGGACATAATTCCTTTTTCAGTTTTTAATAGATCCACAGTCAGGCAAAATTTGTACTTGAACTGAGCAAAGGTTTTTAAGCTTAGAAACTAGTCAGAATCAAAATATTCCATATTTAGGGGTGAGCTAAAAGAAATCTCATATTCCCACTCTGAGAACACAGTGTGAGAACATATGAACAGCTGAATCAGGTTAGACCAACTCAGTGGCTGATATGGATAGTGGTATATTTGAATATAACAAAAATTCCTCTCTCTTTTTTCCTCTCATCATTTTTTCCAATCAATTTTGAGATCACTGAAGCTTCCAGCATCCACAAGTATTCAGGGAGCAAGAAGTTCTTCACATCTGAGTGAAGAAAAAATTACCTTTTGGTCTATGAACCTACTGCCTGGTAGTTTGATGTACTAGTTATCATACTGGAAGAGACAGTGAACAATAATTTCCTATTCACCTTCTCCATGTCATTCATGCTTTCACAGATCCCATTCCATCATCTAATTTTTCCAGACTGAAAAGTCCTGGTCAGTTTATTTGTTCATCGTACAGAAGATACTTTTTGACTCTGATTACCTTTGTTATTCTTCTCAAAAACTTTTCTAGATTTACTAAATCCTTTTTGAAAGAGTAGAGGGAGAAGTGGAAGCAAAGTCATCCTAAATTGAGTGCAGTAATGAAAATGTAGGTGTACATGGCTTTATGCAGTAGTATGATGCTTTCTGGTTTGTTTCCTATTCCTTTCCTAATCCATCTTGGTATTCAATTTGCCTTTCTGAGGACTTCTGAGTGCTGAACTAACATTTTCATCAGACTATTTATTGTAACCCCTAGATTCCGTCTCTTGGTCATAGTTATCATTTCAAAACCCATCACTCTATCTACAGAACTTTTTTATTATTGTTCACCTCTGCAGTGTTTCATCTTAAAGACATGGAAATATCTGAAAAAGTAATCTTCAGCTGTGATATTGTGGAGGAATCAGGCAGTTATTACTATATGACATGCTACATAATCTTCTTTCTTCGCTCTCCGGGACTGTCTTGAAAATCTGCCCAGGATTCATAGCTGTTGACGATGGGAATGAAGGATCCCATTTTGTTCCGCATTCCACCAAAGTGGGGAAAGAGGTGGACAGCTGTTCCTCCTCCCACCAGGCAACAACAGCTTTTATGAGGGTGAACAAAAAAAAATATCTCTGGATCTTATTATTGCACAACATTTTATATTCAATAGTGAAAAAGGAGGCAGGTGAGTAACAAGCACCATTTGAAGTCCATGAAGGACTTTTGAGAAGAGGAAGTTCCACCTGTAATTGTGAAGTACAGAAGTAAAGTGTTGATTTAGAAAGTGTCTGTGTAATAATTCACTGTTTTATAACTTGAGTAACTAAGCTTCTATCAAATGCATATCACCTGTTGTCCCTTATCAAACATGCCTCTGATGCTTTTGATTCAGTTAGTACTTTCATTCCTGACATATAAAACAGCATTGGTAGACCTGGTCTCAAAAAAGCAGATCATTAAAGCCCTTGGGTCACAGGAAAGCTGCAAAGATAATGGCATTACGGGTGTGGGGTTTTTTTTTTGAGGGGGGGGAGGGGTTGTTTTTGTTCTTTTTTTTTTAAAAAAAAACAAGAAAGAAAGAAGGAAGGAAGGAAAGAAAAAAAGCCACATGATCTATCACAGGAAACAAATGTAATGAAGGAATGTCTTCAGCTTTCACAGGAAATTATTTTCATTTTCTGCCATTTTCTGCCTCCATAAAAAGTAACAGATCTGACCTCTGTGCTCCTATCTAGACTTTCAGCATCAAGGACTGGAGAGAAGTGTTGTTTCAACCAACGAGATGCTAATCCATTGAGAGCGTAAATGGGAACAGATTTTTTCAGCATGAGCAGCTCAACTGTCACATCGCTGCCACTGTTTTCTGAAACTGAGCTTCGTAAGAGAGTGGGCAGTATGCACTATTTTGTAACCAAATGGAGATACTTAAAACATGCTTTATTTCTATAAAAAGCACTGAACACTTGTGTTTTGGCAAACAGATCCCAACTGGGGTATTGAAAATTCACAACTCTTCCTTAAATCTTGATACTCTGTAATAAGCACTGTAAAGCAGGGCTGTAACAGATTACTGGCAGCTGTTAATAGGCTTAACTTGACGCATTTTGTCATATGCACTTGCTGATACTGTTTGGTTTTGATTTAGAGCAGAAGCTGAGATGTTTTCATTTCATCTCATTCAGTCCACACTTCACCTTAGCCTTGTGAAAGAGCTAAATATCTTCCTGCACGACACACCATGTACTCATATCTTTATGGGATATATAAGGTAGAAATTGTGTTAGATATGAGCTGCCTCAAAGAAAAATAATCCCAGATTGTCCTCAGGTTGCTCTGTTAATACTAAAACAATTGGCATTTGAAACTTTCAGGTTTGTTTTCTCATGATAGAAAAGCTCAAGAAGGTAGAAATAATAGCTATAAAACTTCTGGACATTAAAACACTATTTTTTAAAGTAGCTTCTTCTGGAGACAATTTTACAGAATGCTTTTTGTAAGGGTCAGGAGGTGAACGCCCACAGCCCTCCCCTTTTGTTAGTTAGACATGCTAAAACTACTAAAAACAGCCTATGGAGAATCGATGATCAGTCTTAAAGAAATAACTTTATATGCACCACATTCAGTTTTTCCCTAACTTATTGCAACTCTGAAATTAACACAACTGCAATGAATCTTTGTAAATTAATGAGTTTAATGAGCGAACAAGAATCAATCAGTCTCCCTTGTTTCAGAACCACTAATAGAAGCTTAAACCAAGTGTACACCTCTGAGTCACAGCCTCTTGCTAATAGCATGCTTTTCTCTTTGAAGAGAATAATTAAATCATCACCACATTCCTTTTACCCTGTAGAACTTCCCGTATGATATGAATTGAGATCTAAACATGCCCTTTCTCCCCTCAGGGTTCTTTGTTATACTGCTTTGGAGAATGATTTCACAAATGACTTTTGTCCTTGAAGGCATACAAATCAGGCAGAGAAGTTAGCAGTACTGATTGCCTGAGCCTCAAAAGGACTTGAAAAACCAGTTACACCCTAATATTTTACAACTATGTTAGATAACACACAGATCTATGCAAAGCTTGCTATAAAGTATAAGCTGTAAATATGTAATCACTGACATAAGTAGTACAAAAGGTAGATTAGCTCAGCAGTAGAGAGGTGTATTGACAAAACAGGCAGATTTGAAATAACAAAGAACATCCAGAATCAACTTAGCACTATAATATCCGACTCTTAAATATGTGTGAAATTGAGTCTAGGTCAATGATATGGGAGATTGAGATTTTGTCGTAAAGATGGTGTAAGACTCTAAGAAGAGTAAAAATTTAAGCGAAAAGTGCATTAGAAGTTCTCTTTGGCTGCAGAACATGGGTCATAAAGAAAAAAAAATATATTGTAGCTGGTTAATATTTCCATTCTCCAGATCAGGTAAAGGCTATTGAATACTGAATGTGGGGAAAGATCAGAGGCTACTAGCTCTCATAAAATGGTGATAATGCGTGACCTTTGTAGCCAACACATAAACTGGTCAAATGTCACAATGGGAAAAGGTTAACAGAAGCAATTTCTTGGTACCTGAAACGATTGCATCTTGGAATATCTATTAACCTACTGTATTTCCATTCACTGATATGTTTCTAGTTCAAACAGGTAGTGTATTATTATCAACAGCTGCATATCCCATACAGTTATGATGAAGTTCACGGAGTACAGTTAGGTCAGAGCATCAGGAAAATTAATAAAGTGCAGAAACACACGTAAGGTGACCTGGTTTCTGTTCCTTATCCTGCCAACAATTCACTGAGTGATCTTGAATTTAAGTTTGTTGGCTTCTCTGGGCTTTCATCTTGCCATCTGTAAAGCAGAAGTATTGTCCACTCATCAGAGACTCTGGGAAGTAAAACTCACTGCCTTCAAGAGAACTTTGAGGACCTCTAACAGAAATGGTGGTTAAAAGTGTAAAACATTGCTACATTATTATTATTATTATTATTATTATTGTTCATGGTCTGAGAGTGCCTTAGAAGGATGTCATCTTTCAGCAGATGGTCTAAATCAGCAACATTGTTTTAAATTAGACTAAAAATACCGTGACTGAGACCAAATATATGAAGTCCACTCAGCTATTGATATCATGGCAGATTAATCTTCTTTAACAAGGGAAAAATATACTCTTACTTCAAGTGGTGATGGAAGGAGTTTGAGAAGGCTCAGCTTAGTGTCAAGAATATAAGGGAACTATTTCCATGCTTGCTGTCATGCAAAGATGGAGAGAGATGGACATCCTAGCTTCCTGTGGGAAGCTAGGTTTCTTGGTGGAAACCAAGAGCTTTAAGTTCCTCATAATGTATGATTCAAACCATCAGCTGGTCAACAGGTTTTCTTCACCCACATAGAAAAGGGACTCCTTTATTTGACACTAGAGTTTTACTGTTAAGCCCACAGCAATTTTTATCTTTAAGTATCACAGAATCACAGAATCACAGAATGGCCTGGGTTGGAAGGGACCTCAAGGATCATGAATCTCCAACCCCCCTGCCACACGCAGGGCCAACAATCTCCCCATTTAATACTAGACCAGGCTGCCCAGGGCCCCATCCAATCTGGACTTGAACACCTCCAGGGATGGGGCATCCACAACCCCTCTGGGCAGCCTGTTCCAGCACCTCACCACTCCCTCTGTAAAGAACTTCCCCCTGACATCCAACCTAAATCTTCCCTCTCTCAACTTAAAACCATATGCCCTTGTCCTGCAGTTATCTATCCTTTCAAAGAGTTGATTCCCCTCCTGTTTGTAGGCTCCCTTTAGGTACTGAAAGGCTGCAATGAGGTCACCACACAGCCTTTTTTTCTCCAGGCTGAACAAGCCCAGCTCCCTCAGCCTGTCTTCATAGAGGAGGTGCTCCAGTCCCCTGATCATCTTTGTGGCTCTCCTCTGGATCCTCTCCAACAGCTCTCTGTCTTTCTTGTACTGGGGGCTCCAGACCTGGACACAGTACTCCAGATGGGGCCTCACAAGAGCAGAGCAGATGTGGACAATCACCTCCCTGTCCCTGCTGGCCATCCCTCTTCTGATGGAGCCCAGGATACCATTTGCTTTCCAAGCTGCAAGAGCACATTGCTGGCTCGTGTTAAGTTTTTCTTCTATCAGGACCCCCAGGTCCTTCTCTGCAGGGCTGCTCTCAAGGACCGCTCCTTCCAGTCTGTATAGATGCCTGAGATTCCTCCTGCCCAAGCGCAAAACCTTGCACTTTGCCGTGTTGAACCTCATCATGTTCACCCAGGCCCACCTTTCTAGCCTCTCAAGGTCCCTCTGAATGTCATCCCTTCCTTCTAATGCGCACCACTCAGATTGGTGTCATCAGCAAACTTGCTGAGGGTGCACTCAATGCCATCATCAACGTCATTGATAAAGATGTTAAAGATCACCGGTCCCAAGACAGACCCCTGGGTTTCCAGCTTCCACCTGGAGGTGTAGTTTATGAATTGCCTCACTTTCACACTTTCCTTCTATGTTTAGCATGTTAACTTCTGATTCTGATTTCTGTTACTGCAATACATACAAAAATACAAACTACAGATCCATCTTATTATTTCCATTTTATTGATGATTTTATAATAGAAATTCAAAATGTGTTTGTTACCTCTTAGGCATATAGCTTTTAATTTAGCAGTTGAAATATTAGTGAGGGCAAAGTAGTAACCTCTCACAAAATGGATTGGACAGTACATTATGCCATTTGACTCCCTCTGCAACTAATGCCAACCACAGACATACATTTTTTAGAGCCTTTAGTTTTGAAATGTCTATGCTAAAATTCAATTTAGTAAATTTGTCTTTCTGTATCTTGAGCCAAATTACCAAAAGACAGCCCTGATTCATCTTTGACCACAGACTATTAATCCTCTTGCTGGATGTGGTTTAGTGCAACCAGAATCTATTCCGAGGAGAAGAAACATTGTCTTTTTCTGGGCTATTGCCCTGGGAAAGGGGGAATTTTTGAGACTGGTATGCTTTTCTCTGAAGAGTGTCTTTACTGTTTAACTACATTTAAAAATGGGAGGATTTATAAACAAATCTTTTAAAGATGGGCATGTAGAAAAAGGATTTCAAATCTATTTATGATCTGTTCCTACAAAAAATGCATGTGTGCTTTGTGGAAACTTCTGGCCTACACTGTGCTTATGCAATTCAAAGCTCAAGTGTGATCAGATCTTTCACTTTGAGATAGAAGTATCCTTATGTTGTAGAAGACTGATGCCAGGGGAATTTCAGGTTAGATATTTGGAAAAATTTATTCTCTAAAAGAGTGGTAAAGCATTGGAACAGACTGTTTAGGGACATGGCAGAGTCACTGGACCTGGAGGAGTTGTGATGTAGATGTGTCACTGAGGGACATGATTTAATTTAGTGGGTATGGTGGGGATGAGCTGATTGTTGGACTAGATGATTTAGTGATCTTTTCCAATCACCATGGTTCTATGATTCTGAGATTCAATGAAGGCTCATTCCCTTTCCACCTTCCGTTACATTTTATTGTAGGAGCCCCAGCTGGAAAATAACACATAAATGTGCAAGACAAAGATTAATTAAAGAAAGGTGTATGTATTCACAACAAACACATTTCTACGTACTCAGGTTAAACTGCAAACATATGCAAACACTGTAAATGTTAAATGTGGATCCAACTCCCTGTTTGCTCTAGTGCAATCCCAGAGCCCACATACTTAATTTGAGAATGTACTTGTCCAAGAGTTGCTCTTCATACCACTGATGTATTTTCTATAATCAAAGTTGGCACAATAATGAATGGGATGAATACTGGGGGAAAACCTGGTTGCAAAGCAGATGTACATTCATTTCTTCATGTATGTATGACCCTCACAGGTTAGTACAGCCACAGCACATGATCCAGTGTTCTTCTGGGGCATGGCTTCAAAACCAGAAAGCCGGACAGCCTTCAGGATAAATAACTTGAGCACTGTGCCCTGCTAGTTACATCGATTCCTTTGTGCTTGGACAAATGTTGACCTCAAACACTTTGGCTGTCAGAGACAAGACCCTGGAATTTTTATCACCCCTCACCTCTTTCTCAGAGCTCTCAGACAATGAGAAAGATCTCTCACAGCTCTCTTTTCAGATGTGTGAATGGGCTCCACAGAAGTTGGAGAAGTTTGCAGCTACCCAAATGGGTCTATGTAAGAGGTTGCACTTAGCATCAGGATAAGTATATTTATGAGAGAATATAAATATGATGTACATAAAGATGTTTTACAATCACTTTTCAGAGTGTGACTGCTCTTTAAAATATTTTGAGATATTTTTAAATATTTTATTGAATATCCTGATTAACAAGTAAGTGTTTAACAATCCCACAATGTAATTCTTGACGCTTTCCTGCCAATTTGTCTAGATTCTTGTGTTTCAAACAGTGTGTTTCAGCAAAAATATCAGCACAGCTTATTCAACTCAGATTGCATCTTCTGTAAATGATATGAAAAGACAGAATGAGGATTCCAGCAGAGCAATGCATACTCTACTACTGGCTGAAAACCAGAAATCCTTTCCCATTAAAAACAAAACAAAACAAAACAAAACAACAACAAACAAAAGCAACCACACATATTCTCATGGAAAGAAAAAGTCATGCAGTGGGATATGAAGTAAAGACTCTGAAATTTTACATGCAGACTGGCTCACTTCTCTTCATAGATACTTTGTTATTAATTATTCACAAGGGAAAATTCTGAAATTTAAGCATTGCACTCCTCATATGTATTCTAATTGTCAGTTGAGAGGGGTTGCATTCTGTTTCAATGCCTCACATCTGTAAGAAAACATCTCAGGAAAAAAATAAAAAAGGAAACAAAAATCTTTGGTTTACAGTACACAATAGCCAGTGGGGAAGAAAATTCACCGGAGAAAATGAAGAAAGTGAGCTGATGTTAGCAATTCTTTAAATCTAACTACTTCTCCACTGTTTGTTTCTGCTGAACTACACAATCTCAGTAACTACTTGCATGCTTTACTGCTATGGTGCAAGAAAGAGGAAAATGTATTTTACTTTTGTAATGGAAACTCCTAGGATGTGTAAGGTGCCGCATCTCAGTAGTGGTTAATCCTCTTTAAAAAACTTGCTAATGCTATTGCAAGTAACCAAAGTAAGAGAGTGAAAACAAAGTCAGAAGACAGCACACTAACTGCAGTCCACCTCCAGACATCCCTTTGTGGTAAAATCTCTGTCCAGACAAAAGCATCAACAACAATGTACACCAGGAAATTTTCAGAACAGCAGCCAAATTTGAGAATTTCATATCAATAAGCATCACTGGCAAATCAGTAATAGTTCCTTTTTGAAGTCTTGTTTTAGTTTCACTTGCATCTTTTTAAATACAAATGTTTGCATTAGGATTACAGAATCATAAAATCACTAAGGTTGGAAAAGATCATCCAGTCCAACCAGCTATTTACTACCAATATTTCCTCACTAAACCTTGCCCATAAACATAAACATCTAAACATTTCTTGAAAACCTCCATGGACAATGACTCAATCTCCTGCCCTGGGCAGCCCATTCCAGTGCCTGACCATCCTTTAAGAGAATAACTTTTTCCTAACGTCCAACCTAATCCTTCCCTGGCACAGCTTGAGGCCATTCCTTCTCATCCTATTGCTGGTTACATGGGAGGAGAGGCCGACCTTCACCTCACCAAAACCTCCTTTAAGGGAGTTGTAGAGAATAGTAAGGTCTCCCCTGAGCTTCCTCCTCTCCAGTCTAAGCAATCCCAGCTCCCTCAGCTGCTCCCCATAAGACTTGTGCTCCAGACCCCTCACCAGCTTTGTTGCCCTTCTCTGGACATGCTTTAAGTCCTCAGTGTCTTTCTCATAGTGAGGGGCCCAAAACTGAACACAGTAATTGAGGTTCAGCCTCATCAGTGCCGAGTAAAGAGAGACAATTACTTCTCTGCATCTGGTGGCAATATTATTTCTGATTGAAGCCAGGATGCCACTTTCCTTCTTAGCTACCTTGGAACACTCATGGTTCATGTTTAGCTGAGCGCTGATCAATACCCCAAGTCCATTTCCTCTACACAGTCTTACAGCCACTCTGCCCAAAGCCTGCAGCATTGCCTGGAGTCGTCGTGGTCAAAGGGCAGGACCCAATATTTGGTCTCGTTGAACTTTGCCCCACTGGTCTCAGCCCAACAGTTCATCTGTCCAGATCTTTCTGAAGGGCTTTCCTACCACCAGGCCTATTGATACTTCCTCACAGCATGGTGTCATCTGCAGACTTACTGAGGATATACTCAATTCCCTCATCCAGGTCATCAATAAAGATATTAAACAGGACAGGCTTCCAAGGAAATACCTCTCATGATTGAGTTAGTTAAGACACAGTTAATTTCAGCAACTTTATCAAAGAGTGGACTGAGATCAGTTAAATAGAAAGGTGAAAGGGACAGTCAGAGATTACAGAGGATTTCTAATGAACATCTAGAAGGTACTTTGGAGATCCTCAGCCTTAAACAATGATGTGGAAGAGACACACTTTTCAGCTATCAACCACCTTTCTGAAAATGGCTTTGGAATGTTTTCCAAGAGAATCAAAATGAAATTGAAAGGAATCCATAATGTTCTTCAACACTCACAAGTTGGAGAACTAAGAATATGTTTTCATAAATGGTTACTGACCTTCTCGGCTTACAGAGAAGTAGCATTCTTTCCCCACAGATCATAGAATCATAGAATTATAGAATGGCTTAAGTTGGAAGGGAACCTAAAGATCATTGTGCTTCAAAACCTCTGTTGCAGGCAGGGTTACTGCTCACCAGATCCTGAAGTACAACCTTATTAAAGAAACACTAACAAACTGCATTACTCTTTTCTCTTAAAGGCTATAGAAAAAGCAGAGGTGTCCTTTCCTGCCTGTCCTTTCCTCTTCCACTTACTCCAGTTTTCCATTCAGTAATGTACTTTATGTTTTTTATCATTAAGCAAAGATTCTTAAGTGTATACGGGAGGAGAAAAAAAACATCAGTCAGACTGCAAACAGTAAATGTGCTCCACTCTGAGTATCCTTACAAGATCAACATGGGATGTGAATAACAAAATCTATGTTTTTAAAAACGTTAAATAAGATACATCAAGCCTATAGCCAAACTTTGGATCTGGAAAACTCCATAATGTGGGGAAGATTGAATAGTATATGAGCACTGTGGGTAAGACCTCTTCCTAAAATAAAACGTTTGACCTCCATTTGCCCTCATCATGTCCTCGTCTCAGATGACTGTGGCTCCTATGCTTGTTGTGGCACATTGATTCAGAACAATACTGTGGCAGAGAGCTGTGAGATGATGAAAAGTAGAAGCAGTAGGAATCTTTTTCTAATGTATTATTCTGCGGCATGCTTTTTCATTAAAGCCTGAAAGAATTTTAAGTAAACAACTCAATGTTGTTAGACTATTATGTCTTATCTATTGAATCAGACCACAGTAACAATAACTGAAAGTTTCAATTATGTTTATTGCTATTTGCACACAAATTATCATGATTACTTTACCAGCTTTATTTTTATGATGGTCATCAAGATCTGTTGCTGGACATTGCCTACTGTGATGATTAAATAACCAAATTTTCTGTTATAATTTACAAAGGGCTGCAGTGATTTTTCACTAGATGATCTTTGCAGTCCATTCCAATCCAAGCCATTCTATGATTCTGTGATTCTATAATCTTGCAAAAACAATACAAGATCAGAGACAGTCAAAAAGCTCCAGATTTTTAGTGAAATCCAGTTATCTACTGCATGCTAGTTGCCTTACACAAGGCCAAAAGGTTTTGTAATAGAATTGAGATCTAAACCAAATTAGTGCCCTACTCAATAGAACATTTTTCTTATTAACCTCTATAGTAGTGAAGTTTTAAAAAAAATAAATTAAAAAATAATAATACATATTTCTGTCACAGTAAAGTTCTCAAATAAGGAACTGAATACACATACTACTACTGCTTTCATTCTCAATGTATAAAACACATCATTTACAGACAATGACCATTTTGGGTCATTTGACAATGCATAGGAGGGGAAAAAACAAATTATAAAAACCCACCAGAAATTAGCAGATTCTAGAGGATGCCAAATAGTTTCAGAACACAGACATAGAAAGTCACGTGGTCAGTAACATGTCAGATAGCTCTCTTTCTCTTAATCTTCATTTTATGTGCTGGAATGATTACAGTTTTGGTTTGTTTGTTTGTTTTTTTTTCCCCTTATATCCAATTCCTAATTTGTCTGAATAACACACAACAAATTATTGCTTGTAGTTCAGACAGTGAAGCTCTAAGCACAGTGGAGTTGTTATCCTTTGTGCTCCAGGCATAACTATAATATCTGTCTTGATTAATCTGTTGCCTTTGTATGGTTTATTTAAAATGTCAAATGAATTCTTAATGTGGGAAAACATTCTGGGGCAAATTCATCTTCCAGCTACACCTGTCCTGCCTAAGCAAAATCCTAGGCATACTACAGCTGTGAAAGGAGCAGAATTCATAGCTGAATAACAACAACAACAAAAAAAACCTCAGATCTTCATTAAATTTGCCAGCTCTTGCTAGAGCTGAATGCCATGAAACTGTGTCTGTCATTAGTTTAAAGGAAGTTCATAAAAATTATAAGAAATATCACAAGTGGAAGCCTGTGAGATTTAGAGGATCAAGATTATTCCTTTCACAATGGCTTCACACTCACAAACACTAGGTATTACCTTTCACTTTTTCACATGTAGCCACTCATTTTTGTATTTACTTATAAATATTTGTATTTGCAATTTTCTTTGTCAGAAATATTTGCATAACCACTATCCTTTCCACCTAAACTGCAGAAGGAAAAGAATAATATAAAACATTCTATCTAAGCAAAGATCATTGAAAAGAGAGTAGAACATCAATAAAGATGAAAAAATTATGAAATTAATTCAAATTAGTAACTTGTGTTCAACACTTGTGGAAAGAAAATTCAGCTCTCCATCTTAGACAATGAAAGTTATATCATCTTCCAAGGTACTTCAGTTTGAATGAGCTACCTTTGATTATCCAGCCTAAATATCTCTTTTTTTTCTTCTTCTTTTTTTTCTTTTTTTTTTTTGTTTTCTTTTGTGTGTGCATTTCTTTGATTAATTTGTCATAGATAGTGGCTGTATATGGCTGTATAACCAAAGCGAAGGTTACAACACTGGGTGTCTAAACACATTACAATTTTTGCAGTTCTTATGTGCTCATGGTCTTCCAGGAGCTTTTTACAGATGGAGAAGACAGAAAACCTATCACGCTTGAGGTAGCATGAAGAAGCCAAATAGGTAGTGGAAATGATCCAGTTAGACAGACATAGCTCCAACTAGTTTAGAAATAACATCCATAGACTCATATGCTCCTGTACCTGAACGCTATCCAAGCAATAAACTGAGGCACACTCCACTGAACGCAGACAAATAAGATTGCACACTTCCAGGACTGTCACTAAAAATTAAAGCTAAACTTAGTAGTATGGGTCAGTTACTTACTAAATAGATGCTCTTTTGGGCATTATTTTTTTCAGAGATTGTTTTGAATACGAACTTTTGCTATTCTCAAGGATGATGCTGGTGAATTGCATCTCCAAGCATCTCTTTTAAAAGCATCCCAGGAGGATGTGAAATATCATGTTGTAAAAAGCTGTGAGCCAATTGTCCATTTCAAAGGAAGGCATTCCTGCTGACTCAGCAAGCTTTATATGCAGTGCTGATTTACACTGACAGGGATTTGTATATGAGGGGTGAAAATGTGATGTCTTTCTCTTACTATCAGAGAAAGGCTCTGATGACCATACTGCTGCAACCATGATCTATCTACGTAGATCCTACTGACTCATCTTCGCCTTCAGCAAAGAAAACATAGATCAGCAATCCAAATACTGGTCACAAAACTTTGTTCCAACTTCAAAAACACAAGCTGTGTACAGTGCAAGCAATATGAGACAAATACTACACAGAGTTCATAGAGAAGAATATTAGAAAGACCCATTTTGAAGGTTTCCCAGAGAGGTGGTAGATGCTCCATCATAGAAGACCATGCTAAATGAGCAACCTGGTTTAGATGTAGGAGTCCCAGTTTACTGCATGGGAGTTGGACTATATGACTTTTAAAGATCTCTTTCAATTCAAATGATTCTTATGATTCTCTGATTCCATGAAAGACACGCCTTTGTTAGTCCTTCGGTTTGAAGGTCTTCCCTTTCTCTTGGAGGTTGTCCTGTATGAAAATGTCTTTTAGGCCAGCAGTAAGCCCAATACAGCAGGTTTGAGTGACTCATATTGCATATATGGGAACAGTGTGAGACTGACAACTTTTGAACTTTTTGCTGAATTCTACCCATGTGCAGAACTAGATGCAGTGGGTTTTTGTTTGTTTGTTTGTTTGTTTGTTTTTGCTTACACGTGGTACAGATTATACATATGAATTCTGCTCTTTTGTTGATACCTCATTTATTTGGTAATCTTCCTTTAAACTACAAGTTCCAGGATAAAAGATGAAGTTAGGAAGAAACTGTTTATTTGTTATCATTGATCTTCACACTGTATAGAGCTGTCACTCCATTGCTAGCCTATTGTTTATGCCATACAGTAAATGGAAAGATTCACTGCTTTCATATTCAGTGGCTGCATTGTAGTTTTCTCCTTTTTTTTTTTTTTTTTTTTTTTTCTCTTAGAAAATGCTAAATTGAATCTTTCCAAGTTCATATACACTGTTTTTACACAGACTCTATCATCTTGCAAGAAGATAATATGGTAACGAATCCGCAACCAAAACCGCAACCATAACAAAACTGTTATCTGAAAATAAGAAATAGTTTGAGTTTAATGTATTTAGATGTCTGAATGTGATACTGTTTGAGATCCATTTCTGCTTTAAGGCTTGATAGTGTGGATGCATGGGACACTTGCTTGTTGCTGAGATTGTGTTTTCTCCATCAGCTGGTGATCTGGGTGCCAAAGTTCTGAGTCCAGGAAGCTTAGGCCTCGCAAGCTGTACAGATAGAGAGATTAAGATCCAGCAGAAGATGAACAGGAACTTAACTGAGGCTTGAGGCGTTGTCATATAGAAAAACCTGTACAGAAATACAACCTATTTAATTAGATAACTACGAGGATTTAAACACTGTTTTCATATGGAGAGTGAGCTTTCATATGGAGATGGAGCTTTTGCCCTGAAAGCAATGGGTGACAATGTCAAGGAGAATTTTCCAGCTGTGTCTTCCACACTAGCTCCAGGCCTGATGAGGGAGTCAGAAGGAGGAGTTCAGACTCCTTTGCCTTTCAGTCCTTGGGCTGCTATCCAAGGCCAACTTCAGGAATGTTAATGGTGGTGGAGGTTTATGTGATGTGGTGTACCCTCTCTGGTGCTCCGAAACAGTCTGTGCTTCCCTTATTCTCTTGTATTCTTGGAAATTCCAAGACTTTTTCAAAGATCTTACAAGAGGGTAACCAGAAACATTAGATAAACCAACAGCATTTTTCCAGAAGTGCATTTTGCTGCCTGGTAGCTACCCACATTGCCTCAGTGTCTAACAACAGTTGGCTTTTGAGGTTGTGTTTCTCAGTGTGCCTAAAGGTGCTCAGTCATGTGGTTTCCTGACCACTGCAGTCCCTAGGGACTGATGAACAGAATCAGTTCAATACAGAATTCAGTGCTGACAGGAACATAAATGCCCAAGTTCGTCACTGCATGTAAGGGAATCCTTAAATCACACAGAATTTAGTGCTATTCAAGCACAGGCTTCTTGTCAGCTGCCTTTAGCTGCATTAGTCATCTCAGCCGCTTTCTATTAGTGAGGCACATTCTTGACTGCAATTTGAAGACCCCAGAAATGTGGCCTGTTTAAAGATCCTCAGGGCACAGAAGGGATTTCTCCAGTAGGCAATATAGCAAATATTGCAGTGATTGATAGGAGGCGTGGAAAGCATTAGCTCATCTAACTAGGCAGGCAGAGGCAGTTTGAAGAGTAGGTACAGAATCACCAAAACCAGATAGGGTGCTGCTAAAGCAATTTTTATAAATGTCCCTTCCAGCCCAGTTTTTTCAAGGTAGCCAAGGTAAATTACTCCTGCCTAATTCACTTCTGCAGCAAAAACAGTGAAGTATGGGTTTTTACTTTTTGTTCCTACTTCAATTACATTGTACTGTAATTTATTGGTATGGGCTCCCTAATGATTTTTCTCTTAGAGAATATTAAGAAGTCACTGACTCAGAAATATAACTGACTGCAATGATCTGTTCCACCACCCAATATACTTGCAAAGGCATTTGTTGTAGTAGTTCAAGAGAATTGTCCTTTGAGAATGGCATTTTAAAGTGTTCACCTAAATTACAGTTGCGCCATAAATATGACAGGTTTAAACTAAGGCAGCTGAGAAATTACATACATGAAAAATTACAGGGATACGATCTTTTTGCACTGGTGCATAAAGATTTAATCTCCTGGGTTAAGTACCCAGAACACAGCAGTTGTGTCAAGATAATAGTTAGAAGGATGCTCAAAGAAATGCTTCTCATGGTTATTTCTCAGAGCTTCGAGGTATTTTCTGAAGGAAATACATTTTGTGGAGTACAGGTGCAAAACTCTCGTGGTGGCTACCGGATGAATGCTCTTCTTGAGAAATGCTGCAGTTAAACAGTGGAGGCAAGCGATCACTGAAGGGCTCACCTACACACCAGCTCTTACCTCAGCCCCTCACATTCTAAGAATAGTTTCACTTCACTTACTGCTTGAAACCATAATAGTAAGTACCAGGAAAGTGGTAGCATGATTGCAGAGATTAGGTCAAGAAATGCTAAAAGAATTCCTCTGAATATCTGCAGTTATTCCAGAGTACCTTAACAACTTTGGGACAGATCTAGTTATTCTGGAATTACATTGAAAATCCAGGAAAATAATAGGATTGTGACAGGAAGTATCATTTATTTTATACATCTTAGAGTAGATATTTTATAGGTCCTCCCCCTTATATCCAGTGCTATTAGTTACCTCTGAACTTGAGTGTGGTGGAAAAAGTTAAACATGTTCAAGTGCAGATTTTGGTGTGATATTTGACCTACTCCTGTTCAGCATTCTGGCAAAGCATTTGCATTGCATGACACCAGCATAGCAGGTAGGAGCCAACAGTAGATGTGAGATTTTCAGTCTTACATGGTGCTGGGATGGATAGCACTGCATGGCACTAGGCATAGTCCTTGTATTATAAAACTTTTTGATCAGTAATGGGGAAGATTCCAAAGCTATACGAGTTACAAAAGGATTGCAGACCTCTCCAACATAGAAATTGGGTGAAATGTCTGAATTTAGGGACAATGAAAAGAATCTGAGGGGCATTGAATGCAAGCATCACATACTTTCCATGACAAAATATGTTAATACCATCTTTAGCAAGCAAGTAAAAAGTACCAAGCCAGTAGAGTGGTAAGCATGGCCTGTGTGGAGCACAGGCTTCTGCTGCTCTCTGCAGTATCATGCACAATTCTCTGGTGACTGCATCTTTCAGTTGCTGTAGAAAAGCCAGAGAGTGTTCAGAAGAAAGCTTCAGACATTTTGAAAATGATGAAAACTATGTCCATAAAGAGACTTAAAAGATCACAATCTGTATATTCGATCATAAAGAATAAAAGACAGTAAGTATGAGCCATTTCCCAAGAAGAAGAAAATGGGTAGTATGAACTCTCTCTGATCTAGCAGAGAAAGGCATCACATCACCCAAAAAGTTAGGGGCAAATATTTAACTGGAGCTGTTAATCACTATAACAAACCACTGACTGAACTGGTAGATTATCTTTCTGGAATATGTATTTCAACTGAAGTAGAATCAGAAATTATAATTTTTATATAAGAGTAAGTAGGTGATAATTAAAGGCCTGTAATGCATAGGAGTTCTAGGTAAATATTCTAATGGTACCTCTTGGCTGTAAACTGTTAATTCATTTCTCTTGGGAACACAATTCATCTATTTCATTCCTACAGAGCTTGCTGTAGTAAGACGTCATTTAAAGTAATAAAACTCCATCACATGAACATAGTCAGATCCTAAAGATCAGTAATAACACAATAACAAATGTTATCAAGCCTTTCTAAAAGGTCTCATTTCAGAAACTACAACTATAAATAGTTGCTTTTTTTTTCAGACAAAAAAGCAGGGCAATCTCTTTTTAAATATCTTTGATACTTCACGTAAACTGTAGTCATATTTCTATTTGTTGAGAAATTTCTACTGAAAACAAAATCAGATAAGAACTGTTGGGGTTACAGCCGTCCTTACTTAATGGATTCTTGACAACATCATGGTATGCAGACATGGGCCTATAGCTTTCATTCCGGAGAGATTGGTTTTGTTCTGTGGAATGGTTCTCTCAATGTTGCTTTGGATAGACTAGCTTACAGAATTCGCTCTCAGATATAGCATTACAAAGACGCCCAATCAATGTGTTTTAAACTGCATAAATGGTAAAGATAACTCTTTAAATTGTATGTTGCAAAATGTCAAAAATGAACTATGAATGCACAGTATTTACTAGGAAAAAAAATAAAGACAAAACTATATAGTGTATTCATCTATATTCTCTGTATGAACTCTGTATGATTTATTCCCATATTTATACAGGAAGAAATCTGCACAGTTTTGTCCAAAGTAACCACATACATTACTGCTGAAGCTGGGAGATATCCTGAAAGTTTGTTTGCTACTCTGCCTCTATGCAACTTTATAAATACTTTCATTTTATGTTTATATGTAGAATCTCTCTCCATTTCAATAAATCCTTTGTTCTTAATTTTTTTTTCAGGTTGAGACTTTCTCAAAGATTTCTTTCCTGTATGTATTTGTTCTATGCATACTGCTGGCAATGAGAGGTGAAAAGCTGGCCAAAATTCAGATATTTTACTGTACATATGGAAGCTCATTTTGCAGACCTGGGGTGAAATTCTGGCCCAGCTGAAATTAATGGCAAAACTTCAATGGGGCAGAATTTCACCCCTGAGAACGAAGTTAAAATATTTCCTCCCCTACAAGCTGAGAACAGAAACTTGCTTTCAACAGGACATTATTAGCTACTACTTATTCTGCAGCAGTTCTAAAGAGTTTTGTATTCAGTCCAGCTAGGTGTTTAAAGGAAATAAGAATAAAAAAGAATAAAAATCGTTGTAAATTCCATTTCACTGACTAATTTAAACAGAGACCAATTAAATCATGTATGTAGAAAAATCATGACAAAACCTTACACCTATGTTGCAGAGATCTTTTTGTTACTGTCTGAGTGGAGCTCTTTCTGTTAACCTTCCAATTATTCTAGATTACACAGAAAGATTTATCTGGACTGAATTTGGAAAAATTTACTACTTACGGTAATCATTCAAATTAAGTAATAGAGCCCTTTCACTAAATCATAAATGAACAGATTTCAATTCTCAAATAAAAAAAAAAGTCTTCAAAACTTATAAATAAAAAAAAAAAGAAAGAAAGATTGAGGGGAAAAAAAAAAAGACAGAAAAGGAGTAAAAGCTCATTCTTATTTCAAATAAATGTTAATTCAAAGTTAAATGGAAAGAAACACCATAATTGCTTCTAAAGCTTATATGGCTTGGCCTCATTTGTGTGGAATTTTCCAAAATCTTTCAGTATTGAGGAGCTAAAGTCATTCTGCGTCTTGTGACTGGATGTAACACAGCATTGATATGACACAAATTTTGGCCTGCACCATTAAAACTGAAAGAGGCCACAGGTATTTATCCAGGTGTTCCTTGTTGCTCCATTTTAAAATGGAGACCAAAAGGATGAGCAGCATGAGATTGAATCTTTTTGTTTTTGCAGAGGGTGAAAGCAGTGAAATTTTTGAAACCAGCCAGTGAGGCTTAAAAGTACCTGAGGTTAAGCCTTTGCTTCCATGTGCCACAGAGATGAAACAGACTCTTGAATTAAGGCCCAACAAGGCAGTACCTAACAAAACTGATCACTGTCCAGGTGGTTAACTGTGCAAATTCACAGGGAAAGACTAAGGATGTAAGATGTGTTTTACTTCAGTCTATTAAACTGTATTATTTTCCTTTTACAGCTCTTTTTTTTTTTTTTTCTTTTTCTTTTTCTTTTTCTTTTTCTTTTCCTTTTTCTTTTTCTTTTTCTTTTTCTTTTTTCTTCTTCTTTCTTTTTTTATTTGTATTCTCTCTGGTCAGGTTCCAAGCCACTCACTTCCCTGCTTCAGACAAAGCATTTCTCAGCTGTTGTTATCCTAGTAACCTCAGTTAGTAATTGATTCACATATATCACTTTCTTTGATGGCAGTACTAAGATTACTCTAGGAGATACGAACAAGGAGGGCTATAAATTACAGTAGCACATTTAGTGGGGATGTGGGATCATAGCATAGCAGCAAGTCGGCTTTTTGCTTATGTCCTCACAGCATTTTGAAAAAAGAGATATAAGCACTCATCATGTTCTGAGTGATTCAAACATACTAAAACATCATGTTTTGAAATGCATTAGATACCTGCTGGAAGGGCTAAAGCTGGCATATACAACTTTTGGATCAATTTGCTTCATACAATGTTTGGATATTGTGTAGATGAGATTGTGTGGTATATTGTGTGGTAGAATGAGATTGTGCCATTGTTACAAAGTTCAAGGAGATATAAGCAGAGGGATGTAGACCTATCCAAAGAGAGCAGTCACCAGTGTCCCAATCAACACTTTATTTGTCAGTCTCTGTGAATGTATAGTGTTAGAGTGTTCCAGTTGAGGTAAGTGGGATCAAACAATTGAGAAACTTCAGAGCTAAATGTACAGGTATCTACAACAGGGGACAAACCTCAAAACAGCTCAGCTCAGGCTTTATTGTGACATTTCTTCAATCTGATTTTGCTTCAGAATTATTTTACGATTCTAATTTCCTTTGTTGCTTTTTTTTTCATTCTGTTTACTTATCTTTCCAGTTTTCCTTCCTTCTAAGTCTTTCCCATCTATGATCTCCTCTTCACTCTTCCTCCTGACACTCTCTCCATAAGTAATAGAATCATAATCATAGAATCATAGAATGGTTTGGGTTGGAAGAGACCTCAAGGACCATCAGGTTCCAATCCCCCTGCCTCAATCTCCATATCTAATACTAGACCATACTGCCCAGGGCCCCATCGAACCTGGTCTCAAGTCATCTCAATTGATTCAATTACTATGTTTTTATTTTCAACATATTCTACTATTAATAATGTAGTGAATATCATTTAGTATGATTCATTTTCTTCTACTCCCAGCTTGCCCACATCTTTGCCTATCTTCAATTAATATACAAAACACAGAGGTTGTCCAGTCCTGTGATTTGGAATAAGAAAGGGAGATTTCGATTTTATGATAGCTAGAGCTGTTTGCTGAAAGAGCATAACTGAGTTGAGGCATCCAAGTTCTGAAGAGAGGTAAGTGCCAAACACAAGACACCTTATGAAGACAGGAGATAGTTGATAAGAAATGTTCAAAAGAAATCTCTTAATGTCTCTTCCTTGGACAGCAACAGTGAGTTCAGGCAAGTAGGGAGATGCCTTCATAAAGCTGGAATTAAGAAACTCGAACTGCTGTATATTTGGGTAGGGACAATTAGGTTGCTGTTCTGGTGCCAAGGCAGGTGGTCCAACTCTTGCACTTATTCCTTTCCCAGAACATTCTTTGAAATGGCCTGAGGACTTGGAAGGATTGAGGAGGCTTTAAAGTATGTTTACATTCACTTATTGAAGCTCTGTGTCACTTTAGGTGTGCATTCTAGGATATGCATTTTCTTAAGATGAATAGAAGGCAAACTGACTGGGTAACAGTTTAAGATTTTACTCAGACATTTCTATTAAATGGGAATATTTCATCTGGCTTATATGGCAGGACTTGACTCACTGTTTTGCATTCAGTGATCAATACTATACAAAGTGGAGTGAGTGATACTGCCCATGGTTCACACATTTTGAGAGCTGGATCTAGCAGGCACTACTCCCTCCTCTCATGTAGCTCTGAGTGAACAGATCGTATTCAGCATGCGTGAGATCAGGCCTTGTGCTCCTCACAGATCCTTGTTCTGTCAAAATAAAGGCAACAAAAGCTTTCGTTTGGATACAGCTGTGAAGATATGTTCCCCATAATTTCCCAATTGTCTGTACAAAGGAACACCACACTGAGATCTGGAAAAGAATTGCATTTTTGGGAACTATTTCGAAACAGACCAACTTTGAATCAGTGTCCATCTGATATCACTTAGTTGTTGTGGTAGCATTGTTTGAAGTGGTTTCTTTCAGCATTGGCTAGGGCTCATAAAACAGTCAGCAATGTTACATGCTGCCACCCACATTTAACTCAGAGGCAAGCAATGCACAGCTGGAAATAGTCATTGCTCTAGAAACAGCAACAAGACTGGAGTGAATGTAGAACTTGCTGACTCACGTCCTTGGCTAGCTTGGTTTTTAGGAATTTCATGGTTTATGAAGGGATGAAATCTAGAACTGCCTAATTATACTCGCAGAGATGTCCAAAAATATTTGCTGTTTTCTACATATAGCATTCACAATGTTAAGTACTCATCAATGCAGTGCTTTGTGAATTTTCACTTTAATTTAGGAAAGATACAGAATGTACGTATGCTAATTGTCAGCGAGAACTGCCAAGATACTTAAAGAAATGGTAGCTTTATGAAAAAAACTTAACTGCAGTAAGTATGCTGAAAGGTGAGGAGTGAAGTTTTTCCTGAAGTCTAACAACAACCCAACAGAGCAACAAGTAGAACAGTGCAGAAAGCAATCAAAAGTAAATGGACCGTAAACTTGTAAGGCACTAAAAAAAGTGCCAAAATCTATTAAAAAAAAAAATAAATCCAGTGGATGAATGACTATCTTCTTTTCTACTACAGCACATTAAAAAGGGATTGTGAAAGTATAACAAATATCTCATCAACTAATTAAGTTAAGTTTGTTTATGCGTCCCCCCCTGCAGTTTTCTAATAATGATTCCTGCAACCTGTTTCCTATTTGCATTATAGTGATAGCATGGTGGATATCACAGGAGATTGTACTCTCACTTTAGTGGATTGTTCTATGTTAGTAAGCCTCAAAAATTAAAACGAACAAATAAACAGAAACAGACAGCCAAACAGACACATAAAAAACACAATATCAACAAGGAAGAGGAGGGGAAAAGGGGGGTCTCCCCAGTTTAAAAATGGAGCAGTTTAAAAATATTCCATTCCTTTCTAGATGGATCAGTATAGTCCTTCAGACCTTTTGACTTCAGTCATCACAATCAAGGTTGCAGAAGGGACAGGGTACCTCAAAGCTGAACATGAATGCTCAAAGCAGGCAAGGTAGAAAATAGCACTACAGTTTCATATTACTAATAAAAAAAATAAATAAAAAAATTGAAACTTCAAATGTGATTTCATTCCTACGAAAAGGGAAAGTTAAACTTTTCAGAATTTCTCATCAAAAGCAAATGTGATGGAAGGTCCAGGAAGACCTAGTCATAGGTCTTTGCATGGGATGTAAGAGACCAGGTTCACAGATGCTCCAAACTGCAAGTTGGGACTTGAACTAGAATGACTTGTGTTCCCTATGAGGGCCTGTAACTCTGAATCAGTCCATGTAATTGCACAGTCATACTCAGCCTGAGAAAAATGGCCTTCAGAATTGATGGGACTTTTTAGCTTTAATGAAGTGTCATTTTTCACCAGGCAACTGTTCCATAAAACATGTTTTTTTCACCTTCTCAGAGTCCATGTTTGCCAGGGTGCAGTGAAGTTTGGCAGCAAATTTTTGCTGATAAAACTTTTGGTAGCATTTTGCTGATAAAACTTTTGTGCAACAACTGTTAATAAATATAATGTATTGGGATTTGAGAAAAACACTAGAACTGTACCACAAAATAAAACAGAACTGCTTTCAATGCTAACATCTCCCAGTCATTCCCAGTAACATATATATCTTTTATTTCTTAAATGAACTTTAAATGTTTTTCCTGAAATGAATTATGGAAGGCTGACAACCTGCAATCACTTTTCATACTATCAACTAGCCTTTGTTTTCACACACCACTCACTCTAAAACTAACAACAAGAAAGGTCAGGTAGGTCACGCTTAGCTAGTCCCAAATGCCACAGCATATTATCACAGAGAGAGAATATAATTATCTTTTCACGAGTGGCAATTAGTAAGAATACCTCCCATCAATTCTGTTTAGTATTCAACACTGGCAGTGTGGCAGAAGCCAAGCCATTAAAACAGCAAGGCCAAGTTACCCTAATAAGCTTAAAACTAACATGAAATTCTGAACGTTTTTGTGTCAGCTGAAACATTCAAAACACTGAAATTTGAAGAAAATAATCTTGCAAAATGTTTCTGTATAACTCTATATTGTGAAAATATGCATTTGGTTAAGATGTTCTCTTTGCATCTCAGGAGATCTTACACATGTAATGCATAACAAATAAGTAGCAAATCACTTAGTATTACTACAAGGTAGAATGCTGAGAGTATTATTTCTACAGACAAGCAACTTTTTATATACAGGAAGTAAATTCTTCTCTTTATCATTAAACCTATTTATTTGGTGTAGGTTAAATCAGAAGTGGTGAGAAGTTAAGTCAGCAGTTAGAAAGGAGATAGTTAAAACTTGGGACACCTCTGTTTCTGGGTGCCTGATGTAAGTACTCAGGATTATTTCCTGAAGTTTTCAATTGTGGTCTGGCTTAAGCCCTGATCTCCTCTCTCCCAGGTCTGTGTTTTAGCCACAAGACCATTCCCCAGCCCCTTTACAGTGAATAGAATGAAATTATATAGATAATGAAAGTCTTCATTTTGGTATATATGGAGTAACACTGAAAGTATCCTGGATCACCAACAAAGAGTTCATACACTACAAATACTTATTTCCTATCATGCCATATCCACAGGACCACTTTTCTGCCAAGTTAACTTTCCTATACGTAATGGTCTCCAGTTTCAGCAATGAGTGAAATGGTCTTGGACTTGAGCATCTGGGACTTTTATGCTCCAATAGTTTGAGTGTATCTCATTGTTTTTTTCCAGGTGATGTCTGGTTTTCTGCTACTTGTCTCAAAACTATAAAACCCTTTTCTGATGGATTCACAGCTGCAAATCTCTGAACCTTTCTTTGTATTGTCAAAGGGAGCAAATATACTCAGTCTGGCACCAAATCCACAGAGAATTCCAATAATTCCCACAGAAATTTAGCCATAAGCCATTTAGGATGGTCACAGAAATGCCATGGGAGGGAATGAATTAAAGCCTCCTCACTCCTTTCAAACCACTCAAAAATACAGACTCTTTCATTTTTCAGAGTATGGCCATTTTCGACAGTCAACCCAGTCTTCAAAGCAGACTTGAACTGTATGTTGAGTCCAGGAAAATCAGCTTTCTGTTTGTTATCTAGTGGCATAAAAGTCATCAGTTATTTGAGAAAGAAAGTACAAAGTCAGGGTGATCTTCGTTCTTATGTTCTTTCTTGTCTAAAAAGTACTGGTAAAACCACAGACAATTAGTTGGAAATAAATGAAACACCTGTAGAAGAGTCATTGTTATATGATGGTTGAGAAAAAATGAAATACTTCCTCTTCAAATGACAATGACACTTGAACTACAGCACAGGGTTACAAAGCACTAACAGATTTATGCACTGCATAAATTATTCTCTCAAGCATTTCATAAGGAATCAACTCTAGAGCATGCTCACACATGCAGTTCTGTAGACATGGGGATGGACTCTGCCAAGAACTAAGTAAAACACACTTGATTAAAAGCTTTATATGTTTTCACTGTCACCCAAGAATATTCACCAGGTTTTCACTCAGTAATTAGCAGAAAATTATGCAGAATATATTTTTGCTAGTTTGGGGTCAGTAGCCAGTAGCCCATAACAGACATTCCCACCTTCTACCATAAAGACTAGGATAGTAACCGTTGGCTTATGGCTAAATCAAGGCCTTTCACATATCACATTCACCAAAAAATTGCTTTCCCTCCATAATATCTGATGAGAATATATATCATAACTTCACTGGCATGGTTTAAAGAATGGTTCAAGAATGAAGAGCAAGCCAGAAAGTCCCTTGACTGCTTATAGACAGAGCCACTTGTTTAGCATCCTCAAAGCTTATGAATTCTTGTCATTCCTTTTTCTGTTTGGTTATGTTAGCACATGAGAGAGTACAGTGAACTTCAAGCCCTGCATCTGAGACCTGAGGAGCCCATGATATAGCTGGCAAGACATCATACAATAGGAAGGAGGCAAAAACTGATAGATTTTTATATGCATGGGCTTAAGATAGTGGGATATTTGCCTTAAGCCACAGGGAAAGTCAGCATAAATGTCAGGATCTGAGTCTGGGACCCACAGGTACATTGATTTAAACCTTTTCCTTGTAGTTGCAAACTACAAACTCAAAGGAAAGGGCTGTTCAGTGCTTACCACTGCGAATCTAACAGAAGTCTGAGAAAGAACCAGTTAGTTGCTAGCAGTGACCGCACTTTGACCCTATTTTCAAATGCATGTAACATTAAACATTAACCAGGCAAAGAACTAAAACCTTGCAAGGGGCTGGTCTGAAGCATGAATCAACAATAGCATGCAGTGTGCTATGGACAGACATGCAAACGCCAAAGATGCTCTCATCTGATCTATTCTTAGGCATTTGGCTTTCACTTAGAAATCTTTAAATACTCATAACCTACATCTCTGTCCTTCCTCGCCTCAGATTACTACAAAAGCCAAAAGGAACTGCACAGCAAAATAAATGGAAAACAGTAGAATTCAACAGGATAGTTTTCACTGTGAGCATCATTGATGGCATCATTTTAAAGTATAAAGGTGAAAGAACTTTCATTATAGCTGCCGGAAATCCTGGTAACACACTGTCTTTGTTTCCAATTGACTGAGGCCAGAAAAAACCTTGTCTGACTTCTTTATGTACAAACGTATAATGTCCTTGTTCCTGGCTCACGGGAGGAACCTCCTAATGCCCCCTGTCAACTCATTTCTGATGCATAACCGTAGTTGAGAAGTGGTTGAATTGCCAGTGTTGTAATGCACACATTGTTCAAGATCATCTAACAGCATCAGCCTGTGGGAAGAGGATGGCTTCAGGGTTCTAATTAAAAGAAATCATAGGCGATTAAGTCAAGTGCTTCCTATTTGGTTCTTATTTAATAAAGAAGGAATGACAGAGATAGTATTTCCCCCTGCCTTGCCTATTCAGTAATGGTGGGGGGAGCACTGAGCCCTTCAAAGCTCTGCAACAGCTGTAAACAAGTCCCAAATCGATTGCCATCCCCAAGCTCCTTCTCTGAAGACTTAATGGTATTTTCACATGGGATCCAAAGCAGGCGGTCTTCAAGGAAAGTTATTGCATCTGGTGAAAAAAATAAAGTTGACATTTTTTGACAAGACCCTTAAGTACGCCTCTCCCTAGAGGGTTGTAACATAGAAGAGGCTGAGCAGGTGGTAATAATCAGCATTACATACATTTGAGCATTTTCTATAACATGGATTACCATGGAATTCTTTCCTCCCCCTCCTCTCCTTGGGGAGACTTGTACAAATCGTGAGCATTTTCAAGGCCCTTTGATAAGCATTTCTATCACCAGTTTCACAGCTGTAGCTGGATTGTTTAAAGCATATAAAACACTGCATCACCGGCACTCTGAACTTAGGATAGGATAGGATAGGATAGGATAGGATAGGATAGGATAGGATAGGATAGGATAGGATAGGATAGGATAGGATAGGATAGGATAGGATAGGATAGGATAGGATAGGATAGGGAGGGTAGGGTAGAGTAGGGTAGAACTTTCTCTTCCTTCTTTTCTCAGATCCTACTTAGCCTGTTTTCAAAGCAATACCTAAAAATATTCTACTCATGGGGTTCTGATTGTGTTAAGCAGCAAGAAGTCATTGTTTGTATGCTTAGGAGTGAAGAGGAGATGCACAATGACATCTCAGAGAAAGTCAGTGAGGAAACCTAAAGATAGGTACGTCAAGCCTTGTGTGTTTTATAAAAAGCCAAGATCAGCCCCAGCTCTCCTCTTACCTATGTCAGAAAGAAGTAAATAACAAAAAGATTTCCAGTCTGAGGAAGGAAGAATCCTACAGGGAAGTCAGATGTGACGATCTTCCTCCCATTTATGCAGCTTCATGCAAGGTCTACACTACATGTTCTAGGGAGGTCAGCTTCACATGGTAAGAAAAGTTCTCTGTTCTGAAGACCTTGCTGTTTAAGGTGAGATAATAATGCTAACATGTGTGTGGTATTAGTAGCTGACACTAATAAATGTTTTTATAATTAGAGTTGGGTGATGCATTTTCACTAAGCAGTGAATTGATAAAAAATGCAGTTTTGGAGGTCACTGAAGCAATTAGGAAACAGTGAGCAGTTTCTGCAACAAAAAGAGGGAAAATATGGTCAGTGGAAGTAAAGGGTGGAAAAAGAACCTTTAAGATAATTAATTTCAATTCAGAAATTATAACCAACTTTTAATTTTTAATTTCTGAACTTTGTTTTGATATATTGAGTTTACAGTTTTTGAATTGATTTTTTTTCCCTCCCACTTCCCCCAATAAGCATAATAATTGCTGGAGAAATAAAATACTGGCCAAAGTGTTTAAATGAAATAATCTTTTCATGGTCAACATAAACCAATTAGTTTTGTTTCATCAGAGATATCCATGTCTATTTCTTCATGTAATTCTCTGTATTCTCTTTAGGTTTAGGATTTTTTCTTAAAAATCCATTAATAAAACAATTTCACCTGCAATATATTGCAGAAATATATTACACATCTTTCTCCATTTTATCCTATTTCTATATCTTCGTAATTAATTTATGAATTTTTGTCACACTTCAATACTTGAGCAGTGACATTGAAAGGGACTTTCTATTCTATACTAATATTTACATCACCCTGATGAAATCAGACTTCAGTATGCATGTTTGTTAAAGGATGTAAAGGATTCTCTGTATATATCTTTCGTTTTTTTCAGAAAAGTTTTAGTTATCTTTTCTGTAGCTACCAGATTTATTTTCTTGGTTTTTTTTTACTATTATTAATAACCCTGAAATTTCTGATGCTTCTTAGCTGAAAATCACAGACCAGGTTTTTTCTTCCATCACAGGTATATTTACCCTCCAAAGAAAAAGTCAGTCAGCTGCCTCCTGGTTTCACACATGGTCATCTTATTTTCTGTTTTTATTATTTTATTTTTACCAGAAAGCTGTGACACGTTTTCATTTTACTTAAAATCTAGAAGGGCTTAAACAGACATAAGCCTAAATAAAACCACAGTGTGCTCTCCCTCGGTCTCCTCTGATTGGATTATTTTCATGTCTCAACACAGTGAGGGCTTTATTTCCAAAGCACACAAGCAATTTCCCCTGAAGCCAGAAAAAATAAATGATAACTTTACCGGTTGATTTCTATCACTTGTATTGCAGCTACGTCTAACAACGTGGTTAAGACCAGCTTATTAGGACAATATATTCTTATAGGAAGCAAATTAATATCCATTTTTGCTTTAAAAGATCGTTTTGCTAATGATATTTGAATTGCTTCATGGAAACATTAGGATATGTCCAAAGCAGACTGTGTGTGTGTATGAGAAAGAGGCCAGGGAGAATGTATTTATGAACTTGCATACAGGGAAGAAAACTGGATTATCATAGAATTATAGTATTATAGGATCATTCAGGTTGGAAAAGACCACTAAAGTCATCCCATCCAGCCATCAACCCATCCCCATAATGCCTACTGAACCATGTCCTTCAGTGCCACATCTCCACATTCCTTGAACACCTCCAGGGATGTGATTCCACCACCTCCCTGGGCAGTGTCTTCCAGTGCTTCACCACTCTTTCTGAGAAGACATTTTTCCTAATATCCAGCCTGAAATCAGATATCAACATGGCCTCAATAAAACAAAGCATTTCCAGTGAACTTAGAAAGAACTCTCCATCAGAAGCCAGATTAAAATCTCAATCACTGTAATTGCAATGTATACTGTTAGTATAAAAAAATGCCCTGCAATTGTTCTGTGTCTCTTAGTCTTCATATTTCCTTTGAGTGAGATATATTGGTTATGTGTAAGCACCAGCTGTTACCTTCTGGGGTATTCTTTTCTGCCATCCCAGTTTTCAAGAATGCTCTGAATGAGAAGTGCAACTCACTCAGCCCTACCAGTCTCATCTTAAGATTTGGGACGCCAACACTGACCAAATAAATGCACACATGAGAGCAGACTGTAAAATGAGAGCTGGCATTTGAGGTGGCCGATTTCTGATTTGCATACAGACAGCTAAAACAGACTAAATAAAACATGAATGCAAAGCATTATTTACACAGTAAGGAAAAAATAAAATGCTTAGTACTAATAACTAACTCTACTGTATGACTAAAACCTTCTGATTTTGAGCTCAACATAAGCAACACAGTAGTCTGATTCATGGACCAGCGCCCTCTTTTGTGCATGTTTTTCAAGTTCCCATTAAGAGAACTAATATTACTACCCACACACAAACTGATCATTGTAACAAAACTTGAAGAAGGAACTCCAATAGTATTAGCAGCTGTATATATCAGTTTTCAGGAGTCTCTAACTTCTAGGATCAGTAGCACCTCTTGGTAATGGAGCCATAATTAATTAAGCCAATTAGTGGAAGAGCTCTTCAGACTCACTTCCTTCTACTTCTTTTTACCTTACTATGCAAGAGCAAGTCCCTTATTAGGCATCTTGTTGCTGCCTGATTTCACCTGAAGCCTCTGCATAGCCACAGCAGGACGCAAGTCTCTGATTTCCATTCACACACAAAGTTCCTGTACCTAACAGGGAAGTTGTGAGATCTTGGACCTCAAAAAGAGAATACAGGGTAATTTCACAACTAAGAAAAGGGTGGCTAAGAATGTGGCCTGAATTATCATGTCATTCCCAAATGCTGACTTTGGTTGTTGTCAGTTTATTGGTATAGTAGTGCCTCGCAGTAAAGAAGGTTCATCTATATTTACAGGAGTACATCCAGTGATGCACACTACCAAACATTTGCCACACTCCACAGATTGATTAACATCTGATCAACTAAACTAATGATTGTATATTAAATCTCTACTCTGGAAATACTTCTGAGTCCAAGTAATGTCAGTGCTGATAATGAATAAGAGAAATGTCAAAGTTGGCATTTAACTCCCACCATAATCTATTGTGTTACAAAATTAGGTAACTATAATGCATTGAACTGAGATCAGACCAAAAAATATTGCAACAGTCTGAAGAGTTCAGCAATACAGTTTTCACAGTCCACATAGTGTAAATTATGCCTGTATGGGTTTCATGTTTACATGGAGAATTAAACATTAAAATGTATGAGGCATTTATTGTTATAATGTTATGGCCCTTTTAAAAGACATTTGTGTTAGTTTCATCTGGAGTAAAACTAGTACAAATTTTTGCTCTTCATGTCAAGATGCCTTTCTAAATTATAGGGGATATCTCATATAGGAGCAGTGAGTTTCATTTCCAGGAGTGACATAAGCCAGCTTTTGGAGTTGACTTCTTATTTTACAATTAAGAAACCAGATTTGAGTCTATTCTGGACAAATAATGAAACAAATTCAGGAAGATTAGAGTAAGCTATGGAAAATATCCCAACTAATAATGTGCTGGTTGCAGATTCCCCATCTTTTATTGTATGGGATGTATCACTTGACCAAAACAAAAAAGATATGCTGATGCACCATTCATGCAGAGAAAATAGTTTATACTCCCAGTTTGCCACTGGCAGAGATTCTCCTTTTCTTTCTAGCAACATAGCTGTCATCCACAGAAATGCTGATTTGTAATTGTAAAATGGATGGTCTAAATGCCATTCATAAGTCTATGGTGACTCATAAGTTCTAGACATTTTCAGACCATTGCCCTGAGCCAGACAGGAGGCCCAGATTCCTTTAATGTTAAGTGTGATTGAAAAGAGCCTTTACCCTGTTACTGGAGCTGCTAAAACCAATTGCACAAGATGCAACATAAGGCACGTTTAAAACATTTCAGGAAGAGATTAGTTAAATGGCATACTGGGCCTTTTCCACCAGCTGGGCTCACAAGCAGCGATAGCAAATCCAGACTTTTCACTGAGGTTGATAATTAGCTCTGCTTCATTCCCGAGAGATTAATTCTCTGCAAAACAGATTATTACAGTCCAGCTTCTGTATCCGTGGGCAGACTCAGTCAGCAGGCTGATTTCAATTAGAGAAATTAAGTGCTATTGACTTCTCCAATGTACAAGAAGAAGTAGGAATGGGAGTTGGGAGCCAGATAACAAACCAGATTAATGAGTCAATCTTACACTTACAAATCTGAGAAAGAACCTTAATTGGTTATCTCTTACAATATAGGTGAAGATATTGCAATCAGCTGAACTCTTACTAATGATGACTTGCAAGGGAAGAAAAAAACATGCATTTTTGCTCTATTTTTATTTCACTTGAGATGAAAGAAAACACAAAGGCTTTGCATCAGCAGTTATAGTCTTGGCTACCTTAAAACACCCTATGGCAGTGGAGGACTGATGGAGTAATAGCCAACTAAGAATCGGAAAGCTGAGGTCATGGTTTAGTGGCAGAGAAGCTCAGGCAGCATTCATGCTTTTCCATGAATCTGTTTCCCTGCTGCTGGTGACACTTTCCCACACTGTTAGCACAAAACACTGCCCCTTATTTGTGATGGGAAACAGTTTCTCTTTTGATGTATGTGGTTAAAGAGAGATTATGGGCTCCCTGAGTTACAATCACAGTTGGACCAAATGTCAATGCATTTGTTGGCATTCAGCATTTTTATCAATTATCTGGGTGCAGGAATTGAATGGATCCTTAACAAGTTTGTTGATGATAAACTGGGAGTGCTGTTGACTCCCTCAAGGGATGAGGCCTTGCAAAGAGAATGGTGCATTAAGCCATCATCAGTAGCATGAAATCCCCACATACTGGGGATTCATTAAACACAGCATAGTCAGACGGTCAGATGAGGTGATTCTCCCATTATACTTGAGCATGTCCAGAGGAAGACAACAAAGCTGGTAACAGGGCTGGAAGGCATGTCCTGTGAGGAGAGACAGAGGGCACTGCTTTGTCCAACTGGAGGTTGAGAGGTGACCTTGCTTCTCTCTGCAGTTTCTTGAGGAGGGAAAATGAAGAGGGAAGTATTGGTCTCTGCTCATGGTAATCAATGACAGGAAGTGCGGGAATGGCACAAAGCTGTGCCAGGGGAGGTTCAGACTCAATATCAGGAAATGATATTGAATGGTCAGAACAAGCTTCCTAGATATGTGGCTGATGCCCCATGTCTGGCAGTGTTCAAGAGGCATTTGAATAATACTCTTTATAAAATATCTTAACTTTTTTTTAGCAGAAATGGTCAGGTAGTTGGAGTAGACGATCTCTGTAGGTCCCTTCTAATGGAGCTATTTTAATTCTAATTCTAATTCCAATTTGTTCTCCATAACAATCACAGTCAAAGCAGGAATATGTCAAGGGGGAAATCATGCATGTTTATGTATATGTATCTTTTTATTTGGCCACTGTCTTCTTAATGTGTGTCCTTCCTGATGGTTTAAAGTGAAGACACAATTAATAACTCTAAGTGAAGCACTGCGGATGAGTGAGCAGTAGATTTGATTTCTATTGTGTACGAATCCTGCTGAAAAAGAACATAGATTCCTCTTGCTTTTACACCAATAATCAAAATGTTGGTGCTGCTGCCCCCTTTGCACATACTGTGGTCATGTATTCCATTGCATTTCTTAAAATCTCTATTCAGGAGGTAAGAAAAATGTTCTCAGAGGGGTTCACACAGTCTCTATATCAGAGAAGGCAAGGACAGATGTAGAGGAGGGGTTGAGGATATTTAGTGCACACTGTTTCACTTTGTTGCACTGGCAGAAAAGCCAAATGTTTTCTGTTTGGTGACAGCAGGGGTTGCTGAGCAGGTGGAGAGAGATGTGCAGGTGGGGAGATCACACAGGTTTCAAGAGCTATTTCAGATCTGTGTGCTCAAGGTCCCTCTTTCATCACAGCATTTATCTCCTCTTTTGAGCACCCTGACAGCAGGAAGATTTTGCAGCTCAAGAATGGTGCACAAATAATAACGCATACCATTTTGTTCCTCAAAATCACATACAATCAACAATTAATTCTCCATTAAACACTCCTATGAAGTGGAAAAGCACTTTCTATATTGTTTGCATAGATACAGAGAAACTCAGTTCCTTCAAGACATGCATCCAGGTATTGGCAGAATCTGGGCTGCAGCTTGGAAAAGCATAGGTAACATCCCTACAGAGTACTGCAGCATGGCACCAGAAACATACAACATTCGTACACTGATATCTGCGTTGCAAACCCAAGTTTGATTCAAGTGTATCATCACAAGTGTAGGTAACACCACCACAAAGCCAGATAAGTTTTGCTTTCTACAATCTCTTTAAAGATTGATCCTCAGGTATAACAGGCAATAAGCATGATAGAGTCACCGTTCCTGACTCAGAGGAATTACAAGAACTACAGTAGATAATTGAAATTGTCAGGTATGAGAACTGCTGAGCATTCACTCAATTCATAAATTGTTGTTTGATTTATAGCTATTCCAATAATTCCTAGTGATCAGTATGACTACAGTCACTCTGTGTGCTAAGCAATTCTGCTATGAATAACAGTTCCTAGCCAAGAAGTTTCCCTTGTCTTAACAAAAGCAGAAATACATGGCCTGCAAAATTCAATATGGTTCTTCTATATTAAAGCTGTAATCTAAAATACAATTGAAAATAATTCCCAATAACTTAATTCAGAAAATATTTTTAAAATATATTATTAATCTACTAAATCCATAATATCCAGTATAATATAGTAGCTATCTTTCTATTGCAGCTTGTGTTTTAATGTAAGAATAAAATTGAAAGTATTAAAATACAATAAACATAATTTGTGCATATATCAGAAAGATGCATAGTCACCTTATTAGGATGAAAAAGTTTTTTTAAAAAATATTTTTACTCCTTCACATTACTAAAATTCATATTGTCCAATTAAATTCCTTTATATTGGCCAGAGTGTATTTTCTTACTGTGGTCAGTGAAAATGTTCATTGTGGTTCAACATCATACAAGCAAAGAAATGTAACTGAGATACATTTGATAGGCAAGGCTAATTTGTCAGACAATCAGCTGGATGCAAACAGACAACTAAAAGTGACTATTACAAAATTTCTCTGAGGAAATTTTGTTCATTGTGCTCTATGGACATGCACACCCATGTTCATTCACAGCCGAGGAAATCACATTTCCTTTTACATTAACCCCTTTCTGGTGCTGACAGAAGATGATGAGTGCACACATTTATATCAACCACTTTACTTTAAAGCTCATAGAAAAAGTATTTGGTTTGATGAGTAGGAGTAGTACCACCTTACTTCATCATGGTTACATGGTATTCTAGTCCATGAATTTTCGTTTCAATTTAAGAAGGAACACTAGGCATCACATAGACACATAAAAATCTCAACTTTCTAACTCTGTAACAAGTTTCTGTCAACTGTCCCAGTTTCTCACCTTCCTGCTCCTTTCTCACCTATTACTCAGAAGATCCTGGAACTGTTTGGTCGGTATCTATCCTACCATGCACCAATATGGGGTCATTGTTTCTTCAAAGGTACCCACTGGAAAAGGAAATCTAGGAGGCTTTAAACTCAACTAATAATCTCAGTGCCTAACTCATGACCTCAGAAGCTGGCAGTAGTGATAGACTCTTCTATGTGTCCTAAACTTTGCAAGTGCTTCCTGTTCCCCTGAATTCATGGTGCCCTCTATTTCTGCTCAATTCAGAATGCCACTAAGATTTATTTGGATTTGTGATCAAAGCAGGATAAGTATCTGGCAATCAGTCAAAGTCAATCTGCCACACTGAAGTGCCGTGATATTATTCATCCATTTGCAAGGGCATCTTGTTCCTTCCTTCATCAGTGAAGAGGAGGAGGTTCTTCCCGAATGGATTACTTGAGTCAATACAGAATGCCTCAGATATTCTGAATTTCCTTCTAGAGGAGGGAAAGAGACAGTGTATGTCTCTCCAAACACAGAGAGTGAAGCATTAATTCTTACATTTAGGCAGTAAACAAAGTACTTAATGACATATACTGTAAAAGTGCCTTTTAAGTCAAGTTTGAGTTGGTAAATTAACCATTCCCACCACCTTCTTTGGCAGAGAAGCTAAAGAATATGAAAGATCATAGGACAATACTCTTAGTTCACCTTAACTTTTAAAACAGTAAGGGTCATATTCATATTACTTAATGCAAATGGCCTTTGGCCCCCTTTATTCCTTAAACAATTCTCAACACTGTTAGGAAGAGACTGAGTTGTCTGAGGCCAAAACAGTGCCAAGTGCAATTCTAACAGTACAGCAACATAAGCAATCAAGCCTTATGGCCCAAGAATACTTTTTGGTACTGTTTAGTTTACTAATTCAGGCTTAAAGTTACATTTTCCAAACTTCAATAAATGTAATGAGTCAAAGAGGTTTTGCAGAAGGCCAAGAGGTGTGAATCCCAGACGTGACACCAACACAAACTGCTCTCCAGGCTCACATCTGAAGTTCTAAGGCTGCTCAGCTCATTTCTCACAGTGGCTATAGTCCCAGGTTTTGTTGACAGCTGTCAACATCTTCCCATTTGGGAAAGAAAGTGACTTCCGTAGTTTCCTTCACGAGATGCTTCTGTCCTGCTCTTGGCATCTTCAAACTGCCTCTGATATTAAAGCAGATTGGGCTAATCTTGCAGCTCTGAAATCTTCACTGTTTTCATGTGTCAAAAATTACCAGTAATGCATTGAGAAACTAAAGAATGTCTTCCACAAAGGCTTGAAAACTGTGTTCTGTGTCTCTCTGTAAAAGAGAACTTGCTTTCATTCAGTGTGGGAAGAAGCATGAAGATGATTTACTGATTTAGGAACTGGGTGGAGTAGACTACGAACGAATAAACTGAAAACATATGGTGTGAATTATTTGCAGAGGAGGCTAGTGAGAGGGGGAAAATTGTCTGTAGATCTCTATAGATAGATTTGGATATATAAGTACATAATACGGAGTACCAGTGAAACAAAGCACAGATGATTAGGCCAAACCAAACATTCACATTAAACGTTGCACTTGGCCTCATTTCAAAACAGGCAGCAGCAACAGCAGGGAGAGAAGACTTGCCAAAATTGCATTAGACACACATTAGGGAAGGAGGAAATGAGTTTACTTGAGCCAGCTGTGACATCAAAGGGGCTGGTCTTGAAATGGATTGTGGGAAAGGGTTCCCTCTTTGGTAAAGTTTGCAAAGTTCAGCCAACCCCTTATAAAGTGACCCAATTCGGAAGAGAACTTGACTTTTTTTATTATTATTATTTTTTTTTTTATTTTTCCCCCAAAAGAAAACAGCATTCTCAGCCAGTGAGAAGTGTGAGGCTGAGGGCTACAGTAAGAGTATAAACCATAAGGGAAAGGGTGGAAAGAAGGTAGAAAGATTTGTTCTGAAAGAAAAGGACTGAATACTGGTTGGAATATTTCTCTTGCATATTAAAAAATAAATAAATAAATGCCTTCAGTAACAAGTATTGCTCATTGTTAAAATGATTGCAGTAATTTTTCTTATAAATGGTTTTACTGAGATGAATCAGGAAGCAGAAACTTGAGAAACCATTCAGTGGGTCAGTAATTTTCCAGAGATGCAGCCAGCTTAATGGAAACTGTATAAAACTTAGAAAACAAAACAGGATAAGACAACAACTGGCATCACTGAGATCAATGTCAAAAGTCACACTGGCATCAGTGAGGCAGCCACTCTTCCATCTACCACAATCCTCTCTTAAGGTTTTCTGCAGATTTTCACATCTGTAATTCCTGCCCAAAGAAGTCCTATTAAAGGAACTCCTGAACCTCACTGATGACAAGTGCTGCAAGATCACTTCGAACAGTATACCTATCACACTTCTTTTGTTTGGGACTCTTCATACCCAAGGCCACATGGAAAAAAGGCTTTGGTTTAGTTGCACTATCAAGTTATAAAAGTCATTTTTTTTCTGTGTAAGATTTTGAACATCTCCAATGATCAGGATTAGCTCTTTTTAAGGAAAAATAGTTCCATACTGGTTCTTTTTACATCATCTGACCCAGAAGTCTGCTTTCTCCCTTCACCTGAGATTCTTGTACTAGTTGGAATCACACACTGTTTGGTGTTTTTTTTAGTGCAAAATAGCATGTGAGATAATTTTTACTATCTCAAAAATGTCCTAATTATGAAATTTAATCAACATTTATACTTATTATTTACTTTTGAGATCTTCAGAGACAAGCACTTACAATATTGTGCACGTGTATTTATTAAGATTAACATTGCAAAGCTCTCCTGTCAATGTTTTAGCAGTTAGATACAAAATTATGTAGGGGGCCAAGGCAAGGACAGTAGTCAACATGCATTGTAAACATTATAATAAATATAAAGAGAGAGGATGACACAATATAAATCAAACATGCAATGTGAAGTGCTTGAATGTATTTTCACTCTAGGAATATAACCTTGTGTAATTGTCACTGATAGTTTCTCTGAACTTCCTCACTTGTGAGTTTTGTGGTCATCCCTCAATCATAAAGGTGAAATGACTTCCACATACATACAAAGTTTACAATAATTACTAAACATTTTGTTTCCATGATTGTAGCTGGACTATCGATATTGTTGTAAAAACTTGACAAAATCGAGACTAAACTGAACGCATGGGAAATGGAGAAAACTTGATTTGGGGCAAAAGTTTCCCTATTCCTTACCAAACTACACACTTCCAAACAATTATCACCTCACTTTATCTTGCTCACTTTTACTGTTAGATTGTAGCTGGCTCCATGATAAACAAAAGTTCTTGTGCCTTTTAGAGTGTCACAGTAAACAGAAGACAGATGTATGCTGGTATTGTACTATCCTCACATCTCTTTCTTCAACTTTTGACTCAACAGTAGCCTCTGTGTATTTCTCAGATGTTAGAAGTTAATTCCTCTATCCCTGCTTCCTAACAGGTCTTCCTTTCCTTAAGGCAAGAGCCCCCGGCAACAACATATGGTCGCAGACACAGACACAATGGTTGTTTCTCTGGGCATGACCTCACCTTCTTAATACATGTTGGAGAAATACTCATGAAATTTTATGTCTTTCAGGCTTTCCCTAGTATTTATTTTACAGAGACTTTTATTCTTGGTTCCACATTATTCTTGGGAAGCAGGACACTACATTTCCTTAATAGGTTGTTAACATGAAAAACTGCATTCAAACATGGACAGAAGGTGAATCTTGTCTTACATAAAGACTATCAGAAATCACAGTGATGAGGTTTTTTTTAAGAAACAGATATATATTTTATAACCCTAACACTAAAATCTAAAGCTAAGATCTTGATTTCTTTTCAAATTTTAAATATTCTTTTTTCTCTCTTTGTTTAAAAATAAGTGAAGTATTTGCCTTTGCCCTCTGTTGCATAATTAATATATTTTTTCCACTCCATTTAGCAAACATGGAAGCCTAGTATATTCCTGAAGCAATTTAAATACAATGATGTCTATAAAATTTTATACTTCATTGCACTCCTCTAATCATCAGTTTTGAGTTAGAACTTCAAATCCTTGCTGCAAAGATTGTGTCCCAGTAATACTAAAACACACTGAATTTCTTCACATGGTACTGTGTGTGATTCAGAGTTGCACCTGGTGAAATAACCTATCGCTTCAAATAAAAAAATGCAGGCAATGAAATGAAGCTTCTGTGCAAGTGTTAAGTTACTTTTATTTTCCATAATCAACAGGCTTATGACTATTCTGCATAGTGTATAGGTCTCAATGTTGTAATACCACCATTGTTTCATGGTCATACATGTTGAGACAGAACAGCAGTGATATTTATGGCTAGTCACTTGAGCCTGTCATTAAACCAATGTTCTGCAAGTCCAGAGAAGATGTCAAAATTCTTCTGTAGGATATAAAATCCATATCAGAAATCTTACACTCCATCTGCATTCTCATTGATCTAAATGGATTCCCTGAAATCTGAAAGTGATGTTTGTTTTCATTTGATAATAAAGTTCTTTAGAAGATATAGATATACTGTGCACTACTCTTTTAGAACTGCAGCTTCATTATGTGTCTTGACTTTAACTACATATTGATCCTAAGTTGGCTTATTATGTATATGGGCTGGGTATACTGGTTATATTAACACTACCTAATGCAAAGTATGTCATCCAGGCATTTTAACCAAATATCATTATTTGAGCAGTCGAAATACTTTCCCAGGGTGTAAGAGAAGCTGACTGATTTCCTTCTACAATCTGAAGTGACTTCCATCTGTTATAGACAAAGAGTGAAATGTACTTTAATTTCAATTTTCTCAGTGCACGTTTCAAACAACAATGTAATATGGGTGTAGAGGTGGGGAACTGGCTTAGAATCAGTGCTCACTGTTGTTAATAATGTCTTTTCCATTTATTGTGAGCAATTACTCCTTGACTAAGGCCAGACATGGAGACCAGATTCTATGTTGCCTATCTGAAAGCCCTGAGCACAAAGTCTGAGCTACTGGTTGACTCCCTGTGTACTTTGTTCATTACACGTACAAGAGCAGTCTACTTATCCTTGACAACTCGATCTGTGTTCAGACAGTTCTTTATGTTTTCCTTAAAGCCAACGAGCAAGTCAGGCCTCTCTGTAGAACTTCAAAAGAATTTCAAACTGAAAAACCCATTGAGACTTTTCCAGATTATTCTAAAGATTTTATATCATAGAATCATAGAACCCCTTTGTCCTATCACTATCTACCGGCATAAAAAGTCATTTGCCCTCCTGCTTGTAAGTACCTTTCAAGTACTGGAAGGTCACAATGAGGTTTTCGCAAAGCCTTCTCTTCTCCAGGCTAAACAATCCCAACTCTCTCAATCTTACATCATAGGGGAGGTGCTCCAGCCCCCTGATAGTCTTTATGGCCCTCCTCTGGAACCACTCCAGCAGCTTTGCACCCTCCTTGTACTGGGGGCCCCAGGTCTCAGGAGCAGCAGATTCTCAGACCTCAGCTTACTCTGGATAATGGTCTGCCAAAGTGAATACCAAAATAACTGGGAAATAGTTCTTGAAATATCTTTACTGTTTGTCCCTCATAAATAAATTTTCTAAGCTGCAATTCAGAATTCTGAACCAGATAAGTTCTCAGGAATGGAAAGTTAACTTTTAAAACATAAAACATACTTCTCTGCTCTTCTAGAAGTGAAACCCAAGAGTTCTATTTTCCCTGGAGTCTTTTTCCTTGGTCCTGATCAACATAGTTCACAGGAGAAAACAAAAGACAAAACAAAACAAAACAAAACAAACAAAAAAAAAAACAATTTATTTATATGCTATTTTAAAATGCTAATTTTAACCCTTTCAATTTTAACCCTTTAAGTACACAAATGAAGCTAGTGCCATTGGCCATTTTGCCATACGTTTGCTAGAGCCCTGTCAGAGGGAGATGTCACAATGAGCCAGTATTTGTGTAGAAGGGAAATTTGTAGTGCTGCAGTAGTAAATGTTGAACTGTTTCTTTGTGGAAAAGCCTGCTAGCATTTCCTGATTAAGTTGGCTTCTTAAAAGATACTTAAGGCTAGACAATGAGCACATTGTCACTGTGCTTACTTATACCATGATTTTTGAAATGATTTTAATGTCTCTTGCCCAAGGTTAGTATTAATATTTATTCCATCTCATACATAATGAAAATAACTTGGTAATGTAATGCTATACATGTGTTAATTAAGATTTGGTTTCTGGAGTTACGCCTTTGTTTTTGACTAAAAGGTAGTTCAGCCAAAGAACACACACAAGATCTACCCACAAACATATTTTCTCTACAAGAAATAAAACCTCTCTTTTTCTTTAAAGGAAAGTGGGGGAATTTTCCTCTTTGCTAGCTTCTCAAGGGCAAAATAGAAGAAAAATGTATTTATATCAGATGTGAAAATCTTATTAGGAACATCTGTGCTAATCAATGTTTATAAAAATGTAAATAAATTATACAGGAAGGGAATATTAGAAAAGATGGTTCTTCATTTTCACGCTCCTCAAGATATTTCATAAATAAGAGCTGATCCTCTATATCTGAAATCGTATGACTGATCTCTTTGATGCTAATGGATTCACTGAACTGATGTGAATAAATTGCTACTCTCATGACTCAGAACTTGGATGACTGAAGGTCTCATATAAAAATTTTTCTGTCTTGTGCTTTGAGTTTAATAAATCAGCAAAAGTTACTTTCCATTTTTTGAAGACTAAGAAATCAACAGTAGAAGAGTTCAAATTTGTTACTATTCCTGGCCTGCACTTAGGCTCCAGCCCTACGTTGCTCCTACTTCAGAGAATAATGGAAGTTTGGACACTGTCCAGTCACTAGAATGAGAGAATGGAGCTTTTTGACACTTTCTCCATTTGACCTCAAACATCCCACATATTAAATGACATATAAGTGCCAGTTAAATCAAGGAAATCTCTTTGTGCCTAAGTAAAACTTAGCCCTTACATAAGTAACCATTTTACAAGTATAACTAAACTTTCCTTGCTAAAATTTAGCTGTGTTTAAAAACAACTGTATTGTTAGAATTTTCAGAAAAACTGGGAGATCTCTCACCTAAAGTGTCGGATTGTGGACATTTTCATCTTCCTACACCACCCAAGAACTATTTGATTCCAAAATATGTGGTACTGAAAGAAATGTTCCTAACCTCCGTCATTCCTTGGACAATTTTACTAGGCTTGACTCAAGCACATAAAAATTTGTAATAAATTCTGTAGGATCTCACAAAACAACATAATTTGACCTGACAATTCAGAAAGTTTTGCTTAGGTGGACTGGCAAAATATAAAATGTAGCCAATATGATTCCACAGGCATCCAATAGGATATTCTAGGCATACAATTTGGATTAAAACAGTGGTTGGATTTGAGACACTATTTCCATCATTTGCCTTCTGCCTAGGTTATTCTGACATGGATGGTCACAAGTGTTGCTAAACACGAGTATAGATCAGCTGGTGAGTTCACCAGCAAAAGACAGACCTGTTAGATCAATTCATTGTAAATATCAAAGGTCAATCATTGTTAAAAAGCATCACTTAGTAGACTACCTCAATATTTTGAAGTATTTCAAGTCACTAGAATTTTTTTGAGATGTAAGCCAAGAACTACATCAAAATTTTGTGAAATTTGTGTTTCAAAAAAGATTTTTTTTCCACTTGTCCTCCTTCAGATTGTAATACTTGACCTCTGTTAATTTCTATTTTAAGGAACTTCAGCCCTATGATCCTAAGTTACTGTTTCAAATTGCACACTTATGAATTTCTAAAAGGAAATACTTTACATAAATATTCAACTATTCAGCAGTAGTATGGTTATAGAAAGGAGTAGGTTGTTGCTGTGATTTCACCGGATACTTGTGTAGGTTTAGCTGGCTTATCTTGGGTTTGATTTTCCAACCAGCATTTAACAATTTCCTTTTTCAAAACAGACTATTGGATATTCCCAAGTTGGACATTCAAAGTAAGTCATGACTTTTGAAAATCTGACCACCAATTCTTACATTCTGTGTTTTCTGCTACAGATGTTACTGGTGTTCACTTCTAAAACGGAAAACATATTTGAATCTCCTTGTCTCCTGGCTTTTGATCATCAACAGCTCTTACTTTTGAGAGCAGCTACAAAGCCAGTAGAGTTTTATTTTTTTTCTTCCTCTTACATCATCACTCCAGTTTCCACTTCTACTTGAGAAGTGTCAAAGAAGACAATTGGATGTTGCTTAACTCACAAGAGCACATAGCCTTGAGGTTAATGTACTTTGTAATCACAGTACATTCACATTTGTGATACTTATTCTATGCACGTTCTTCACTTTCGCAGAGAAGTATATAGCCCACGTTGTGTTCATAAATAAGATAAGAATACTAGAAGCCTGATAGTAAGGACTTTAAAATCAATTTTATTTACAGGCAAGTAACAATCAGCTATTATTTATGAAGCTGTATTGAGGATTGTTGAGCCTTCTTAGAATATAAAAGAAACTATAATCGGTTACAGTCCCACTCTGGAGCTCCCAGCCAAGAAAGTTTCAAGCTATGTGATTTGCCTGCACTATTTGTCAAACATGTTTCCATGCCTCCTAGAAACAAATAATCTTGACGCAGTGGAAACATAAGAACTACTCTAAAAAGGAGGAAGGCTGCTTCAGCCAGCTTCATCCAAGCTGTGAGCCTTTTCAATAGACCGGTTCTGTGGTGTAAAAGAAAACATAGGGGTTGCACTGTAAATAGGCGAAAATTCACTCTTGTTAATCCTTCTGCTGCCTATGCAAAGGGACTCAGACTCCTTCCCTCCATGGCCTGAGTCCAAGGGCTCACACATTGGGGAGCTGTGAGGTGTTTTGGCCCAGTGCTTCTACTTCTTTCTTTTAAAATAAAAAATAATGATTGTGGTTTTGCTTAGCAGATTGAAACCCTCTGGTAACCTAGTAAGAAAAAAAAAAAATCCTTTTTAGCAAGTATAGCACTTTGTTAAGTAAGTTTGCTAGAGGAAGAGAAAGATCTTCTCTGGCTTCCCCACAGAGCACGTGATGGAGCAGCTGGCTCCAGAGCCTTTGCCTGGATACCAAAGGGAGTGAACAGGACGAGAGCTGCTCTCAACTCCTGCGTCTGAGGAAAAATCCATCATTAGCTACACAGTCGAGTCTCCCCTGAATCCCCTGGTAAAAGTCTGCCATAAATCAAGTGCTTTACTATGGCAAGGAGCCCAAGACTTCTGGGAAGTGCGCTCAAACAGCTGTTGTGCCAGGGAACTCAGCAACACTTTAGAAATGGATGGTGAGCAAGCTATAATTAGGATGTCAAACTACTCGTGGTTGTTTGCTCAGAAATCCTTTGGAAATCTTGGACAATAGAAAGAGAGTTGCAGTTGTTTCTATTTAGGGACAGAGCACTCCCACTAACCTCCTTCAAGTGTGAGCTAATGATTACTTTCTCATCTGGCCCTTTTTTTGTCTTGCCCCACTTTGCCCTTTCGACCATGCCCCCTCCTTTTGCTATTTACACGGTTTTTAGATAATTCTCCTACAAGACAGAGCTATTCAGAAACCAACTTCCGACTCTCCCTAGTTCACTGTCTGTCCAAACAGAGCCTGCTTCCCTGCAACTGAACATCAAAGTCCTCTGACATGTTTACACGTTTCTCACATGTGCTTTAGGTTGTTGTTTTATCCCTTATAGTCTCTTTTTCCCCCGTTTCTTATTGGATGACTGCATTTCCTATTAATCAAATCTCAGAGGAAAAATTTAATGAGCAAAAACTGACACAATGTGCCTTGAATCAGGAGAATTCTCTTTTCCCACTAATACCTCCCTCCCAACAAATGACAAACCTGTAAAGGAAGAGACACTCATCGCTAGTGAGGTAATTCCATCTTCAGCTATCCTAATCCACTGCAATATTTCTTCTACTGTTTTTCAGTGGATTTTTATTAAACAGAAGTGCACAGGAAAGCATTACGACAGAGTTTACGAAAACAAGAAGCATGATCCATACCACACATCAGAAGGTAGAGAGGCCAGGCAGAGAGCTGAGAGCATCTGAAGCAGTAGTTTCCTCACAATGCATAAAATTTGATGTGGCATCTGTGAGTCTCACCCTCTCAGTCATCCTTTGCCCTTGTAGAAGCAATTGGAAAAGCCTGACTATCCTGGGCTCTGATCCCAGCTGTCAGCCCTATTTCTGCTTTGCCTTCAGTCTGAGAAGCTTTATGCCAGCTCTTGAGAGAAGTTAGCGCTCGGAACAAGAACAAATCACTTTGGTGTGAGTGTTCCCAGCACATGGTACTGGGCTTTGTGAATATTACGTTAGCGTAATATTCACAACACATCAAGCACCCCAGAGAGAATCATAGAATCATAATGCTGGAAAAGACCTCTAAGATCATCTAGTCCAACTGGTCACCTACCACCAATATTGCCCAGAAGGGCTTCTCGGGGAGATATCCAAAGTACTCAAGGAAAGTTCTTGCTTTGTATTTTTTTTGTGGGAGTTTGACTCTTTCTTTTAAATAAGGTGGAATCCTGGAGGCAAAGATGCAATAAAAGTTGTAGGAAAGTACTTAAAGGAAAGTATGGTATCCTTGTAATGTGTGTCATTAATTTCAGCAGGGCTACATGCAATAAGATCCCAACCAGATTCTAGCCATAATAATTTACACAGTTTTGATGGTTCAGGAAGATTTAGGTAGTCATTATAAACATCTTTAAGCTAGCAATAGCCAGCATGTCTGGTTGGTTGTGCTAGCAAGCAATTTCAGTATGTGACCTTTACCTGCTGCTCCCAAGGATATGGTGAGTTTGTATCCATTTCAAAGATCAGATAATTATTAGATGGTTCTCTAAAAGTAATTCTATAATAAAACCTTTGGTTTTACAGTTTAGGGGCATGACTGAGGAGATTAGAAAGTAGTAATTCACACTCTTGATACCCGAGATTGATCTTCAAATGAACAGCTGTTCCTCCTGACCCACCCCTCAAATTAGACACTTTGCATGTATATCATACTGCTAGGTTTATCCTGAGCAATACTTTCTTCACACATGTTCTACAGAAATCATGTTGTCCATGTTTCAGCTAGAAATATAGTGATAAAAATAATAAAATAACACAAAAATGAGACATTTATCAGTCAATTTTTGAGAACACTGAATCAAAGCCCACAGTTCAAAGTTCACAAAAATAGTTAGAAAAGAGTGATGAAATCTGCTAATCCATCACTTTCATTCTGTGAGATTGTTTCTCACAGGGTGTTTTATAGTGCTCTGATACTGTCTAGACTAACATTTCATAGAGAACAAAATGACTTACTGTGTAGAATTGAGATCATTTTTGAAAGTACTTGCCTATAGATGCCAAAAATATGATGATTTCTCGTGTTTGTCCCACTGGTCTTCGTAGTGAAGACAATTTTGTACAATGAGAACACAATAAGGCAGCAATTCTGAATAAACATAAAGGTTTGACTGATCAAGTTTCTTATTTTATGCTTCATTGCAAATATTCTGAATGCTTCTCTGACTTGCATCCTGGAGTAGAGGGGTTATAATATGAGCTATAATATGAGTTTGCTGCATCCTTCAGACAGAAAAAGACATCTGTTTACATTAAAGGTCCATACAATTTACTGCTGAGGGAGATTCATCTCTGAAATCCATAGTCTTACAATAAGATGATGATGTCCGTTGATTCTGAGAATTTAATTTTGCATGAAATGGCTGCAGATCATTTTCACTGTTATACAAAGTAAGTTCCTTGTTGTCCTTGTTCAAGCTACTAGCATATCAAAAGCATTCACTGCATATTAATTTTAATAAATTCTTTTCCACTATTAAGGACCTTAATTTCTTTTTTATGTACATGATTTGTACTTGTCTATCATAACGCAAGAGTATTAAGGGCAATGTGTAAGAATCCATGTTGATGTGAATATAAAGATGATTCATATCTCTACTGGTTAACTGAGAAACATATTTTAAATGTTTTCAGCTATTAAATACTGTTCCAGCTTCAGATTGGCTTCACAATTGCATATGATTTACTAATTATGTATGATGAAGCTGCATATACTGCTTATATTTGGTTCTGTAAGACTAGGTTTTAGTGCTCTTGGGCACTGAACAAGATGTAATTCAGTCCTGACAGTGGATATGGGAATTCCTGTATCCCTTACATGTCTGAGACTGACCAAACTTGCAAACTGAAATGTCCCAGCCTACTAACTGTGGTTTTAATGGTAATCCTTGAGGATAAAAGTCCAGTGAAAGAAAATAACACACTGGTGTTGGTGTACTTCCAAGGGCTGGTAAGAAATAAGTCATCTGAAACATTATTTTATTCATGCTGTCATAAAGATTAAAAGCAAATCAGAAGAGTTAAAGCAGCAGTTTCCATTAATACTAACTAGTTAGAAGAAATAAAAACGGAGACCAAAGGATCTGCTTAAAACGTTCACTTGCACAATTCTGTGGAAGTTGATTATATTTATGTGCAACTACAAAACAGGACTAAGGTTCTGTCTACTCCAAAAGATATTTTACCAAATAGTATCATAAAATCACAGAATGGTTTAGGTTGGAAGAAACCACAATGCCCATCTCATTTCAAGCCCACGCCATGGGCTGGTTACCACTCACCAGATTAATCTGTCAGGGCCCCATCCAACCTGGCCACGAGCACCTTCAGTGACAGGGGTATCCACTACTTCTTTGGGCAGACAAAAGACAAAAATTAAGATGATAAAATTAAGAAGAGTATATTTTTATCTATGCTGGGAAAGGGTTATGAGGTGTTTTCATAACTATCAACATAACTATAAGAGAATGATAGCATATATTTTCAGTTGTTATCCAAGATCTCTGCTATTATTCTGAACAGTTTTCTACACTAGAATCCAATTACTTCAGCACTTGCTTGGCTGAAAAACGCTGCTCAGCTTGCACAGTGTTGAATTAATTGTGTTAATTGAATGAATGAAAACGTGATGCATATGCACATTTCACAATCCAAATGTACTTTGTTATCTGGAATTGGAAGCCCAAGAGCCCAGGTCTCTGATGATGACCGGCTATTGCAAAATCATGTGGTGTAAGAGGATGTTCTGCTTGGTGACTCAGATTGAGGAGCAGAGGTAATAGAGATAGAGCCACTACAGAGCCTCCTCCCGTGCTGAACTCACTGGTGGGAGGACAAGCAAAGAGGACAAGGAAGAGAAGGAAATACTTGCCAACTTCTGCTTGACTGGGAATAGTTTGTACTTGCTACGATTAATGAATATCCGGGATCCAGACACCAGTTTCACCGTCTTGCAGTGAAGTACCTCAGACATAGCTGCCATAAACATTTCTGTCACCAAGTGGATGAACGACACTGTTGCTCTCCACAAAAACAGCCATCTTTCTGCATGCATAGTCAGCATGTGAAAGGAAAAAGAACAGAAAATCTCTATGGAAGATGTACACATGTTACCTTGCGAGCTTTTCAGCTGCTGATGTCTGCATCATGCTCAATAGCCATTTGTTTGCTATGAAATGGAGTCATTGCTCCACAAAAAAAAGCAAACAAACGTGATGTCAGGAGCAAAATTACTTCCTCTGTGGGCTCTAGCCTATAGTTAGTGGCATATTTAAAAAAAAAAACAACTACTTTTTAGGGTTCAAACCCCAGAGATACAGCTGTCTCTCATAACTCTTGGGAAGCCAAGTGGGGCCATCAGTGCTTCTTTAAGCAGCATTACACCACCTGTGTGTGAGGGCTATTACCCCTGAAAGCCATGTGGACATCAGTATTGTTGCAAAGTATAGATCCTACAGCTTACCATGACCACAGACAAGTTCAGAGGCATGCTCTGAAATTAACAGACACATTCTCTGATTGCAAATCTTCATTACTTTCTAAGTAAGCCAATAAACTGTAAAGCAAAATGGCATTATCACTAATGAAATAAGATAATTACACTAATGGCATGACCGGTGATGCTAGGTTCACATTGTACAAGTTGTAATGAGGCTTCTGGATCAATAAGCAGCTCTTTAGCTGGTCACATCAGGCACACAGGGTATAATATTTGCAAGAAAACGCTTAGGAAATGTACATAGTTAACCCCAAAGAAGCTGAAACAATTCTCTTTAAAAGTTCTTTCCTTCCCTCCCCCCCCACACACACACTGATTACACTTATCTGTCTTATTATATGTGTCATTAAACAAAGTGATACGATTCTATTTTAGAAATGTCAGCAAGTTTAATGGTCCCTGTTTTCTCATATTACTTGGAAATTATGAATGGAATCATTTATTTATTTTCATTGTTCTTTGGAAGAATTAAGCACTACTATTCTAACAGGGATGGAAAATTCTCTAATTTTATTGGTAAAGTCCTGTGGATGGGAACTTTCCCAAATGGTGAGATATTTTTCAATGTTCTTCCATGCTCTTTTTTAAAAAGTCAGTTAAATTGTACTTCACTGGCACATAGATTAAGTAAACAAAGCATTGCTCTGTGCCTCTGCCAAGTGTCACTGCTGTTGGGCAGGAATATGAAGAAAAAGATAGTGTAATCTTTTGTCTGCCTATTTCCCTTGGTAGTAATATTTTTCTGTTCTTTCAGTAGACAAATTCTGGACAGTCCATAAAACTATTTTCTCCTTCTTCAAGTGAAAGGCAAGAAACAAATAAATATCTAAAACAACTGGTTGGAAAGTAGTTTTGCAGCTGTCCCTATTCCTACAGAAGAATACCACAGTGGAGACTCTGTGCCAAGCTCTGCACTGCACCCTGGCAGCAACACAAAGGGGATATAAAGCCAACCATCTTGTCCTCCTGGGATTTTCCCTGGATGTTCTCCGTGAACACTTAAAGAATCACAATTACAGGGAGAAAATAGATGTGGAAGAAGATAAACCATCTGAGCATAGGAACTGTCCCAAAAAATCAAGATGACCCAACATCAATCAGACAAAGAAGCCTCTAGGCTGCTTTAACTGTAGTTTTTAATGGTCTCAGGATACAGCTATTGATAGAAGTAATATAAATTCCCTTCCTTGGCAAGTCACTCATGGATTTTAAGGACATTCACAGACTTTACTAATGCTTTATTTCCATCCCCCCAAAATAACAACAAAAATAAATAGAGGGTACAACTAGAGTTGTTTGTTGCTGGTTTTGTTGTTGTTTGGTTTTGTGTTTTTGTTTTTGTTTTTTTTTTTGACTGAAGACCTTCACAATATATTTCCCATGAAGCAGAAAAGTTTGCAATCTCCTGCTTGAGGAAGCTGATGCTCCAGACATTGTGTTAGGGTTTCTTGGAATGCAGGACAGGCTGATGCCATATGTAATTGCCAACTTTTCTTAATAATAAACTAAGATAAGTAATGTTTTAATTTATTTTCAGGATTTTATTTGCTATTATTGAGCTGAGTTGGAAGATGATTGCTTAATTGCTGTCCTGCTGGGCCTATCTGAGAAATGAGATGTATATCTTACAAGTCTATCCTTGATAGCTGTGCTTTAAATAAGATCCATGTCAGCTAGGAGATTTAGCTGTATAATGGATGCTGGATAACAGTACAAAATGAAGGTAATGGAAAAAACGAGTTTCCAGTTTTCTGAAAAAATTCTTTCATAATTAGATGTGTTTTCATCCAGTTTCAAAATATTTTAGTGACAGGCAAACAATGATTTATTATTATTTTTTTTAATTGCACAGCATTCTGAATTTAGAATTTTATTCATTGTTATTTATATTCATCTTCGTCATTACAGGAAATTTATACTTAATGATGATTGTTGTAAGTGGAAAGAAATTTTTTTCTCAGATCGCTTTTATGTTCTGTGCAAAGAGTTTGCTACAATTTAATAAAAAGGAGGAAGTTTGATCTAGAGGACAAATATTAAAGCTAAAATATAAATTCCTTAGTGATTCTGATCTAAAGTTAAAATAATATAAACTGTCATTACAATAAGAGACTGTAATTAAGTGATATAAAATAGATGAAATTTCCAGGTGGAACTAAAAACATCAAGAATATTTTTTTTCCCAAACAATTTTCAGTTTAATTTTACAGATTTTCCCGGAGGACTTTGAATTGAGATTGAAATGCTTTCGAAAAATTGTTAATTTCAACAAAAGCTATTTTTCAGTAGAAGATATAATTCCCACTGCTATTCAGAGGCACAAACCATGGCAAGGCCCATCATATAAGATGCATCACTCTGAGGTGCTGTTCTGCTCTTCTTTGAACCAAGAAAATCACAGTGAATTATAAGACAGATTATGTTGCTGCCACTCAGCAGAAGAGCTGAAACTTTGCTGGGTGTTATTACCTGTGTCATTAGTCATACCAGGAAACTAGTTTTAATATCAACAAACAAAAAAGCAGTCTTCAAATTTGACAGAAACAGCATGGCAAGACAAACATTTCTAGATGCAAATGCAAGGTGTAAACACTCTTTGTGTTTACATAAGGGGTAACATAGGTAAAAAATATCAGCCAGAAATTTTATTATTTGGACAAAAGAATAAAATAAGTTTTGGACTTTCCCCCTATGGTTTGCAAAATGAGACTGGAGTATGTTCAAGATGAAGGCACTATACAGAAGGACAAGCTTGTTGTCTATCTGAAACGTGTTATATGGGATGTTGAAGATGGTTATTTATTAGGTTTTTGTTTTACTAATATCAAGGAGAAGATTAAAACAATTGCATTTTTCTAGATGAAAGAGAAGACCAAGAATCAAATGTTTACCTTCTTACCTAAGCATTATCTCTAACAACTACACAACTACAGCTCAGCTAAAGGCTAACTATATAGTCATTTCAGCTAAGCATTAGTTTAGGCTTTTTTTTTGCTTTTTTTTTTTAATATTCAGTGATACTTCTTTCAGGAACTACCTTTCTGAAGTCTATGTCTTAAAGGTTTTCTAAACCAGAGACTATTCATTTGTACTTCATAGCTCTTGAATGACTCTATTCCTATGAATCAAATTGAATTTTAAAGCAATTTTGACTTTGTTATCCAAAACCCATTTTGTCAGCCAGACTTGTCATCAAGATTATCATTACAGTGACTTTCAATAATTGACTTATATTCTCCACATAAAAATTTAAAAAAGAAAATTGTCTTAAATGGACAATCCAAAATTTTCATTTTTAAGCCCTCAGTCTTTTTTAACTCTTCCTTCCTTGTTAGAAGCTATTGCATAGATAGCCAGATGCCAATGGCAATTCCCTTATGCACAGTATAAAACTATCAATTTGAGTAATCTTAATAATTTTTTTTCTCAAATTGTAGTCTAAAGAATTTTGAGTGTATCAACCATTTCAGTTATTAACTGTATTCACAGTGGAAGCTTAATTCAGGAAATGGGAATGCAAAGCTCTATAACTCTTGGTAAAGTAATTTTTTATTTGAGAAAAAAATCTACTCAGGTCTCAAGTGAGAAAACCAGAGTTGGCCTTGATTGAAGGGAACTAAGCTAATCACATTCCACAGTTATTGAGGACAGTAAAATCATTATTTATAAAGTAATAATTGTGCAAATTATCTTATTGAATCCATTTGCCAATCCCTAATTATTTTTTTATTGCTGATCAGAGGAAATAGCTTTGCTATTGGCATCAGCTTGTCTATGAAATAAATTGTAGCAAGAAACAGTTAAAAATCCATATTAATCCACCAGGCTTTTCTTCTACATACATTGCTTTAAAAAATAATAGACAAACAAACAAACAAATAAATAAATAAATAAGATTTTTGAGCTTTAGCTTCTACAAAATAATTAGTTTTATTCAAGTCCTGATGTCAAATAATTTTTAAGTGTTTGATCTTTATCATCTTTTAATGTTTTTTGGTTACATATTTTTAGATAAACTTATTACTGTTTATGACAACTGGGATCAGGAAGCTGAGAAAACATCCTCTTGTGAAATACACACAGATTAATGCGATCTGACTGGTTACTGTGCTACTAAATCTGGTGTTTCTATTCCCATGGTAACAGGAGGAGTTACACCTAGCAGCATTTCTCACTGTGTATGAATTGGAGGCAGCCTCTTGCATCATAGTAGGTCTAACCTTTTGTATTTTGAATGTTCTGTATTTCCCGCATTCATTGCCAAATGTTTTTCTTCTTTTCTGACAGATCAGAAAGATTTTCCTATGATGGCAGATTATTATGGAAGGAGGGTGGTGGGATGAGAGTTTTTAGTTCTCTACTTTTACCCCAAATTTTCTCTACAAACCTTTTACTGTCACCAGCAGATAAATTCTGCCCCTTGCTTGAGTTTGGCAGTCTTGCACCATGCTGTGACTTCTTCCTTCCCCATGAACTCTGACTCCCTCCCACTACCAGCCTGGCCATCCCTCCTTCCAAAGAAAGAGAGTATGCATAGAGTTCTTGCTCTCAAATCCTCTTCCAGCTGTTCAGGAACTTGTTTGATTTGTCTAACAAAGGCTATGGTCGATAACTAAGTTATGGCTCAGTGGCAGTAGGATAGAAGGCAGAAATTCCCACTACAAAAATGCAGAGTCCCAGTTACTAAATTTAGTGAAAAACCTTTGATTACCTCTGTTATGGTGGACTGGTTAGTTGGTATTCTGTGTCTACTAGCAAGATACATCAAAACATGTGAACAGTACATTTACATGATAGCTGCAAGTGACCTCTATTGAAGGAGGCAACACAGACTTTGAAAAATCCTGTTTCAGAGGAGCCTGAGTTCCAGGAACCAGTTATCAGATCTAATTAGCTCAGTGAGAGAGAGACATGAGCGTCATGCTTAGTTAGGCTTAACAACAGAAAGAAAAGCATGAACTGAATAAATCCTAGTTAGCTACATATACATTAAACTCTATGTACTCTATAGTCTGCAGTGAAGATCTGTAGTGAAGGTTACCTAAATTTGCCTAATTGGGAAACACAATGCAATTGTGCTAAGCAATCTATATATCAATGACATATGTATGTTTCTTCTGTCATTTGATTTTACAAGCCTTTCAGAAAAGCAAGAGTCATCAACAAATCCACAGCAAAAAAAAAAAAAAAAAAAGTATTAAATGGAATTGTAAATAGGTGAGATATGTGACTCACAGCTCCAGGAAATGGGGAAAAATGTACAAGGAAGGAGAGCAAATAAAGGATGTAAAAATTATCTTGAGTGACAGAGCTAAAAAACTACAAAGGATGCCAAACCTCAAGAAGCAACTGCAGACTAAAACCTGTCAGCATGATGGAGACATTGGATGCTGGGATTTTCAAAGCCATCTAGGAGATTTAAATGTATGGCAACATGAGATTATTCTGACTTTTGCCAAGGGTTACAGAGATGTGCTTTGAAAAGCAGCAGGGACTCCTGAGAGTATATTACCTTACCATTCAGTCTCAACAGGCAGTTTGAAAGATCCTGCAAACTTTCCCGTGAGTGATCATCACGTTTTACTGAATGCTACTTAGTGGAATAGCTGGAGGCTAATTTTTAAATCCCTCCACGTCATGGTGAATTGTGCTGCTTGTAACTGGTAAAAAGAAAATATACGGAGCTGAGGCAGGACTGGTACATGAGGAATTAGTGAGACGTTCAGTGATTTTATGTGTATTGCATCATTCTAGTTTTCTTTAGCATTTGTGGTGTCAGTAGTTCATTTTTAACTTTCTTTGATCTGTTTGGACTTAGGGTGACCCTGTGTGGTAACATTAACTAAGCAAAGTACAGGATAGCTTTTTATGAGCTAGGAGGCCAGACACACATAACACACTTTATCCTACAATAATAGCATAGAACAAAGAAAGAGTCACTTTCCTTCCAAGGTCGAACAAGGAAGAACAAAGGAGACCATGCGTAGCCCTCGGGTTTACATTTCTCCATTTTTTACTATATGCAGAACCTTTTTAATTATTATTTTAGATCTACAGAAATAGCAAATGTCTCCTGTGAGAGGTAATATTTCTGGAAGCCTAGAGAAACAGCCAGTAGCTGCCAGCAGTTTATGTGCCTTTGGTTCAGAATGGCTCAAGTGTTTTTCCTTCTAATGCCTATCTAATGCTGCTGTAATTAGAAGCTTCTGAAGACAGCAATACAGTCTTTCAGTGGTATTTGCAGGGTTCTTTCCCATGTTAGTCTGCTCCCCAAATTTGACATCTCATTTTCACTGGTGTTTTTCTGATTCTACCACGCAACATTATTTTGATCTATTTTACAGGCCATAAAAACCATAGAAAGGTTTTGCATGTGTGAGTTCCTTTGAAAACATGGAAGCTGAGTTTGTATTGTGCCATATCCTCAATCTTGAGTACATCTGATGCTATTCTGCAGTCCTGGGTGGCTGCATTGCATCAGTTCTATGAGGAGATGCATTTTTACTTCTTTGATGCCAGCAAAATGCTTTGATGCAAGATTGCCTTGTTTTCCCAAAGCAATTGTATGGAATGGAGCATGAAACAGGTTTTATGTTAATATCAAAATTAAATTAATCACAGGTTTTTACTTAAAACAATCTATTCACACCCTGCCTATAAAGCCAGCCTTACTTCACGAGGACTGTATGAGATTCTTACAAATAAGCTAACACAAAAAAGTCAAATAACAATTTGGCCAAGCTGTTGATACAGTCTTTGTGCATAAAAAGGAAAGTGGTTTTTTTTTGTTTTTTTTTTTACTTTGATCTAACAGCTTTAATGTAAAAAAATGGAGAGGAAAGACCTAATTTGTTGGTTTAGAGAAATAATGCCACTCATTAATCAGAGCACTGGAGAGAGAAAACATAAAGTGACTTGAGTTGGCTTTTATCACACAGGTCTGATGATAAAATACCCACATCTACTGGAAGCCACACTATCCCAGTTTCACTGAATACACAGTAATTCAATCATGACTAGGAATAATTTATTTGTAACAAGGAAAGCTTCTGTTTCTCCATAATGAGTTGATTATATCTTGTCAGAGGAACCTTAAACCCATCAAATGTCAAATGAATTATATCAAACATATTATTTTCATAGCAGCTGGATATGAGTAACTGATAAAACAGAGCTCTCTATTTTCATCTTGCACTATGCATGAGAAAATGTAGCTCATAAAATGGAACCTGTGACACGAATTCATGCAGGCCCCTAATTTCCTACTTTAAAAAGGTCTGTTTCATAACTGTGATCTATTCATTTCCTCAAAATATTAAGCCATAATTTGCTGGGCAAAATGTACATCAGAACATTCTTCTATAAAATATTTATGCTTTTTTATTATTATTTTTTAACATCCCAGTAAAAGTAACCGCTATTCATGACACATGGTCTGATAATGCACTTAGCCCCAAATTAGATTTGAGATAACATTTAATCCCATCTATCTTTTAAAAGCTCTTCCAGGAAAAAAGGAATGCAGCACCAGGTCTGCTGCAGGGCCTGAGGGTGGGAGATGGTTTCTGGGTGTCTGTCCCAAAAATGCAGACGTGTGGGTGGCCCACAGGATTGGCTGTACCTCAGAGCCCAGAATAGGGCTTTAAAATGCCTGCCTGTACTGGTATGTGGCATTTGCCTATGGCAAGACTGCTTGGACATGCCTTGCTACCCCAACTTTCTGAAGCAGTCAGCATGGGGAAGACATAAAGGAATATGATTTCTCGTGGGCAGAAATGGAAGAAGAATAACAAAATTACATCAAACACTGAATGCTATCTCCAGCAGCGGTCAGTAGATTACTAAAACAGATCCCAACCACTTTCAGAACCATACATTCCTTGCTTACTGTTACATGAAATATCTCACTTTGCTAATACTTCTGTTGCATTGGAGACCATCTGCTTTGAAGGGGACTGGGTTCAAATGCCAAAAAGAAGGAAGAGACTGTCAGATATAATGTTGGGAACAATTTCACCCATAGAGTAGGAGAAAGCAAGAGGAAAAGGGTGTCTCATATCAGTGCAGGCTCAGCACTCCTAGCTAATAAGTAATGAATGCCAGCATCTTGCTCTTTCTTTCCCTGTTAGATGTGTGCAGAAAATGTTTGCTCAGATTTGAAGTAGAAAAGTCCAGCGCTTTTTTATACAGATTTTAGCATTTAACTTGTCAGGAGTGCTGTGACACAGAAACTGTAATCCTTCTTTATGACTCTGGGAGTTGTTTATTCCTGATAGAATCACAGAACCATTAAGGTTGGAAAAGACCTCCAAGATCATCTAGATCAACTATCAGTCTATCTGCCATGCTCGCTAAACCACGTCACTCACTGCCACGTCTGTGTGTTTCATGAACACCTCCAGGTACAATGACTTCACCACTTGCCTGGGCAGCCTCTTTCAATAGAACTGGGCAGTAAGAAACCAGATGAGGTTCAACAAAAGCAAGTGTAGGGTCTTACACCTAGGGAGGAATAATTGCATGCACCAATACAGGCTGGGGGATGAGCTGCTGGAGAGGAGATCTGCAGAGATGGAACTGGGCGTCCTGGTGGACGACAGGTTGGCTATGAGCCAGCAGTGTGCCCTCGTGGCCAAGAAGGCCAATGGCATTCTGGGGTGCATTAAAAAGAGCATGTCCAGCAGGTCAAGAGAGGCGATTCTCCCCCTCTACTCTGCCCTGGTAAGGCCTCATCTGGAGTACTGTGTCCAGTTCTGGGCTCCCCAGTACAAAAAAGAACAGGGATCTCTTGGAAAGAGTCCAGCGGAGGGCCACAAAGATGGTGAAGGGCCTGGAGCATCTCCCCTGTGAAGAAAGGCTGAGTGAACTGGGTCTGTTTAGCCTTGAGAAAAGACAACTGAGAGGGGACCTGATCCAGGTTTATAAATATCTGAGGTGTGGCGGCCATAGTGGTGAGGCCAGTCTCTTTTCAGTGGTACATGGAGACAGGACGAGGGGAAACGGACATAAGCTGCAGCATAGGAAGTTTTGCACGAATGTGCGTAAGAACTTCTTGACGGTGAGGGTGACGGAGCACTGGAACAGGCTGCCCAGGGAGGTTGTGGAGTCTCCTTCTCTGGAGATATTCAAGTCTCACCTGGACGCCTACCTGTGCGACCTGGTGTAGGGAACCTGCTTTGGCAGGGGGTTGGACTTAATGATCTCTAGAGGTCCCTTCCAACCTCTACAATTCTGTGATTCTGTGATTCTGTAATACTTCACCAAATGTATCCATCTCTACCTAAATTTTATGTCTTTCAAACTGATAGGAACTCAGAGGTGGGGAGGTAGCTGGACCAAATAGGGCAAGGGAAGAGAGAAGAAGGACTCTTGTAGTGTTGTAGGAACTAACTCTGATAATGTTCCTTTGGACATATCTCCAGTGTGAGTTTATCATTGAAACTTTCTGAAAACATCTGGACAACAGGAGGTAGCACTGAAGGTGCTATTGGTTCCACTACAGATGACTGCAACAAAACTGTCTAAAATCAGTAAGAATACATTCAGTATCAGCAAAGCTGAATAAATTAATCATTCCAGTCAATGCAGTTGTCTCTAACAGTGATTCAAGCAGCTCTTCCAGAAAATACAGATCTTGAATGCTTGGACAATACTGAGAGCTTCAAAATTGTGAGAATGTGGCAGAGGAAGAAAGGAAGCAAATAGATTCTCCTTCTAGGAAATCCACATCCTAGAATAGGAAACTGAAATGATGACTCAGCATGCTATGCTACTAGACCCTAATGTACTTCTGATTTATAAAGTATTTCCTTGTTTTATACAGAATTCCTGTCCTTATATCTTAAAAAAATAGCACTTCTTAAGAGAATGTGGGAGTGGTATTTCATTTCCTTACGTTGTTTTTTTTGGGGGGAGGGAGAGTGAGACTCAATGCTAACAGCATTTCTTTGTTTTATATAGAAACGTAGGCATTCTGAATTTAACTGTTGTTGTTTTGTATAATGCTTTCACAGAAGTGCATATATTTTGTTGTACAGTTAATTGATACAAAATATCCTATTTTATTTATATGACCACACACCAATAGGTCTAAATGGTAGTAAGTTTAAAGAATTTATTGTTATCAATAGATTTTTTTTCTATATCCAGCTTTAAGAAGCAATGAAAGACAACATGAAATTATTGCCCAACTCTTTCTGTACTCTTCCACCTTTATTGGTGAAGTCTTGTGGCAGATCCCAGAATAGGAGCAAGAAGGTGTCTTGCTTCGTCATTTGTGACAGAATAGAGGCAAGAAGATGTCTTGCATCATCAGTTATGTGTTAATATACTACTTTCTCAGTTTACAGGCTTTACTCCAATGTGTTGCAAAAACAATATTTTTTACTATTTTCCCGAATTTCTCATGTATGTTGTTCTGTAAGACCAAACTACCCATCTCAAGAGACAGTAGTTATGAAGGTATCTGATATTTTTATTACACCTGTAGACTTGAATTCTTCATTAGGACAAAAAAAAAAGTTAGAACAAGCTCGTAGATTTCTGTGAGATCTTCTCTGTTTCCCATACCCTGAAAGCAAAGTGGGCCTCCCACTTGTAGAGTCAGCTCTTCAGGAAACCTAGACACCACTACATTTGAACTGTCTCAAACTAACTGAACTGTGGTTATAGTCAAGTATTTAACAGCATTTCACACTTCTACTGTCATCTGGATTACATAACAATGTGCTGATTTTATAAACAGCAACTACTCATTTTTGTGGTTGAGTTTTACTGGATGCACAAGAGAAACATCTGACTAAATAAAGCTGGAGACAGGAAAATTGAATGCAGAGGAAGGGCAAGCATTCTCAGGCACATGCAAGACCAAATGGTGCCAGGATTTGCAGACTGCAGTGCCACCATGCAAGCCCCCCACATATATTTCCAGCCAAGAGACCATAAGAACTTACTTTCTTGTGGTGTTGAAAGTGCTTTTGCTTGGCACGTGCTCTTAAAAACCCTGCAAATGCCACTTATACTATTAAGTACATAGGAGGGAGGATATTTAACTATTCAACTGCAGGAGGTTACTGATGCCAAAAAGCATTAAAAAATCAAAAGAACCCACATGTATAAACACAAATGTTGGAAATGTAATAAAACCAGTGAGGCAGACATTCAAGCAGTGTAAATCAGATGGCTCTGCAGGCTCCAGTAAAGCTATGTCAGCCTTTATTACTCTGGGCTCTGCTCTGGTAAATACCTCCAAAACAGACACCTGTATCTGTGCTCTACTTGAGCTCTGCTGAAACATCTCTCTGCAAGCTATTGTTCTAAATGTGGGATGTATTACCTTTTGTGATTGCTGTTTGAGCTTTAGCACTATGCACCCACATGGAAACTCAGGAAAATCTTTTCCTTCTCTGCTTTATACTATAATGAAGGACTTTTATTCCTATGTCATTGCCCTGTAGAGGTGGTATGGATATACATTTGTTGGTCAGCTGAGAAGAAGCTGGAATGTATTTACAAACTTCGCTTCTACTCAGAGTTTATGAACTACTATTTCTGCAGATTCCTTGAAAGTCTTGTGAGAATTCTGAATTTGAAACAATTTGGAGTCTGTGCTTAGAAATCTTTGATACAGATAAGATGTTCCTTTTTTTAGAGTGATAAAGGAGACCATTTTAATTCCCAAGGATTAGACCGTACCTCTTTAAGATTAATCCTTAAAGATATAGAAAGACCCTAATATGATTTTCATATCTCCCAAAACTTTTAGTGGTTCAGAGTTGATGATCTGGGAAGGCACAGGCTGACTCTTTCAATGATGGGACTTATATAGTGTGGGTGTCATGTTCATGCTCATACTTGTGCATGTGCATATCCATACATAACAATAATACACCAGCAGAGCCAATTCCTCATTCACTTGCACACAGACTAGCAAGTAGCATCGCATGCACCCCATCAATAAGTCAAGAGGACTGTGACATTGGTGTGGCATTCATCTATCTAACTAATGGTGTGCACATTTAGGTATTAGTATCTGAGAAAATAATCTTGGCTCCCTTTGTGGTCATCAAAGATCCTGCCACTAGTTAATGGAGTTATCTCACCTTAAACAGACGTTGATATGGGTCAAAGGAATGCCAATCGGCCTCCACTGGCTGTATTGATTGCACTTAATGAACTTTAGCAGGAGCCAAGAAGGCAGCTCAGAACTAACTCAAGTGCAAATGACCATATTCCAGACATCTAGGGAGAGCTGAAATTAATCTCAGCTAAATATTGTAAAAAGACTTTAAGTTTATGTAGTTTACGGGGAAACACCTTTGTCCTGTAGGCTCAAAATTCAGAAAAGAGTGGAACTGAGATGAAGCTTCTGCAATGTACTGCTGCTGTAATAGGTAGTCTGTGGGTCATTTTGGCTCCATTGTTGGCTCCTGTTTCCCACTATTTGACTTCCATACCAGAATGCAACCTCAGGGATGCTTCACTGTCCATTCCCTTCTCTTATTCATTGTAAAGCTTGAATCTAACTCTCATTCTCACACTGTAAAAACGAGTACCCAATTCAGTTTGGTGCATCCACGGAAACAATATTAAAACTGAGTTTTCTTTCCAAAAGCATAGTGGTGGTTCTTTTAAGGTTCAAAAGTGACGGCACCAGAGTTCACTCTGGACTGGGCAACTTAGAGTCAGACATAATCTTTCCACATGGGAAAGCTATTATATGTCAGCTTATGCCTTTGTGGGACAGTGGAGTAGGAAACGCCTTAAGGACAGTAGCACAGTAAGATGTAATTCTTGTGTGACTCTCTAGCACTTAGTGGATATTGTTTATCTGTAGAGCTAGATTTAAGCTGCTACATTCAGACCAAAATTCTTAAAATTGATGCAGAACTCATGCCTGAGGCTTTTCCTTTCCTTGTTTGTTTGAGACTCATTGCCAGACAACATGGAAATGTTAAGTAATCTCAGGAAAGCTTATAGGAAATGTGCTTCTAGGAGAACTTTCAACACATTGGAGGGGAAATTTTCAGCAGAAATACACATCTCTTTTTTGCTTTTCTTTTTGTTTTAAACAATACATGGCTGAGCTTATGGAATGCACTCAAGTCTATGATAAATATGTGCAAGAGACTTCCACTTGTTTTCAATAGATTTCTTTTTGTTACAGCTGTCTGCAGCTTCTTATCCTTAAAAAATAATTTCTTTTGTTGCCAAAATTTTTGGCTGTGAGAGAAGTTTTACCTTGTTACAGTAATTTAAAAACACCTGTTGTCATATATTTTCATATGGCAGTTACACTGGAACTAATCCCCCCATAATCTTCTTAGTACAAGATACTATGTGCTTACTCTACTGTTAGGGGTTTTGCATTTCATGTCTCACTACATTTAGAACTGTGTTTTACTTCTGATACTTTTGCATTATGCCTAAATGCATCTTTCCTTGCAATATTTGCAATTGCTTTTCATCAATTTTAGGGAAGAAAATTAAACACTGCAACTTCTTTACTTCTTTTAAATAATAATTATTTGCCCCCAGGTGATTAGCAGTAATTACTGGGCTTCCCTTTAAACTGTTTGAATCCCAGTCTTGGTAAGCAGCACAATTCTTCCCACTTTCTCTCAGTGTTGAGGAATAGCATGTGTTCGAACAATCATATTTGCACAATTTCAAGGGTGAAGAAAAGCACTTAAAATGATGATTGATTTTAAAATGAGTGCTCTTACCCTGTTGATAGTAAGACACTTTCAGTGTTATATAAAAACAAGTAAACAGTAAGATTACAGACTTTAATTTAGAAAACAATTTCCAATATGTCATTTTTTCCTGTAATAGCAGTGTACCATTATAACATTAAAGTTGTTTATTCAAAGTCCTTTTGCCTTCCTTCCTGATTGAAAGTCATCAGCCATTTGAACTCTCACAGGCATAATTTTATCATGCACACTGTGCTTTTGTCACAAAAATCCTTATTTCATGTTCGTGATGTTTTGTGGGTTTAAACCACTAGTTTTGTCTCTTTTTTATTTTTATTTTTTGTTAGATATTTGGTTATCTAAATTTTTTATTTATTTGTAGGCCAAGATTATTTCTTACCTGTGCATAGTCTGAATTCAGAAAGCTAGATAGTTTAGAGATATGTTCATATTTTAGAGTGCATATATACATTAAAACCAAATCTTTGATTTAAAGAATAACGAAGTGGAAGATTTAGTAATTATCAATTAGAAAATGCCATCATTAAGATGAATGTACAACTTCAGTTAAAATTTGTTTTGTCCATGTTATCAAGTAGCCTTTAACTATATAATGACTTTTTTTTTTTTCCGGTGCCCTCTTTACTATGCAAAAGCAGTGATATTCTCTGAATACACATGTTGTATTTTCTCACTTTAAACTCACTGATCAGTATCTGCTTTCATGCTTTGCTGAGCACATCATCTTCCAACATTGCTCCAAGTATAGCTTGTCTGGCTTATATCTGTGTTTTGTTTTTTTTCCAAACATCAGACTACTATATTTTTGTGAAGGTTGTTAGAAGGCATATCCCAAATTGTGGATTGAGATCCTATGAACAGTACCGAGACTAAATACCAAATGGAATAATACTAACATTTCTTCACTAAACAGCTGTTAGAAGAAGAAACACTAATTCTTCTTCAGATAGAAATAGTGATAATAGTCTTCATGGCATACCAACCTCCTGGTGCCCAGCCTTGTCTTTATACTCAAATCTCTCCCAGACTCTGAAAACCAGTTTCAGTTTCAGATCTCTCTCAGGAGTATTGGTTTCATTCAAACATAGTAGTACATCTGAGCTCCAGACATAGTTCTTACCCATAATGCAACCTCAGTCTGGAATGTAATGACAGTGGGCATCATCATCCATTTTCTTCAGCACCTCACTCAATTTCAGTGAGAGGAAAACCCAATCTATATAGACTAGAGGACAGAGTGAGGCACTCAAAGCAAGTATCTGATCTGGAAGGGAAGCTGAACCGCAGGGGCTGAGTTCTTGAGCACAGATTATTGTTGAACTCTTCATCATTTCATCTGTCTGTCCTGCAAGTCTTATTCTAAATTAACAGCCTCTTGATGAACCCTAATGGATCTTCAAATAAATGTCAGGACAACTTTGTTAATTTACCTCAAGTTCTCCCTGGGTTGCTTACCTAGCAGGAAGCAGCACTACAGGTTTCATAGAATCATAGAATCATTAAGGGTGGAAAGGACCACTAAGGTCATCTAGTGCAACGATCAACCCATCAACTAGAAACCCTCCTTTCTTTACAGAGGGGAATAGTGACAACACACTGCAGTACTTCATGGTCGAAAAGAACAGTAAGACAGATAAGGAAGAACAGCTGAATTAAAAATAAATAAATAGATAAATAAAATAAAAAAAGTATTTATATATTTTTCGCTGGCCAAATTCAGAGTGGAAGCCGTTTCCTTAACTGTATTTATGACTCCAGAGACATTTCTTGTAGCAGTACAGTGCCCTCATTTCTCTGTTGGTCTGTTTTTCATCCCACTTGGAGCTAAAAGAAGACATTTCCCTCTGACACCATGTATCAGACCACAGGAGGGGGATCACTGCTGTCAGTGCTGATGCACGGTGACGAAGGATTCTAGAGCAGAAGTTGTGTGGGGAGGTGAACTCAGCTCCTGCTGTGCCAGCATAGCATGAGATCAGTGAGGAGAGAGCCTTTGGAAGGTCACCTGCCCAAAATAAAATTCACAGCATCTGTTAACTAAGATTCTTCATTTATTTATAGCCTAACTACTTACGCTGAGATTTTCAACTTGACAGTGGCAAGAGATGTAACACTCACACACTGCCAAATTTGAAACACTTATTTCCAGAACTTGGTCACTATAATATGTTGTTCAAGGGGGACAAAACTTACTTTTTCCATTATCTTTTTTCTTGAAAACACCTGAACTATTTTTGTGTGAACTTAAAAGTAAATCCCTCTCAGATTTCTCACAAACTGTGTCCTCTGAAACACAGAACTTTCCTCGGAACACAAAGAAAATTGCCTACCTTTGGCAAAGCTAAAATGCTGAAATCAGAGACTTATATTACGAAATACCAGGCAGACCTGACTATATGTTTCCAAACAGCTATTCCTTTACATCCCATAAAATGCATATGATATACAGTTAAACACACACACATCCATGAACATGTGTACACTTACATTTTTAAGTTTAAACTGATCCTTTTCTTTCATGGTTTCTGTCTTTCAAAGTGCAGAAAATTGTGTTTCCAGCACAGTAGGAAATGCTGCAGATAGATGCTTCATAGCCAGGTGTGTATGTGGCTCTCATTCATTTTATGGCATTGCTGTGCAGGGGGGAAGGGTTTGCTGGCAGTCTTACTTGAAAACCATCACTCCCCTGGAAGGACAACTAAAAGCTATGAATGTCATTTCAGCAAATGGCCACAAATAAATGGTACTGGCTTCTGTAAACATCCAAGTACTCACTACTGATCACATTTTACACAAGCTGCAATGCTTAAGCCTTTGTTTTCACTGGAAATTATAGCCTTTGTAAGAATACATTGCCATCTTCAATCAGACCACTAAAATAAGGACCACTTACCACTCTCCTCACATTCGGGTGTCAAAAAAAAAAAAAAAAAAAAAAAATTCAAAGCTAAGAATGGCACTACTACTTTTTAATCTGAAGAGCACTGAAGGCCACTTATGGTCTGAGTTCAATATTGTGAGTGTGGACCAAGTGCAGATACAGCACACAGTTTTATAATCTTGGCTTTGTTTCCCTTTATTGCCAGGGTCCTGAGCACGTATCTAGAGCTAGAATTGAGGGTTGTCCCTCCTTTCCCTTTAGAATTGCTTTTAAATTGTGGCTTTCTCACTGATTCTTGCCTTGTATGAGCCCAGTGCTTTGGTCACAGCAACCTCTTGCAGTGCTACAGGGTTGGGTCAGAGTGACTGGAAAGCTGCACAGAAGAAAAGGATCTGGGTGTGTTGGTCAATGCTTGGCTGAGCATGATCCAGCAGTGTGTCCAGGTGGACAGAAAGGCTGATGGTGTTGCCAGTAGGAGCAGGGAGGTGATCATCCTCCTTTATAAGCTCTGATGAGGCCGCACCTTGAATACCGTATTCAGTTTGGGCTGCTTATTGCAAGAAAGACATTGAGGCCCTGGAGTGTGTCCAGAAAAGGGCAACAAAGCTATGGTAGGGTTTGGAAGCAAGTCTTATGTGGGACAGCTGAAAGAACTGGGATTGTTCAGTCTGGAAAAGAGGAGGCTCAGGGGAGACCTTATCACTACAAATGATAATGTCTACAAATCCCTGAAAGGAGACTGAAATGAAGTGGGGGTCAGCCTTTTTTCCCAAGTAACAGCAATAGGATGAGAGGTAATGTAAAATCATTAATCAAACGTTGTGCCAGAAGAAATTCAGATTAGATATTAGGAGAAACTTTTCTCACAAAGAGTAGTGAGATATTGGAACAGGCTGTCCAAGGAGGTGGTGGAGTCATTGTCCCTGGAGGTGCTCAAGAGCCATGTAGATGTGGTACTGAGGGACATGGTTAGTGAGCATGGTGGGCATGGGTTGATAGTTGGACTGGATGATCTTAGAGATCTTTCCAACCTTAATGAATCTATGATTCTGTGCTACATTGCAGGGGCATTTCAACTATGTTTGTGTCAGGTCTGTCCCTTTTTTCCTTTCACTTTCTTCACAGCAGCTCTTATGAGCAGAGGTAGGCTCAGCTACATCAACTCCTTAACTCCTGAATGGGGATAAACTCATGGGTTTGATACTTAGCACATGCAAACATTGCAGTGAATTAAGTGAATGGAAGAGTCTCACTTTGCAGTCCGAAGATTTTGTTGATTTTCTCAAGCTCTGTTTATTACTCTCGGCTTTATTGATGTTGTAGCCTTCCTTGACTTTACTTCGAATTACTCACCCTTTATCTTATCGCTAAATGAACGTTCCATTTGAGATATCCATTGGTCTTCCAAAACTTCATTATAGTTTCTCTCTTCCTCTCTGCTAACTTTTTTGCCTACATAACTAAAGGAACTTCAGCTCTCCACAGTAACCAAGGTATTAAGTTTGCAGGTCAGCAATACCTCAGGGTTTTGCACAGTTTGGTTTTGTTTCTGCATAGCATATTTTGTAGGAAACTATTTACTCTGGCTGTAAACTCTAAGCCATTGGTGATTTAGAGCTATAACAATATTGATGCAGATGAGACTCTGCGGAGATATTTGATGACATTATGTAAATGTAATCAATAGGCTCAATAAAACACAACAGCAATAAAATACTTTTCTCATTATATATAAATAAATGTACATGGACACATGTATATGCTTCCTATGTAATTACAGTAACTATGCCTATTTATACTACTGATTTTTCAGCTATCTATATGTCAACTCCATAGTGTTTGTTTACAAAGGCTTATTGAATCCATAGTATCTAGCTAACTGATTAGGATCCTGACTTATGCCAGAAAAACCTGAATCTTCTAGAAAAAGTTGAAGGAACCTGAAATTAGGGTAACTGCTGCCATTCAAATTTTTCTACTATATCTTTTTAAAATTAGATATACTTCAGTATTTATTGTGATATTCTGTCCACTTTTTTAACTTCAGTTGAGAAAATTGAATTTCTAGTCTTAAAAAAAGAGAGAGGAGTAAAGAGTAAGATGTTGTTGGAGAGGATTTTTTGTTCTGTTTTTTTGTTTGTTTGTTTGTTTTTTGCCAGACTATTTAGACTCTCTAATCTAAAATTTCTGCAATTAAGGGTTTCATCTGAATTATGAGGAAGCATAATATCTGGGTACATGAAGGAGAGAAAGAATGGAGGAAGCTCACACAGACTAATGCTTGCCCGACTTCAAGATACCTGTTGTCTGAAAAGGCTTCTGGAGTGTATAAGGGCAATCAAATGTTTATATGTAAATCCTAATCTCACAGGATGTGATGTTGGGCTAGGTAATTTCCAGAGGTCCTTTCCAACCCCTATAATTCTGTGATTCTGTGATTAATAAGTTGAGTCTCAGTGTGATCATAACTAGAAGATTACACAATGTGTATTACATTATGAAAATGGCATTTCTCAAAACATATGGTGTGATATGATTCCTATCATGAAGGTCATAAAAAGATGACAACCACACAATACTACTCTTGGGGCAGAAATGCAGGATAGCTAGTCTATTGATTAAGGAAGAAACATAAGAAAAGTATTTGGAAAAATGCTGATATTTCCACATTTGCTTCCATACTGCTTCAGGATATGTTTTTTATAATACGTTGTGGAAAAATCAAGAACACGCCATCATAATTAACTAGATTGAAGGAACGATGACTTTCATTTGGACAGCACTTCTGAACTGAACTCACGGGGACCTTCCCTGTGAATGACTGATTCATAGGGTCTCCAAGTGCTAGGTGATCAGTGAGGCTGTACAGCCAGTCACACTCTAGCCTAATTGAAATTTATTGTGCAAAATGGAACAGGTCCTTGGAAGAGGAGTGATCACAATCCTACTATTAAAGACACTTAGGTGGAAAGTTGAAACACTTATTTGCTCTGTAATAGCCATGGAGTTTGCCCAGGATGTCTTATGTTCCACTTTGAAGAAAAAGTACATCTTGGCACAATTTTATTACAACAATTTGGCATATTCCCAGGTCTTTGTCTTTGAGATATATGAGTTCTAATACAACCTCTTATTTTTCTGTAGGTATTTTATAATAGACAAGGGAAAGCAATAGTAGCTGACAAATCTAAGTTTCAGCTGGGCCAGGTGAGTTTCCAGAGATAATTATCTCTTTCTGATAGCTATTTAGTGAAGTGGTGTTGATTATACTCATAACTTAGTTGTCTCCTTGTGGTGTTTATGTTCTGAACAATGAATTTCACCTTTTCTCTTTTGTACCCACTCCCTGATGAGGATACTAATAACGTTCAATGCAAAAATGAACATAAAGCAGAAGATAGATGCTGTTGTTTCTATATTGGTATCAGAGAAGAGGAAAAGAGAAGCAAAGTATGTATTAGTGTGGGGAACACATCTGAAACAAACACTGAATATTATTATGATGTAGGACATAAAAAAAAAAAAGTAATTCAGAGCTAGAAAGTTTACTGATTTCTAACTGAAAAAGAAAGTGCACTGAAAAGGAGAAAAGCTGAACTGGAAAAAGGAAATTAGATGAATTGCAGATGAAGGACAGTGCACTCAATTAAAAGACAAGAAAAAAAGACCATATTCCAGTATCACTTGATCTTCAAGTGCCACAATGAACATAAACAAAGGGAAGTGTTAAGTAAATTCTCCTCCCTTTCCTCCAACCTCTGCAGGAAGTATTTGGGTCAAATTTTAGGTGAAGATCTGGATAAACTTGTTCTCTACCCAAGTGAGTTGCTTTTTCATAGCATTAGTTTGAATACCTGAAGGTAGCTCTGTTACCATTATTCACATTTATATCCTTTTCTTTCAGAGTTTAAGTATCATAGTAGTAGCAACTTGGTACATCATATATATCTCAAGGTAGAAATTACTTGAGAAAATTTTGGTCCAGTGACTGTACTTTCTTTAAAAATAATAATAATAAAATGACGAGGAAGAGAGAAAAGAAAACCATACAAGTCTTTGAAACAGATGAAGTCAAAGGAACTGTGCTTTCTCTAATCGTCCCAATAAATTTTAAAGATGTTATTACTCTGTAGTGATTAAGACATGGTAAAAAGAGATGTGATACTATAACATCAAGGCCATCAAGCTTAATAGTCCTTAACTGATTGTCACCCTGCCCCAACAAAAATAGACATGCTGCTTTCTCCTTTCCTGTCCCTCCTCCGTTCTCTTCCCTCCTCACTCAAAGGCTTCTAAAAGCACCTCCAACCAAGCCAGGGAGAATTTATACTTCCTGTAATAAAATCCAAAGAACAGAACAGCTGGCAGCTGAACTTAAGATTGCTAAAGCAAACATTGTGACATTGATGTGGGGTGGGATTTGGTTATTATTACAGCACGGCATGACTGATTCTGCAGGGAAAAGATGCAAGGAGAGATTTTTTCCAACATGCAAACAAATGACTTAAAAAAGTAAAAAGCAAAACAACAAAAGCAGCACAGCACTAATTACTCTAAAAATACCTAGGAGGAAAAAAAGAAGAAAAAAAAGGCAGGATTCACAAAACTGGCTGCCTAAATTTTAGAATTGAAAAGACTGAAATTGCATGATACTATTCCAGAGAGGCTGTTATAAATGAGCAGACAGAATCATTATTAATTCATCTACTCTGACATGTACAAAATATGCAAATGAATGCATTGCATCATAGCATTCCTATAGATATCACACTCAATTTCTCCCTGTTATCTGTGATAACTTAAAGACGTCTTCCATAAGCCTTGGCATAATTTGAAGTTCATCAAACAGCCAACCACTGTCCAAATTAGGATAGTGATAGAGTGAGAGTGATAATAATTCATCAAAAGTCCGATTGGTAACAATAGTTGATAGAATTAAAACAATAATAAATTGATTAGTAACAATTACTCCAAAGTTACATGAATTTTTGCATATTATTTCACAGCAGAATTTCTTAACACAATAGATCTCAGTGCAAGTATTCTTGTCAATAAGGCTCAAGGACATGCTGTAATGTTTGTTTTGCTCCAGACACCACAACTAGAATTCCCAAGGCAGTGAGCTGGGAGATAATTGGGGATTCCTAACTATCCATCCATCCCCACTGAGGTTAGGCACCCAAATTAACGGTCTTTATATTAGATACTAGGTAAATACGATCACACTTCACAGATAATTCTGCATTAAGAGCAGTGACAGACTTTCTCCCCAAATATGACACTTTGTATTGTTTACTTCAAAATCTAATGGTGTTTTTGTCTGCACAATCCTAACATAATGAGCCTAATAGCTTTAAACATTGTGTGTAGGGTTAAAGAAGCAATCTAAGTTATCTTGTTTTTGGCATTTGCTATTTTTTTATCCAGTGTGAAAAGTGACATTATCTGGCATAATTTGCACTGAGTTAAATCACCGATTCTGGATGAAATTAAAAGTTTGACGTGGTGTTGCAAGACTGTACATGCTGAAAAAATGTAACATTAATGATGTAGAAAATTACCAGCCATCCAAAAAGGTATGAAAGAAAATGTTTCCTTTTTTGGTGCCTGAGAAAATGGGTTCAGGATTCGGTTAATCAAAGATTTAATCAAAAATGTCAACATCTCAATTGAAGAGAGATAAAGAGTATGTGAAATACAAGTGGCTATTGTTTGAAATGCATTAAAACCAAAACAAATGAGAACAAAAAAGAGTTCTTCCCCTCTAAGGTCAATCTGTGTTTGTTCACTTCTATCCCAGTGCTAAGCTGGCTTAGCAGAAAAGGAAATGTTCTGCTTCATATTCCAGCTATAACATCCTGCTTGTTTACCCCCATCTTCAGTTATCAATTCTCCACCCAGGTCACTGTACATTGCAAAGTCCTCTTCCTGGTAGATATGTTAGATGACAAAGATAACTTAATCTCTGAATTGTGCAAGAAAGGAGTGGTGGAACATACTTTAGTAGCCTCAGGAAAAAATAACACCTCTACTTCCTACTTCAGCGGTGAATCAGCAGTCCCCACAACTCCAGATGATGCTTTTGACACCCAGATGTTTCCTTGGTGGTTTTTACCTTTTCCGAACAGGTGTGAAATATCTGTTTGATGAAGAATTGCACTGAGTTTCATGGTTGAGTTTTCAGTTAAAGAAGAGAAACCCACTCGTGCTTTATCCCCTGAGAAGCTTTGTCAGGGACATTGACACAGCCTAGTTATTAACCGCATAATCTTCCAAGTTCATTGTTTAAAATATCTTTGTAAGTTTCAAAACAAATATGTGAGGCTGAAGTACGACACTTCAAAAAACAATTCTGTCTCACTATAATTTAGACCTAGCTAGCTGCAATGCAGTCCTGCAAGTGTTCACACTGAGAATGACACATGCCATCACAGACTCTTCCATTGGTGCCTTTCAAACCAGAGTTTAGGTACTGATTTATCTTATTACGAACTTCTATAAACTTAGCATATGCAGGAAGCTGTCTACAGACAACTGTCGTTCTGAACCGTAACACAACACAGATATCCTGAAATATATAGCTTTACAATCATCATAGCTGAGCACTTTTTTCTTTTGAATCCAGACTAATTTTGTGACGTAAGTACGCAAGAACAGCTACATAGTCTCATACCAAAGGTCATTTTAGCCCCATTGTAGATCCCCATGGAAGATCTAGGGAAAGCATTCAGGGATACTTTCCCAGAATACTGTCCCAGCTGCCAATAATTTGCAATTCAGTGATGTTTTCAACCAGACCTAGAATTTCTGCACTTAATAGTCCTCAGTGGATTTTTCTTTCATGAACTGGTCCAGTTCCTTCCTGAACACAGATAATCTCTAGCATTCCCTGCATCCTGTGGGGAGCACTCCTACAGCTTAACAATATGCTGTATAAAGATCTGCCTCTAGGTCTGGTTCCTGATAGTTATACTGGTGTCCTCCTGCTATTTTCCAACAGGCAATGAAGAATCATTGCTTTTTCACTTTCCCTGGATTGCTTAAGATTTTACAGATTTGTATTATACTGCTCTTCAGCTGTCTATTGTTTCGACTGAAGAGTCATAATCCTTTAGTAGTTACCCAACAGGAGCTGTCCATACTTTTTATCATTCATTCTCAAACCGGTGCTCTTGTACTGCTGAAAATGTGATCTCGCAGATTAAAGTCAAACTGTAAAGCTGAAACTGCTCTGTCAGAAAAAGTTTTAGCAGTATGACCTTCCTGTAAAGTACTTGCTGACCTTGATTCTTCTGTGGAAATTATAAAACTAGTGGTACTCTAGCTGAACTAGTCTCTACTGATCATCATGCTCTGTCGTCGGCTGGGATGAGAGGCAAAAAATATTCAGACCTTACAAACTAATTATTTGGGGAGAGGGAGGAGATTAGACCTTGCTCCCATAAGATGCTTCAGAATAATCATAAGAATGTTTAGTTTGTTGAAGAATTTGGTATGGAGATGGTAACACATCTGCTTAAGCATTCTGATTTGGGTTACAACTCTGCTGTTTAGAGGAACAAAAAAAGGATGGTCCAGATCTCAAAGAGATAATTCTAAAGTAGAAGACTGGAGATAGACAGTTGCAGGCAATCAAACTTACATGGATGAATTAGTACATGGAAACTACTTTGGAAATTATCTGTAAGAGATCACAGCAGCAATGTTAAAGTGAACGAGATGTGCAGCACTAAAAAATGTCTCTACTGCAGTCCTGGGTTGTGTTGTTTAACAGGGGAAAAGCTGAAGTTTCTTTTAGTGTATTTAATAGAAGTAAAGGAAAAGAACTGTTAAAAAACTGAAGATAACTTCCTAGCGGAGATCCTTGAATTGAATAAGCTTTGCTGGATTGCTTGTCCGAAGACAGAATTTTTGCATTAAAATTTAGTATTAGTTCTTGTCTACATGTTTGCAAGAAACAGACAATGACAAGAAATTTCACCTGGGCAGGACAGTTTGATTCTGGTTATTATATGTTGTAGAGTTTCACATGGGGAGTGGTGGTTCAGCTAGATGAGTGAGTGGTTTGCAAGAAAAGTACAGCAGCACCAGCTCTTCACCTTAGGCCTACTGAATTTTTTAAGACAGCTCCAGTCAATAATAATGGGAATGGGGAAAGAGGAATAAGATTGGTTAATGGGATTCTGAAGAGCCCTGCTCATGAACACAAGCAGAAAAAGTTCTGCATTTTTTAAAGTTACAGTCAGTCCTTCTTACTAGACATTCTGGAAATTTTCTTAAGCCATTTACCATTTGAACTCAGGCTATAAGTTTTTTAAGTAAAGGTCAATCTCTAATTAGGTATTCCCCCTCCAGGGTTATCGAACAGTATTTTAAAAGAAGTGATAAATTAAAAATTGCAGAGGAAGCTGGCTTTTGAATAAGCTGATTTGCGGCCATTTCATCTGAGTTATCTCTGCATAAATTTGTTTGTGAGAAAGTTAACATTTTATCCATTATAATGTCTTCCCCTTTCAATACACAAGGAACCCGTTAATGGAGATTATGACTTCCAGTGGAGATCCATATAGCGATTATTATAAATGGCCTCCAGAGAGCAACCAGCAACACACAGGTAGTCTTGTGTGACAAAGGGAGAAATGTCAAATGAAAAGTTAAACCCTTCTAGATAATCTGGTCCCAAGGATTTGTTTCATTTCTCCCTCTGCATTAGTGGCCTCACAGGATAGTTAATTAGGGACTTATAGGATGGCTTCTTGTGGTGGGAAAGGAAGGAAAATACCTTTGGGAACTGCAACCCGACACACTCAAGGATCACTGGACTAGCATCAAGCTAGGAACCCTTGTATCTGTGGTTATTTTCACTGGCATGGTTTTGTTGTTACTTACTTTTGAGAAAAAATCAGTGAACACAGGGGGTTCCACACAATCATGAGGAAATATTGAATATAAATTTCTAGTAGAGATCTTTGAATTAAGATTCGCTGAATAGCTTGTGTAAAAATAGAATAATTAGAATTAGAATTCTAAATTAGAATTTATAACAGAATCATTATGAAAAACTTCTTTACTTTGAGAGTGACAGAACATTGGAACAGGCAGCCTGGAGGGGCTGTGAAGTCTCCTTCTCTAGAGATATTCAAAGCGTATTTAGATACTTTCCCATGTAGCATATTGCAGGGAACCTGCTTTAGCAGGGGGATGGACTTGATGATCTTCAGAGGTCCCTTCCAACCCCTACAATTCTGTGATTCTGTGATTATTTACCTGTTTGTTGGTTTTTGGTTTTTTTGTTTGTTTGTTTGTTTGTTTGTTTTGAGCAAAAATTATCTTCAGTACTTTTAAGCCAAAGCCTGTGCAGAAGAGTTAACACTGATTTCAATTAATTTTGTGGTAAGACTATCAATCTATGAAACACAAAAACAGAAAAAGTGGTACATGTTGTCTACTTCTGCATCTGTAGTGTCTTGTAGATGTCCTGCCATGTAGGCTGACCAAAACATGGCAGGATTGGAGACTATCCTGAGGTCAGCTATGACTATAACCTTTTAAAGTGAATGTATTGTAGCCTAATTGTGAGAGCCCATCCTTACTTCCCAGTACCATTCACATGCTAACAGTTTTTGGACTTCCATTGGATTTCTCAAGTGACTTAAACTGCCTTATCTGACTTTGTCAACCATGAGGCCCAAATCCTAACTTCACGACACCCTCTTGGAGGCAGGCCAAATGAGGATCCTAGTACAGAGCTAACTGCTATGCTAAGCTCATTAGCAGGGAGCCTTGTGTCCTCTTCCCATGTTCACGTAACAGTCATGGCGCTGTGCTCATGAGCCAACATGGGTTGTCATTGGATTAAGCCAGTTATGGCAGCATATTCACTGCCAGAACAGATGTCCCTGTCCGCTCTGAGTGGATTTCTTCAACAGGTCAGAGCCAACTTGCAGTCCTCCAGCTCACCACCCTGACTTAGACCTTTGAAAAAACTCCAACTAGGTAAATAAGTGCTGTAAATAAAGTAGAAGCTCTGATCTACAGTTATGCACAGAAACACAATTACTTCTAGGCTCAATTGAAATTTAAGATACAGAATAAAATGGAAAAATAAATCTGTTTCTTACACAAAAATCAGGAAAATGCATGAGTACTTCTAATGAAAAGAAGATATAAAATAGTCCCTTCTGACCAGAAAGCAAAAATAAAGTAGTGGGAAACAATTTATTATTTTTTTTCCTTAAAAGCTTGCAGTTTCTAACCTGCTGGGAAGAAGGAAATGCTCTAAATTCTTCCCTGGTTAAAGTGTTGCAGCAGAAGGGGAAGATCCTGACCAAAGGGACATGGAAAGTCCTGCATTTGACATTTATGAGTGGAAGTCAGCATTACCAGATGTTCATAAAATGCAGCTTCCAAACTGAGTTCCGTGAAGACAAATATCTCATTTCATTTGGATTTCTGTTTCCTCTATTGACTAAGCTACAGCAGAATCTACCAAGAGTATAATTCCATTCTGCAGGGGGCTGGGGTTCAGCAACTAAGAGGGCTTTTCCATCTCTGACTGGAGTTAATCCTCAAATTTTTATGTGACAAAGTGCAGGAGACCTCAAGCTGTAGATGGATGCATCTTCACATAAGACCTATGTACAAGCCCATGGCAGCCAGTGTATGATCACATCCCGCTTGGATAAAATCAGCTAGGGTCTCATATCAAGTCACGTAATATTTTTTTTGGCTTTTGCCTATTATCTGGAGTGGGGCCTATGGAGGGGTTGGGCTTCACACACTGCACTGTACGTAGTGCCTCCTCAGAAAGTATCTGTAGATTTATGTCCTCCCTGTCCGGGCTGCATGTTGGAGACACCAGTGCTTTGCAGATTTTGTGTAACGAGCAAAGGCAGTCTAAGTTTCTGGTTCTTAGACCATAGATCTGTCCCCTAGCTGTCAAGAGTGGCAGCACATTAGTTCTAGGCTCCTAAGCTTCTTTTCAAATCTGGCCTTAAGTAACTCTGAGATCTAAACAGTAATCTTACTGATAAGCAAAATAGATGGTCTCATTATCTCTCGCCACCTGATATTTGAGGGATCTATTAAAACACTTGGCATGACTTTGTGTCATGTGGTAGCAAATAAATAATACCACAAATGCAATTCCACATCCATAAAAGCTAGAGAATCCTTATACATGGACCACACTATTTCCCTCATCTTTTCTCTCCCTCACATATAGAGTTGAACAACACATAGAGCTCTGACCAAACTAGCTGCCCCGGTATTAACATCATCCCAAATCCATTTATTATATAGCCTGTTTCAATGAAGCATGTGTACATGTGTGCATGCACATGTGTATGACATAATGTGCTTGAAAATGTCTTCCTTTGTGAATTCTTAGTCCCCAGTTAAAGGATTTAAAATATCTCTTCTGACTCTTTAAGCAGACTCTATTCCCTCTCATTTTTTCTAACAGCTGTGGCTGCATCCTGCCAGCTGTTTGGTAGATGTCTGAATCAGCTGTTGGGGCCGCATGTCGGCTGGAGCTGGAACAGGGCCTCCTGGCTCAGCTACAAATGTCCTCACATATCATGGTTAGAGCTACTCTTAAACAAGCTTTGCATTAGCTCTCAAGATAAAGGAGAGATTTTGAAGTGAATTAATCATCTTCATGGGAAAACAAGGAAAGGAAAAGAGTCGCTTCGGTGATGAATTACTCTGAAAGTGAGTTTGGGTTGTGTGCATATGTGTCACCACAGACAGATTTTTTTACATCTGTGCAACAAATGTTATATATTTCAGGTAGATACTCTAGTTTGTCAAAGCCCAGTAAAACCAATTTGGTGGAGATTTAGTGTTGAACTTTCAAAACCAGTGAAATGGGATTGGTAATGGTAGCTTCAAATTCTTTAAATCGCCTTTAATTTATTGTATACAGTCTTTACAAACCAAGACTGCAGTCCAATTGGAGAACGAAGAAGACTAGCCAAGGCAAAAGTAGAAGTCTTCCAGCTTTAATCTGCCAACAAGTATAAAATCCACACCAGAGCTGTAATTACTAAGAGCAGAGACAAGGCAAGTCTGCATCATGGCCCCCATGATACTTTGGGACTCCACCACTGTGTAAATCATCTGATATCAAGACAGAATATGTCATTGCACAGGTTAGATGGGAAACAAATATTGAGTACGAGCCAGGATGATGATTTTCTGAAGACATTTTAAATCCCAACATTCTTAATAACTATTTTGCCAATACTTCCACTCGATGCACTTTTCCTACAGCTGCAAACTGATTCCCAAGGCATCCTCATCAGCCTAAAGCATTGGATGTTAACTTTTCAGCTGTCAAATCTGATATCTTTACCTCTGACGGCTTCTTTGAGGCAGTTTAAAAAATGTCAGTGCAAAACTGCATGACATGTTGGAAAATGGCAATGCATGGACTGCAAAAAATAAGCTCAATATTATATGGACATCAGTAACCATTTACCCTGTCCTTGGAGACACTCAAGACCAGGCTGGATGGGACTCTGAGCAGTCTGTTCTAGTTGTAGATGTCCCTGTTCAGTGAAGGGGAGTTGGACTAGATGACCTTTAAAAGTCCCTTCCAACTCAAACGATCCTATGATTCTGTGATTCTGTGAGTTACTTCACAGAAAGATGGAGCTCAAAATGAGCAAGCCTGGAAGGGTAGGATGGAGGTTTGCCTTCTATTCTTCCTTCTCCCTTCCAAATGTGTGAGCCATGGTGCTTGCACTAGCAAACTGCACCACTGAGCAGAGCTGACAGATGCAGCAGCACATTCTCAGCTGTGTGTACTCTGTTTTGATGGGATGTATGTCTTCTTTGAAAACTTGCATCTAGGAACTGTCATCTGCTCCATGTTACTGTCACCAATATCAGTCAGTCAGACATGCCAACTTGATCTTTCCTTTCTTTGTTCACATGCAAGGCAGATGTGGCACGAGGCCCCACTGCCAGGGACTGCTTTTTGCATGGAGAAAGCAGGGCAGAGCATGTATCTGCACAGCTGGATGGAGATGTGGAGGAAGATGGTTTGTACAAGTCAGAGTAAAAAAAGTCTCTGTTCAAAATCTGTGTGAACTTGGTAAGTGTTATGCAAGCAGAAAAGGGCCTATAGAAAACTGCTTTGGTGGAAAGCGGGATATTAGCAGAGCCCACGCATGTGGCCAGAAGGAAAACAAAGAGGCTCTGAGAGTTAAATAAAGCCCATTGTCTTTCTTACATCAGAAGATTTTTTTTTCTTTTTCATTTGTTTCTAGTGGCAAGCACACAAATGTGTGAGGTAACCTCAGTCTTGTCACAGAAAAACCCTCTGGACAGAGATGATGGGAATGATGACGCCTCACAAGAAAATCCAGTGGCAACTCTTGACTTACCAGGAGGAGAAATCTTAAATCTAGAAAGGTTATCTGTTTTTGCATGTGTGGGTGCACATATGACAAAGAGAGGTTTCAGGTGCTTTCCTTTATGTAACCATGAGCTCCAAGTGTCTGCTGGAGCAGATCCACCCAAGTGCATGAATGCAACAAGGAAACATGCAGAGTATGATGCTTTCCATCCTGGGAAACTTTCCATTGTTTTCAATTTCTCAGCTCCAAGCCCTCCCAGCAAACATTTATCCACTTATCTTCTGCTTCACAAGTGAGTTTTTCCCCAGTTCTTCAAATGTCAACCTTCTCTTGCACCACCAGAGCCTAACTTTGATCTTCAAGCTTTGCAAAGCTCTCGCTCAGACAAAAGTTCTTTCAGAGATGTCCACACCTGCTCGTGCCTTAAAATCCCAAATCTGTTTATTTCATATCTCATCAGCCGTATTTCTCCCTCTCTCACTGCCTCTTTCAGAGCTGGCACTGCTCATACTTCAGCACACAGAGCACAGCTGAACCAGTGCTATGATGACTTCATGATTGTAATGCCTGCACATTGTTGCCATTTCTCCCTTTACTCACAAGAACAGCTTTTCAGCAAACGCAAAAGGAATGGTTATGGCATGCTTGCTCCCTCTCCCTTCCACACTGAACATGTGCATATTGTCACTCGGGGTTTGAAATTTGGGTGCTAGGTCAATGCATGTCAGGAACAGGACTCCATGAGCTTTTCAAACAGGGGCAAGGAGGATCTTGTACTTGCAGTTGGACAGTTTGAATAGAAAAAAACAAAGAATATCGGGGTGAAAATGCATATCTGTCTATCAAACATCTCTGGAAATTTTCCGGTGTGTAAGCTCCTCCCAGAAGATGCCAATTTTCACCAAATTAAACAGTGTTGAACAGCAGCTAAGGAGTCAGGAGCTAGTGGCCTAATCCTTTAGCTGTTTCTTCCAAATCTCCATAAGTATTCTTGCCCCTGTGGCTTTCACAACTTTTCCTTTGAGATTAGTCAACAACTTGGTAGCACTTCAATATCAGGTAGTTTGTCTTCTGTTGCCTTCATAAGCCACAAGAATGGGATTTCTTCTCCTTTTCTGTTTGCATGCACTTTACAGATACACCTGTTTTTTTGTCTATTAAAGACTGGCATACTTTAAGTGATAGTTTGTATACCTTGCTTGGCCATTACCCAGTGAAATTTTGCTAATGAAAAAAATCACCAAAACCAGAATTATTCAATATATAGTCACTGTTGTTATAGTCTTCCTATAACTGCTACTTTATGACAGCTTCACATCCAGTTTTTTTCGGCCCATCCTCTTGTTTGCTGTCCTGTTGGCATACTGACTCCTGATTTCAAGATCAATCCTGAGTTTGTTTCTTTGCTGATTCTCGGATAGCCTTGCACTGTATTTTCCAAGACTTCAGGTGACACAATCAGCTCAACAGCTGGACCTCTGAGTGCACTTTAATTTAGAGTGTTTTTCCAACTGTTTTGAATAATAAAAAAAAAAACTAACACCTTTTACTGGAAGGCTTAGGGCAACTTTATGCAGTACTGTCCCAATGCCATGTCATTTAAAAATAAACAAAGATCAGACTGAATACTGAAGCGTTTTTCCCACTTTTTTGGCAGCTGTGATAATGAGGTATTTCCTTTAAACATTTTTGCAGTCATTTCATGGATTATCATGTTGTGGCCTTGAGCTACCAATCATCAGTGAGATACTAACCGACTATATTGATCAAAATCAGACTTCCATGCACATTTTCATTTGCTTTTCTAGAGTCAAGGTTGGAAAAGGTCTTCTAGTCCAATCCATCTCAACCATTCCCACTAAATCGCATCCGTTTTTTTTCTACTAGAAACAGCTATTCTTAAGTAGACCAGAGACTTAGTTTCATCTCTTTCTTTTCTTTTTTAGAATGCTTCAAATAGTTTGATATTTTAACATTACTGTTATCGAGAAGGGAGATAAAATTGCATAAATAAAATTAGGAGATCAGTTGTTTGAGGACTTAACTATAAGTATTTCCTGACTAGCTCTAGGTCAATCTACTTGTGAGAAATTCTTGAGTTGAAAAAAGCATTTTGGGTTGGAAAAAGTATTTTTGTCACTTTGAGAAAAACACTATAATGAAGTGAACCAATAGATTTTCACAGGTATTGTGTGTGAAATTCTGTACTTTGGAAGTTATCAAAATACACTTATTAGAGTCATAGAATCATAGCTGAAAAGGCATGGAGCAGTGGGCTCCTGTTGACCAGCCCTGTCAGTGGTGCTGGGTTCCCACAGACTGCTTGCAGTAGGTAGGTTGTATCACCTGGCTGAGTAGGAGCCAGCAGAGCTCTGATGGGACAGGTCATCTAAGCAGCAGGGAGGAGGTTGAGGCTCTGGGAGAAGAAGTCCAAGCTAGAGTTTATTATGCTTGTGCAAAAAGAGCTTAACTCTGGGGTGAGAGTGACACTGAGGTGAGTAGCTGTTTTCTGGAGCAAGGTGGATTTTTTTTTTTTTTTTTTTTAAATCCTCTGATGCAAATGCATAAAGGAGAACAGAGCTATGAATCAGCTGGCAGAAGGGCAGTATTACTCCCAGGAGATCCCACTGCAACAACAGAAGATACATTTCAGTGGATGACCAACAAGAACTTCCTCCCAGGCTGTGACTAATCCTTTATAGCCCAAGACAATCTTCCTTGTTTATATTTACCTTAACCAAATGCCTTCTGCTTATCAGTGGGAAAACAAACCCTCAGGCATGAGCTGATCTTCTGCTGAAGACTACACACTGCACTGTGGCTGGGGACCCAGGTACAAACTACAAGTCTGCCAAAAAAGTCAAGTCAGAGTAGTCAGGGATCAAAGAGTCGAGGACACTTCTGGGAGCACCCTACTCTACAGATCATGCCGACTGCACGCAGAAGGTGGCCCAGAATCAGGGAAAGACCTCTGCGGAAGGGGTTGAAGATTTGCCTTTCCCTCGTCTATAAACCACTGTAACACTTCGGGGATCTTTGATCTCACTACAAGGCATGGAAGGGAGGGAAGTACTGGGAGGACTCTTTGTTCTTCTTAACGCTATCTCAGCTCTTCATCTGAGATGCAGAAACAAGTTTACTTCAAAGACAATTTGTGTGAACTCCGTGTGCGCTCTTAGCCCCAGAATCAAGGATATTCTCTGATGAGAATAAATTACAAAGCACTAAGGAAAAAGGGAGTGAAATTTCATTGCTTTTAGCAAAGTTATAACCCGATACTCTTTAATAGACTCATATTGTAATTTCTTCTCAAAGCTGCTACTTTCAGTGCAGATGGAGGACAGACAAGATGGCTTTTTTATCTAGCCATATCCCGCCTGGTGTGATGGGACTCACAGTGATGTCAGTATAATGTCATGAAGAATAATAATGAAGGTTTAAAGAAAAAAAACACTGTTGTGACCATGGCTTGTCTACACCTCCTCACCCGCTGTAGAAACTCAACTGCAGAAAAGGAGGAGGAAAGGGGTTTGCTGCACTTTTTTGAGCCTCTACTCAAGATCATGAAACTAAAATGTCACTAACTTAAAAACTGGATGTATGTAAAGTGGAACAGCGGAGTTCCTCTTTCTATTCCTATTTGTTCCTGTGTGAACTTTGTAACATAAATCAAGAGGATCAGGCTGAACCCATCAGTTGCATTCACATATGCAAGTCATAGAACCATATTTCCTCTTCATGCACTTTTGCAGCTAGGGCAAAATTTAATGAGGCATACTATGGAATTGTTTATGCTCAAACAAAGACAACCATGAGATGCATCTTGTGGACGGTACAATGGAATCAGTGAGGAAGAGATACCAGTAGCATTTCATATTTGGTACAAGATTCACACTGCAAACTAGTGCTGTGGTCATCTGACCTCACATTGGAAAGGAATTATTTCACATCTGGAAAAATGTGTGTGTACACACTGTAAACATGCTTGAAAACAGACTCATTGCTAGTAATCTTGTTCTCAATAAGGAGTGCTGAAGAAAGGCAATTTGGACTGTTAGCAGGACTTGGTAGGAAGCAGTGGTTTCATAAGCTCCCAGTTTTACAAAGTGTCCTGAATTCCACGTGATCTCAGCTTCTTCAATTTCTGCCAACTACTGAAAACATAGGATAATCAAAATGTGCAAAAAGGGCTTGGTGTGATTCAGTTCAACAGATAACATTCCTTAAAATTTGTAAAGGGTTAATTCCTGTATAAAACTATAACATAACCCAGATTGATCCTTATTCCAGTTCTTTCATACAAATGCTGGAACTCTAGAAGAGAAATGTGTTGCTTGTTTTAATGAAATCAATGGAGCTGTGATTCCAGATTGTTCTAAAACTCAGAGATAAAAGAGGGATATTCATGCTACCAGACCTCAGGCATTTAAGTAAGATCCTTAGAGGAATGCTCAAATTTTCATTGACAACAGCAGCAGCCTCAGCTCTAGAAGCATAGTAAGCCAGTGTAAATTCCAACATGTGTAAACTGCCTTAAATTAACAGAACTTTGCAACCCACAAGGAGCACAAATGAAATCATTCCCAGTCACAGAAATACTTATGCAAATCTAATTTCAAATCAACATTTTGCACTTCACAAGAGGTTGCTTAGCTAATAACATTTACTGAGGTCACAGGCATGGGACTTGACTTTTCAGGAGAATAACAGTTGTTGATGGGGGGGAGGAAGTGTGCATAATTTTAAAAGTCATTATAATTCTCCATTCTCTCCTAACCATACAAAACATACTGTAACTTGCTGGCAAGTACCTGGAATCACTGGAAGACTCACAGCCAACATCTGGTGCCTTTAGAACCTATTATTTCTTTTGCCACCTCTGCTGAACTAGAGCTTTCTGGAATAGTATGAATTAATTCCCAAAAGTTGTAATCCTGTATAATTCATTTATTCATGTGCCTGTAAAAGACATAAAAATTTAAGAGTCTGAAATAAAAATGAGTGTAATTGCACCTGTTTTTAGATTCCTTCCCATTCCACTCTACCATTTCGTTTTTACTGCCATTTAAAAGGCTCGATGTTTAATTGATAGCTCTGAATTGCTGATTGCTCTTACAATGCGACTTCTCAGTAGGGAAAAATACACCCTTTGTAAATGATGTGGAAATGAGGTGGTATCTTCACTATGCACAATCTAAGATATGGATGTGGAAAACCAGAATTAGAATTAGTAACGGTGCCCATAATTTGTGGCTTAATGAAGATTCATAGGGCTGATTTTAGTGAGCAAATTCTGAGCACCGTGAGAACTCTGACGTGTACAGAACGCATTTCACCAGGACTCTTCCCTTTCTGGGTTAATTAGCAATTAGTAACCTTTAAAGATTTGTTGACATATTTAACCATAGCACTGAGAGTCAAAAATGGAAAATTTCTTCAAAAATGGAATTAAATTTATGCGTATGTAGTACAACATTAAAAAGCACTTTGCTATAACCAAATCAGCTCTTCCTTAGAAGGTGCAGGAACACAAAGATGAAGCCACGTGAGAAGTCCTATATTGTCAGTGAAATAGCCATGAGCCGGTCATTATATGGCAAGTTTATATACTGATTCCAATTTTGCATCTCTAGATAGTTTGAAGCCAATGGGAAAGGCTTTCTCAACAATTCACTGGTCTGTGGATCAGGCTGTTTTCTGTCAGATATCAACTGTGGTGAGAATTTCAAATGCTTTGGAATAAGCTAGAGATAAATTGTGAAGAATAAGACTCAAAAACTACTCTTAAATCAGAAGCATCCAATAGGGATAACTGGGATAAAATACGCTCTGCTTGTGGTCAGGAATCCCTGCACACTCCTAAATAATGGAACTGCTTGGGCTGCTTTTTTACTTCATTTCAAATCCAAAACTTTTGCCATCAAGACCAATAGATACCTGAGCTATATTTCAAGTTGGCTCTAACTAGTTTGTGGTTTTAATAATTCCATCATCTTCGCTAGATTTGTCACAGAAAAAATAATATAAAAAAAAAGAAGCAAAAATTCAAGGCATATTTTTTTTTTTGTATATTTTGCTTTTAAATTTAGAAATACTGGGTTCACTTGAATGGAAATCAGGGAGAGGTTACACGGGGTTAAATTTTGTGATAATATCTCTAGGAAATAGAACCACTGATACTTTCACATAGCTCTAGTTTCCAGCCACTGTTACGTTTTAATGATATGATCAATACCCATATAGATAGAAGGGACCACACAAAATACAATAGCTTGAAACATGATAAGTGGTTTATGCATCCCTTTAACTGGTGGTTAACCTCATCAAATTACTGCACCTGCTAAGGCTGTGAGAACTAAATACAGATGGTGTCAGCATCTGGCCAACTGAACCCAACCCTATGTTAATTTGAGCAGATCTAAGGAACCACATGGTTGGCTCCAGCACAATGTGATGTGACTGTGCTTCATCACAAACTAGAGTGATTGGTCCCAAGGTGCAGAAATCAGGCCAGTTAATTGCTTCCCCCTTTTTGCTGAATCCAGCTTTGCAAAACCCTCCAAAATAAAGGAGTAATTAAGTCTGGAGGGGACCATGTTCAGGAAGCGTCAGGATGACCAGAAGGTTCCCTTCTCCTCAAGGACTCTCAGAGTGTTTAAGTCATCAGGAAAGACAAGGAAAAGACAAAGGCTTTAAATCCAAGTCCAAGGCATCCCCTAATCAGAGGTATTGCGCATAAAAAAAATAAAATAAATAAATAAAAAATAAAATAAAAAAAAAAAGCAAGGACAGTGAACAAAGTCAAGCCTGAAAAAATGTGAAAGCTAAGAAACCATGGTCTTGAAATCTAGCAGCCAAGGAGAATTTTGAGAATGAAAGTACGAAGAAATGACGTACTGTGAGGAGACCTATATGGTATGCCACTTATGTTCCTGTGTTCAGTATTGTTTTCTTTCAGGAAAAGATTAGAGGAACTAGCTTGAAAACTGAGCAATACAGAGAAGAAGAACAAGAGGAAAACTCCATTTTTTTCTATCTGTTACCCAAAATGACCCATACTTATTTCTTGAGTGACCATTTCATAAAAGACTGAGTCAGTGATTAATCCCTTTCTATAAAAAATTTCTCCTGAACCTCTTGCATGATGCCAAGATTGTCTTGATTGTCTTAAAGCATGAAAAGAAGGCCAAGAGAGGGATGCAGATCAAGATAAACCTTTATTCTAACCCTGCATGTAGTTCATCTCACAATGACTTTTCTGGGAGCTGGTCATGTTAATATTTCTTGAAGTCTGGAACAGGACCTTCTCAATGAATATAAGGAATACAGTCAACCTGTCACTCTTTCACTGCTGCTTAATTTACTGTATTATTTTTTCAGGCTTTTTATACAGTTTTAAATGGCATGAAGTGTAAATTTAAAAGATCTCTAAAGTACTCTTAGTTCTATAGCAACAGAGGGAATGAAATAAGTAATAAAGGACATTTACATAGTAACTTGTGTTCGCAAAACATACAGACACATACATAGGCACATAATGCCTTCTACCAGATGGTAAGAATTATATGTTTACTCTATCCATGAGATGTACTCTTTTCTGTATATACAGATTATGCAGAAATATAGTCATAAATTATACAGACCCACAAACAAGCATCACCGAATAAATTCAGATGAATTCCAAAAGTATTGGTCATGGACCATATGTGTTCATGTGTTTGGATTTTTTTAAGTTTCTCAACTGAGGCCACTAAGTCATCTATGCATAACTTTCTTCCTCTTGCCATGTGTACAATAGGGAATATGCAAAACACGGATGTGAATCCTTATTGTCCTTCCTCTCTCTTCTCACAGAGTCCCATGACTATATTGTTTACAAATTACTCAACAGTATTTTAAACTCTAATTTAAGAGTAGAGGATATATTGAGGTTGTACTCACTTCATCAGAGCAGGAAAATCCTCAGGATTATACCTCAGATAGAAGAGATAGAAATAACTGCAATATGCACATAACTTGACACCTAATATCAAAGATGTTTTTTTCAGAGATTGCCATGGATAGGTCAAGAGAATGTCTGTATGGAGTACAGGGCACATATACAGGAAGACACATATGATGGGACTCGATATCCTCTTAAGATCTTTTCCAACTTGAATAATCCTAGGATTTTGGGTCCTTTGACTTTAGGAGCCGAACAGCTAAGCTGGATGCCAACAGTATGATGACAAAAGAAAGAAGCCCTTTCTTGACTATTTGTCTCCTCTTGTGTCTCCCACTATTTTATTCAGTCTCTTTTTCTTGCAAAGTAGCCTTGCAGGTTTTCTTAAATGAGATTTCTCAGGAGGAAGAGACCTGTGAGAACTGGAGGTTTCATCATATGTTTGTTGACATCCTGTTTCTGTTAACTGCTGTGTCAGGGTGAGTTCAGCAGTAAGAAATCGGGAGTAGAGCCAAATCCTCAGCTGCTCTTTTTTCCTCCTCATGCTCACATTTGGCATAGCATTGGTATCATCAGTGCAGAAAGCAGCTCAGGTTGCTCCACACTACAGATGGCTCTGTGTCCTCCTTTCTGAGCTGACACCTTAGCAGGCACACCTGTGTTTGATCTAGGTCTATAAATCTCAGCCACATAAGGTGGTTAGACCACAGTACAAAAGGAAGTGTACAATCATGGGATAAAGTCAGATATTCTGGAGCGTTTCCAGAAAGGCCATAAAGAAGTATAGCGTTACAGCCCATTTCATTTAAGGTGGTTACCAGCAATGTAAGAAACCACCCTGCTTTAAAACAAGTTGGCATTAAGCTGTTTGGTGAAAAACTCCAACATTTTACTGTTACAGGGGTTTCAAACCTGCCAGTTTCTTCTGAACATGGAAGCACTTACGTTGTTGTTGGCCTTTTTTTTTTTTTGGTCTGTTTTTGTGTTTGTTTGTTTCTGGGGATCTTATGCAGGGAAGTCACATTCAAAAACTGTATTCCTAAGGCTGGTGCTGTGCAAAACGAGATGGTGATCTATGAAAACTTACCTGTGTTGAGAATTTATTACTTACATACCACTGTCTGTCCCCATGGATCTGAAGCTGAAAACTTTGAGCAGTTTGACAACTGAGTTGATGCCTTTGTTATCACCTATGGCCCACTCATTACAGGCTACTTGTATTATAAGAAATCTGCTTTTCACTCTTCAAAGGCAAAGTAAGAAGCTGGTATCATGATACCGCTCGAGAAGATTTCTTGAGTCACCGGCCTGTTATTTTCTCCTCCTGAGGCTGTGTAATTTTGTTTAATGGAGGAAAATATCCAGGAGCCCATAAGAGAGAGACTTCCTATCAGTTGTGTGTGGTCTTTCATTGATATAGTAAGGCCAAGATTCTGCTAGGGTGAAGAGTAATTCTACATTAAAAGAAATTCTTCCAGAAGGAGGGAGATGGCATTCAAGCCCTGCTTCAAGTCAAGCAGAGATTGAACTTGAAGCTCCCCTCTCCTTGACAAGTTAATTTGGCCTACATGAAGAAAAAAAAAATATTTTTCTCTTATTTCTGGCAGCTAATTTAGAGATACAGAGTATACACTACTTCTTAGTGTCTTTACAAACAGCTCAGCAGCTGGCCGAGTTGCACACTGTGCTTCCTATTCCTGTTCACACTCCTGTAGAGAGAGCAAGTGTATGAGCTGGCCTCAATTCTCCCTAGCAAAGAAAGAAATCCTAGCAAACTCATGCCTTTCATGGATGTTGTGAAAGAAGATAGTGATGATCTTATACTGTAGTAACAAAGACTGTATAACTATCTAGATGAGGAAAATTCCCATGTTTCACTGTACAAGGAATAAGTAATGTTATCTGGTTGGATCCTTGGACAATACAAGTCCAGACTAATTTAAGACATCAACAAACTGAATTCATGGTAATTTAGGATATCTGTGGTATTCTGCAAGGAAATACTGATCTGTAAAGAAAAGGAAAGTAGAAAAAAGTCCTTATCAGATAACAATATTAAATCTTGCAGTAATCTTAGACAGATACTGATTAATCTTGAAATGATCCAACATTATAATTTCACTTCAATTTATCAAATGAGTTGTTTAGCTTTGTTTCATTTTAATTTTATTGTCCTAATCTGTAACTATATCAAAGTACCTTTTGCCAGAACTGGATTTTATATAACAAAGTTATTTACACACAAAATTCCTGTCCAGTTCTGTACATAAACTAGGGACATTTCGGCCCTCTATCAGTAGAGATATCTCAGTAGCTTAGTAGCATGTTCATCAATATTAATCCCTTCCAGACCTGTCTCTGGCATAAGTCTGAGAAGCTTCTTGTAATTTTGGACAATAAGAATTCCATCTACAAATGAACTTGTCTATTACACAATTTTTTCCTATGTGTCACATTAGAAAAAAAGATAATAGCAATTATAAGAACTGCTACAAGTTGCATTTTAGTGCTGTCAGCATCTGGTATAGCAAGCAAGATAGTCAAGGATGAAAACATTAAAATAATGTTAGTAACTTTTGCTGGACTAATCTTTTTTCAAATGCCCTGAAGATAAAGGACAGTTCCTACAATCCTAGAAAAGAAGAAGAAAATGAGTTTGTCTTTTTTTTTTTTTTTAATATATTCTTTAAGCAGTCATTTGTTTTGTTCCAAGCAGCAGTTTTGGAACAGCAATTATCTAAATACAGGTAAAAATATTGTAATCAGAGCTTACATTATAGTAAGTTTATGGCTCTAGAAAAATATCTTGTTCAGGGATTTGTTCAGAGCATAGAGAAGTTCTCTCAGAACAGATGGGGAGGGATAGTAAAAGCTACATGAGGAGACTATAAAACAACAATATCACTGACTGTTAATGTACTTTAAACTCCTGTCTTCTGCAGATGCCACCTTTACTCCATATTGCAAAATTTATCGATTTTACAGTCCAGTCTTGTGCAATAAAGGCAATTCTACGTGATCCAGTAACACGGGTCAAAATGGCAAAGCCTTTGAAAGACATTTGTCAAGTGTGACTGCCCAAAGTAGTCGGCTTTTAGGTTAGCATTTCGAGCTGTACTTGCAATTATAAGTGTCTGCATACAACATGGTTATGGTCTCTGAAGATGAGGAAGACGAAAGGGAAGAAAATGAGTAAAAAAGATCACATTCAGACCTCCTGCTGAAGGTGCCAGAGTTGGGACTGAAACTAATTCCTTCTTGACTGATTAGGGAGCAAAGGTCTGACAGTGCTAGATAATAGACAACAAAGCAGCTCATGGTGGAGTGTAGATGTCAAACTGGAAGTGATAGAGTTGTAACACGCTTATAGTAGGAAGTTTATATGCAGCCTATATAGCCTGAAGCTGAACTGTGAAGCAGTCTCCTGCTGATTTAAAAAGGAATATTAAATACTTTGGAAGTGCTGAGCCTAAATGACTCGACCAAAGTCACAAAGGAAACCTCTGGCAGAACGGAAGTTGGATCACCTTTGTCTTAATGCAGTGCCTTCATTCATGACTACCCTTCTTTAAAGACAATCACTGATAATTTAAGTGATGAAAAAAAGTTAACAGCAAAGATATGTCACATGCCCTAAAGATTTACAATTTAAGGACCAAATGCTACAGTTAGTCGAGACTTTTTTTCTTAAACTTTGTTTCAGAAAGTTCACAGTGGTCATCCTGTGTGACACTGCTCACACAGTCCAATAATTTATAACACATCTTTGGAAAGATGTGCCATCTTCAAATCAGATGTTCAAGAGTCTACCACAGAGCACTCGAGAGCATCCTCGTGATTAGTAGAACCCTTAGTTCTACAGACATTTCAGCTGCAAGCTTCTTGCTTTTAACGTATTTGTTATACACTCTTGGTTGTAAAGTGATATGGCCATGCCCTCTTATAACCAGTAAGCAAATCTTTTTAAGATGGCCATGTAAAGATTTTTCTCATTGCAAAGACTTTCTATACACTTTAAACAACATATACTTATCTAAATGTAGGCATTAAATCTAATTATATGATTCATATCACCTCTACATTTGGTAGAGAAAAACATTTCAAGAGTATTTCCCTATATTTCTGGATAGCTAGATAATCCCTTTGAAGAATACTAATCTTTCCAGTGACTGTAGTAGGAGCCTGACCGACAGATTTTGGCTGAACACCACATTTTTTTCAATGAAGATAAAGACTGTCCTTTAAGTGGTAACGGTATTTCAGTGGTAGCTGAAATTCTACTCTGACATCCCATCTCCCAGTCCTTCCCAGAACAGCAGACATTATTTCCCAAAGAGATCGTGGCTGGCCCTCATTTCCTAATAGCTCATTCTGGCAGGAACCCTTGTTTCCAGCCGTAGATAAAAGACTGAAGCTGATGGAGAAAAAAAAGAAAGAAAAAAACAACAACAACACACAGGCTGCTCACATAGCCTTTGTGAGGCAGCAAAGTTAATTGCTATGTAATTACCACCCAAGTAAATTGTTTAATGTGGTAAAATGTGACCAGGGTTGTTACTTCTGTTGCAAGCAGTGGCTCATGATGCCATCTGCAACCCATCAAGAGATCACATAGTGAATTTGTTGCAGATGTAAGGCAAACCCTCGACAACTCCAAGCATGTTGTTAAAAACCCCCATCAAGTGAATACTAACATTTCTGTTGTTTCAGATGTCATTGTGGCTATTTACACAGGGCTCAATGATGCCGCACTTGTTCATGTTGATGAGGGAAGAATATGGTTAGTTAAGAGAAGAGCAGGTTGGCAATGGCTTCTGAGGTTAGAAACAAAAATAAATGGGAGATAGAAGGCACATCAGTGTTCAACCATAATTGGTTGGCCATGTGGAGAGGAAAGCAATGAGGGGGAAAGGAATGTGGTCTGTCATGAAAGCAGCATTCTGGCTGTGGGATCAGGAGCGTCTTGTATAAACAGCAGGCAACTGCTGGATCAGTTACTGACTTCTGGGTGTGGCACACTCAGTGCCCAGTGCTAGTTGGTGAATGTGCCAGGTTAGAGTCACAACTGCTACAGGTGCTGATGCTTTGGGCTGTAGAGTTGAGATAATGCTGTGAAATCTGGGCTGTAAAGCTGAAAATAGATTGAAATCCAAGTGCATGGAGATCCTCTGAAAGATGCTGCGTTGCAAATAGCTCTGCACCGTCTTCAGCAGAGTAGAAAGAGTAGGATGGGTCTCTGTGGGAATCATAGGGTCTGAGCACAGTTTCCTGCCGCCAGCATCCTGGGGACTGCCACTGCATGTGGAGAGAATTGTCATACATTTTTAACAGTATTCTCCGTTCCCTTAAATCTCCAATTCAAAAGATCATTGTAAAAAAGCACAAATAGTGACACTTTCAATCTGTGCTTCAAAACTTTGACTTATTTCCTGTTGTCTCCTCACTTGTCACATGTAAGCAGCTGGGTTTGTTTCTTTTGTTTTTAGATTTTATTTATTTATTATTTATTTTACAGAAGCGGCTCAGGGATCCAGGAAAGCCTTTTTAGATTTGAGCTCCTTGGCGCCTGAGGTGGTTTCGAAAATATCTCCCATGGTTCACAGTAACTCAGATACTCAAAAAATCTCACTTGAAGCAGAAAGTTGAGCCTTATAAAAATCTGTTCCTCCTGCTGAAGTGTATCTAGGATTATCAGCACACATTACTTCATGAGAGAGAAATGCTTCCCAGCTCCATTGGTTTTCACACTTTGAGCTGTCTCTAATGTCGGCAGCTGTAGCCTCATTTTGCTCTTTTGGTTACTTTACACAGAGTAGTAAGGAATATGAAAGAAAACAACCAGCAAAGCAGTTTTGTTTTGTTTTGTTTTAAATCCAGATAGCAGAACTACCCTATTATCAGCTTTATATGTCAGGTGTCGTTGCTGAGCTCGTTGAAGAATCTGAATTAGTGCAAAATTTGGAGGCTTCTCAAGCAGATGTATTTGACTCTATGCATCCAGAACAAATAGGCTTCAGTATACACTCGATGCATGCTTTGCAGGAGCAACATGCATGTATGCTTCAAGAAACTGACCCACAAGAGCATTTTGATCTCTTAAAAAATGAGTCTGAACAAAATGAACTTATAGATTTTCAAGCTGTTTTCTTGTTTTCATGGAACAGACAAGCTTGGAGGAAGAACTGATATGCATAAAGCTGCACCTTTATCTCTGTGAGCAGTGTCTTAGCCAGAGAGTGTGAGACAGAGAGCAAGAGAAATAATAATTATCACAAGTCTTGAAGGACAGCAGCAGCAGCAATGAAGCACCCTTAGAAGACCTAATTTTGGTCCCCAGTTTTGTACAACCTGCATGCAACTTGAATGCACAGCACAGGATGATAATGGCTGACATACTCTGAGAACACTGTGACTTCAGGCAATTGAGGTCCATCGTGTCAGATGCTGCAGAGGTTGCAGAATCATATTGTTGACTGGTAAAGAGGTGTGAGTTATGGTGGGTCATGTCCACTGCTGAGCAAGGTCCTGGAGTTCCTACACCAGCTGTAGGAAATAAACTTGGTGGAAATTGTACATTTACTATCATCTCTAAGATATAATCAGGATCTAATTTTGATGGTAGCTGTTTCAATTAAATCATTATTTTCAATGGAAAAAAAAACGTACCATGCAGCTAACCTTTTTTCAGTTAAAATTCACACAAGAGAAGATGAATATAGAGGAGGTGGGCATATGGCTATTTCTCAGCGGAAAGTTGTATTCAACTTCAAAGTCAAAATAAAGGATGCTTAGGCATTTCTAAATCAATCTATTTTACAACATTTTATTTCATCAGTGGTCTTTAGGCTTTTCCTATTTACAAAGACCAAGATGAAAAGCAGATATTTCAGAATTCCACATAGATTGTAAATTCTAATTTCTGACTAGGTCTGAACACAACTGAAATAAATGAATTCAAGTATCTTTTTTTTTTTCTATTGAAAATACATTGGTTTTGCTTAGAGTGTAGATCATTATATGGTGTTAATAAATCCTTACAATAATAATTTTGAGGAAGAACAGAAATAAAGACAGATATGTTTATGGCATCCTCATTTTCCTTTTAAAAAACAAGAAAAAATAAAGCCTTCACAGCCGAAGGCTAGTTTTGCATTCTATTTCCTCCCAGATATCATTTTAGCATTTTTTAAAGTTCACAAATCAAGGCAAGGTCATTTTCTCTTATTCTCAGTAGGCAAAGCATAGAGTTTTACTGCAAGGGGAAAAGGGCAGCAAGGTTGATCTGCAAATCTCTTACTTGAGCCTTAGTAATTTTAGACAGGTGCCCTTTGCTTAGCAATATTTTTTCTTTAAAGAATGTATCTTGGCACAAAGAGGGAAAAAAGTAATTGTAGACATCTGGCCTTTAGAAAGCCAATGGCTTACAAATTAATTTTACTGGAGGCTATAGCAATGATGGGACTTGATACTGCCAGTTGGATGCTCACCTGAACTTCACTGCAGAGTCCATTCTTCTGTCCAGGCTTCTGTTCTGATATTCTGAGGAAAATCTACAGATTTTAACATGTTCTAAAAAAAAAAACATCATGTTTCTTCTCACCATCAAAGGGAATCCATCTCCAGGTCTTTGTTGGTATGCAGAGCCTTTCAGACGCGGGTGCTCCTTACGCTGGAAATCAACTCTTTCTCTGCAACTGCCATATCTTTCTTTTGGCCACCTACTAGCTCCAGGGAAAAGTCTATCAGTAAAGATCAGAACAAGGGTGCAATTTATTCTCAAAACTGTGAGAGACTGACAGTGATCTCAGAACAAATCAGTAATCAAGAAAAGCTGTATTAGATCTGTCCTCTGCCCAGTGATCACAGCAATGCTGAACTCTTGAGTGCCCAAATGTACTGATATGGGCACAGTGCCTGCTGCCTGCTTTTTGCATAGAAAAAAGACAAAATAACAATAAAACAAACAAACAAAAATAACAATGTTAAAGGGTAGAAGGTCTTTTTCTGTATAAAGCACAGCTTTTAGCAAAGCTATGAAGGATTTTGTGTGATGGAAAGGAACATTTCCATCCATACTCAAATGCTAGCACATTTTTTGTAGTTGTTGGAAACTTAAATTTCTGTATTTCTCAGAAGTTGAGTTTCCTGTTACTTATATGATGCCTTGGCTTCTTAAATTACCTTCACATGAAATATTTTGCTCTTGTTGTTGTTCTTGCTGTTTTTAGTAAAGAAACCTTAAATTTTAATAAGAAATAAGAAATAATCCACTAAAGAAGATACCCATGGTATGTTGAATTAAATTGAGTTTGTTTTACATTGCAAATTTTATTGTGAGTTTATATTCCATACTAAAATCCTCATTTAAGCTTAAATTTTCTCAAATAATGGAGTTAATATTAAGGGAACTGTCTATCTGAGAAATACGTAAGATGTCATTTTTCATTGTCTAGAGGTTTCAAAGACGAAAACTGTTTCTGTATGAGCATAGCTCCTGATTCAGCTTCTGTAGGGAAACATGAGATTTTGCTATTAATCATTGTTTTACTGCTACTCAGTTTCATCCATTAACTTATAACACCCAGAAAACTTAAAGCACACTAAATCTGACTGCTGCTGATGTAAAATCATCACTAAGAGGAAGGAGTTTTTAAAAGACCTGTAGCAATTTGCCAAGATATTTAACAGCAGAATCCATGTAGTAAATAATTCTTAAAGGTTTTGAAACTTGTAGAAGTAGTTATAAATTCTCAGCATGAATATTGATAACATTATTACAATATCTTATAGAAAGATGCTTACACTCATAACCTGACTGCTTTTCAATAGCAATGAAACCAGCAGTGGCCTTGAATCAAAATTCTGGATCTATGTAGTTTGAAGTAATGAGATATTCAAAATGCATCTCATGGTGTTGATCTTTCTCTTCTCTAAACTTCAGATTAAGTTTGCCCCATTAGTGTCCCAGATTGAGATCTTATTTTACAGATCAGCCATCCCATGAACACAGAGGAAATAGTCGAGCTGAAAGCATTGCTGTGTTCTGCACACCAAGGCAGACAAGGAATCTTAAGCATCTTTGTTTCTGAATGCTTATCTGGCCATTTCTCAAAGGAAAAGAAAATCCTTTAAATCAAGAACTGTATTTTTCTTCATACATTTAATCATATTAAATTGTTTATGTGTAAGTGCTGATGAGTTAGTATCAGTCTCAGTCCTTAGGTAATATCACCTGCATCACAGAAAACCATCCACATTTTTTTGTCTGCTGCCTGGCTACCACAGAGCTGATAACAGCAGTGCCCTGGCCTGAGGTGAGATCCAGCACTTCCATTTTAATGGGAAAGAGTTGTGTCTGGAGAATGAAGGAAAAGATCTGTGAGAGACATCAGACTCTTTCTTTTAGGTGAACCACTCTCATACATATTGTTTCTGCTCTCCTTCACTGCACATCATCAGACTCTCTCATAAACATTGATAAAGATGCATTATACCCTTAAAGGAAAGATACACCATTAGCTGTATCTTTCTTGATTAGGAGTAAGGAAGCTGTCATGGTAGCTGGAAATGTCCATGCAAAGGGTAAACCAGAAAGTTCGTGGGTGTGCTGAGACACTGGAGTATGCTCACCTTAAGTAGAGCAAATATAGCAATGAGTAGGTGGTCCCAAAATGAAGCAAGGGTTTCCTGATCCAACCTTGTATAAAGCCGGTGAAATTGGGGACATGTTCCCACGGAGAAGGAGACACATACTTAAGTGAACTCTTCCTCCTCCCTGCACGAGGCCATAATGCAGAGTGTGCTCACCATCATGCATTCAGGCAGAACCCAGTGCTCCCTCACACTGCTCTGCACTCCACCAAAATTGTGCTGATCTCCTGGCCTTCACCATTAATCCAAGCAAGACCTCAGTAAATATCTTTTGGCATGCAGCTTTGCAGATGAGCAAATCTGAGCACATTCGTAAAGTAATTAACTTCCTTCCAAATTGCTTAGATTTGCTTCTCTAATCATAAAATCCACAAAATACAAATAACACTGGCTTTTTCATTACAGAAATGACCCTGTTGCTATCCACCCTGTTGTCATTCTGCTTAGCTAGGCTGTAAGGATTAACATTTAGAGTCATGACCATAATTCTTCATTCACCCCTCCTAAAGGTAAACTTCTGAGACAGATCTCCAGATTCAGGGAGACCGTGAAACTAAAGTAATGCTTTTGTTTCCACAGAGAGAGAGAGAGAGAGAGAGAGAGAACAAGAGAGCAAACATTGCTATGTTGGCTTCAAAAGCAACTGCAAAAGCAACTGACTCTTCTTTAATAAGAGTTAACACAGACCAATAGTTCATTTTCAGATTTGATTCTTGATTGCTGAATGAATCCAGCAAAGAGGATCTCCAACTTGAAGACATCAATAAAAAATATGCAGGTAAAGCAGTAGCTTACCAAAAGTTAAATCTAGTGTGTATCCACTGTTTTTATTGAATACTAACACAGACTTGAATAAATAAACTGTTCAAAGGAGTGGATAGGAAAAGATAAGGAATTGGAACTAGCTTTTCCAGATGTATTTTGATTGCTTTTCATAAGGTTTCTGTTATAATAGTTCATTTAAAAGTCTTATCTTTCTAGTAAATATTCTGAATACTCACATAAGCATTTATATTTATGTACCAGTTGACTATAGAATAGGAGAATTAATAAAATATGACCTTTATGTCACATGCATGTGTGTCAATTTTTGCCATGCTTATTCCAGAGCTTTTTTCCTTTCACTATGACTTGACTTACAAGAACTTAATGAAAGTATTTATTTCCTTTTCACACAGATCTCACAAAAAGTTTCCTGCTTAAGTTTCTGCTCACATTGTGCCCTTTATGCTTCAGCTTCAAAGCCATGCTCCATCAGTCAAAAAATTATCATTTGTATGAAAAGACAACTGGATGTAAATTGAATGATCATTGCATAATAGCGTTCTTAAATAGAATTTTACACCCTGAGCTGTACTCAGCACAGGGTCATTTCCAGTCGCATCATGTCAGAAATACACTGCTGAGACTTCTGAGTTACTAACCACATACATCTTTTCAAAACAGGACTTCCCTTACTTTTGAGATTGGGAATACTGATATGGAGACAGGAATTTTTGTGTCCTACAGCTGAAGCTAGCAGAATTCTCTTCGCTCTGCATTTTCATCAAGTTTTATTTACATTCCACCTAAGTGATAGAGGTGTGAAAAGCAATGAGTTCTGGAAAATTCCATGGGGATCAGAGGGAGAGTGGGGTGTTATTGAGTAGATAATTGAGAAAAGGATAAATAATCCACATATTAGTTACAGTACCGTATAGGTGCTATGCAAAATTGTCCCTTTGGATCTTGGACAGTACAGGCAAAGTTCAAGAGAGTAACTCAACATTTCAAAGAGAATGAAATAGTTGTAAAAATAGAAAGGTTACTAGGCATGACTACTGGACATTGGATACCCATAAGTATATTGATTAAATCAATAAGCACCTTTAAAAATCATCTAGAACATCATCACCAATTACAGCAGACCAGATGTTCAAGGCAGACAGGCATAAAAACTGCAGCAGAAAGATTTGTGGGAATGTCAGCAAAGATGAATTGTATCAAAGTCCTTATGTGTAAAAAAACATGTATTTACTAAAAATGGTGCTATATGAAAGATGAGACAACTTCTATACACCATTATTTTTTAAAAAATACCTCTTATATTTACTAATGCAGTCCTAGCACAAGTGGTTGAAAAGAGAAAGCAGGAAGTATCATAAAATCATAGAGTAGCTTAGGTTGGAAGGGACCTAAAAGATATGTGAGCCCCAACCTCCAGCCATGGGCAGGGCTGCCACTCCCTATATCAGGTTGCCCATGGCCCAACTAGGGCTTTTATCCAAATCCTGCTCTGCAATACATCTCCCCAGCTCCAAACTTCACTAGAATTTCAGCCATGGCTTGTATTCAGCCATGATTCTAATTTGGAATGAGATGAAAATGGTAGGTGGAAATGGTCTTGGTTTACATATAGTGTCACTTATCTATTATTTCAAGTGACTTGATTCTGATCCTAGGATAACGAATAATACTGAAGGATCTAAAGAAAAAATAGATGTCTGAATCTCACCCTGCACTTCCAAAGATCTTCAGATTGCAGCATTAATCCATTCTCAAAAAAATCATCTTAGAGAGTGAAGACAATAAACACAAACATTCCTACCAGATTTACAATGCTCTTAACTATTGTTGCACACACGCTTGACTGTAATAAGAGTCGTGTTTGAAATGTACTGATTGGAGCATCAGATATAAATCACAGTGCTCTGCAATTAACTCAAGATTTATTAATTTATGAAGATTCTTGAAACAAGCATGTCTAATAGCCTTCTTTATTAATACATTCAAGAATGTTTCACATTTTACTGCCATTTAAACAAGAGTCCTAATAAGATACAGTATCAATTCATGGTCCTCTTAAAAGTCAGATAGTATTTTTACAATAGCCACAGATCACTTTGCTACACAATAAACACCATGGAGCAATCATTTAGGTTTGTGGTTTTGTTTGGAAAGGTGCACTGCAATGACATACTGCCAAGATTTAACAAGCATCTCCTACAAGGCACTTCTTCCTTAAGAGGATGGTTAAAAAAGAAAAAAAAAAAAAAGCCTTAGTTATGTCTTGCCCAGAAAAAGAGATTGAGGGGATAGGAATTCCACTGGCGCATCTTTTAAAAGCAGTATGCTTCTCCAAATCCCTAAGGATGTAAGCTTGCTATAATACCATCTTCTTATTTCATTTGGTTATTCAACTATGCTGACCTTACAGTCTCCATTCAGTTTTTGCGATTTGTTTATTGTTTGTTTGTTTGTTTGACTGTTTGTTTCTAGGAAGATCATCAACTTGAAGCAAAGTGAGATTAATATATATTTCCATTCTGATGTTCCTCACTCACGGAATTCCCGACTTCAATTTGGATGATTTTTTTCTTATTTGTTGATGTTATAGTACAACTACATTGTTGAATACAGCGTCAGTTAAAACAGTGGCCTATAATGTGAACAGTGCACTACAAAAATATTCTACCCTTGGTTTTATAGTGACATTCATCAGAACACCCACAAAGTAACAAGGCCAAATGAAGCATAATGATTTAGCAATGAAACTCAGTTTTTACTTCAATACTGGCCAATAAACCCATACTTTTACTTACTAAATAGTCTTATCTGAAAGGATTGATATAAAATTTATGCATTAGCTACACTAAGTAAATTGAAAATATTTTGATTTTTTTTGTGAATATGTCAAATAAATTTCCATATGCCACTGAACAATAAAGAGCTGAACACAATAAACTGGGAAAATACTTGGTAACTCCGGCACAGTGAGGATTGTATTCAAATACCACTAATGCTAGGAGTTTCTGTTTCAGATGTAGGAATCTACTATACATTTCAGGTACTGAGGAAGCCATTTAAAGCACAGAAGATCCAACATTTCTCTTCTCCTTCCTGCACAGTAGACTCTTGGTTGTACAGTAGGCTCTTTTTGCAGAGATATTAGTGTAGACAGGCTAGCAGATATTGAAGGAGGTAAATCTTATTAATTTCTTACTCCATAAAGCAATTGCTCCACAATTGCTAAAGGCATTCAAGGCCAGGTTGGATGGGGCCCTGGGCAGCCTGATCTGGTGGGTGGAAATCAGCCTACAGCAGGGGGTGGAAACGAATGGGCTTTCATGTTCTTTCCAACCTGAGCCATGATTCTATGATTGTTAAAATAATTTTCTCCTGTGGATTTTATGCTAAATGGATGATACTGCCATGGGACTAACAACTACTTCAAGTGGAGACAATACTGAACTAGGCTAAATAAACAGTTATTTGATTTCTGAGGCTTCACAAACCTGCATTTTCTTTACCCCTTCTCCCAGAGGAAAGACAAGCTGTGAAGGAATGATTTCTGTTGTTCTAAAAGCCATTAAAGAATACTTAGTGATCCCCTTATCATCCAATTATGACATACTGACCTGTAGAAGGGATTGAATGCCAGAAATACTGTCAGCTTTTTGTAACTATCTCAGCTGCTCTAAGACCTTACCTCTCTCTATAAAATATACTTCTTGCATCTCTTACTCCCACCCATAGCAGCTAGCTCCTCACTTCCATAAATAAAACCACAGCATTTCCCTGGGGCTTTCTCCAGTGAATGAACCTAAGTGCTTGACAGAATATGATCACGCTTTCCTAAGTGATTTTTTCACTGTTTTTGATCGCATGTACAGCATTTTGTTTATGTTTTTGTCTTTGTTTCAGATTATGAAGACAAAAGAAATAATATTAGTAGCTGATAGCACTTCAGATAGGCCTTTAGATTATTTCAGTTTATTTCCTTCAAGGTCATACCTGCTTCTGTGAAACTCAATCTTAATCCTTCAAATCCCCTTCAGTAAGGAGGGCATAATAATTTCTCTGTTAGTCTAGTCCATTTGTATTAACACCCTGCAGGAACCTGAATTTTTCCCAGCAAAGAAAACTATACTTTTGCCTGGGGCCTGAAGGGATCTTTACAATACTCACAATAATTTATACAAGCTCCTTATTTTCCCTCAGAATAAATAAATAAATAAATAAATAAATAAATAAATAAATAAATAAATAAATAAATAAATAAAATATTTAGATTTACTATTATTATTGAAGTTTCAAGTTCTTCAAAAATTTTATTTTGATGATTAAGATGCAGGATGCATCACATTAATTGCTTTGGACTATAGAAATTTTAACATCCTCTGAAAAGGATCTCCCTGGCAGCTTCAGAGTGCAGGTAGGCGCCCAGGCTGTCCATGCTTTGAAAGAGAAAAGTCAGTCATGGAAGAAAGCAATAGTGATTGGCATGCTGCCTGAGTTAGCTAGCAGTGACCAGCAGAAAGAAGAGGTTCGCATTCTGCCTGCTACTTCATGGCATTATCATCTTACTTCAAAGTTATTCCAGTTCTAAACTCTGTTGAAATCTAAAGAGTTTTGTATTGTTTTTTGTTTGTTTGTTTGTTTTGTTTTGTTTTGTTTTAAATTTGGGGATCAACAGTAGAGATTTTTCCACTTTCAGGTGCTATAGCTTCTGTAAGAACTAAAGATTTCCCTGCAAACTCTGGAAGTGACATTCTTAGTGTAAGTGCTAAAGTATGCTTTCTTTGTCACAGTACATCTGAATGTGAAACTTGTAAAAAATGCTGTAGCAATATGAGGATTTTACAGAATGAAATGATGGATCAAAAATCTTCTCCACTCCTCTGTGAATCCCTGAACATCCCTCCACCGATGGATCACATTTTGTCCAAGTCCATAGTGCCTTGGCAAGAAGAGTACTTTGGTTTCTACACTCTCTGTTTTTTCCAGAGTTTTTGTGATAAGAAGTTGCTAATTCTTACGACAGATACCACAGTTTGGAATGGCTGTAGATGGGGCAAACCTCAAAATTACAGTGAGTGTCTCCAACCCTGCCCACTTATTCTTCACATAGCCTTTTTTTGAACCAGCAACGTTAGAGCAGAAGCTAATTGGAGCAGTTTGTACTTGATTCATGGCTGCCTAATTCACACACAGAATTTTGTGGTCAGGAGAGCACTTGCTGGTCATTCTTATGATGATAGCTTGATGGCTTGTAATGATGGCCAGTCCTCAGGGTATTTGATGGGAGGAGAAGACTTGATGCCATTGACACAGTTATGTCTCACAGGAGTTGGGATGCTCTCCAACACAAAAGGCTGAAAATATTCTGCTATCTTCCTTATATCATTGTGCTGAGGATAAGCTGTTATTCATTCCAGTGAGAAGTAGATTATGTCAGTGCCAGAGCATTGCCCAGCAGCCATTTGAATCCATTATTATTATAAAAAAGTCCATGATGAATAAAATTTTGAGAGTCATTGTAACCTAGTGGAAGCTGTGGAAAACAATCATCAAGTCAGTAAATACCTTGGCATACATTCAACATAATGAAAAAAGGTTAAATGTCAGTTTCTGATGTTATTGTTTTCAAGGATCTGTGCCTCAGAAGTGTTTAGAAACATAAATAAGTGAACGAATGGCTATCAGTAGATCTACCACAGCAAAAAAGGGTATGACTCACTGCACTGTCACGAGGGTGGACAGGTATAATGCAAGACTTACAGTAGACCATGATCTGAAATGGCCCTGACACTCCACTTGGAAAGCGGAAGCTTTCCTGTGGGAGATGTGCCATGCAACAAGAGTGTGTCTTCCTTGAGAAACTTAAAACAAAAGAGCTACATGAGGAGTGAGGGAAAAGTGATTATCATACTTTTTTTTTCATGTAAATAGGAAGAAATAGATAGTTGTTAGCTTAAAGTAGTGGCAGAAGCCTATGGTTCATAAACCAGCCTCATTCTGGTGCATCATTCACCAGACCACACTCCTATATTCTCACTCTGTTTCTACAGGCAGTTTCTACAGGCACACCACAGGGATGTGACAAAGTGGTGATGACTTACCCAACTGTTTCTGAAATGCTGTAATAGGACTGTGGCGTTGCAAGGGTGCATACAAATCGGAGCCTCATTTGGGTCATCCAAATTTCACCAATGAGAAGTTATGTCAAGAGGACAACCTAGAACAAAGAAAAATAAATATAGCCTTAAGACTGCTTGGATCCCCTCCCGGATCTGTGTCAAGTACCTCTGACAGAACATGAGAATTATATCCCTTTCCTCCCTGTTCTCCTCCTCAAACAGTGATGCTCCTGTGTTGCTTTTAGGACACTGCACATAACTGTCAGGACGTCCTGACTCAGGCTGTAACACAAGCTCCCATCAGACAACAACATTTATTTGTGGTTAACATGGACATAGAAATGCTCTTCTACCCAAGCCAAAGTGACTAACTAGCTAATTATTTCATTTCCTTCAGAAACTTCCCAGGGAGATAAATGGCCATGGAAGCTCATGCCATTGTTTGGACCTCACATAGAAGACATGGTTTCTTTTGAGTCCATTCCCTCAGGACTCTCAACCCCTTTCATGAACTTAACAATGCCCTGCGAACAGGACAGATATTGATGGATTGTGGATCTTCAATGAGTTATTGAAATCACTTATCCTTTTATAATAAAAGATTTTCTCTCTTTGAGTTTATATTTACTCCCCTGATAGACATAATTTTGCTGTTTCACATACAACAGTGAGTTTGCCTCCAAGCAGCATCTCCCCTTCCAGCTGCCTCCTCCCAGGACTCACAGTGCATAAGATCTCTCTATCTGAGGCAGCAATCACTGCAGAGCCTCAAGAATTCTCATTTCTCATCCTCCTGCTTTGATGCATTGATTATCCTCTTGTTGGATCGATAGCCCAACTGCTTTTGGAGTTTTCTAGCATTCTGATGGTAAATTAAAGCACAGATAATCAATCCTCAGTTAATTTCCCCAACCAAACAATTTATATCTCTCTTCTGAATCCTTATGATGTGAATTATATAATGCTGACATATTATCAGGCTTCCCAGACAAAGTAAGTGCTTCAATAACGCTGAATTACCCTCTTTATTAGTAACACTCAAATGTGACAAACCAGCAGATTTATTTTATAATGTTGTCTAGATCTTGTTTGAATGTGTTAAAACTCCCAGCTATTGTAATGGAGTAAATTGCTAATTAACAGTGGGTTTTGCTTTTTTTTCTTTAATGGACTTTGGGGATATATTTCAGACTTAGATTAAGATTAGTGCAAAACAGAGTTCTTCTTAATTATTTCAAATTGAGTGTTATGCTAATGGTAAACAATTAGTTCTTTCCTGACTGAAAATTAATGTTCTATAAATAATTACAAACCAAGACGGTATGTGAGTCCCAAAAGGAGCTGCCAGACACAGTGGTTAACCCACAAGAAAGAAGCATGGATCTTTTCCATGCTCTCACACTTGGTGAAAATTAAGCATGTGCTTTGGTGGTTTCTTATGGTCTTCTGCCCTAACTGAAGTCTATATATGCATACGTAAACATATGTATATACATATTTGTCCTTGTTCATTGCAGGGGGTTTGGACTAGACAATCTTTAAAGGTTCCTTTGAATTCAAATGATTACATATATAGAGAGAGAGTGTAGATAGCATATATATAGTATATGATATAGTATATGTAGTATAATATATATATATATATAATTTATACTATATAGCCTGCAGAGGGTGTTTTTTAAGGCAGAGATGTGTAGTCTTACAGTCTGTTGATTCTCAGGTAACTTCTGAAATCAAAGTATAATCAAAATATTAGCATCTGTCCCAATGAAAGTTTCTGCTTTGTGATGCTTTGTAATCACTTTTGCACAAGGGAAAAATGGGAAAATAGAAAATTGAGTTATCTCAGCTGCTCCCAGGGGAAGTTCAACGAGGTCATTGTATGTTATGTTCTAGATCACCTGTTTCTCTTGCTGAACTCCAGGGAGTTTATATTTTCCACTTTATGGCTGGAAAACTTTGTTGTCTCATCTTAATTTACATTACCTTATTATAAGGATCCCGAACTCTTCAGTGTCTTAACATGACCTTACAGATCCCCTCTGCCACCAGCAGAAAGAGACAGGCCACCCGCAGTTCATAAATCTGTAAAAGGTGGGATTCCTAGACTCACACACAGTAAGGAATTTCTTCTCAGTGAAGGCGAATATTGGCAGGAGAAACAAAGCAGCACCTCTGGGCATCTTCATCACCTAAATAACCCTGGAAAAAAGCAAACAGAGACTATTCCTTACAGCAGTCTACCACAGTCCTACACTACCTGTCCAAAACCCAACCCTGAGCCCCAGTCAACAGGGCTCACACCATTCTGTGGGGTGAAGGAGTGATGGAAGCTACTTCTTTCACACCTCACCTTCCCTGGAGGTGCAACCCTGCAATATGTGCAGTTTGTTTTCAGTGTGGGAAGGTGACATGCTCAAGGCCCTTTATCATCTTCATGGCCCTTTGCTGGACTCTCTCCAGGAGATTCTTGTCTTTTTTGTACCATGAGCCCAGAACTGGACAAAATACTCCAGGTGAGGCCTCAACAGGGCAGAGTAGAGGGGGAGGATCACCTCCCTTGAGCTATTGGCCACTCACTTTTTAATGCACCCCATGATGCCATTGGCCTTCTTGGCCACTAAGGCATACAGCTGGCTCATGGCCAACCTGCTGTCTACCAAGACACTCTGGTCCCATTCTGCAGAGCTCCTCTCCAGCAGGTCATTCCCCAACCTGTACTAGTACATGTGGTGGTAGCTCCCTAGATGCAAGACTCTACACTTGCTTTTGTAAAAGCAAGTCCCACCAGTGGTGCATACCTCTAACAAAGATGTTCCTGCTGCTCCGGGACTGGAGGGGTCTTTCTTTGTGTCTCAAAGTTACAATTTTTCTTTCCCACTCTAGGCAACATCCTTATTTTCATTCTCTTAATCCTGCTCATTTTTGTATTCAGTTTTACACAGCCTACCAAAGCCATAGCAATCAATATAATCTGCAATGAGGACTCGCCTCAGTTTCCTCATCATTTGTGAGGCACATATGACACCAATCCAAAGCCCCAGGATCATCTTCTCCCTCCTTTCACTGCCACCTTCCTCCACTTTGAGGGAAGGAAACAGAAATCCCTCAGAGCAGATGTGACTTTCTGTTCCCTGTCACCTCCTCTTTCCATCCAGCCTCCAAAACTTCCTCAGACTGGACTATGCACCTCATCTCTTGCCTATGTATTTATCCAAGGAAAACATCCCTACCACCTCTCATAAACCAGCACTTCGGAGTGCTCAGAGCCCTCTACTAAAGTGCTGTTGAGTCTTGATGTGCAAGGAGTGTCCAAACCACAGTAACCGCCCCCACCTTTCATCCCCGCACCCACACAGCATTAACTTCGAGTTCAATAAGCATGTGTGTTTTCCTAACATTACTATAATACCTCTGCAGGCCTCTTCTAAGCTCAAGTTCTTGGAGAGGTAAATGACTTCTCTCTGTCCTGCAAGTAAAATAAGTTTTCAGTTTGCTGTCAGAGCTTTAATTAAAACACCTACAGATCAATTTTAGCATGGCAAATTGTCTGCACCACTACTGCTATAGGAAGATGAATGTTAGCTGTGGAAACAGGCAAAGTACACTCCTATAGACTAATGAGTAATTTCATAGCCATTGATTTTTGACTTTGAAAATTCTCCCACATGCTTCTGGGAATTGGACTTTTTACAGGTGATCTGGCAGCAGATTTTGCCATTTTTTAAATTTTTAATGAATGTGGAAGAAGAATAATTTTGCCCATTTGTGTTTTTCCACGTGAGGCGAGCACCTACAAGCACCTATCTCCCAAGTTCTGAAACATAGACTAATTGTAGTGTGATTACCTTTAACAAATAATACATAATCCATACATTTAATTTCTATGGGATACTGATAAACAATCACTATCTACTGCTGTACAACTAAGGATCTAATTCTGCATTCAGTCTGCATATTATTCTTTTGGGTAATAATGAAAAGTCAGATTATATACCAGGAAAAATCTAATTACTGGAATCAATCTACTTGTACTTGTGAGAACTATTAAAAGAGAACAGAATATAGGCAACTATTACTGACTTGATGGCAAGTGTATTATTTAGTATATAACAATCTATTTGCAATGATCACATAGCTAAATGGGCAATTTTACTATCAGAGTTAGACATTTAACCTGGATAAATGTTGCTGTGCTTTTGGTAAATGCTGACCATTTGAAATCAGTCAGTGCAGAATCTGAGCACTTCGGAGCCCATAAGGCATTGTATTTAGATCACTTACTTGGAGCACTTATGTTAAATGTGGCCATCACTGCTCTCCATTGGCTCTGCTCTACACTCAGCCCATGCAGAAACAGGGATATTCTCAGCAATTCCTTAAACTTGGGAGGCAGAAGTAGTCATGAAGATTAGGTTGTGAACAAACAGTGTGAATCAGACTGTTTTCAGACAATTTTCAGGGGGTCTTGGTTCTCTATAGAACCTGCTCTACACTCCATAAGGAATCAATGGAACAGCAATGGTTTTTGTTGAGATTCTGCACCACTTTTTTACCAGACAGCTGAGTAAAAACTCAGCTTTTGGGTTTCTTCTGGGACGCGGATCTGTCATCTGCTCCATCCTGAACCTTCCATGGGGTTCTCTCAAAAAGGGAAGATACAAGGGATGAAGACAATGAGAATCACCAGAGAGGCAGTGAGAAAGGCAAGGATTAATCTTACTAACCAGAAGAAACTGCAGTTGGGATTGTTCATTGTTTTAGATCTGCACCACAAAGCTGTACAACAGAGATGGGACTATTTGTTGTGATGGCAACTCACATATATATCCTGGCAGTCTTTATTAAGGTCCACCAGTTAGACCAGAAAATACACAGACAAAGTCCAGGATCAAAGTTTGGGTCAGGTATGATGTTGCTCAGGGATGCTGGGCCTGGTAAAAAGGGAAGAGTTTGTCCTTCACACAGCTCACAGTACCCTAGGGAAGTGAAATAAGAAGAATCCCAGAATCCCAGAATGGTTGCAATTGGCAGGACTTCTGGGTCCATCTGGCCCACCCCCTGCTCAAACAGAAACACTAAGATCTGGATGCTCAGGACAATGTCCAGGCAGTTTTTGAAGATCTCCTGTAGAGATTCAGGAGTTTGCCTTTCTAGGCAACCTGTGCCAGTTATCCATCATGTGCACAATATGGAAGTGCTTCCTGAGGATTTGCCACACCTCCAGGGGTACTCACAGGCCATACTAGCCCTGATTCACCTGAGTGTTCCCCAACCCAGATCTCCATTTCAGGCCCCCCAGGACCATCAGTTCCTGCCCTGGCAATGCTGTAGGACACCAGGTCTCTGACTGCTCACTGTCATGGACTCCCACAGGCCAGTGTTCTATCCTGTCCTCAGCTTGTAACGATCCCCATGGATAAGTCCAGTGGCTGAGGCTCTGGTTGCCTGGCCAACAAAGGTTCCAGTCACCTCAGAATTTCATCCCTTATGCCCCAGTGAAATAACAGTGCCTTAAGAGCAAATACTTAAAGTTCTGTCCTAACACCCATCAGACTTATTGTAACTGCAGTTATCTGAGTCAAGAGAGAAAGATTATGCAAGCACAGCCATGACCAGAGCCATGCCCAACAGACGATAGGAAGCTGGGAAGACAAACTGGTGCACAGGCAGCAATATCTGCCATTATCTGGTATCCATATCCAATTGAGTTAACTATGTACACACACCAGGCATGCAATTCCATCAATCTCATCCATTTACTTTATTTGCACACATGGCATCAGTAGCAATTTTTCCCTTTTGCTGTGGAGTTGTCAAAGGCATTCTGTCAGTGTAAGGACTTAATTCCAGCTCCTGATGAGCAGGAGCTGCAAAACAATGTGGTTTGATTAACCTAGTTCCTGCCTATGTTGTCAGCTGAGCCCTCTTCTTCAGCAAACATAGTCCAGCTGCTTCTTGTGATGTTATGCATTTAGGTTTGCTTCTCTTATACAACAAATGAGAAATCGAGGTTAAACAAGAAGGTGAGGGCTTTATTAAGCTCCTTTACTGTGACTACTGCTTCTATTGGCATTTCCTTTGACTTTTGACCTTCCCTGATGCAAAGGCTCTGGTCTCCTTGCAGCTATGCTGCGGCTTTCTCTGAAGTACACGGGTTGTAATGTGATACCTGCGGATATGGTACCTAGGGTAATTAAGATGTTTGTTGACTTTGATTCTGCCCCCACCAGTGTATAACTATGTTCATAGGAAACCTACGTTTGCTTTCTGATGAAGTGCCAAACATTGGTGCATAAAGTCACCAAAGTTTCTAGTTTTTAACGTTTCATGCTTCTTCATTACTAATTGAATAATGTTGAAGTCAGAAGTTTGGCAAAGAACACGTGAAGGTGTCATTTACAATGCAGGAAACAAACATTTATAAATTGGTTATACAGCAAGTGCAGTACTTGGCTTTCAGTCTGAACATAAAAGCCTAATGCATCACTTAATTATGCAGATTTTTATGAATGGGACCATATAAAATGTATTTGGCCAAAATCAGTAGTTCCTAGAAGAGGCTACACTGCACCCTAAATTCTGCTAAGGTTACTGACCATCCCTCCACTGACTGCAGAGGAGCCAGCCTTCATCTAGTCTGATGTCTGATTTTTCAGTTAAAGTGATTTTAACCCATCCTTTATATTGTGGAAATTTTCATCATCGTGTTCTCTTTTCACTGTTCAATAATTGAGTTCTTACCATAAGTTCCTACCATAAGTTCTTACCATAAGTGAAATAATCATAAGTGGTTTCATACCATAAGTGAAATATCCTACTAATTTTTCATGAAGCAGATGAAATTTCCACTTTCCATATCTACTAAATTCCCACCTCAGCTTCTCCCTGTCAATATCTTCCCTATAATTCCATATCTCCTTCCTTTAATTGTTTGCACTCATCACCAGCTCCCAGTCTCTAACGTTCACACCAACTCTCAACCTCCATTTCCCTTTCACATCCACTGTAATGACCGCTTCTGCCACTGTCTCATAATTCTTCCAATCCTGGTGCTCAAACCAAGAAGTCATGCAATGTGATCCAGAGGTATGGGAGGGAGAAAAGGATATGGAAAACATAAAGAAAGAGTTCTCCTGTTTTCTGATTCAATTCAAAGATCCAAACGCGGGGAAAATCTTGCCCAATCCTGGACTGCAGCATGTCAAGGATATACTAAACACAATTCAGCTGCCCAGACATTCAGACTCACGCAGACTTTCAAAGCTATCCTAGGATGCCTTCTGAAATTGGCACATTTATGACACCTGTTAGAACAGATAGTTTCTCTGAGTGGTAGGAGAGGGAGTTTTTATCATATGACCAGTGGATCCATGTTTGCAAATCCAGACAGTTTTGCCCCTTCTTCCAGAAATCTGTGTCACAAAGGTGTATGACTGTTGCGAGTTTCAGAAAGTGTCATGTAAAGTGTGAATCTGATGAAGGCAGTCTGAAATTATCCCCTGACCTAAAAAGCTGTGCATCAGACATTAGAGAATTTATCACAATTTAGATGTATTGAAGATCTGCTCTTATTATGATTATATTCTTTTCTTAATTACTACATATATAGAAGTCATTCTTGCTTTAAGACATAGGTGTCTGAAAGGTCTATTGCATTTTTACTATGCTTTGACTGACAGTATTATTCCACCTTCCACTCAAACCATTAACACAGATTTCTTATGAAAACAGCATCATAAACAAAGAGTGAGATATAGAGCACAGAACATAATCTGCCCACTTCACAACACAGTGTGGAAATCTCTTCCAGACCACTGTTTTGTATGTAGGATGGAAATGTTTCCTGAAGGGAAAATTCTGGAAATCTCAGGACAAAGCACAATGGAAAAAAAGTGCAGAGAAAGTACTATACTGTATAGATACAATTTGTCAGGAATGGGGCTAAATAAATGCTTAATGGTCTTTCCTTACCTCTGATTCCAAGGCTAGTCTGAATCAACATTATATTTTCAGTCCAATGTATCTAATTGTAATGGCACATTGGGGTGTCTATTCAACATCAACAGGATCCTATAGGTCTCAAAAAGAAAGGAACTGTAGGTATCAGGACTGATATGAGTGGTTAGTTAACTTTTATAACCCCAGTAAGATCCAAGATATTCAGGTCCTTCCTTTGAGGCACAAAACTAAAAGAAATAGTTACAGTTCTTTAATTGTTCCTGGAAAGAAATATTACTTCAGAGGAATTAGACAGATTGAAATCTTACTCACACGTGACAGATCCCAAGATGCTACGGTTTGGCAGAAACATGAGGATTTCTGCAAACTGCTAAAACAAGACCTCTGAAAATGGACAGCTTAAGAGATGGATTAGTTAGACAGTGGCTTACTCATAGTGTAAATGATAATGAGATCAGAGAAAAGCAACTGTAGAAATGGACTTGACATTGCAAAAAAAGATTATATTAAGAGGTCAATTCAAAATTTTGCTTTTCCAAATGAAAGTTCAGTAAGACCAAGGGGATTTGATTAAAAATGCATGTCAAAGTGTAAAGATGGGCTACAAAGGTCATCAAATGGCTTGGACGAAATTAACTTGCAGAAAATGTGGCATTAATCACAATAAAATGCAAAGGGTTCCAGTGTGAGAAGAATGCGGCCACGCAGAGAATACATTCAGCTTGCATCCATTGGATTCACTTTTCTATTTGTTCTTCCAGGTGCTCCCAAAGGTTCCGTTTAATTGTTTACATCTAAGCTAACCATCTAGAATTTGTTTATCACCAGTGGAGAGAAACAGGCTCATTTGGGCTATATTTCATCTCACAGTGAGGTAGACATCCAAAATATATCAGAGGAAAAATGCTTTGGAAGTGACTATCTCCCTCCATTGACTGGGTGACTGACACATACATACTGTGTTTCTGTACTGCAGGCAACTATAATCATAGAATCGTAGAATATCCTGAATTGGAAGGGACCCATAGGAATCATCAACTCCAATTTTTGATGTTGGTGTGGCTAGCACAAGCAATGCATCAATTTTGTAATGAAAGATTGCATAATCCCCACTGCACCTAAACATTGCAGAGCTTCTGAATCTGATTGTGAAGGTAAGGATTACAGTGATGTCACCACACTGCTTGGGGGATGTTTTTTTTTCCTTCACATACACACAGAACTTATGTAGCTCTTAGGTTCCTTCTGTAATCTATTTCTGGACTGGAAATGCCTGTATTTATGTATAATGACTCTTCTCAGCTCCATCTCTTTTCCTCTCCACGTGACTTCCACAGAAGGAGGCGGATTCTCTTTTTCTTTCACTGGAAAGTGGGCAAATTTATTTCTGGGTGTGCATCTCTATGACCTTTTCTGATGTTTCTGTCCAAAAAGCTTTCATCTCTGCTAAAACTCACTCCATCTTTTACAGTAAATAAGTGTGTACACACTGAGGTATAACACTACTGTAGAGCAATTCCCATAGCCTTGCTACTGTACTGCAGCCTACTAGTGAAGCAGATGTTGCCCAGATAATTCCAGACTGGATTTTTACCTACCAGTCCTACTTGGGTGATCACAAGTTTAATAAGATTTAGTGATAAAGAAGATAAGTAGTAAATTACTGCTTTTCTAGATAATCAGCAAATCTACTTTTTCTAAACTTTTCATTGGGATTTTCAAAGGTTTCATTTAACACTCTAACCAAGCAGTCCAAATGTGTATTTAAGAAAATGAATGAGGAAAGATCAATATGCAATGCACAGATGCAAGAACATAAAATGCACTGACACTTATCTGATCTTACTCACAGAAGACAGTACCACTAAGTTCAGTGCAGTTAATGAAGGTGCTAAACCCAGCACTGATAAAGGGAGAATCTAGTTCATTCTGTTTCAACATCACTTCAAAGTGACTGTTGCCCAGTCATATTTGCTGGGGAAAACAATGATGTACTTAAGAGAAGTAGTGTGCGCTGGTTCGGGCCAAGCTCCCTAAAAAGAGAAGAGAACAATTGCAGCCTCCACTCCCTTTGAGTACATAAGCCCATTCCAGTCATTGACATATGGATAGCATATGTGGTCTATGAGGCTTCCACTGAGAAATGTTTTCTAAGAGGCTGATAAAATGTGTAGCAAAAAACGCACCAGATCCAATCCAGAGAAGGCTATCAAGTAAAGCTCACAGACAAAAAGGGAGCATAACCCAGAAAGTGGAGAAATCATCAGAGCAAATACTGTGTAGGGTAGGTAGTGTTTGAGCCATTGACTTTAGGAATCTCTTTTAGGAGGTCTGATTTCTCTAATGAGAGTCTATCCATTGCCTATAGAGATGTTTCTATCTACCTGGCTCCATCCAGGTGTACCTACAGGGCAGACAGCTGAATAGTTTGTCTTTCCAAGAAGGCCAAAAAGGCAGAGACGTAAAATGAATCATTTTACAAGAATGAAGGAAAACAGAATAAATAAATAATTCTTAGTAATGGTGGTAGGTGGATGGATGAACTAGATAACCTTAAAAATCCTTTCCAACCTTAGTGATTCTATGATTCTCGTCTAAGTGGGAGGGTGTGGTTTAAATTCTGACCAAAATAATTTTTAAATAATGCAGTCGAAATTAAATTATCCCACAGAACTATGATTAAAAGTTTCTATTTTTCTGATCAGTCTTTGAGACCTGAGTAACTCAGCCCACTGAGATGTGAATCTGTAGGAAGATACTTTTTCCAAGTACTAAATGTTTCCCAAGAACTCAATGTTTTGGCATAATAATCTCCTCCAAAGTATGCTACGAACATATAAGACAGATGCAAATGATTTACATGTTCCCAAAAATTGTGAACACCAGGCTCTCTCATTCAGTCTGAAGTATACTTCAACCTTTTGACAAAGGACTCTTATGTAACAACTCTCAAGCTTATTTGGGTTAATTAAACCCAACTGTCTGATGATCTTGTGTATATTAAATAGATAGATGTTATCATACTGGTAGATGTGACACAGAAGTAACAGTGAACTTGTGCCCTTCTCAAGCATCAAGTGGGTCAAGTGGGACATGGCAAGACATTTGAAAAGTCCCTGGACCCCTGTATTTAGGATAAAGACTGAAGTAGAATACAGGTAAACTGAAACTTTTCCTAAGCAAAATGCTTCTGTGCCAGCAAAGATGATTTCCTGTATCCTACAGGGGGAGCTTAATTTTCACCCAGGACTTCATTTAGAAGCACATCAATGGAGAGATGCACCAAGGAAGATTTTGCTCTTTAATTGGCCATTGCTACCATTTTGGCCCATAATTATTCTCCTTAAGCTGAAGACATATCAGTGGAAGATACAGGTACCTCCCTTCGTCTGATTTTCACTGAGTCAGAAGTACAGCTTAGAAAAGGCCATCTGGACTGTAATGGCCACAGGCTTTTACTTTAGTACCTGAATTAAGTATATAAACCCTGGGTGGATACGTACAAGTACTAGAGCTTACTAGTATTAGGTGAGAGTGCTATGTCCCTGAGAAATTTTCTCCTTTTTTTGATTCAGAATTGACCTAGAGTAATTGTAAGGTATGTACATATATCCAGAAAAAAATATAGTCTGAGACAGAATTTCTGTTTCTCTTAACAGGTACTTCGCACATACACCCACCACTAAGGAATCGATACCTGTCAACTGGTGAATGTGACTGAGAGAAGATTGTACAGGTTGTGTTGATGGATGTGATTAATTGCTGAGGGTCAGCTCAGATATGTTCTGCAGCTGGGTAAAGGTGGCACTAATGCAAATTGGTCAGTTGGAATTAAACATCATTAATTCCATACGATGTTTCCGATAAGCAGCCAGTGGAGCAGTATGCATCTACAAAGCATCAAAAGGCTAACTTTGTAGAGTTCATCCTAAGACAGTTATAAAAGTAATTAATTAGGATTTAGACAGGTTATCAGAGATATGATGAACCAATTGAGATAAACAGTTATACCATGTACTCACTACCTTACTTGAACCATCATAACACAATCAGTCAGCAGTAACTGGCACTGTAAAGAGGAAGGTTTACATTGTGCACTTGGTCATCAGCAAAATTTTTGTTCCACTGGAAGCATGAGAGATTCAAAACAATATTCATGTCTGATGGGACCAACAGTAATAATGCCCCAAAACATTCACAAGTCTGAATGTCCCCATCCACTCATTCCCAGAGGACAATGTATGCCATTAAACTATTTAGAAAACCTGATTTATGTGGGATTATCCTGCCCATCTCTTCTCCTACTGCTGAGCTCCCAGCTCAGACGCAATACAGAGTACTTCCTTGTCAGATGTCTGTGAGAGCAGCTGAACATGTCTCTGGACTTCCAGACCATTAGGCAGCTCATCATCACTTCAGATTCCAAAAAGTAAACTGAAAATTTTCATGCAAAACTTACATTTTTTTATGATGTGAATTTTAATTCTGGTAGGAAAGTTCAAAGTCATCCCCATAAAGCAAGAGAAATTCTGGGAAAGAGTCTTAGCTCCTCTCCCTTGGACTTCTGTTTTTTATTTCTCCATCAGTATAATCCCTAGGACACATGAACTGAGTCATAGCTGGAACTATTAAGTACATATCATTTGATAAAAAATAATAGTTTCCGATGGGTAATAATTGCTCTCCTACAGCATGATCATATTAATGTAATTAGTGTAATTCTGGTTGGGGGTCTCATCTTAGAACAAGTAATAAAGAAAGATCTGACACTGAAGCCTTTCACACAAGTACATGTCTTTCATTAATCTCTCAAGAGTTAAATTGCTTGTTGGGGTCTTAACAAACATTTAAAAACATTTAAAAAATTCAGCCTTCTAGTACTATCCACATGATCACTAAGCCTAATTTGCAACTAGAAGTCAAGTACGATTGATCAAGATCTCCACACAATAAAAACATATGCTGTCAACTTTTGTAACTCGACATACGTTTTGCAAAGCCATGTACTACCACTATCCTGCATTTACAGGACTCAAAACAGAAGCATTCTGGTCCATCACTGACCTCCAAGTCTCCTTTGCTTTCCACCAAAGTTCTGTACTTAAATTTTTCTGGATCTGAATGCAGTTATTTTGTAGCTGGAGTATACTGAGAAAGTTGCACTTGTTAGCACAAACTATTTTTATTTGATTCATTTTGTATTAACTGACTTGGTTTTCCAACCAAGTTCTATAAAGCATAAGAAATGTGGTTCTGTAATAGATCTTTGACTCAGCTGCTTGAAGATGGAGAGATCCATACTAGCATAGCAATTGAGTGATGAACAGAGAAGCTGCTCCATGCAGCCCTGAAATCACTATTATTCTGTTAACATATTCCCACTGAGGAATGTGCACCTCCACTCGATATCAACATATCAAAGTAAACAAGCAAATGCTTTACTGGAGATGGGAACAATTTGTCATATGGAGTTTTATATGGACTGGAAGTCTCTTATTCTTTCTCTAATCCTGAAAACTGATGATTGAGAAAAGACAAATGGTGTTTTGCTTACTCTCAGAAACTGTTGCAATTGCGAATAGAATAGTGAATGCAGACACTCGATTGGATCTCTTTGTCCTCCTCCTCATAACGAGAATGAAAGAACTAGTTCCCTTCTGAAACCTCACATTCCTACCTAGGTTTATAATCAAGAATGTACAAAGAAATTGTGTTTACTCTATTCTGCTTTGAAAAAAAGCTATATTTACCATCTTTTCCTGTATTCCAAAAGGCTTTTACAGATTTTATTTACCTCTAATACAGAAATAGATAATTGATTTCTAAAAACTTTACAAGGAGAAAGTAAGAAGGAAGTCTAGTAGCCATGTCAAAGACTCTTCTGTTTCCTGCACAAAGAGGAAGTCTAAAATATTCTGAATTCCAAGAAATAGATATAATAAAAATGTCACTTCAGTTGACCAGAGGCACAAGAATGAGATTTCTCTTCCCTAATTCTTTCTGTGATACATGACTTTCCATCTAAGCAGGCTGTCCAGGCTCTCTTTCTGGACAATTTAGGGAGTGCAACTCTTCTGATCAATATAGATGACCACTTTAGAAAGTAACCTAGGTTCCTGAGCTCTGCTGACAGCTCTCCACTGATTGTCAAGGCAGTCCATATGACTAGCTCAGATATAGATGCCTGCACTGTAGACAACCACTTTAAGCAGATAAATCCCACCCTGGAAGGCCACACACTGCTCTGAGGCCCTGTACTTCTGGGAAGGGGTGGGAAGACAAAGATCTTGTGCCAAAAAACTCTGTTTCATAGAAATTTAAATATCTGTGTCTTCTAAAGGATAAAATATTGAGAGGAAGCTTACAGATGGTCATTTGTGACTTTGTCATAGGACTCTGTCCAGGTCGTGGCCACTTTTTGGATCTGGATTTTTAAGGTAGATGTGAACTTGGTAGTCAAGGGTAGTGGTGTTTGGAATGGAGGTTATAACTAGGGGCTAAAGAAGAGTCCCTAGAGATGTGATCTAGTTGAGAAAGGGGGAAGGAAATAATGTGGAAGGGGAATGAAGCTGAAAAAGAGAAATGGATTTAGAGACAGATATTAGATAGGTTCAGGGAAACAGCTGCCAGAGAATGAGCAGAACAACTTGCTACTTGTAAAGTAATCAGCAGCCCTGGATCCTGCTTGAGGATTCTCTCACTGTCAAGGTAAATAAGTAAAAAATAAATAAACAAATCAATAAATAAAAATGACCCTTCTCCATCTTGCTTCAAGCACAAGTAAAAGCACCCAAATGGCCAAGTGCTGGAGCTTCACAGCACCCAGCTGCAGGAGAAAGACAGCACTTTCCAAACACATATGGTAAATCAATGCCTGTTATTTCACATTTCACCTAATGAGAAGTCTCCTTATGAAACTCACATATATCACCACTGATCCCCTTGTCTTCCATGACTGAGGCTGGGATTTGCTCTTTTTGTGTGGCTGATTCAGTAATGCAAACTGAAGTTGCACTGCAAATTAACGACTGTACAAGCCTGCAGCAACCACTGTAGCTTTTCTTTTGTTCCAAAATTAGGGAGAGCTTGCCATCTAGAGGGCAAGTAAGACAGAAATGTTGACCGTAGAGGAAAGCAACTTTCAATTTGAGCACAGGCAGTTCTGTATTACAAATTGGGCAGCACGATGACAGATTTGCACCAAATAAGGAAGAGAGTGGTTTCCTTCTGACTGAGTCTGGAAGGAATATTCACTTTCTTATCTAAATTGTGCAAGCTAGAATATCCAGATAGTTTAATTAAGGTAGTTAGATCAATACCATTAACATCCAGCAGAGAAAAACTTTTCTAGGTCTGTATTTTTGGAGCCAGTATGCCTCACTGTGTGTGCAGGCAGAGTTGGGATTATAGCCGGTGGGTAGAAGCTTGTCTCTGATGCAACCAGATATAGTTTGCAAATTACTGCTGATCCTCAAACTTTCATGCCATGGAAGTGGAAGCCTTCCATTTTTGCACCCAAGTTACAAAGAAAATGAATTATTTTTTCCTAGTCCTACTACTTCCCCAGTTCACCAAATGTTCTCCATGATAGATGTTAAAATGTGTGCTTGCTCCCATCCATACACTGGCTCTGCACTTCACTTGGCAATAATCACGCTCCCTGGGGAAAAAAGGACCAGACAACCTCCAAAGCTACTTTCTATCCACCACTTTAAGGATCTTATGCAGCACAGGCAGAACCAGGAGTGGTCCCTAGTCCATCCAACACAACATTAAGCATCTTGGCCCCATGCTGAACCAGGTTCATGGGTCTGCAAGTTGGGGATGGTGGTTCAATCAGGCTAAAAGTTTGTGAGGCACCAAAATGTTGAATGAGCACCACTTTTGTAAACTACTTGAAAGTGCTTAGGTGTTAAAAGCTTGGTTGGATGGGGCTCTGAACAGCCTTATTTAGTAATCTGATTTAGTGATTGGTGACCCTGCCTGTGGCAGAAGGGTTGGAACTAAATGACCTTTGAGGTTTCCTCCAACACAAGTCATTCTATGATTCTATGATTCTATGATTTTATGATTTCATGATTCTGTGATAGAAAAGGCAAGCATGAGACAGTGATCTCATCAGCCACTTAGACACTGTATATTAGAAAAATAAGTTTGCACAACAGAAGAAAAACAGTTCTTCATACAGGTTTCAGCTTTGTCCTACTCATTTTCACAAGTTTTAACCTGTTGCTTTTACCAAACTTGTCTTCACTTTCCCCATCTCTACTGGCACTCAGTTCAATGTGCTTATGGGCTATTGTGGGCATTGCTGTCATGACCTGTGCAGGAGTAATGAAACCATCTGCTGGGTCAAGCTGTCACTTACCATGCCAGTCCAGGTTCTGACCGCATGAGATCACACAGGCAATGCAGCCACAGGCCTCACTACTGTGCCCTCAGATGATTTTAGGAGGCCACTGAGCTACAGGTGTTCTTTTACTAGATGGGGCATTAAGCTGCTGTTTGGAACGCTTCTGAGCTTTAAAGATCACAAATTACTTTCTCTAATGAAAAAAAGTTTAAGTGAGATATCTCATTTCTCATTGAAGAAATGTAAATTTTGTCTCCGTTTTCTGTCACATAACACAGTAAGCTGCCTTCTGAAGTGCATCCAAGGCCTCCTTCTGGCTTATAAAATGTGTCCAGGGGCAGCTAAATGAGATAAAAATATAGTTGTTTAGATCTTTTCCACCTACTACCTACACCCTTGGTCTTGGGTGCATGAGTGAATTCAGGCAGTTAATCAAGATATTGATTATCAGTTAAACCTCAGCAATGGCTGGTGCTTGACAGTGCGTGTGTCCTTAGCATAAAGGAACTGCAAAGTAAATTGTGATAGCTTAGATCCTAGTAAAAATGGAATCCACTGCAGAGACAGTTTAAACACACACTTCTCTCTGGGTCAAGCTTGAGGCATGAACATGCTCAGTTATGAAGTTTCGTAGGATGGGCCTCTTCAGTAATTCAGTTATTTCCTACCGTGTGCTCAGATCTGGGAATTCCTACATTTGGAATGGTGATGTGAGGGAGGATTAAACTGGCTGTAACTGGTCTGCATAAAGGATTTGCGTAGCTTTAGTTATGTCTACATGTAACTTTAACTAGAGACGTGGCAAATTCGTTGGAAGTCTTTTCAATGAAGACTGAATTAGTCTCTCTAAAAATACACAGGCACTCAAACAGAAACTATGAGCCTGTGTAGAAAGTCTGATGGGAGCATCTTTCACCCGTGTGACACAGAAGATCAGCCTGGATGGCCACACTGGCATTAAAACCTGTGCAGGTAGGAGTCCTTGTGGTTCAGTAAGGAATACCTCATAGCTAACACTGCCTTCCCATCCCATTGGCATCTGGTCTGCTGTGCTGCAGGACTGTCAGACAGCAGTGTGTCTTCAGTCTAGGACAAATGAATGGCAAAACCTGATGGTTTTGCAGAACAATGCTGAAACACATCAGCTTCCACTCCCTGATGCAGTGGTATGTGGAACATTAAAGGCATTTAAAGCACAATCCTCAGCTCACATATCCCCTCTGGACAGCAGAACAGCATTCCATTTCTTGCTGCATTGGTGACTTACTCCGCAGTATCACATCCAGGCTCCCTGAGACCAAAATCCGTTATGTCCATGCTATCCATCCCTGCTCCAGAGAATTCCCCATGTTCTGCCCAAAGTTTGCACTGGAACAGTGCATGTAGGAAGCAGTTGTTATTTGAAACGGAAATATACCATAGAAATAAGCATTTTCAAAATTTTACAATAGGAGACAGAGGCTAGGAAGGTATTCTTGTGTCTCGGGTTTAAAGGAATTTTCTTTTTACTACTAACATTAAGCTTTACCAGGACTATGAAGTGAACACAGTTTCTGCATTTTAGCCGGTATTTTGCAATTTTATCCCCCAGCCTACTTTTTTTTTTTAATTGAAACTTTCAGAACATACACTTTCTGTTCAGCTTTTGCAACTTCCTGCACAAATGAAATATCCCCTAACCCTGACCAGAAAGACCTTCCACATCTCTTTCAGAAATTCACTTCAGCAAATGTAACATCCCCACCAGAAGGAAACACTAGCTATAAAACATGCTGCAGCCTTCCTTTCTGTCTGGCTTGCTTCAGACTTCATTCATTAAAAAAAAAAAAAAAAAAAAAAAAAAAAGAGAGAGAGGGAGAGAAAAATGACAGTTGATTCAGAAAGTTGTAAGATGTAAACATTCATCCACAGATGATGCATGGAGCGTTGGCGTTGCATATCTCTGGGGACAACATATGCCTGTCTTTCAAACTTGTCAAATCCTAACGGCCATTGTTATCAGTGTGCAGAAGCTTCCAAATTCCTACCTGTCACTGAAATTCTTAGAAAACGAGAAACCATAACAGACTGAGAAAATGTAACTATGTTCTGCCCTATCCTGCTGCTCGTGTCCCCAGTGCTGACCGCAACCATTGTGCTTACTCACAGAGCCATTTTATTGATACCTTCACTATTTCTGGTTCCTTTTAGTGTTCGCAAGGCCAAGAAAAGGTCTTGCTCTTTCCAAAGTCTGCAGACACTGTGGTGGGTTGCACCCCTCAGTCCCTCAGTGATATTTGTGGCAGCTTCTGGTCCTCCACAACTCTCAAGCCTTTGCTGTCCTAGCCCACCCCATGTGACAGAGAAAGAAAGATAATACTGATAATACTGAAAGTTACTGATAATTCTTCTAATTATTACTATTAATGTTTCCACTTTACAAACATGTGAATGAGGGAAGAGCAGCCTTCCTCTCAGTCCTTCTCAGGATCAGAGAAGCAAAGTTTTGTCAAGCAGCCAGGGTCAGCACAACTCTCCTGGGACACCCAAAAAAAAAAAAAAAAGAAAGAAAGAAAGTAAGAAAAGTCACTTTCTCCTGCATTTAAGGCTTTAGGAGACCTCTCTGCCCAGCAAATTGGCAGAATTAATTTTTACTGCACTGGAGGCTGAAAGCTTGTGTGCATCCAGCCCCGGAATGAGATTTGTAACTCTCCAGACCATTTCTCCCACCGCTCCCTAGCTCTATCTGTCCCCAAATAGAAAGGAATTCCTGGCACAAAGTGCACAGGGAGCACGGGCCACTGCGAAGGTTCCCTGCAGCCTCCCTGCCGCTGGCCCTGCCTTCTGAATGGGCTCCGTGTCAGCAGGCAGCAGGAATTCGGGGAATGCTAAACTGCAGGGCAGTCCTCTTGGGAGGATTAATAAGGCACATGACTCACAGACAGAGCAATAGCCCTGAAGGCCAACCCAGACTCCCCAAGTGAGGGCCCTGCTCTGGGCAGCAGGGAGGAAGGAGGATTGCCTTCCTCACACTGAGCACTTCCTATTTCTCATTGAGAAAAACGAGAGTGCGGTCAGTATCTGATAGATTATCTCTCCACAGGCAGAAGATGGGGCCGGGAGATGGGTAGGGACAGGGAAGGTATTTCTTCAATGAATTCAGTTTCCCACTGCGTGTGAAGGTTACTTCCCTCCATCACCTCCCTAGACCCTGTCACAAGCTTCCCGCTCTGAATGAAAAGCAGAAACGGCCTTTCTGAATGAAACCACTTCTTGCTTTGTCGTGCTGTAGCAGCTGGGAGCCCCTCCCCAACACAGGCCCTGCCACAGCACTTTTCAGCATTAAAATTCTCACATCTTTCTTGGAGGCAGTGGGGAGGCAGTGTCTGGAGCTGCTTGTGGATTTTACTGCTAAAAATGTCACTTGAGCCATGCGATGGAGGCCAGATTTGCTGGATGGTGCCATGCTGCGTGCATCCTCCAAACCACACAGTGGAAGAATGTGGCCTGGTCCCTCTCCATCTCTCTTTCTTGATAAATCCCGCAGCCCTCAGAGTGGATGTGAGGTCGGATGGTTGCACCCAGAGAGATATCTGAACAGTGCAGGGAACCCCAGGAGTCAGTCCCAAGCTCAATCTTAGAATCACAGAATCATCTGAGTTGGACCCTAAAAGGTCATCTGATCCAACTCCCCTGTACTGAAAAGGGACACCAACAGCTAAAGCAGATTGCTCAGAGGCCCGTCCTGCTTGACCTTGATTGTCTTCAGAGATAGAGCATGCAACACCTCTCTGGGTAACCTGTTCTGATGCATCACTAACAGCTTGTGGCCACACTCCAGTGATAGGAATCATACCACCAGCTTTCAGGGATGGCAACTATGTCATGGAAACATCAAATTCCTCAGCTGCCAAGGGCTTCCCAACAGGGAAGAAAGCCTCTTTCACCTGATAACAGCACCTAAATTATTTAGGGTGATTGTGTTTATTAACACATGTCATGCATTTGGGCCAGCAGTAGGTGCTGGCACTGCTTTGAGAAGCTCTCACATGGTCAAGTGATGATCAGGAAGAAAGCAATGCAATCAGAGGTGCTGGTCTTCTCAACTGCAAAACATTTGTGGTAGGGGAGGTCATTTTGGTTTGTCTGTCCCTTTTACCTAAGAAATCATAGAATCCATACAGTGGCTTGGGTTGGAAGGTACCTCGAAGACCATCCAGTTCCAACCACCTGCCATAGGCTGGTTACCACCCACCAGATCAGGGCATCAAGGGATGAGGCATCCATAGCTTCTTTGGGCTGTCTGTTCTCACTACCTCGCTACCTCCTCTGTGAAAAATTTCCCTTGACATCTAGTCTAAATCTTACCTCCTTTAGTTTAAAATTATTTATCTTTGTCCTATTACTATCCACCCATGTAAGAAGTTGATTTTTTCCTGTTTATAATATCCTTTTGAATGAAATCTTCTGAGAGCTTCTCTTCTGATATATTTTTTTTGTGGAGTATTTGCAACAATAATGATTCAAAATTTGCTAACTGCCACTCAAGGGCTGCCTGCAAGATGGCAGAGAACAGTCAGGAGGAATCCTTTTTTGCTCTGCTGCTTCTGGCACCACAGTCTTGCTGAAATCCCATGGCCTGACCCTGCTCATTGACACATCACATCCACTAACTGCAAAGGAATCATCCCCAAATGATCCCCATGTAAAGAAAAGCATATTCACTCTCCATATATTCCCTGGAGATTTTCAGTTATAAATATTCCTTTGTACAGTAAATAATTGATTACAATTAAAGCCATGAATTAAGGAGATCTCCTTTCTCCTTCTCAAGCACTTGGTATCCAAAGCTGAGCACCAGTTGGAGTAAATGCACCGGAAGCTTAACATAGCTGCCCTTATCTGTGTGGTGCAGAACTGGATAACTTCACATTTGTAAGCTAATACCCAAATCTTATTCTTGCCTGACAATACATGACCACACAGCTTGCCAGATAAGCAACTACATTTGCAGATGATAGCGCATGCACAAAGTGTGACAATGCATATGCTTGTGTTAAATTTCATTCACAAATTATTAAAATAATGCTTAAAAAGAGTAGGAACTGCTGTGCTGGATTATACTTGAAGTCCAGCAGCTCTATGTGCTCTCCTGAACTTTAGCCTCAGGCAGATTAAGGGAAAGATTGAGGGGGTAGATTAACCTTTAAATAAGAGAATAGGTTATACAAAGAATGATCCCTTTTCCATCAGTTAGCTGATAGCAGCCTTCCTGAGATCATCATATAAAATAGCTGTCACTATAGCCTCCCCTCCATGAGTTATCTAAGTCTTTTCTTCTTTTTTTAAAGTTCCTTTAATTTTTTACTTCCATAACATCCTCTGGCAGTGAGTTCTGCTGTTCAGTTCTGTACATTGTGAAAATAAGTATTTTCCATGCTTCAGATTTAAACCCATAACTTGGCAACCCTGGGCTGCAAAAGGAGCTCACTGGAGGAGGTGCTGGCACTGACTGAAATGAACTGCCCAAGATGGCACAGAGCTGTAAAGATGGACAGGGGGGCAAACACAGAAGACCTCATTTGCTGCTTTTTAATTCATGGAGTTTATTTCCCAGCAGTGTGGAACTGAGGCAGGCAGGAGGTTTTGGTCTAAATGGCTGCATAGGTAACTTAACCTGGCACTTCATGCTCACAGTAAACAAGCATAAACCAGCACCATGGCCAGAAGAAGTAGTCCTTGCTGCTCCTCAAGATCTGCTGAGTCAAGACCTACTTGTACGGATTGGTATGGGCAGGGCAGGAAAAAGCAGTTGCTGAGGGATGAAGATGGGTGGATAGTTGGTCTAGATGAACTTAGTGGTCTTTTCCAACCTCACTGATCCTGCAATTCTATGATTATCTTGGTGGCAATGCTAGCTCTTGCTAGCTTACAGTAAGCTTGGAAATGCAATGTCTGCTTGGTTGTGTGCCCTTTGATCACAGAGAAGCCCAAGGGTCACCCCATTGGAGCAGATGGACAGGCCCTGGAAGCCTTCCTGATGACATATGGTCCATGCAGAGGCACTTGCTCCCCTTTGATTCGTCTCCAGCTGTTTTTCCGCAGATCTTCAGAACTGCATTTTGAGTAGTTAATATACTTATTAGGAAATAACTGCTCTTTATTGGCACCGAATGAACCTCTTAGCCTGGCTGAGACTTGGGAATGTAATATGTCATTTACAAAGCTGTCCCAAGAGAGTACAGACAGATTACAAAAATATGCCTTGTATTCACTCCATTTAAATGAGTAAAATGACAGCACTACGATTATGTATTGAATTTACATGCTGAATGGTCACACTTAGAAACCTGACAAATTGCTCTGGAAAATGAAATAATATTACCTTAGAGCAGGGACACTATCAAGTGTAGGAAAAACAGAAGAGTAGAAGGAAAACTGCACATACCGAGATAACCTTATCTGCTTCACATGAATTGCACAGTTTTAAGAATGGTGATTTACAGGTATACAGGGCACAGCCCTCTGCTGCAAGTGAGCCAACTCCCAGCTTTGAGATACTAAAAGGAAACAAGAAAATTCATTCCTCTTTAAACATTAGCCACTGATCTGAATTGGGTTTAATAAGCACAGGGATCTGGTTACACAATTGTTCCTGTCCGTTAAAAAAACAGCCCTCGTGATAGCTGACATTTTTAATTCAGCCCATGCACATTGAAAACAATACCCTGCGTATTGCTTCACAGAGCTGAAATACGTTCCTACACACTCCGTGTATAACCCATGCTGGGTCTGCAGTAATTCAATCTACACCCAATTTTAGTATAAAATACGCTATGTGATATCATTAGCCTGGAATAATGCTGGTGACTACACAGTGACAACATGTAACTAATCTCCACACATTTCTCATCAGAAAACAAAAACTAACAACATGCCATTTAGGAAAACATCCACCAAATCCACTGAGACACATTGCCCTGAGCCACAATCGTGACATTTCTTTTTTACAAGAAAAATAGTTACAAGTTAAAAGCAAAGGTTAACTACTGAGTCAGATGCTTGACTTTGCTAAGATGTTGGTCCCAGGCCTTTGTCCTTCTCCACAAAAAAGTCCATCTCTGATCTCATTCAGAGTTGCAGCCATCTAACTCCTCTGGTCTCAGTTACTTCAGTTGTGATGGAAATGAGAGCAGGGTCAGGATGAGGGAAAAGACTGATGTCCCAAACAAAGTGCTGAGGAAATGACAGAAGCAACTTATGTCAAAGCTCTTCCCTCCTTTTTTAATGTTGGTTTACAGAAGGCCCGTAAGGTTTCCCCAGCTCCCCTAGCCAGCAGCGGAAGAACACAGGGCCACCGCAATTCAGCTCAGACATCTTTCTCCTGTTGCTTACAAGAAAACCAAAGAAATGAGAATGAAGTTATTTGTTTACTGAGCACACTTAAGAGCTGACATGATTGACAGCACGGTGCAGAAAGGTGCCAACTCATGAATCAATTGACTTTCCTCCCTGCACCGCAGTTCAGAACAGGTCTGGAGGGGAGCACAAAGGTGATTGTGGCTTATAGGGCAACAGCTCCCTCTAATGATGGCTGAGTTCTTCCGAAGCAAGGAGAGAGCCCTGCTTCGATTTAGGAAATGTGTCAAGAAGATGCAAAGGAAGCAGCTCCCCTCCATGTAATCTGGCGTCCAGATGGAGCAGGACTCTTCATTTACTGGCCAGTCCTTACTGACAACTAGCAATAAAGGATATTTTAACAGGAGGAACAGATTAGGAGTTGAACTGCTGTAGTCACACACATGCATGTTTTTACGACAGCCTTAGCAGCTAGAGCTGACTTTCCTTTAGTCAGTGATAAATGTCACCCCTTTACCCACACAGAGAAAACTAAGCAAGCAGGAAAGCTCCCTGTGAAATGAAAGAAAAGACAACTGCTATAGTGATTTCATAGAAGGAATGCTCATTGCATACATTGGAGATGGGAATTTCTGAACAGGCTATATTGTTTTTTGACCTAGCTGCCAAACAGTATTCCATCTTCAAGAAAGGCTTTTTTTCCCCTCCTTTTAAGCTCTGCTCATAACTCTTTACAGCTCGATGTCATATCTATAGTAATCAGCAAGAATAATCTAGACGTGGTTTTTGGTGGTCCTGTGCAGAGCCTGGAGTTGAACTCAGTGATCCTCATAGGTCCCTTCCAACTCGTAATATTCTATGATTCTATTATTCTATTTCTGATGGCCTCAGGGCTGACAAAAGTTCTTCATTTACATAGCCAGGGAGGAAAATAACAAATAGGTAGAGCTGGAATTGATGTTGTGGATAAGGAAGACCAAACAACTCATCACATGCACAAGTTCATTGGTTTTTAGTATTTGCTTCACTAATGACTTTGGCTATTTTACAAGGTTCCTTTTCTAAATTATTTTTGAACTTTTAACATCTTGCTCTATCAAGGTTTCCAACTACATAGCACTACTATTATTATCTATATTAGCAAGTGGTGTATGGTGACCACTAATAATTTAAGTGGTCTGAGATCACCCTATTTACCTGTAGGAACTCAGTTAGGATGACTAAGTCAAGATTTTCTCCTTAAATTTTTGTCCCCAGTCAGCCAAGTAAGATAACCTGTAAGAGCAGGGCAGACCACAGCAACTGTACTCCTAAGTCTGGTGTCAAAAGGTAGCTTAGATTAATTGTGGTCTGTAGGTCACATAGGGTCCTTTACACCAGATCATGGTAGAAGCAAAAGTTTGTGATCGTGGTCTGGCAGAACAACAAACTGGCTTTGCACCCTTTGGACACCAGTGCTTCACATCACATCTGCTAGAGACCATCTACTGGAAACCATCATGGCCTGCCAGGAGAGGATCTTGTTCAGCAAAACTTCTCAAAGAAAAGCTCTCCTATCTGAGCAACTGCCATCTGTGTTGAAGACATTTGAAACCCAAATAAGTTAAAAACAGTCTCCTGAAGACCCCATGACCTCCATCGTGAAGTAGATTTTTTAATAAATGTCTGACTGTACAGAGTCCACCTTTCAAAAGAAAAATGTATGTAACAATTAAACATGAGCTTCACTCACCTGGTTTCCAAATTCAGTCTCTTGCTTGGGTTTGGAATGGAAATTAGAATGTGAGGATCAGTCTTATGTAGAGTAGTGGTTGGTTCACTCAAGAGAGAAGGGTTTTTAATAAACTGCAAAAAATCCTTGAAAGAACAGGTTCAGTCTATATGATAACACTATTTTCTGCTTTCAAAATCAATGAATCCTAGAAAATGCGATCCTAACAGTCATATAGCTAATTGATTGCATGTTTACCTTGCGCATCATTTAGAAAATCAGATGCAACTACAATGAGCATCACTGCACAGAAGGCTCCTGTAGAGAAGGCAAATGAGCCAACATCCTCTGTCGGTCCCTAACAAACAGCACAACTCTCAGCGGGCACTGCTATGGAGGTATGAGGAAAGTGAGAACAAATAATGAGCAAAGAATGTAAATATCAGGCAGTCAAATTGTAAAAGGGAGCTGGTTTCAACAAGCTATGTTTTGACTGGACTTCTTGGAGGGAAGAGGGCATGTACCTTGAAGCAATCATGTTGTCACAAAGAGACACCAAAAAACAACCCACAGTTACTGCAGCTATTTTGAATCATTCATCTCAGCAATTCAGCTCCTCTCCTTAAAGGAAAAGGTTAATGTGGAGGTGACAGTCCTGCAAGGCTTACATTCACCGTTCCAGCTTACACCTGTTATATCCTATTGTGCATGTTTAGTATCAGGCGATTTTGCCATCCTAAAGAGGTAGTGTGAAGCTTCAGTAGAGACTGCACTCACAGTACTGCCCCTTCCTTTTGAGATCACTGAGCTCTGCATAGTGTGAGAGCTTCCTTTCTTAACTCTCCTTCCTTCTGAGATGAAGATACAATTAAGGAGGTTATATCATGCACTTCTCTGATTCTGACCAAAATATCAAGGTCCAGAACATTGCCTAGTATTTATACTCATTTTTCAGTTCATAAGCAACAGAAATCATATCTTAAACCTGTGTATTTAAAAAGGTCAGTTAATTTTGTCTCATGTTGGATATCTGCCTGTGGGAGCATCATCTTCCCATACTGTACTGGGAATAAGCTTTGAGTTTGGTCCATCCTGGGACCCAACCAGAAGTAGTTTGTGCACAGCAGCAGTTTCATGAGATTTTTCTCTGTGAGAAGGCCCACACACAGTGGTGTAACTGGAGCAGTAAGGCACCACCTAGAAGGGGAAGCCACATCCCAAGGGGCACAGCATCAGAGCATCCCATCCAACAGGAGGAAAGGAAGTCAGCACAGCACTGAAGATTGTAGATACTCTCAAAAGGGAGAGCCACAGTGCATAGACATGGGAGGTATCAGGTTAGACATGTCTGAAATAAAGGGTAGCATAACAAGAAGCAGGGCAGATTTACTTCTTTCTGAGACCTGTTCAGCTTAAGGGTGAGTACTGCTATTGCTGTTTGTCTTCACTGTGGTGAGAGAACTCTCCTAGGCGGTTTGTGGAGCTGATTCTGCCGTGGTAATGATAGCTCCTCATGTTTATGAGCACTTTTAAAAGCCCCACCTAGCAATGCCAAATCACTTGTCCAGCTTTGCTGCAGACAAAATAAAATAGCTCTAGCAAGATAAGCATATCCTTGAAGGCTGGAATTTTCCAACAGAAAGGTCTAATTCTCTGTTGGTGGCAATTGGCAGAGCTGTGCTCCACTCCACAGGCAGACGTCAAATGACCACTGCAGAGATTTTGGCTATAGAACAGCAGTTATAACAAATGACTCTGCGAAGCCTTATATGCACTTCATCCAAAGTGTTCCAGCCTGCCCTGACCCTCCAGAGCACTCCGGAACTGTGGGATTGCTTTTATCAACATGACGAGTCAGCAAAAATCACATCAAGAGTGTTCACCACCACCTTCAGTGATATGAAAGGAGCAGCAAGGAGAAATTCCATCTATCCTTTCCAGACAGATCCTATTGCTCCAGTTCCTGAAATGCCAGCCCAGGGGAAGAAACCATATGTCTGGATCAGGCCTCTCATGGGGAAGGCTGGCATAGCGATGACAGCCACAACTGAGCACAATAAAAATATGAGTAGCTTTTGTTCTTCTGAGGACTCCCAGATGGTTATGCTTTTCCACCCCTCTGGGAAATCAGTGTTTGCAAAGAGACAATAATCACAGTGATTCATCACCAGGCGTAGGCTCACCAAAGGATGCTAAAGGAGCTGCAGCACTTATGGGTGTACTTGGCTTGTACTTGGGCTGACGTATTGGAGGAACAGTCATGCTGCTCCACCAACTCATTGCTAGTGACTCCTCATATAACATTGTTCTGATATCTCCTGTGCCCAGGTGTGGTGTAGACCACGTTGCTTTCTTCATTAAACTACTCTGCATTGTGTATTACCAGATTACCTCATATGTATGGCCTGGGTGTCCTGGATTGGTTTGTCCCAAAGGTACAAAAATACACAGATCCAAGAAGAATTTTGCTTCTCTGTTGCTGAAGCGGTCAGCTGCTGCTGCTTTTGCCTGGCAGAATGGGTAGCGGGGAACCGAGCAGGAGTCAGACTTGTCAGTACTTGGCCATTTCATGAATTTGCCTTATTATTCATCAATTCTAAACTGGAACTCTCCGAAAAGTACAAAAATAATGTGTCGATGTACCTTTGTGTGGTGGAGCATTGTGGCCTTCCACGGTTAATCCGTAATTCTTCACAGCCTAATTATACTCAAAATATTTCTTTGATTCCCCAGGTGCCTGGTGACACTTTCAGCTGCCTACCTGCTCTTAGCTGTCTGCTCCCAGCACCCAGTGAAGTCCAGGTTCACACACAACAACTTCCAGCATGATTTTACTGTATTATCCTTAAGTAATCTCTGCAGGAAGTAAAGAGCCATTCCTGGAACCAGATCATTAGCTGGCAACTCAAACTTCACAGAAAGAAGCAACATTACAGTGGTAATGAAAACAAGACAAAAACAAAAAACTGTGAACATTTTTATTGCCAGTGGAGCCACCAGCATCCACAGAGCATACACAGAGCTGTCAGCAATGCCTCTCCTCATTTGAGACCCAGTCAAAACAAAGTTCCAAGTTAAATTTCTTGCCTGACCATTGCACCAAGTTTTAGTTTCATTCTCAGCAGTGGCCTGTCACTGATTACGTTATGAAATTCACTAGGGAAGAGCAAATTGCAGTTATTTCCTTGATGGAGCTGAGTGGTGCTATTGCAGAATTGCCAGGAGCAACCAGGGAAAACATGCCCATGAGAGGCTAGTGTAACTACACCGGGATCACAGCCAAGCAGTCACAGGACAAAGCTGCAGTGTGAAAGATGCACTGACAGATCACGGGGCAACTTTGGAAACAGAAGGATGTTTTGCAAGGCCTGATCTTTTGGGTCATATGGAGAAACAAATGTACGTAAAAGCCTCAAGGAAATTGAAAAAAAATGAGAGACTAACTACACTCCGAAGCTTCTCCTGCTGTAGCTGTGTGTTATAATAAAGAAGCTGGTGGCATCTTCTATTGTTACTAGTGGTTTAAAAAGGAAACATGCCATTTCACATCACCCAATTCCCACCTCCCACTGCCATTAACTGGTTCATTTCTTATCTCTTTCCAGTAAAATTAATGTCAGAGCAATTATACAAATGCGCAGAGGATGCAGTTTTTTTCCAGAAAGCATTATATGGAAGAAGGTGCCAAGATCTTCATTATAGGCTACCATCTCACATGCTAACAGGGAAATAAAAGAAAAATTTTTAAAAATCTCAAGGGAAGCTAAGCTTCATTCCCACAGAGTGGTTGTGATTGAGCACATGCAGTTTTCACAAGGCAATGGTTTTCTTTGTGGGAATACTTTGAACAGTTTCCCACAGAAAGGAGCCTCTATGCCGGAAAGTTCGAACCCGTAGGCTAAGGAATCCAAATTCAGAGTACAAAATGTGCATGCTCTGGTCCTGACTGCACTGGATAAGAGCACAGCGTAATTCTCACAAACCACAACTGACAAGGTGCACTGGAAGATTGGAGGGAACTTGTTTCTTCTGTTAGTAACCACAGGAGTTTCTTGTGGTAGATAATTCTGAGAACAGGAAGCTGGACAAGCCGTAGGTACGGGAGATTCTTGCTGCCTTTTGGGTTACCCACCCAGCCAGAGCTCAACTGATTAGAAGGGTATCGGAGTTACATAATGGCATTTCTGGGCTGTTTTACTGTACAGATGTGGAGGGCCTCTTAGAAGCAAGGATTGGGAGTTGTAAATAGCAAAACCACAAGAAATTGAATTTAAATGGTAAAGCAATTTCATTAATTTATGTAATATAGAACACATAGTAAAACATTTGTATAAGTAAAATATTACAAGAAAGTATTTAAAGCCTTCTGAATTCATTGGTGTATTCAAACTATGAGTTCTGTTTTGAAAATGCCTGGAAAATTGCTTTGGATCCCCAGTGATCCATCTCTCCAAGCATTAGACATCGGAAATATTGACATCTATCTCTGATCTAATCTGTGAGAAATCCAGCAAAAGAAAGTTAAAAGCCCATGAAAAGAAATGTGCACTTTTAAGAGGTTCTAAGAATGACACTTTTTGATAGTTTGCGTCAAACTCTTCTCTGGTCTCCAGTGACTACAAGGAGTGTGTGATTGCTAACCCAGGTGCAGATATCTGTTCTCTAAACTTCTATCCTTACCTAGAGATATCCCATCCCAAATGTCCTAACATACATCTAACAACAACATAATAATGGTAATTTTCAACAATATTACTAAAACTGATTCAGTTTCCTATAGGAAGTCCTTTTCTGTGTTTTCAGAATGTATCAACAACCTTCAGATTCCTTGTCAAATTGATGCTTTGTGCAGTATGCAGCCAACAAAGGCCACAAAAGTCATATTTACTATGCCAGTAGCTGTCAGAAGGCATTGCTGTCCCTTTGTGTGGAGGCACTTCATATCATTTTCACAGCAAGGCAGTGGTGTAGCTCAGGTGGATTTGCAAATACGTGGTGAACCACAATCAACTTATAGCTAAAAATGACCATGAACTATCAAACTACCTGAAAACAAGTCAGAGGAGAGTCAGGCTTCATATTCATTCCTGACTCCTAAAGTCAAGTGTGGCAAATGTTTTGCTGATGTACCTATATTTTTTCTTTTTTTATTTTCCTGATAAGGATGACTTTGAAAACATTCATATCTTCAAATGAGCACCCAACTCTTAAAAAAGGGCTGTAAGCTCTCCAGTGTCTCTTTCCTGTTACGTCCTTCATCTTAAAGAAGTCTCCTTTAATATACCTCCTACAACATTAAAATGATGTATGTACTTCAGATAACAATATCTACTCACATCAATATGAAAAAAAACATCCATAATCACATTGGATATTGAAAAGCTTCAACTGTTTGGAGATCTTGTGTCATACTTTGAGAGACAAAACTGTTATCCTCTGAGCTCAAAAGCTATTGAAGAGATTTTTCTGACGCACTCTAAAATGATTTATTGTAGGTCAGAGGGCAGTCACGAGAGAAAAAGATCAATCACAGAGGAAGAGATAAGTTTTTCCCTTGATCTCTCCCTTTCTCCCTCTCTTTTTTTTTTCCCCTTGAGGAAACAGCTCACTTGTAGGGTTCTGAGGATTACTTTAGGATTGTAATTTCTACAGTGATCATATATTTTGGGGCTTGCTTACAGTTATTTTATGTTAGAAGTAGGAAAAGAAAAAATTGAACCGACGCACTGTAACAAATAATCAGTTGAGATACTGTGAATACGGTAGTGTTAGTGACTGGTAAAAGTTCTATGTGGGTGAAGAGAAAATTATAAACTAGTTTGCAGTTTACTCTGAAAACATGGACCGAAGGGATTCTCATAAAAATGCACATTATGGCCCCACAGATGCCACTCCAATTCATCATGATTAATGTTATCACAGGCAATCCCAAGGGTTGTGGTAATGATTGGCTACTTTTCATGAAGAGCTGTGAAATGGCTCTTTTGCTCTGCATGCTAAACACAGAAATCATTTAAGTGCAATAGATTGAGCAAAGACAATTACCTTCACCTACAAAGCTTGCAAATGTTTTCTTCCTTCTTTCTATTGTTAACGAAGAGCATTGTCTTCCACTTCTCAGGGAATTGGACATGTAGATCCCACTGCCCATCAGGAGAACAGCATGTCTGATTCCTCAGTAACTATATTCAAATATAACTCTACTTGATAATTTATATGTGTAGTACTACCATACTGCAACTCTCATATGAATACAGTGGTTTTGTATTCATCACAATGACAACAACAACTGGGAGGGCTTTTATTAACCAGATGTTATCAGCATAGCTGTAGTATCTAGAAGTCACAAACAGAACTGTAAATGAAATTTCAGGAGACAAAATCTCTTCCGAATTGTTTTAAATTCAAGTCCTCAGAAGAGCCTTAGTGTGGAAGATGTCACAGAAGTCACAAAAATGATGCACCAGCCAATGACAAAGACAGTCACATAACATCTGTCTCTATCAAGGAAGTGGATCTGCTGTGTTAGTTATGATTCTGGCGGTGCTTCTGATTCCCACTTTTTCTTTACATGTTAGGCATCCGGTGCTATGCTTTTTCTGGCACAGTCTGATCTCAAAAAAACATTTGAGAGTGCTGAGATTGTGCAGCGCAAGTTCTGGGTAAACATTTTTCTAGAGATGGGTGCATTTTCTTCTCTGAAAGAGTGGTCAAGCAGAGGAATGGGCTGCCCAGGGAGGTGGTGGAGTCACCAACCCTGGAGGTGTTCAAGGAACGTTTGGATTTTGTGTTGAGGGACATGGTTTAGTGAGAACTATTGGTGACAGGTGGATGGTTGGACTGGATGATCTTGTAGGTCTTTTCCAACCTTGTGTTTCTGTGATTCTGTGATTCTGTGATTTGGTGATAATGAGATTCACCATACATAGTAATTAAGGTGGATAAGCATCAGCGTAAGCCTGGAGCCAGCCTAAAATTCTCTTCCCAGATCCATAGAGGATCTCTTCACTTTTGGCCCATACAACATTCAGACAGAGCAATCCAGAAATAAATTCATCATTTTCAATCAGATGAATTGTTAACAGAGGCAAAAATATGGATTACTAGGACTACTTTATGCACTTAAATTGCAATTTCAGGTACAGTATCATTATAGTCTCCACTATTTTTGCTCTAGGAAATGTGTGGTATATATTTGTTGGCTTGAACAACATCTGACATGGAACAAAATCACACCCTCACCAAAAGTAGGAATAAGTTAAGATTTTTTATGCAAATCAGAATTTTATTCAAAGGTCAAATTGACAATCATCCAGAAAAGTTATCCAGGTCCATTCTGGTGGACTGGACATTCTCTGAAGAGAACAAAACATCTTCCAAAGTGGCTTTTGGACTGCAAGTACTAGGAGTCATGGTGTTAAATATGGACATAAAGTGCAGGCATATATAAAATTTCTTTGATTTGAATCTTGGTGAACAGTGGAAATATACTGAATGGCAGAGTGAAAGGAAGACCACATGAATGCTAGTTTCCAAAAACATGTTTCCCCCTGCACACAAACAAACAAACAAAAAAAGAAGTCTAAGATTATGTTTCACTAGAATGAATCTAGGAAGAATGGAGCCAACAGTCATTAGTGCTCTTCATATATCTGTTACAAGATGGAAAACTATTCTTCCATGTTTTTCAATTGTACAGCATATCCACAACAGCCACTGCTATCAGTGTCTTATTTTCTTCGTGATATATCATTACAGCCTTTCAGGAATGTTTCTTATTGCTAGTTTGTGTTTTTGTTTCTGGTTGTTTTGTTTGTTTGTTTGTTTGTCTGCTGGAAAATACTTGAATAAATAATTTATTCTCTCAGATTTTCAGTAATGAAATAAATAATTCAATATAACTAGTAAAAGACTTGTCTCCTCTCTCTGAAATGCATTGTACACTGGCTGCAAGTATAATGAAATTACAGCAAAGTCAGCCCTCATCCATCAGTTACCATAGTCTCCTAAACGTGGTTGTGCTGCTACTCTCTTATCACCTGGCTTTTGGAACATCAAACATGTCTTTTGACAGCACATCTATGGTAACCCAACTATTCCACTTTGTGGTTGATTTCTTATGGGAAAACTAGGGACAATCTTTTCAATGTAAAATTCCATTAATGTGTTTCGCCAGTATTACATGACGTACATCAGGCAGCAAGTCTGGAAACACTATGAGATGGTCAGAGGGAAGGGAAGAGAGCCAAGTTAGTCACAGTCCAAGAGGAACCCCTGCTGATCACTGGAGGGATTGCAGTGAGTGCTGAGAAAATTCAGTTCTTGCTGAGCCAGGTAGAAATTGTGTTAATGTGATTTAAACAAAAAAAGAGATGAGAGTTCAAAAACAGTTGGAAAATGAAATACTAATTCAAGTGCATTCTTTTATAAGTCATAACCTAGAAGACATATTTGATCCAGCAATCATTTGATCTTTACCTTCACTAACCACCCAAGATAAACATTACTCATCAGACAGACAAACTAAAAGATGAACATTTGATGATTTCATATTGAATTGATAAAACTATAAGAAACACCACTTGTGTATAATGATTTCATTTCCTTGATGTTCTATATATTGCTGTTTGAATATTCTGTACTTCTCTTTCTCCCTTTTAGTTCTAACACATCCCTTTTATTTCGTTATGATTCCTTATGAACATATCTGAAAGCTTCTGAAGGCAGATTTCCCCAGCACTGCAAGCACGGAACTGGACTTCTCAGATGATATTCCAAAAAAATATTCTTTTTACATATAGGCAGAACAATCTTGATTCTATTTGCTTAGGACCTGCACCATTCTGATTGTGCACATAAAATAGAATAATAATGGATTTATCTAGTCTGTCTGAAAAAAAAAAAAAAAAAGGAGATTCAACTGTGCTTCCTCTTCTAGTGACTAAGATCAAAAATGAAATTTGTGCCTCAGGAGAGAATGAAGCCTGGTTTCCATTTCAGTGGACTCAGCTCTCCCATAGGGCCACAGGCAGTATGTGACTTTTGTACCTAATGAAAGATACACCTGTGCTGCCACAGATGATGTAGTGCCTAAAGGATCTTCAAAGCAGATGGATAGACTAGAAGACATGGTGTTCTTCAGACTCCCTTGTTTCTCACATGAACTTGAAACATATGGGTTTATAATCAAGATAAAATAGAGAGCATCACTGCATTTACATACTCATCACATCATCTCATCGCTTGCTTACATAATACCTGTTCTGTCTAAACATTATTGCTCAAGTATACATACATTCCACTATCTGCTGGTTAAAAAAATAGATGACCATGGAATCATAGAATAATAGAATCATCAAATCCTTAGAGTTGGAAGGGACCTCTGAAAGCCATCTAGTTCAACTCCGCTGCAATGAACAGAGACACCACAGCTAGATCTGGTTACCCAGGGCCTGATTAGCCTCACCTTGAATATCCCCAGGGATGGGGCATCTCTGGCAACATGCTCCAGTGCCTCTCCACCCTCACTGTAAAAGACTTTTCCTTATGTCTAACTTAAATCTATCCTTTTTGAGTTTGAAACCATTTCCCCTTCTCCTATCACCACAGACCCTGCTAATGAGTCTCTTCTCTACTTTCCTGTAACTCCCCTTTAGATATTGAAAAGCCATTCTCAGGTCTCCCAGGAGCCTTCTCTTCTCCAGACTGAACAACCCCAGCTCTCTCAGCCTGTCCTCATAGGAGAGATGTTCCATCCCTTGGATCATTTTTATGGCCCTCCTCTGGACGCACACTAACAGGTCCACATCTCTCCTGTACTGAGGACTCCATATCTGGATGCAGTAATCCTGGTGAGGTCTCACCAGCACAGAGTAGAGGATCACTTCCTTCACCCTTGCTAATTCCTTGACCAAGCTACTTTTGATGTAGCCCAGGATAGGGTTGGCTTTGTGGGCTGTGAGGGCACATGGCTGGCTCATATCCAGCTTCCCATCTACCTGTATCCCCAAGTTCTTTTCAACACGACTGTGCTCAGCCTTTTCATCCCCCAGCTTGTATTGAACCAGAGATATAAATCCAAGACCTTGCACTTGGATTTATTGAACTTCACGTGCTTCACTTGGGCCCACTCCTCAAGCCTGTCTAGGTACCTCTGAATGGCATCACGTCTCTCTGGTGTGTCGACAGCCCCACAGCTTGGTGTCATCAGCAAACATGCTGATAATGCCTTCAAGAAATGCAGTATACAGTTTAGGAAAAAGTAACAGGAGACTGTACAGTTAGTGTAACCAGGAGGGATTGTAACCATAGATTAGATACAGACTACGCCAACTTTTCAAATTTTGCAGGTAAAATTCAATTTATTTTTCCTGCAGGTGAAATTGAAAAATTTATTAAAAATTAGAGTTATTAAAGCTTCATTTTGGAAAAACCTTGAGAATTTTCCTAAATAATATGCCATATTACCACTGCTTGTAAAACACAATAGAACAGAAAAGCTAAAAACTAAGGACACTTTTTAATATAGATTTTTAAATCAATATCAGTAACCAACTCATCTTTCCTTAGTCTGTGTCACATATTAATAATAAAATTAATTCATTTTCTCTTTGCTTTCACCTCTGAAATAAAAGCAAACTTTAACTTCTCCTAGGAAATGAAAGATCCAAGTTTCACTCAACACATGTCAGTCAAGAGTGCCTAAGCTAAAATCCTAAAATTGCAGAGCACATTTCTGAGCTCAAGGAGATGGGTTGCACAACCTCAGGCCTCACTTTATGTGGCCAGAGTCTAGTGGGAAGTAAAAGTGCAATTTTCATAAATAAATAAACTACTTCTCTTTAGACTGCTGCTTGTTCTTATAGCTTTACACCAACTAAGCACTGAACAGAGCAGGAATGGCCTAGGCACCCAGAACTGTTGAGAAAGTCTCGTGATGTTGGAAAATCTTAAGCAAAGTTGAAAAGTTTGGACAAATATATGTCTCAGAAAGTCAAATCTGAAATGAATGCAAAGATCTGGGAGGAGAAAGCCTCTAGAGGAGGGTGCACACTCACAGTGTTACTAACATCAACAGCTGTACTTTGTTCTTGTTGAAGTATGAAGAAAGTATGTTATGGATAGATGTAATTAATGTACAACTCCAGCTGTTTAAAAGGGAACACGGAGTGACCTTGCATATCCTTAAAAAGTTATTTCTTATGAAACAGCTGAACCTGGATGTCCTTATCCGCAAGAGAGCCAGTGGTTAGTGTACTCAGAGCTAGTCAAACAAATGTGAGCTAAGGTCACCTTAGCTCTGAATGGGAGCTTCTGTCCTGGCATTTAGTTCCACTTATTAAACCCATTTCCGTTTCAGATCTTTCTTAGTCTTAGATTCTTCTCCTCATCTCCTGATATCCTGTGGTCAGGGTGGAGACAGGAATAGCTCACTAACTTCAATGAGTGAAATGCCATTTAACCACAGCCTTCTTTATCCTATTTGTCCAAATTTAGTAACACCCATCCTATTGCAGCCTCAATGTTAATATTTAATTTGTGACCCTTACTCACTTTACTAGTATATGATCAACAGCTTTGGTTTCCAGCCTGCTCTACCTGTATGAGGTTTTCTCATGACACACTATGCATTTATGGTATTAGGGTCTTTATTAAGACTAAGGGAATTAAAGGTAGACTTTTAATGAGAGAAGCAGAAACCTTGTTTGATAATATGCATATAAATCCAGAACAAGCTGGAGATGAGATTGTGATCAAGTCAGCTGAAAAACATCACAGAATTGTAGGGGTTGGAAGGGACCTCGAGAGATCATCGAGACCAACCCCCCTGCCAAAGCAGGTTCCCTACACCAGGTCGCACAGGTAGGCGTCCAGGAGAGACTTGAATATCTCCAGAGAAGGAGACTCCACAACCTCCCTGGGCAGCCTGTTCCAGTGCTCCGTCACCCTCACCATGAAGAAATTCTTACACACATTCGTGCAAAACTTCCTATGCTGCAGCTTATGTCCATTTCCCCTCGTCCTGTCTCCACGTACCACTAAAAAGAGACTGGCCTCACCACTATGGCCGCCACACCTCAGATATTTATAAGCCTGGATCAGGTCCCCTCTCAGTCGTCTTTTCTCAAGGCTAAACAGACCCAGTTCACTCAGCCTTTCTTCATAGGGGAGATGCTCCAGGCCCTTCACCATCTTTGTGGCCCTCCGCTGGACTCTTTCCAAGAGATCCCTGTCTTTTTTGTACTGGGGAGCCCAGAACTGGACACAGTACTTGTCATGGTTTCATGATTTTTCATTATCGGTGTTCCACATCATAACATCATGCAATGTACTGGGGGTTTGACTGCTGATGCTCAAGTTCCGGGTGCCTGTCCAGCGGAGAAGAGCAGCTACGTTTCCCCAGGGGGCTTTGCGGTCAGCGAGGAGATATAACTCCCGGCAAGGTCACCTGATGCTCTCTTCTCTGCCTGCGCTGCTTCGCTTGCGCTTCTCTGCCTGCGCTGCTTCGCTTGCGCTTCTCTGCCTGCGCTTCTCGCCTGCGCTTCTCTGCCTGCGCTTCTCATCTCAGCGTTGTGGTAAGGCCGATCCACTATCAATTTCACATTCTCTCTCCTTATAAAATTCTGTTGATACCATATTTAGTAAATTACTTTGTTTTACCTCAGATTGTTGCCACTGTTTTCAATTATTTCGGGGTCCCTTATTTTCTTTTTTTTTCCGGGGGCGCGGATCCGCGGATCCCTCCGCCCTTCTAGTCACGGAACCGGGCCGAACCAGCCCGTAAACCGTTGACATTCTTGGTGGAGAATGCGGGCATAAGTTGCTTTTTAGCTTTTTGAACAAATCTCTCTCTCCGCTCTCAGACAGCTTCATTGGGAAAGTTTATCTGTTTCACCAGTACTGTCTGAAAGCGTGACCTTGAAAAGTCCAGGCGGACGGCCAATAGTCTAGGATATTTGTAAACTTTGAGCCTTGCTATCTTGTTTCTGTAAAAGAAAAAAAAAGAGAAAAAATGCTTTCTCTACTGAAACTGCCTTTTAAGGGGCTGCATGCCACTGTCTCTTCTTTCTTAATGCTAAAAACATACTGGGCCTTAATTAAGTTCACCACTTTGCTCTATGGAGCAATAGGTATATATAGCCAATTGAAAACATGGATGGAAATAACTATGTGGCATCTGCATATTATGTGGCATACCATTCCAGAGGGAGCTGCTAATTTTACAGGGTTGGGGATTTTTAAGCAGGTTTCCAGCCTCTCCTTTGAATTCTTTATGCGGATTTTCAATGCTCACCTGATCACGTTATTAATCTCCGTGAATGTACTGCTCACCATTTCACTTATTATTAGTATTTATTATATTTTGAGGAAGTCTGCCCCAAAACCAGTAAATACTGAGTGGCAGGGAATGTGGAGAGGCCTGGGGGAGACTTTAGAGAGATGGAAATCTTCGGTGTCATGGAACTTTACTCCAGAACACCTGAAAGACCCTGAAAATTTAAACAGATATTTGAGACAGGAATGTCGTGGCTCAGGAAGATCTGAGGAGGCCCAAATTGTTTGGGGCCTGGCTAATGCTTACCGGGCCTTATTCAATACTATCCTGGAGAGGGAGAGAGTTTGTGAAATTGAAAAGGAGAGTCTCAGGGAAACAGTGCAAAATGAGCGAGAGAGTCTCCTGGTCGAGAGAAACAGCCTCCAATCTGAGAGAGATGCCCTCCGAATTGAGAGAGACTCCCTGCAATCCAAACTCAACAGTCTTCAATCTCAACAAGACACCCTCCAATCTGAGCTAGATACTCTCATAATCGAACGAGACAGGCTCCGAGCTGAACTGGAGGATGAGAGCATTGGAACTGACCAACCTGATCAACTACAGGAAGCACCACAATTGATGTCACTTGCCCCTGTAAGAGGACGGAAAATGAAACGAATCTCGACTCAGTTAGAAGAGAAGAAAGAAGAGGAGAGAGGTCCAGAGGAGTGGCTCCAAGATCCACAAGAAGCACCCCTAAGTCCAGGGGAGGGGCCCTCAGTAAGACCACGGTCACCGGCGCCAATGAGGGCAACAAGAAGTCCCGAAAGAGTAAGAGGTGAGCAAGATATCGTTACCATTGTTGATCGATCTCTGAAAATGAATGAAATTCGAAGTCTGAGAAAAGACTTTTCACGTCACCCAAATGAGCCTATTGCCACTTGGTTACTTCGATGTTGGGACAATGGGGCCAACAGTGTGTGGCTGGATAGTAGAGAAGCTCGCCAACTGGGTGGCGTTGCTAGGGACTCAGCCATTGACAGAGGTATTAGTACATGCCAGAACCAGGCCTTTACCCTCTGGAAGCGGATGTTGTTAGCTGTAAAAGAAAGATATCCCTTCAAAGATGATCTGATGCCTGAGAAAAAGAAATGGGCTGATATGGAAGAAGGCATCTGTTATTTAAGAGAATATGCTGTGGTGGAAATGCTACATAGCCCCGATTTCATTCCTGACGAGCCAGACCAAGAGCATGATCCCGAGAGAGTCAGGTGTACACCAAACATGTGGCGTACATTCACAAAGACCGCACCAGAAAGGTACGCCAGCACATTTGCAGCAATGTATGGCAGAGGGGAAAGAAGACCCCTTATAAGTGAATTGGTTAATAAACTTCAAGACTTTGAGTTACATTTAAGCCCTCTGCGAGCTTGTGTTTCAGCCATTACAAAGGTAGCTGAAAAGCTGGACAGAATGGAAAACAAACAAGAAGATATAATAGACAAACTATCAACCGTGCCTGAAGCTGATAAATCCATGGAGGTAACGGATACATCAAATGGGGACCAGAATTCCCAAAACAGCCTATTGGAGGGGCTGATCAACTTGATTTCCTCCCAGCCGGTGGCATCTAATGTCTCAGCCATCAAAAGAAGACGTTCTCCTGCTCGAGCAAGTGACAACAGTAAGACCACATCACGTTTTGCCTTGTGGCATTACCTACGTGACCATGGAGAAGATATGAAGGAGTGGCATAAACAACCTACTCCTGTACTTCAAGCACGGGTAAGAGAGTTACAAGACAAATCAACCACCAAGGTGAACTTCTCCAAAAAGGTGATTGCTCCAGTTGCTGCAGACAATGAAGGTAACAAATAGAGGGGCCCTGCCCCCAGCCAGGGGGGGGAAAGGGATAATAGAGTTTATTGGACTGTGTGGATTAGATGGCCTGGCACATCAGAATCACGAAAATATAAGGCCCTGGTGGATACTGGTGCACAGTGCACTCTAATGCCCTCGAGTCACCAAGGGACAAAATCAATTTATATTCATGGGGTGACTGGAGGTTCCCAAGAGCTGACTATGTTGGAGGCCGAAATCAGCCTCACTGGTAAAGACTGGCAGAAGCACCCTATTGCGACTGGCCCAGGGGCTCCATGCATACTTGGTATTGATTACCTCAGAAGGGGATATTTTAAGGATCCCAAAGGGTATCGATGGGCCTTTGGAATAGCTGCTGTAGACACAGAAGGTGTTAAGCAGTTGTCTATTTTGCCTGGCCTGTCAGAAGATCCATCTGCCGTGGGGTTGCTACGAGTGAAAGAGCAACAAGTACCGATTGCTACAAAAACGGTGCACAGACGGCAGTACCGCACCAACAGGGATTCCTTGCTCCCCATTCAGAAGCTGATTCACCAACTAGAGAATCAGGGAGTGATTAGCAAGACTCACTCACCTTTTAACAGCCCCATATGGCCAGTGCGTAAAGCCAGTGGAGAATGGAGGCTGACGGTGGACTACCGTGGCCTGAATGAAGTCACACCCCCATTGAGTGCTGCTGTGCCAGATATGTTAGAACTCCAATATGAATTGGAGTCAAAGGCAGCCAAATGGTACGCCACCATTGATATTGCTAACGCCTTTTTCTCCATTCCTTTGACCAAAGAATCTAGGCCACAGTTTGCTTTCACCTGGAGGGGCATTCAGTATACCTGGAATCGTTTGCCCCAGGGGTGGAAACATAGCCCAACCATTTGCCATGGGTTGATCCAAGCTGCACTGGAACAGGGAGGTGCTCCTGAGCACTTACAGTATATTGATGACATCATCGTGTGGGGCAACACAGCAAAGGAAGTTTTTGAGAAAGGAGAGCAAATAATCCAGATCCTTCTGCGTGCTGGTTTCGCTATTAAGCGAAGCAAAGTGAAAGGGCCTGCCCAGGAAATTCAGTTCCTAGGTATAAAGTGGCAAGATGGCCGTCGTCACATCCCAACAGATGTGATCAACAAAATCAGTGCCATGTCTCCACCCACTAATAAGAAAGAGACACAATCGTTCCTGGGTGTAGTGGGTTTTTGGAGAATGCATGTTCCAAACTACAGCCTCATTGTAAGCCCCCTTTATCAGGTGACACGGAAGAAGAATGATTTTATGTGGGGTCCTGAGCAGCAGCAGGCTTTTGAGCAGATTAAACAAGAGATAGCCCGTGCCGTGGCCCTGGGGCCAGTACGGATGGAACAGGATGCGAAGAACATCCTCTACACTGCTGCTGGAGAGAAAGGTCCCACTTGGAGTTTGTGGCAAAGAGCTTCAGGAGAGACCCGAGGCCGACCCCTGGGATTCTGGAGTCGGGCGTACAGAGGGTCTGAAGAGTGCTACACTCCAACTGAGAAGGAGATCTTAGCCGCGTATGAGGGGGTTCGGGCTGCTTCCGAAGTAATCGGTACAGAAACACAGCTCCTTCTGGCACCTCGACTGCCAGTGCTGAACTGGATGTTCAAGGGAAAGGGTCCCTCCACCCATCATGCTACTGATGCCACTTGGAGTAAGTGGATTGCGCTGATTACGCAGCGAGCGCGGATGGGGAATCTCAACCGTCCAGGAATCCTAGAGGTGATCATGGACTGGCCTGAAGGCAAAAAGTTTGGAACACCGCCAGCAGAAGAGATATCACGTGCTAAAGAGGCCCCACCATATAATGAACTACCCGAAAATGAGAAGACATATGCCCTATTCACAGATGGATCGTGTTGTATTGTGGGGAAACACCGCAGATGGAAAGCCGCTGTGTGGAGCCCCACACGACAAGTTGCAGAGGCCACTGAAGGAAAAGGAGAATCGAGCCAATTTGCAGAGGTAAAGGCTGTCCAACTGGCCTTGGATGTTGCTGAACGGGAGAGGTGGCCAATGCTTTATGTTTACACTGACTCGTGGATGGTGGCAAATGCTCTATGGGGGTGGTTACAGCAGTGGGAGCAAAACAACTGGCAAAGAAAGGGTAAACCTATTTGGGCTGCTGACCTGTGGAAAGATATTGCTGCCCGAATAAAGAATATGGTTATAAAGGTGCGTCACGTAGATGCCCATGTGCCCAAGAATAGGGCTACTGAAGAGCAGCAAAATAACCATCAGGTAGACAGAGCTGCCAGAATTGAGGTGGCCCAAATAGATCTGGACTGGCAGAACAAGGGTGAATTATTTCTAGCCCGATGGGCCCATGAGACCTCAGGCCATCAAGGGAGAGATGCGACATATAAGTGGGCTAGAGACCGAGGGGTGGATTTAACTATGGATGCTATTGTGCAAATCATTCACGACTGTGACACGTGTGCCACAATTAAACAAGCCAAGAGAATGAAACCTCTCTGGGAGGAAGGGCGATGGCAAAAGTACAAATATGGGGAGGCATGGCAGGTTGATTATATCACCTTGCCACGATCTCGTAATGGTAAGCGTTATGTGCTCACCATGGTGGAGGCAACAACTGGGTGGCTTGAAACCTATGCAGTACCCCACGCTACCGCCCGAAATACCATACTAGGTCTTGAGACACAAGTCCTGTGGCGACATGGTACCCCAGAAAGAATTGAGTCAGATAATGGGACTCATTTTAAAAATTCTCTTGTAGGTACCTGGGCTAAAGGTCATGGTATTGAGTGGATTTACCATATTCCCTACCATGCACCGGCCTCAGGTAAGATTGAACGATACAATGGGTTGTTAAAAACTATGCTGAAAGCAATGGGAGGCGGTACATTTAAGCACTGGGAGAAGCATTTGGCAGAAGCCACCTGGTTAGTCAATACCAGAGGATCTATCAATCGTGGTGGTCCAACCCAGTCCAGCTCCCTACATACCGTAGAGGGAGATAAAGTCCCTGTTGTACATGTAAAGAATATGTTGGGAAAGGCAGTTTGGGTTATTCCAGCCTCTGAGAAGGACAAACCTCTTCGTGGAACTGTTTTTGCCCAGGGACCTGGGTCCACTTGGTGGGTGATGCAGGAAAACGGGGATGTTCAATGTGTACCGCAAGGGAACTTGATGTTGAGGGAGTGCAGTCAGTAATTCCTAGTGCGTGTGTTTATATTTTGTTTGTCTATATTAAGCATGATGTAGTGATGTGGAATAAGGGGTGGAATGTCATGGTTTCATGATTTTTCATTATCGGTGTTCCACATCATAACATCATGCAATGTACTGGGGGTTTGACTGCTGATGCTCAAGTTCCGGGTGCCTGTCCAGCGGAGAAGAGCAGCTACGTTTCCCCAGGGGGCTTTGCGGTCAGCGAGGAGATATAACTCCCGGCAAGGTCACCTGATGCTCTCTTCTCTGCCTGCGCTGCTTCGCTTGCGCTTCTCTGCCTGCGCTGCTTCGCTTGCGCTTCTCTGCCTGCGCTTCTCGCCTGCGCTTCTCTGCCTGCGCTTCTCATCTCAGCGTTGTGGTAAGGCCGATCCACTATCAATTTCACATTCTCTCTCCTTATAAAATTCTGTTGATACCATATTTAGTAAATTACTTTGTTTTACCTCAGATTGTTGCCACTGTTTTCAATTATTTCGGGGTCCCTTATTTTCTTTTTTTTTCCGGGGCGCGGATCCGCGGATCCCTCCGCCCTTCTAGTCACGGAACCGGGCCGAACCAGCCCGTAAACCGTTGACAGTACTCCAGATGAGGCCTTACCAGGGCAGAGTAGAGGGGGAGGATCACCTCCCTCGACCTGCTGGACACGCTCTTCTTAATGCACCCCAGAATGCCATTGGCCTTCTTGGCCACGAGGGCACACTGCTGGCTCATGGCCAACCTGTCGTCCACCAGGATGCCCAGGTCCCTCTCTGCAGAGTTCCTCTCCAGCAGCTCATCCCCCAGCCTGTACTGGTGCATGCAATTATTCCTCCCTAGGTGTAAGACCCTACACTTGCTTGTGTTGAACCTCATCCAATTTCTTACTGCCCAGCTCTCCAGCCTGTCCAGGTCTCGCTGAATGGCAGCACAGCCTTCAGGCGTGTCAGCCAATCCTCCCAACTTCGTATCATCAGCAAACTTGCTGAGGGTGGCCACTATCCCCTCATCAAGGTCATTGATGAAGATGTTGAACAAGACCGGACCCAGCACAGACCCCTGGGGGACACCACTGGTCACAGGTCTCCAGCCAGACTCTGCACCACCAACGACGACCCTCTGCGCTCTGCCAGTCAGCCAGTTCTCAACCTACCTCACTGTCCACTCATCTATACCACACTTCCTCAGCTTTGTTATAAGGATGTCGTGGGAGACAGTATCAAATGCCTTTCTAAAATCAAGGTAGGCTACATCTACCGCTCTTCCCCCATCCACCCAGCATGTGACAGCATCATAGAAGGCCATCAAGTTGGTCAAGCACGACCTCCCCTTGGTGAACCCATGCTGACTACTCCTGATAACCTCCTTTTCTCCCAGTTGTCTGGAGATGGTATCCAGCACAAGCTGTTCCATCACTTTTCCAGGGACAGAGGTGAGGCTGACAGGCTTATAATTACCCGGATCTTCCTTCTTGCCCTTTTTGAAGACCGGAGTGACATTGGCTATCCTCCAGTCTTCAGGGACCTCCCCTGTTATCCAAGACCTCTCAAAAATGATGGGGAGCGGTTCGGCAATGACCTCCGCCAGCTCCCTCAGCACAGGTGGATGCACCCCATCAGGTCCCATGGACTTGTGGACCTTAGTACTGCCTAGTCTTAGTACTGCCTAGATGAAAAAAAAAAAATTTGCAAGATCTTATGATGATGACAAAAAAAGATCTTATGATGACGACCAAAAAAAATTTGCAAGATCTTATGATGATGACAAAAATATCACATGAGAACTCAAAAAGATGGGAAAAAAAAAAGACTGTTGAGGTTTTGAGAACAGAGTTGTGACTGTTGAATCAACTGTATCATTGGGAGGACTTATGGAATCCTTAATTTGAGGTAAAAATTGTAACAGAGAGCCAAAAGAAATAACAAGATTGAAGAAAAGATTCTAACTTCAATCTGGGAAAGGCAATTAGAGCATAAGTGGAGAACATCACTTGCTGACTGAAACTTTGAAGGAAAGCAGACCCTGTTTAGTGGATTGAATTACTCAAAGGAGCAAGTTGAAGAAAAATGAAACCTCAAAAAAGAGCAGGCAAGCTGCACACAAGTGTTTGAAGCAAGGAGTGTGAGGGACTGCACAACAAATGGAAATAATCCAAACTGATATTTAACAAAATAATTTTACAAAAGCCTGCAGAAAAGACAGAATATACCAAAGATGTTCTAAAATATGTTACTTCTACGCAAGCAAGCAGAATTTGTTTTGAGAATGATTCAAGATATCAACTGAGCAGTTTTTCACCAATAACACCACCAGATCTCATGTAGGTTTTAGTTTGATGTTATTGCTTAGATCAGTCTGATAACTGATTTACAATATTGAGGGTGAAGGCAGAACCATTCCCATCAGTGTTCAGAACAGACGGGACAGCTCATAAAGAGGTGGCGTGCAGGCTGGAGAGGCAGGATCAAGCTGCCCAGGCTCTTCCCTGCAAGAACAGTATTACCTCAAAAAATACTTCTTTGCTTTTAGTAAAATCTCCACTTCTTAGATTAAGAAAACTCACTTTGGATAGAAGGATTGATGCTTACGCATAAGTCTCTCCTGGCCATGTCCTCTATTCTCCTTGGGTTTCTCTTGAAAGGTTGTTCTGTTTCTTCCTTAGGCCTATTCAAACTCTTCATAGTCTTGGCAAACGCTGCAGCCTAGCAAAAGCCACAGCCTCTTATCTATCTATGCGTTGGGTTGCTCCTGAAGGAAGGGATAAGGAAAGGGCCCAGGGGTGAGAACCACATGCAGATGGTATCCTTTTTAGATAATAAACATACCTCTGACAATCAAACCAAAATGAACACCACTTGCCATGGTGAAAAAGCTGAGCTAAAACAAAAGTTTTTAAAATAGAAGTTTGTATTTACTTTAGGAGAAGAAGCACCTGTAGCCTATGATACAATATCACTGGAAGAGTAAAGATCAGGACAGTGGGGGAAGGGGAAAAGAAAAAGAAAAAGAAAAAGAAAAAGAAAAAGAAAAAGAAAAAGAAAAAGAAAAAGAAAAAGAAAAAGAAAAAGAAAAAGAAAAAGGAAAAGGAAAAGAAAAAGGAAAAGGAAAAGGAAAAGGAAAAGGAAAAGAAAAAGAAAAAGAAAAAGAAAAAGAAAAAGAAAAAGAAAAAGAAAAAGAAAAAGAAAAAGAAAAAGAAAAAGAAAAAGAAAAAGAAAAAGAAAAAGAAAAAGGAAAAGGAAAAGGAAAAGAAAAAGAAAAAGAAAAAGAAAAAGAAAAAGAAAAAGAAAAAGAAAAAGAAAAAGAAAAAGAAAAAGAAAAAGGAAAAGGAAAAGGAAAAGGAAAAGGGAAAAAAGAGAAAAAAGAAGGAGATTAAAATATAGAAATTACAAAAGAAAACGCAAAATGCAAAATATCCAACATATAGACAGATGTCAAAGAAAACAATGCAAGCTAAATTGCCCTGAATAATGTTGTAAGGAAGAGGCAACTTAAAGAGACTAAAATACTCAGAAAGAATCAAAACAGCAGTCTAAAATTATAACATAAACTTCAAATCCACAATTCAATACTTATATCAATCCATTTGTATATACTGAGAAAAAAAACTACCTATTCATCCTAGATTATTCCTCCATTTATCTGTAAACATTACTAGAGAACATAACTTCCAAGAACACAATCTCACATTTAAAATCCTTCTTTGTGAGCCACAGCATACCAGTTGCAGTAATAATGGGTCATAGATCACAGTTGGCATGACTGTTCTGCAAAATTACTTTATTTCAACACAGAGGATGTGTTCATTTTATTGCTGCTGAAAAGAGAAAGAAAGAGAAGAAAAAGAAAAAAAAAGGTAGCAAGAGAGAGAGAGAGAAAAGAAAGAAGAAATTCAGAAAGAGAAGGAAGGTAGGAAGAGAGGGAGGAAGGGAGGAAGGGAGGAAGGGAGGAAGGGAGGAAGGAAGGAAGGAAGGAAGGAAGGAAGGAAGGAAGGAAGAAAGGAAGGAAGGAAAAATACTGTTGAAAAGGTGCTTGAAATAGATGAGGAATTAAATCTAGAACTTTATTTGATGCTGTTTGATTTCAGAGCAATAGCCTCTGAACAGGACTATCATCTGCAGAATACACTTCAGCCCATACTGGCAGATTATTTCAGGTAGTAATGCTAAATGCTGGGGCTTTTATATGAAAAAGTGAATAAAAAAATCTACTGTGATAGTGGATAACACTAATTTAGTGGAGCAAGAAGACCTTGGACTAGTGCATTACAGCAGAGGACAGTAGTCTCTTGTGAAGTAGCCTCCCTCCCACGAGGTGATTACTAATGGAAGACAGACCTACAGCTTTTGTAACAAAACGAAAAAAGAGAAAAAAAAAGGCACTATGCTGAGCAAAACAGGGCTAAAACTCATGAGATGTTCATGTTTCCGCTGGATAGATATTCAGCTTGGATACTGTTAGACACCCTGTAAATCCTCAATACAAATTTATATATTATATACTCATCTGAGTTGGTGGAGTTGTTCAAGTAATCTGCTATTTAGGAAGCTGGAGACAAAATAGAACATGCTCCCTTCCAGCATGTTTGAGTTGAAATCAGCTGTTGAGGGAGTTAACACTGTCAGAGGCTTGAACAGCACACAGAAATCCCATCCTCTTTTGTAAGCTTTCTCCTACAATGCCTTTTTTGTTGATCTCTTGTTGCATTAAAAAAATCCTCATAGTTCTACACTCCAACTCCAAATTCTCCTTACTTTTGTCCTAGAACAACTTTCTCTTCATGGTCTAAGCCTCTTCTTTTTCATACCTCCTCACTTCTCCGCTCTCCACAAATACCTGGTGCACTTACAGGCCACGTGTTCCATTTCCTTCCCAGCAGGAGGAATGATGTGGACCTGCTGTTGCTGTGGATTACCCTGTTAAAATATTTCCCTTTACTCAGTGTATCTAAAGTTTTTCAACTAGCTGATAGCAGTGAGTCATGAGCTTCTCACACTGACCATGCTGAGCTGCCTGGTAATAAATGTAGGTTCCAAGACATGCAGGGATCTGTGATTAAACCATTAAGGAATAATTTGTTCACATGAAGTGATCAAACTGGGGCTGCCTAGAAAACTTTGGTTACCTCCTAATCTTGAGGCGTTTGAATTTGCCAACACAGAGTCACAGAATCATGAATAATTTGAGTTGGAAGTGACCCTTGAAGGCCATGTAGTCCAACTCCCCTGCAGCAAACAGGGACACTTACAGCTAGAGCAGGTTGCTCAGAGTCCCATCCAGAACGTCTCCAGGGAAATCCACTATATCTATGGGAAACACGTTCCAGTGTTTCACTGCACTTACTGTAAAAAAATTCTTCCTTATAACCAGTCTAACCATGATAAGGTTCTTTCAATACTTGTGATAGGAACTGCTTAACAGCTTTTAATAAACACTGCAAGAACCATTTCTGAACAATTGCTTGACCAGGATACAGATCTCATTTGTCAGAAATGACAAGTAGCTGTTTCTTTCGCTTACAAGTGTCCCAGGGCCTGGGATACCACTCACAGCCTGTATCCCATTGCAACACCAGGAAATTGCTCCTTATTTCTGGGTTCTAATCAGCTAGAGAAGCTGCTTGGGAGTTCCACTTCTGTTGAAAGGAAGAATGTTTCCCCCTGCAAATGGAAAGAGAAAGAGAAGAAAAGGTATAATGTACTTAATTTCTAGGGTTCCTACCTATGAGAGAACTCAAGGATTAAATCTACGTAATTCTATTTCAACATACCACAGTGTGCAAAAATTGGGTATTTTAAAATGATTATCTACGGCTATTAATATCATTTTAAGTGGCACTTTAAAGTTGCTAATATTTGATTGAAACAGTGCTAAGAAACTTTATTCATCCTTTTCCTGAAGTGATAGAATCTCAGAATCACAGAATAGTTTGGGTTGGAAGGGTTTTCTAATATCACCTAGTTTCAACTCCCTGCTATAGGCAGGGACACCTCCCTCTAGACCAGGGTGAAGCTCCAAGCCCCATCCAGCCTGGCCCTGAACGCTTCCAGGGAGGGTATGTTCACAACCACACTGGGCAGTCTGTTCCAGTGTCTCACCACCCTCATAGTAAAGAATTTCTTCCTAATTCTAGTCTAAATCTACTAGTCTAAATCTTCCAGTTTAAAACCATTTTCCCTTGTCCTGTCACTACATGTCCTTATAAGAAGTCCCTCTCCAGCTTTCCTGTAGACCCCCTTCAGTTACTGAAAGGTCACCATAAAGTCCCCTCAGAACCTTCTCTAGGCTGAAGAGCCCCACATTTCATAGGGGAGGTGCTCCAGCCCTCTGAACATCTTTGTGGCCCTTCTCTAGACCTGCTCCAACAAATCCATGTCCTTCTTGTGTTGGGAGCCCCAGAACTGGATGTTATTACAGTGACAGTCTCCAGGGACAGAAGCACCCACCACATCTTTGGGCAACATGCTCCAGTGCCTCTTCACCCTCACTGTAAAATATTTTTCCTTATGTCTAACTTAAATCTACCCTTCTTGAGTTTGAAACCATTTCCCCTTCTCCTATCACCACAGACCCTGCTAATGAGTCTCTTCTCTACTTTCCTGTAACTCCCCTTTAGATATTGAAAGGCTGCTCTCAGGCCACATTGCAGCCTTCTCTTCTCCAGGCTGAACAGCCCCGGCTCTCTCAGCCTGTCCTTATAAGAAAGGTGTTCCACCTCTTGGATCATTTTTATGGCCCTCCTCTGGACACACACTAACAGGTCCACATCTCTCCTGTACTGAGGACTCCATATCTGGATGTAGTAATCCTGGTGAGGTCTCACCAGCACAGAGTAAACAAGCAGGATCACCTCCCTCACCCTGCTGGCCACGTTCTTTTGATGTAGCCCAGGATAGGGTTGGCTTTGTGGGCTGTGAGGGCGCATGGCTGGCTCATGTCCAGCTTCCCATCTACCTGTACCCCCAGGTCTTTTTCGACATGACTGTGCTCAATACTTTATTCCCCAATTAGTATTGGTAATAGGGGTTACCTCGACCCAGGTGCAAGACCTTGCATTTGGATTTGTTGAACTTGAGGTTCACCTGGGTGCACTGCTCAAGTCCATCCCACCTCTCTGGATGGTGTCCCATCCTTCTGGTATATCAACTGCACCCCACAGCTTGGTGTCATCAGCAAATTTGCTGTGGGTGCACTCAACCCCTCTGTCATTGTCACTGATGAATATATTGAGGAGTATTGGTCCCAGCACTAAACCCTGAGGGACACCATTTGTCACTGATCTCCATTTGGATATGGCAAAGTGCAAGGTTTTGCACTTGGGCCGGAGGAATCCCAGGTATCCATACAGACTAAAGGAGCGGTCCTTGAGAGTAGCCCTGCAGAGAAGGACCTGGGGGTCTTGATAGTTGAAAAACCAGCAGTGTGCCCTTGAGGCTCGGAAGGCAAATGGTATCCTGGGCTCCATCAGAAAAAGGATGGCTAGCAGGGACAGGGAGGTGATTGTCCCCCTCTATTCTGCTCTTGTGAAGCCCCATCTGGAGTACTGTGTCCAGGTCTGGAGCCCCCAGTACAAGAAAGACAGAGAGCTGTTGGAGAGGGTCCAGAGGAGAGCCACAAAGATGATCAGGGGTCTGGAGCACCTCCCCTATGAAGACAGGCTGAGGGAGATGGGCTTGTTCAGCCTGGAGAAGAGAAAGGTGTGGGGTGACCTCATTGCAGCCTTTCAGTACCTAAAGGGAGCCTACAAACAGGAGGGAAATCAACTCGTGGAAAGGGTTGACAACTCCAGGACAAGGGGAAATGGTTTTAAGTTGAGGGAGAGAAGATTTATGTTGGATGTCAGGGGGAAGATCTTTACAGAGAGAGTGGTGAGGTGCTGGAACTCTCTGGCTGCCCAGAGAGGTTGTGGATGCCCTGTCCCTAGAGGTGTTCAAGGCCAGATTGGATGGGGCCCTGGGCAGCCTGGTCTAGTATTGAATGTGGATGTTGGTGGCCCTGCATATGGCAGGGGGGTTGGAGATTCACTATCCTTGAGGTCCCTTCAAACCCTGGACATTCTGTGTGATTCTGTGTGACACACTGAGCCATTGGCCACCACTCTCTGGACTCAGTCCTGCAGTCAGTTCCTCATCCATTGAACAATCCATCCATCAACTCTGAATCTTTCCAATTTGGAGAGAAGGATATTAGTGGAGACTGTGTCAAGAGCCTTACTGAAGTTCAGATAGATGACATCAGTGGCTCTTCCTTTGTCCATTGATGCAGTGACACCATCATTGAAGACCACCAGATTGTACTTGGTGAAGTCATGCTGGTTCTCCCACAACGTGGCATGAATGCCATGACTTTTCAAATATCTTTGAGAGATGCTTTGTGACTACATCAGCTAATTCCCTCAGGACTCTGGAATGCTTCCCTAGTCCCCTCCTTCCAAACCAAATGTTTGAGGTCTGTGTGACTAGAAGTTATCAGAGAAGACCAAGGAAAAAAAATAACTACTTCATATATAAAAATATATGTAAAATAACTACAACAGTCTTGTCTGTTGTTTCCAGCTTGACTACATAACTCACTAGAGAAGTTACACCCTCCTTTTTACTTTCTTTAGGTACCTCTAGGAGCCTTTCTTGTTCCTCTCACCAAGTTTAGTTCAAGCTGGACCTTGGGTTTCCTGACTCTGTCCCTACACAGCCTAGCAGTTTCCTTATACTCTTTCCATAGTATCTGTCTCTGTTCCTACTGCTTGTGCATTTTCTTCTTGCTCTTCAGCTTGACCAGCAGGTCCCAGTTCAGCTATGCTGGTCCTCTTACCTCCCTTTCCTGACTTGCTACACCTGGGGATAGAGAGCTCTTGCACTCTGATGAAAGCTTCCTTAACCACTGATCTGAATCTTCATGGCTTTTGCAATTTATTTCCACCTATGATAAAATGGGTGTAACGTACTCTGTTTATATTTATTTACAGTGCCCTTTGAAAGGGTGTAAAAGATGAGTATAAATGATTGCCAGTAATCAGGGTGTGGTGAGAGACGCATTGACCAGGTTCCAGCATTACAAATAGCTCTTTTTTCTTTGTAGGTAATAACTTCCCAGAGGAACATGCCAGTCTCATAACTAACCCTGTGAAAACACATTTTAAAAATTATGATATTATTATGTATCACAAAGCTATTTTGCATCATTTATTATTTATTCACTGAGGCTTTGAGAGCACTTGAATTTCATCCATGCATGCAGACAAGTCACATCCCAGTCCCAAGAAATGTATTAGCTAAGACATTTGCTGTAACTAAACTTGCGTCAGATTTACTTAACAGATTTCTAAATTGATTTAAATAGTGCAAACCGTGCTGCAGACTATATAAACTTAGTTTTTTGAGAAATTTAGTATTCATGTGTAAAATCGAGTAAGCTGAACTGAGACTCTCAAATATAAGGGTTTTATTATTGTTATAGTGGAGAACTATCTGACAGTTGCAAATGAATCGCATACAAAAACTTGCAAAGGCAATATTTCTCTGAAAAAAATAATTTTTGAAAGAAATCATCTTTTTTTTTTTTTTTTGGTCTCTAGAAAATCTTTTGTAAAAATTAACCAGATTTTATCTCATCATTTTATTGTTGGACTTCATTCTTAACTACAGCTGCCCAGGTTTTTATAACCTACTAGTAAATCTACCCATATTATTTTTAAACCACTTGTCAATTTTCTTATTCAGGCTGTATAGACATAATCTGTCCGGGAAGTTCTTGGCTGCCATACAGATGGGCACGGTAGAAAACCCCTTGATAAAGATATCTAATTTTGCTGTAACCAAAAATAGCTTCTGCCTATATTAAGGGCATACACTGAATGGAAAATCTGAAAGCAAAGAGATGCTCTGCACCTGTGCTTGGTGCTAATCGGAGCCAAGACAGAAGTGGTTTGTAGCTATGCAGCCTCTCTACTCCTCTATGCTCTTCTTCATACACAAATTTCAGTAGAAGTGAATTTCTTGCAGAAGTGGAATGGGCTAAAATCCCCATGAAAACTCCTCAGGCCCCAGTTTCTATTGCTCTACACTGAAAAGTTGAGATTTCTTAAGAAATAAAATAAAGCAGAGAGAGGAAAAGATTAACCTGGTTAGCTTAACCTGCATGACTTCATCAAGCGAAGGTCCTGCCTAACCTTTGTTAGTTTTTGTTGCTTTTTATGACATCATAACTGCTTCAGTGGACAGGGGAAGAGCCACTGATGTCATTTATCTGTATTCCTTGACACAGTCCCCACAGTGTCCTTCCCCCCAGATTGAAAAGATATGGATTTGACTGATCAGTGGAAGAGAAACTTGTTGCAAAATTGCACCCAGAGAGTGGTCATATATCTATGTGTCAATGTCCAGACGGAAATTGGTGATGAGTGGTCCCTCACAGGGGTCAGTACTGAGATCACTGCTTTTTAACATCTTCATCAATGACATCAACAGTGGGATTGAGTGCACACTCAACGAGTTTGCTGATGACACCAAGCTACCTCGTGTGGTCAACATACCTGAGTGATGGGATGCCATCCAGAGCAACCTAGATAGGTTTGAGCACTGGGCTCAGGTGAACTTCATGAGGTTCAACAAATCCAAATTCAAATTGAGGCAATTCCCACTGTCAGTACAAGCTACAGGATGTAAGGATGGAGCACAGCCCTGCCAAAAAGGACTTGGGGGTACAGGTAGATGGGAAGCTGGACATGAGCCAGCCATGCGCCCTCACAGCCCACAGAGCCAACCCTATCCTGGGCTACATCAAAAGAACGTGGCCAGCAGGGTGAGGGAGGTGATCCTGCTTGTTTACTCTGTGCTGGTGAGACCTCACCAGGATTACTACATCCAGATATGGAGTCCTCAGTACAGGAGAGATGTGGACCTGTTAGTGTGTGTCCAGAGGAGGGCCATAAAAATGATCCAAGAGGTGGAACACCTTTCTTATAAGGACAGGCTGAGAGAGCCGGAGAAGAGAAGGCTGCAATGTGGCCTGAGAGCAGACTTTCAATATCTAAAGGGGAGTTACAGGAAAGTAGAGAAGAGACTCATTAGCAGGGTCTGTGGTGATAGGAGAAGGGGAAATGGTTTCAAACTCAAGAAGGGTAGATTTAAGTTAGACATAAGGAAAAGTCTTTTACAGTGAGGGTGGTGAGGCACTGGAGCATGTTGCCTAGAGGGGGTGGATGCTCCATCCCTGGGGATTTTCAAGGTGAGGCTGGATCAGGCTCTGAGAAATTTGGTTGGGCTGTGTTGTCCCTGTTTGTTGCTGGGGAGTTGGACTAGATGACTTTTAATTGTCCTTTCCAAATTAAAAGATTCTGTGATGCTATGATTCTATGGGGGAGTAGTCAAACAAGGATAGGTACCAAGGGTAGGCGATGGCAGGAGAAAGACAGGATGTAAATTTAGTAGAACAGTCTCTGTCTTAATAGAGACACGCTTTGGGCAAAGTGTATAGAAATGGTACTTCTCTACGTGGAAAACATGAATGAGGTCTATGGACATTCTCCAGAATTTACAGGTGCTCACTACAGTGTCCCAGAGAAACCCATCTATGGGTAGCCAAGCTTTGCCTTGCAACCCTAGTCTTAGTCTTCTGCACACATCATTAAAGGAATCAAAGGTCTTTCCCCAAGCCAGGTTCATAGCTGCAAACTGTGACAGTGAGTAATACCTTCTCCTGTTTGTACACAGACATGGGGAGATGCACATTTGTGTTAGTCTACTGGTGGTCTACTTCTTGATAATGAAATTTGTGGATTTAATAGCAGTTTAATAGACTCCTTTTTATATTACCAAGTACTTCGGCGAAAACTATAAGATTAGAAAATGACTGTATCAAATGGAATTTAAGCACCAACAAGGGATAAAAAGTGTACAAAGAGTGCTCCAAAAATATTGCTTTCTCCTTTATTATGTTTGCCCACAACATCAGAAGTGTTTGTTGGTGGTAAGGGAGAAGAGGTTGAATCTTTCCACCAAAATTCCATTACATTTTGTTGCTGTGTAACAGATGGCAGACTGACAAAAAAGTTTCTGACATGGAAGTGAGTATGAAGAAAAGGTGTGTCACTGAATTTCTCCATGCAGAAAAATGGCACCCATTGACATTCCTGGACATTTGCTGAATGTTTACGGAAACCAAACAGTGGATGTCAGCAGTGGATGGTGCAGCTCAGGAGTGGCAACAGCAACAGTGGGTCACCTCCACTAGTACAGATTTTTACACATATAGTATGTAGGTTCTTGTTCATTGCTGTCAAAGTTCATAGCTAATTGTGGCAATTATACTGAAAATATTATTGAAAATAGTGCTTTGTAGCTGAGAATTTACTCTATCAAATAGTGTTATTCTGCTATTTGAATCAATTGTAATTTCCATGGAAATAAATAGAGGCATTACTTTCAGAGTGGCTTACATGTAATTTGGAGAGGCAGGGTTCAGAACGCACTTATAGAGATATCCTGGCCTGATTTTTCTCAGTGCCTTTGCCAGTGTTTCATACTCCAGACAGCCTCTGCATTAATCCTTGCACTTCGAATGGAGCCGAGGCTCCCACTACCCAGCTCCAGGCTCCCTCCCCAGAGCTTGGCCAGCAGGTTGCATGGTCTGCTCATATTCCTTCTCTTCTGGAGGACATGTGACTCTTGTACTGAGTGCAAAAATCAGACTGCAAAATGCAGTAATGTGCCCCATCTTGTTGCAAATGCCCTGGATGCCTGCTGGATAGAAGTTTGCCTGAGGTATCAGAAGAATAGATCCCACTACCCCAGGGTGAATGTGTGGGAGTGACTGGCTGCCAGTTTGGTCTCACGTGTGTTTATTTAGGAGAAAGACACTAGATAATGAAATAGCTCAATAAACAGCCACAGTCAGAGCTGTGCAAACTGTGAAATGGCACAATTCTGCACGTGTTTGTAGCATATTTTATCTGCTTATCTCCCAAACCTTTCTACATTCTGTTTACAGCAATGGAAATGGCTCCAACTCTTACTCCCAGGTTTATGGCAGGGGGGAGGGGAGTGGAGTTGGGGAGGAGGGCAATATATTCATGGAATGAACACCAGCTGTAAGAAATGACACCCTTGGTATTGAAAGTTTCCTACTGAACAAGGAATATTGAAGATAAAGTAAGTATTCAACAATTGTACAGCAATGGTCATACAAATGAGCAGCTCCCTTGGGCTCATGCAATCTGCCTTTTTGTATTTCCATAGTAGGGGATTGATCTTGCTTCCATTAAGAAAGATGGAAAAACTCCAAATGCTTTTGGTGGGAGCAAATGCCTGCCTCTATACATTCCAGCCTCCTGGGGTGTATATATTGTACTCTGTATTCAAGCTACGTGCCTGCATGTATTTCCTATGCTATTTCAGCTTATATAAACCACTGGAGTTTGCAGTTTTGTCAGCAATGACAATGATGAGTTTTGTTCCAACTGGTGTGTTCCCAGGGAAAGTTTTCGTTTTAAAGAAATGTCACTTCCCAATTGAAAAAAAAAAAAAGAAATCAACTTAAAAATTCTTCATTGGTTCTGTATTTTGATTTAATTCACAGGTTTCTTCTTGCCTTCAAGTGCTTTGCACACTAGGAAATTTTGAATCTGTAGTGACCATACACTTCAGTCCATCTTCTGAGAGTTGAAATACAACAATGTGGGTCCCCATTCCAGTTGGAGAAGGACAAAAAATGGTCCCTGCTCATTTGCTCTTGCTCATCCTGCACAGAGAGTTTTAGCACAGGCTTCCAGTTCTTCTGGCTGCTTTTTGAGGCAGAAGTTAGCAACCTTCAGAAGGTCCTCTACAGATGCTGCTGGTTCAGCTCTGGCTACTAGTGGACTCTGAAGTTTAAAGTGTAATTCAAATGGCTTCCTCTAGATTTGCATGTATTCTTGACTTTGTCTTCCTCTACTTATACTTTCAATCCTCTGTGTATTTCTCAGTCTCTGGATGCTAACATATAGCATATGTTCCCCATTTAACTCTTCCTTAATTCTTAATGGCATCGTGTTTGTAACAAAGGAGAAACAAAACAGTTGCTTTGAGAGAAAATATTTACTTGAAAGAACAAACTTTTATTTATATTTACATGTGAAAACACACAAAGCCTTTGTGCTCTGTTTTATTAGTGTTATCAGGAAGAATATCTTTCAAGATTATCTTGAATACCATTCAAGATAAAACAAAATTCATTTTTAGTGCATCTTATCTAATGAAAATTAAAAAGTGCATGTGCTAAGGTATGTTTAGAGTCTTTCACTACTTGCATGTTTTGTGTGAATAGAATAAATTAATATCTGTAATGATAATCTGGAATTACAAAGATGAAAAATAAAAATAAAAATAAAAATAATTGTCCTGCCCACAACTGAATTTTTGTGTGTGTTTTTTTTTTAAATGTTTTTAGCTATGGTTTCAAATTCCATTACTTATTTGCAAAATACAAGTTTACATCGCTCAGTCCCATGACAAATAAGCCTGCCTGGACAGCTTCAGAGAGGATCAAGAGCTAAGGAGAAAACAGTGTATGCTAAGTATGCAGTTGTAAATCTCAACTAGTAGAAGGGGAATGCATGTATTCAAGAAAAAGAGAAAGAGAAAAGGAAAAAAGGAAAAGGAAAAGGAAAAGGAAAAAAGGAAGAAAAGAGAAAGAAAAGAAGAAAAAAAGGAAAAAAAAAGAAAAAAAAGAAGAGAAAGAAAAGAAGAAAAAAAAGGAAAAAAAAAAGAAAGAAAAAGAAAAGAAAGAAAAATAGAAAGGGGGGAGAGGGAAAGAGAAATGGAAAGAAAAAGGAAAAGAGTAAAAGGAAAATGTAAATGGGAAAAAGGAAAGACCCACCACCAAGAATAAAATGAGACCGGAAGAGTTTAGAATAGCTTTGAGGCTCCTTTTCTCAATGGTCATAAGCATATACTGTTGAATGATTGCAAGGTTTTGCTATATCCTATAATGGATGCTGATACAGACTAAATCTGGGATATTGTTATCTGGAAATAACAATCTAAGTGTTGCAGGTGCTCTATTACTTCCCCAAATCTGGCCAAGAATTACATTCATTTCAGAGGAGGGGTGTTCTGGTAAAAATACAAAAGAAGCATCAAATGCACAGAAATATGAATTTCTTTCTTTCCCAGGATTAGATAACACTCTGGAAACACGGGTTTATCTTCTGCTGAAGGAGATCTTTGTAGAAAATACTGGTAGAGAGTTACTGTCACTTCAACCCTCCATACTCTTGCCTTCACAATATTTCATGATGCCAAGCCAAGGAGGGGTAGTGGGGTCTCTCCAGGGGGATGAAGGGGGACAGCAAGCTCTCAATTCAGTTAACGACTGCAGGAAGTGGTTTGTCAGTTTAGAGGTAGTCCCTGCTCAAAGCCAGTGCCCTTCTCAGAAATGAACTTGCAGTTCTCTAAAGATAGATTACGCAAAACACCAGGGGGCCCTCGGGAATCTGCAGCCACAATTCCCCTAGCAAGGAGATCCAGAACAGCAGTGAAATGCCCCCTTCGTGCAGCTGCTTTGTGGACTAAACCAACGCTCAGTGGAGTGGGACTCTTATGCAAGTTCTCAGGTTTCATATCCGCAGCAAACAAACTTTGTTAAAAATATGAGAACTATTCCTGTCATTTTTTTCTATGTAATTTTAACTGTAACTTCAAACTGCAAGTGTATTGTCTGCCCACCAGAGATGGCAAAGGGAGGTTTGTGAAATGAGAAGGGCTTCTCAGAAGTTGCCAGCTTTGGCACTGAAGGGTTACTTGGAATAACTCACAGAATTAGATACAAGAGTTTGCTAACTATAGCAAGTGATCAATAGCTGATATTCAGAGCAGGCTAGTCAGGCCATCTTGAAAGATAGGATTCAGTTGGGTATAATTGAGGTGAAACTGGTAATTGGAAATAAAATAAGACGACATTTCAAGGAATAACTCTTACTGAGTATCTGATCAATGTAACTATAGAGTACCAGGGTGCCCCATCCACACTTCCAGGAACTGTATAATTCCTTTCATCAGAGCATCTCACAAGTCCTGTAACAACATGTTATTCAACTTGTAAGGAAATATTCCAGCTAGTCTAGCTGAATGACTCTATTTTGCACTGAATTATCTACACTGATGTCAACAGATTGAGAGAGTTCAACATCCTTGCGATTGGAGAACAGATTTTTTGCCTTATTTTCAATGCAATGGTCCTCATTTAATTTATGCTCCTTTTGTTTTAGCCAAAACCACAGAAAATGGCACAGAAGTGAACTGAGTGCTCAATATAACCCAATCTCTCACCCTCATCAGAATGAGAAGACATCCTAGACTACGTCCACTCTTCATGCCCCATCCCTGGAGACATTCAAGGCCAGGCTGGATGTGGCTCTGGGCAGCCTGGTTGGCAACCCTGCCCATAGCAGGGGGGTTGAAACTAGATGATCATTGTGGTCCTTTTCAACTCAGGCCATTCTATGATTCTATGATTCTATGATTCATAACTGCAGGCCAAACCTGGCCAGACATCATAAAACACAACCATGTAATTGGTTTCATTATGGTCCCATTGCTTTGCTACTACCATCTCAACAAGTATGTATCTGTCCTAAGGCAAAACTGTAACTGCCTGGTTGTCCCAGTCTCAGCGGTGGTGGTTATACCTCAAGAGAGGAACATGTCAATCCATCACGATCCAGTCACTCTGGATCCACTGTCTCAGGGATGACTTCAACAGTGACCACTTGTTTATTATTTTCTGCCATAGAACTTTTACCTATCGTAGGATGAATGCTTCAAGCAAAAAACCAAACCAAAACAAACCAAACCAAACCAAACCAAAAGAAAAATCAGGATTGTGATTTTTTCCTTTTTGGGAGTTATTTTTTGATTGCTTTTTTTTGTTGTTGCTATTGTTAGTTTTTTGTTTTGTTACCAGTATGATCTCAAAATGCCATATGGCAAACAGAGATGGGCTTGTTTTAAGGATTTTTAAAAAGAAAGTTGACAAAGAATGGCACTAGCCCTTCCTCACGCAACTCAAGCTGGGGAACAGCAAATACACTTTACTGTGCAGACAGTTTGTGTTGCACCTCTGCAAATCCATAGTGCTCCTCCTCTGCTGAAGGCAGAGTTCACCCTAATAACAGTCCTTATAGTAAAAGCAGAGGTCTTCTGAATTCTTGGTTTCATGATGTTAGGAATATGTTTCATCTCTAAAGGTAATGTACCTCTCTAATTGCTCACTGTTCTGTTTCATCTCTTGATAGGGAACCATATTGATTTATTTCCGCCCATTTTATGAGTTGTCACTTGATTTAATTTCCTGTGGCCGCAGCACCATGAAGTCTCCTTTTCTGCCTACTAAGGCTGGTGACATATTGGCAGGAACCCACCAGAGGAATTCTGCAAGGAAAAGAAGAATGTAAAAAAAAAAAAAAAAGTCAAAAAACATAGAACAGAAATCAGTTCATTTTGAAAGGATATTCCACAACAAATGATGAAGTAAAACTTCAGTTGCTGGATTATTAAAATATCTTTTCTCCATGGGACACATGCCATCTCAGTAAATTCCCATCATCAAGGGCCTCCCATCTCGTTACTAAGCTCTCCACCTCCACATCTCAGCACGGGAAAATGTTCCAGTCTTGGCAAAGGAGGTGGTCTGAAAAGGTGCTGGCAGACTCAGGACCACAAAAATCCAGGTAAGTTATGGTAACAGCACATCACACTGTCACTGTGATCACTTCCCCAAATATTGTTACACAAAGATTCCATGCATGTGCTCAAGAGCTCCACAGACTTGTCTGATCTGGTACATGATGCAGCTAGCAGATGTGTCCTTGAATCATCAGCTTGTTTGCTACTGAACCCTTCCCGTGCACCTCCTGCATCCTTTTAATGGAAAACATTAACTTTCAGGACAACTCATGATCGTGTATAGACCCACAGAGGAAGAGAGTCTGCTGTGCTCCCCAATGGATGAATCAGTCTAGCGAATGAGTGGGCTCTGTCTTTCCAGTTTCCACTTTCCCACTCATGGCCGGTTCTTGTGTTCCTCACTTAATGTTAAATTCCCACACTGGGGCCTTCTTGTGTAATTTAGACTGAGATTTTCTTCCCTTTCTTTTCCCTCTCTCCCCTGCACCCCCCGCATCCTCTGTACAACAGAGCTGGCCACACAGCAACAGAGGAAATGAACAACATCTGGTGAGATTGATTCCTTGCTCTTGTAAGCAGTGTGAGCTAACAGCTGTGTCAGGCATTTCATCCAGCTCTGGAGTAGGAAAGAAATCAATCATGCATTCCCCTTTACCACACCTCCTCATTCTGGCATCTACACTGGCCCTGCAAGATAATTGCCTGATTCACTTTCCTGAAAATACACTGGAATCCCATCCTCTGTACAGAGGACACTCCTTGATATTAATAATGCAATTATTCCTTTAAAATGCAGGAGAGGGAAGGGGAAGGGCAAAGGCAAGGGAAAAGGCCTAGGCAAGGCAAGGAAAGAAGGGAGTTCATAATACAATGAAAGATGTTATGTTTGGATTGAAATAAAACAGGGTGTTCTTTTTCTATGTATTTACGTGCCTAATCTCTATTGTATCCTATTGTTCTTGGTAGTACTTAGGCACTAAGAAAAACTGCTTTTAGGCTCTTAGGCATAGGCATGAGTGGTATATCATGCATAATTATATAGTAATGGTGGCGACACATTTTCTTGGACTTAAAACTTAATGATGACTTTTTAGGAATTCAGAGCATGGAGGCACATGTAATCCAAGGCAGTAGTGGCCATAGAATGAGCAGTAGTGGTAGCAGGAGAAGGGTAATTTTCTTATAATTTAAGGGTGCCTGAGCCAGCTTTGGAGTTAAGTATTACTCTCTTCTTTATGAGTGATCCTGCTGACACTGCAAAAGAGCTGCCAACTATCCTCAATTGCCTGAACAGTTTCTGTGATGTAAGCATCCAACTGCTAAGAACTCAGCAAAGATCCACTACGAAGGCTTCAGTAATAATTATTATCCCACAGCCTCAGCTGTGACCACAGAAAACATAGCACAGCTCAGGAAAGAGGATTCCGAGGTAATTTTTAACAGAGTCTGGGACAATTGAGCATCTGGTGGCTTGCCCTGTCTGTACCACAACACTCATGCCGATGGTCTTGTAGATAAGCCAGAAACAAAGAGCTTCAGGCAGAGGCTATCTTTGTTTTAGGCTGCCATTCACAGGCGTGCTGATTTTGACTCAGTTCCAGTGGGATTTTGTCAAAAAGCAAGGCTTAAGGAATCTAGAAATAGTTGACTGTTTATCATCGTTCTGCTCAGATATTTGATCTGTAACCAAAGCCCAAATATGGAACCTTCAGCAGATCAACTGTCAAAGGCTGCATGCTGGTCCTTTCTGCCAGGACTGAAGCAATCTGTAACTCCCGCTACCCAGGTGCTTTTCTTGAAGCACCTCCAGATATACAGAGATGCTTGTTGAGGATTCTACAGCATTTACCATGAGAACTTGAAAAGAATAGCATGATGCTGAGGACAACTCTGTGTAATATTGCACGTGGCACACTATCCTGCAGTTCTGCTAACACTGGAAAGAGCTAACTTAAGAAAATAAGAGAGTAGAAAGAACATTGTTTGTTTGTTTGTTGTTTTAACTCCAAGTTTTCCGGGGGGCATCTCATGCCTTCAGGTTCAGTCAGTGATCATTGAATGTTTCATTGCCACTTTCAATCCTGAAAACATCCTCAGCGTAGTGAGCACACAATCCCTATGTAAAAAATGCAAGACATTTGATCTTTTTGGACTCGATGATCTTTAAGGTCTTTTCCAACCTGGGTGATTCTATGATTCTATGATTCTATGATTTCTTTTTTTTTTTTTTTTGTAAAAAAAATCGTCAAAACAGTGAGATTCACTACTGTAAAATGGCAGAGAGTTTGGAAGCAGAGGGAGAAAGCAACTTAAGAGAAAGTGGGAAGCAGAGGGAGAAAGTAACCTAAGAGAAAGTGGGAAGCAGCCAATAAAAGACATTTGTAATCAAGGGAAGCAAGTTGCAGTGCTAGGGGTTTCCTAGGGGTTGAAGATTTTCCAATAAGCAATGTAACAGAACAGATTTATGATTTCACTATAAAGTTGCATGATACTATTTAATGAATTAAACATTCGCATATGGGTTCAGAGAAAATATTACTGACTGGGAGAGTATAAAAGCATTGGGACATTCTTCACATTTATTACTCATGAAAAGCTAAAGAAAGAAAGCAATCACAATAGCAATGAAACATACTTTTCCACCCACGTAGCATCTGATCAAATATTCACAGATTAAATTTATATAGGGATTGATGGTAGGTTTTTTAAGCTGCAGTTGTAAAATAGACTCTGCTAAAATCCAAATACACATGTATCTCAGGTATTTATAGGAGTCCTATCACCACATTAATTGAGCACTTCACCTCTTTTAATGTATTTATCCTCATAACATCCTTGGAAGGGAAGCCTTGGAAGGCTACTGTTCCCAATGATGAGGTGGGAGCTAAGGCACAAAGAGGCTAGTACCAGTAAAGCACCAGTAAAGTGCTTTTGTTGCCTTCAAGTTTGAATGTTGAAATTCCTAAAAATCAGGCATTTAGCCACATGAGAATGCTTAAGAGAGCCAGAGCCAGACAGCTTCTTAAGCAGTCAATAGCAAAGACTCCCTCAGACAGAGCAGAGAGAAGCACCTAAAATAAGATGGGATGTTTACATTTCCCCAGAATTCAGATTCTCCTGTCAAAGCTACATGATAATAACATCTGGCAATGTAAGATGCAGAGCCTGGACTCCCCTGTTAATTGAGGCATGTGCTTAAAAACACAAGTGTGATTTCAAGCTCTATTCACACAGCAGAAGCACCCAACAGGTGAGAAGCAGGAGTTCTGTGCTAGTAACATCAGCATTTTTGATACAAGTCAAATTTGTTCATTCATTGGCCTAGAGTTGCCTGGTCAACATGCTGTGAAAGAGTACTAAGGAGGACCATGACATTGGAGTTCAACTTGATGATCCTTATGGGTCCCTGTCAACTCAGGATATTCTATGATTCTATGATTCTATGGTCATGCAAACATACCCACTGTAAAATAAGGAAAATGGGGTTAACCAAGCCAGAAGGACTCTTTGAGGTCTCAACATGTCAGCTAGGACTCTTCACCAAAAGAGATCCAGCAGATTGCAAGTAAAATATGACTAATGAATATACAGGTACAGAAACAAGCTGATTTTCTATTTTTTTTTTTTTTTTTAGACCACCTCAGCATGGTCACTGAGATCGCTAAGCTCCTTATTGTCCTTAAATTCTGCTTAGGTAGCCTACATATCTCTGCCTTAAAACACTCACTACAGGTGAATGAGGAATGCTGTGATGAACTCCCAGGCTCCCAGGAGAATTGACAGCCCCATCAAACAGAATGGAAAAAGCACAGAGGTTATGATCACGCCCCATCGCCTCCAGTTCCACATCATCACACCGGTGCCTTCCTCACACCAGCACTCAGCCATGCGGGTAACGGCTCGCTCGAGTGACCTAACTCAGCTCAATCACATACCTAAGTGTTTTCCACTCTGACTCTCGGTCCAAGCAGGTCCCTGATGAAATATATTTATAGAAGTTGCAAGATTGATATTTCTGAGGTTGCTGAACAGGAGCGAATGTCTCTCCTTGTACTGCTTCCGAAGTCTTGTTCTTTGTTTAGTCCTATGTCACTGACCTGAAAGCATCTCATTTAAGCATGAGATAATCTTGCATAATGTGAACTAGTCTTTAGAAGTATAATTCACCGAAGTAATAAGGTTGAAAAGAGAATCCGAGAATCAAGAGGTGCTGCTCAGTTGGGTTCATACAAAGATGAGATTCAATTCAGATTCATTGCACTGAGACATGGCCAAAGGCCTTGCGCCTACAAATTTTGTTCAGAACAACAGAAACCCATAATCTCACAGGGAAAAACAGCCCAAAGTATCCAAAAGCAGTAACTGGCTCAAAGCACCATGGAAACAGGCCAGAATTACATTTGCTTCAGATGTGGTGGGAAATCATTCAAGCCTTAGTTTGTGTTCTGGTCGGTTTGGAAATCTGGATAAATTTGACACCACTACTGTGTTGAAAATGTTCAAAAGATTTTTCCTACTCTTCTCCCGTCCCCACTTCAAGAAGAAGAGCTGAGAACTGCTCAAGCCTCCAACTTTGAAAAGGGATATATGTGTTACCTAAATTCACTTTGACAGCCAAAGATTAAAGTGTCTTTCTACAAACAAACTCCATCCAGTTCCCAGTTACCAAATGGAAGCTATACAGCACGATCTTGAAAACACACAGGCAGCTGGCTTGAGTATTGTATTCTCACCTCCCAGAACAAAGGCATTCTATTCGATCACTAACCAGTCTGCTATAGGGGGATAAGCACTGATACACTAGGAGAAAGTACAATTTTGATACTGTGAGGTGTTACAAACTCAGTTGTGATTGAATTCATCCTTAGTTGATCGTATGTTCATAGTTGGCCAAATCTTCATCTCTGCCAAGTTCAACTTCTGCAGGACAGTGCTACAGAGACAGATTTTTTCCAGCACTATCAGCCCTACAAAAGCTTGGACCAAGGGTTTCATGGCAATTGGCAGGTTAAGCAGTTTGGGGGTCTGCCCACTCTGCCTGTTTTCTAGAAACTCCTGGACTGCAGTAGACACAGTCTGTACAGATACAGATACTATATTGTGATGCAGTTCCCAACTCTAACCTGGATGAATTCAACAGAGCAAGATGCAAATGGATGTGTTCCAAAAGTTATCTCACATGCAATTCAGCTTCCCTGTAAAGGAAAGAAGCAGCCTCTGGGAGCAGAGAGGAATGAAATATTTGGAAAGGAATTATATCTGCCATCTAGGTTTAATCTTCCCATTCTTGTAAGTCAATATCTTCAGGAAAGAATCCATTTGGAGCTTTCAATGATCCTACTGAAAAAAATCCTTTTTTTTTTTTTTTTTTTTTTCAGCAGTGTAGCTCAATGCATTATTTGTGTCATCTTATTTGTTATTCTAATTTTATTTTTCTTGAGTAAAGAAGAAAATCCTCCAGCTTTTTTTTTTTTTTTTCCAGTTCATTGTTTCTAGACTGAAGTTGAATATACAGAAATTAGTTCAGCTGGTTTTTGTCATTACTAGAAATAAAATAATGACTTAATGACTTAGTATCACATGGCATTCAGATTACAAAAGCAGTACTGCACAAAAACCAATGCAGCACATATTAAATTGGTTAAAACTTAGCTAGATTTCTAATAGTAACTGTGTGATGTGGTTACTTGAAATAGCTAGGGATTAGACTCAGTGACCCAGGAGGTCTGTTCCAGAGTTGTACTCCTAAAAAGCAATTGTTAATAGGGAATCATCATCAAAGGGGCATATTTTCTGTGGGTCCAACAGAGATCTCCTTTTGTCCAATGTTATTCAACATCTTAAACCAGGATGGTACATTTTTCAGAGGACACAAACATTTGAAGAACAGTAAACAATAATGGGAATGTGTCAAATATACTCATAGCTTTGTAAACTGCATTATTTTGAAGATCACTCTGCAGTCAAATGCAGTAATACAAAGGCATTTTTAGACCATATTCAAAAGTAGACACTCCCAAAAGCCTGATTTGCTGTCCTGTAAAACAGAATATGTGATACTTGGTTATACAAAGAGCATATTGTACCAAAGCAAAATGTTATTATTACCTCTGCATATGCTGCTGGTGAGACTACTAGTGGAATAATATGCATAATCCAAGAAGGCAGTTGAAACACTGGAAAGGGATCAGAAAAAGGCTGCAGGAATGACTTGATGTCTGGAAAAACTGCCTTAAAATGAAAGACTTAAGAAACTTGACCTCTTTAACTTCTCTAAGAAGTAAAGAGGCAATGGCATCACAGTCTGTCTTAGGAGAATGGAAAATATTTCTGATAATAAAGAATTGCTCAGTTTAACAGACAAAAGGCATGCAATGTCTGAAAATTACTTTCAAACTAGGTAACATACACATTTTTAATGATAAGATCAGATACACACTGACAGAACTTATCAAGGCAAGTGGTAGATTTGTAAATCTCAGGAAGCCTGAAAGGCCAAGTACCTTCCATTGTAACATGGCCTGGCTGAAGCGTGTATTCATCCTGATAAGGGAATGGCCAGGGACTTGCTGAGAAAAAACCAATAAGAGAGATCCAAGTCCCTTTACTGATTTTAAAACCTGAGAACAAGGTGATCTGACCATTTTTATGGACCATCACATACATCTTGGTTGGAATGTAGAATCTCATAGGAATCTCCCCATCCACAGTGCATACTTATTTTGGCTTCAGTGGGCCTTTCTTCTTTCTTCTTTCTAAATTTTTTCCACTACTTGAGCTCTGTTTTCATATCTTCATTTAATCCAGTGATTCCTCTTGTCTTCCCATAAAGCTGTCATTTCCTTCAGCTGCTCAGACTGATGAAAGAGCCATGCTGAAATAAAAGCTAAACGAGGTGAAAATATATCCCATAAAACCCCCCATTAAGGAGTTTACAGAGAAATTTCCTAGTTTTCTGGCTCAGATAGCCATATTTTATTCCTTTTAGGTAACAGAAAACCCTTAATCCCCTAAGAATGCAGACAGAATCAAAGAGCATGAGGAGGCATTAAGCTGCAAGAAAAGAAGGAAAGAAGGAAAAAAAGGAAGAGAGAAAGAAAAAAGGAAGGGAGGGAGGAAGGAAGGAAGGGAGGAAAGGAGGAAGAGAGGGAGAAAGTAAGTTATGGTCATCTCTAGCACAATCACTGCAGCTATTGTGAGGAGCACAGGCAACAAGAGGAACAGATAAGAATGAGAAGTATGATAAATTGGGAATCTACACAAATTCCATGGTCAGATAGCACAGGGCTAACATAGTGGAACAGACCATTGAGCCCTTAAAGAGCCAAATGCTATTAGAAAAAATGTTCTTTAAAGAAAAAGAAGAGAGAGAAGAAATTAATGAAATGCTTGTGTTCAGTCATGATTAATTAAAAGATCAAGAGAAATGGTATATTTGATCATTTCTTATTGCCTAGATGAGAAATTGATCTGTCTTAGAGCAATATATATTCTATTCCCAACCAACTCTTAAGCTACTTCCTCTTGCTTCTTTGTCCTGTGTACTATAAATGTGTGTTTATCCTTCAGTACTATAAACTGATCGTTGACCAAACAAGACTAGTAATTATCTGATATAACACCTCAGATTATGAAAAACTAGTGCTTTGTGAATGTGCCTAGTAGCAACAACACATCCTTTCCTAAGGTTGTTCAAGTAGTTAAATGACTTTACAGGCTATTTAATTTCTACTTCTGATTAGGATATCTTATGTGTTTTGGTTTTTGTTGTTTTTGTTGTTTTTGTTGTTACCTGTAAAGTAAATATAATTCTTTCCTCTACACTTTCCTGATCTTCTCAAGTTATTAAAAAACAGAGGGATTCAAACATTATCAGTATTTCAGTGAATCAATGCTGCACTATACAATAGATACAGCTTTTCCTGGACATTTTTATACATTTCTGGGACAAATGCTGCCTGAAATTCTGGCATCTCTTGTTCAAGTTAAGTCCTGTACTATATGCAAGACACTCGTCATCAGGATTTGGTCGTGTACCATGTCAATTACTTTTCCCAAAAAAGGAGTCCTCTTTTTCTTTTTTGGAATTTTTCTTGTCTTTCCTACTGTCAAATTGTTTCTAAGAGACAAACACATGGAATTAATTGAGCATACAACAAAACCCACATTCAATTAGATATTGATTGTCTGGAAGGATAACAGTAATAAAATGTGACCAAGGGGAAAACAGTTAATGGGCTATAATATTCTGACCCTCCACTGTGGGCAGAGGAGAATTTTACATAACCAAAACAACAACAAGGAATGGCAGTCTCCTCCACTCCCTGCGATCACAGCAGTGTTCCTGGAACCAGCCTAACCTTTTGTGAGAATGGCTCCTTGAAAATCAAGCCTCCACATTTTCAACCTTCTTTCAGTCATGCATACTACAGCTTCACCTGAACTGAGTCTAGGTAGCTGTCTGCCATGAGCAAAACACTTTCTCACTCCATCTTCCAAGCTCATCACAACTAGCCAGAGTGCAGCAAACCAAACTGCCGTGTGTTGACTTTGGTTCCGTATGAAATCACACTTTTTGCCCACATGATATGGACTGACTTGAGTAGGTCACCATGCTAGGATCTACAGATAACTCTGACTTCTAGCACAGCTTTAAGTGGTCTATTTTCGGCTGTTTATCCCATCTAAACTTTTTGTCTGCACTCCACATAGGCAAAATGATTTATTTTAAATCAATTCATCCCAACCAACAGAGCTGTCTCAGGGAGATGCCTGACTTGCTTCTTTGATGACAATGGGCACTGACTGTGCAGATGACTGACTACATTAGGTGGACTGAATTATATCCTTATTTTCTGACTTCAGAGGACAGTTTTCAGTGGGTGTGTCAGTAAGCCTTCTGAAATCCACTTTATTGGCTTTGAACCAAAGCAAACATGAGCTAAGAGGATGAAGAAGGATGCTTATCCTCTGCGAGACCACCAAGATCTCTACCATTCACTGTCTACACTGGTTATTGAAGGGGTCTACAGTTACTAGGGCCCTAAATGAGACACTTCATTTGAATGACTGACATGAGATGGGTTTAATCTCTCCTTCCTGACATTCTCTGCAGTTATTTCCTTGCAGCACCCAGATCTGTCAGCTGTACAAATTCTGTAGTATAAATTCTAATTAAAGTCCCAATCCTTTGCCTGTTTTTGCAGAGATACATTCTCCAGAAAGAAACAGCAATAACACATGTGATCATCAGGACTGTCACTAAAACTCACGTAACTTAAAGTGTATTTTCTTCTTTATTCTCTTGCTCTAATTAATCTAGTCCTTTCTTCCCTCTGACACCTTCTATGTGTACACATGATGATGTCCCCCTGTCAAACTCCTTCCCCCCACTCCTTTGCCATGCCTATTAGAAATTTACGTTAAAGATTTCAGCACTGTTATACCATGGTCTGAATCACACAGCACTCATAAGGAATGTTCTATGCAAAATACTCCCATTTCTTATAATTCAATCCCAATTTCAGTATTTATTTGCATGGAATCTTTTCTGTAGAAAAATATAAATAATTTTATTTTCCTTTTTCCTATCTTAATACTATGATTGATAAAAACTATCAGTAATTCCCTTTTTTTATTTTAATAATGTGTCAGATCTGTACCAAGAGGAAGGCAAGCAGGAGAGGAACTGAATTTTAAACAATCTGATAGTGATAGAACAAGCGGGAATGGCTTTAAACTGAAAAAGGATAGGTTTAGATTAGATGTTAGGAAGAAATTCTTTACTCAGAGACACTGACACAGGCTGCCCAGAGAAGATGTGGATGCCCCATCCCTGGAGTCATTCAAGGATATGTTGGATGAGGCCCTGAGCAACCTGAGTGGGTGGCAATTCTGCCCATGGCAGAGGGTTGGAACTGCATGATCTCTAAGATCCCTTCCAACCTAAGCCATTCCATGATTCTACAATTTATTCTGAAAACAGCAGAGAATTTACCATCACACAGGTCTTGCTTTAGCACCTCAGGAAAGGATCACTCCATTCCAGAGATGTTTTGTGGTGCTGTTTTGTCTCACTTTGGAATGAGAACATGCTCTAATTAAAAGTAACGTGTTCTATCTGAATGCGTCTGCTTACAAGTCAGTGTAACAACACCCGGTCTTTGCCAGTCACTGCTCCAACACAGCTCTAAGACCAAGGACTCAGGAGAAAGTTGTCACCTACTGGAGAAGAATTTGGCATGTCCATTCCTTTTAACAGAGATTTTGCAGGATGGGGATATACATTTCACTGACATTCTGATCTCATCCATAATTTTCACGAAAACTAATAGACTCAAGTCATAAAGCTGAAACACTTTGAGGATATTAGCCTAACAGAGGTGTGTGAAGCTCTTTCCCTGCTTCAGATTCAGCACTGGAAACCACAATGTCTCCCCATTTAGTTTCCCAGTGGGAAACTACAGATTCTGCATCATCCCAGTCTACAAACCTGGGACATTGCCAAGAATTTCTGCAAGTCATAGAAGAAACAGAGTGATGCAGATGTTTAATGTGTGCTCTTCTCTGCAAATCTGTGCTAAGGATCCACAAAGCAGTTTGCATCAAAAAACTTATGTGGACTTCTATCTTCCATTGTAACGACCTATGGGTTTGGTATGTGTATGGAAATGCAGACAAAGAGCAACTACCTTGGCATTGGAAACAGCTTTGTGTTACTCCAATGCTAACATCACTTTCTAATAACTTCCTACTGTATTAACTATTTCAAGGAGTGCTCTAAATACGAAATAATTACAGAATAAGAGTGCTGTGAGGGATATAATTAATCCGTACTAGAGTAGCCTCATTCCACAGTTACTGACACAAGGTACACAAATGGCTTTCTTGTATGTGCAAGTTACCAGCAACACTGTCTTTTGCAAGGACAAGGCATGAACACTTCAGTGTGCTCCACAGGCCAGGCTCTTCCTATTTAAAATCAGTGACAGTGATAGGCACTGCTCGCACTATTTGCAGCACATATGTCTGTTTTTAAATTTCCTTTCACCCACTGAGATACATAACTGCTTCTTCAGGTTGCACACTATTTCTATGAGGTAGTGTGACATCTCTGGTTTATAAACACTTTTTAAGATGCTGTGACATGTAGCTGCATAATGGGATCAAATAATCTATTTTAATTTATTCACAAAAATCTAGATTTGAGGCTCCAAACAACTGGTATTCACATGTGATCACAGAAATACAATTACTCACAAATGCACATCAAGAAATCAGGGAGGGCTCAGGCTGAATTCTAGTTTAGCAAATTAAACTTTTGTCAGATGCTCTTACCTCTCTACATCCAGAATCACATGCTAGGAGACCATCGAGCATTCCCTGACAGTATTAGCTAACAAATTGCATTTTTGAGCTGCTATAGATGAGACCAACACATTCCTTGCCTTCTGAGAATCTGGACATTAACAACAGGGGACAAGTGTCCTAAAACTTTGCAGCTAGACCCAGGGAAGTCTCATTTGTCTGTCTTTCCTTCTGCAGATGTTAATTTTCTGAAACATATGGAAATCTACTTGTTAAGATCAGCTGTCACTGAATCAAATTTTATTAAATGCTTGCATTTCTTCCTTGTGTTATTATTTCTTCCAGAGCACAAGGGAAACTTAATCCAAATCCCAGTGCGTGATGAATCTGGGGAGCCACCACTTCTTTCTTTAAACATCTTTTACCCTTTTTGTAACTTTGCATCATGCTTCAAATCTTAGAGAGTAATCCTTCACTACTATCATGCCCTTCTCACTGCCACACATACGCATGGACAGTCAAAGTAACGTTGTTCTGAGACATGGAAATTGTCCTTCTCCCGCCATATCCCATCTCCTTCCCACTAGCACTGGATGCAAACCACCATGCAAATAATTAACATGCTTCCCTCCCTTTGGGTTGACTGATAAAATGGAATCAGACACATGAATTTTTGGTCTCCACTGATCTTTGAGTGCACTGTGTTATGACAGGGTGTGAGGTGACATGTCAGATAATGTATCATGTCACACTCCATGACTATTTGATGCCATTTAATGTAATGCATCCTGGCATGCCATGATGGGATGACACAAAATGAGAAAGAAGCTGAACTGGAAATACCAATTACCCACTCTTAACCCCGAGGCAGTAGGGGAAAAATATGCCTGTGTCTGGGTGACCCTTGCTCTGCTTATTGCCTGAGCTTCATAATTCAGGGGGTTTGTTTTGGGTATTCCATAGTCTGAGGTCATTGCTATCCATTCAGACGGCCAAAGTGTCTGTAACCTCCGCCTTCATCGCAAATCCACGAGAAGCAGCGGAGAAATCAACTGGAAAAAAATGTAAATCACTGTTCCCAGAGTGTCAAGTTGAGCTGATATTTTGTGCCTAATGAGCTGAAAAGCCACAGGGTACAAAGAATAAAGAAAAGGCAGGAGAGAGCAGACACCGCACCAGCAGTGAAGTTGAGCCTGAGAGCAAGCTTACATCCAAAGACTGCACAGGCAGCCAGGGTCAGGGCTTGTGATGTGTCCAGCAGAGTGAAACAAGCTGGAAATAGGGACAAAGTGCACTATTCTGCTGTAGGTCAGTCCTGTGAGAAAGTTTATCTCACAATATCTGTAATATCTCACTGTCACCTTTCCCTCCATCTGAAGTCATCGTTCCTCTGATCTACAGCCAGCCTGCTCAGGGAATTGCTCCTAGACTGATCCACACAAATGACCCATATCAAAGCACAGCCTCACGTTCAGATCCTTGGGCACAATGTGAGGGCACAATTTCCCATGTGGGTACACTGGCAGACATGAGACCAGCAACATCCCTCATCCCAGTATGTGTTACCAATGTGATCAGAAGTGCTCCAAATATTCCTGGCTACTGGCAAGCATAGAGTGATGCAGAGTCTTTGTTTCATGACAGCTGAGCTTATTCCTACTGACAAGACAAAAGTCAGCAAGGTTGAGGAAGTTTTCATTCTCAGAATCACCTTCCACCTTCACACCTTCGTGCCTCTCTGCTACATATTCCTAAGAGCTACAGTTTCCACTCACGTGTCAAAAACCCAGATTTCAAATTCATCACAGCAGGAATGAGCTCAGAAGAAGAATACTGCTTCTGCTTGATACAAAAATAGTTTACTTCTTCCCTTCATAAGCCTGTGTGAGTTTGTGCTTTCCAAACATTCTTCTGCCATTGTTAGTGACCAGACTTTTTCCATCCCAATACTTTTTACTCCCCTATAACTAATTCCTGGGAAACAATATCTACGAAGTCCCCCCTGTTCATATCATTTCATGTATATACGTATGGTTAAATGTGCCAGTTATCATTTGCCTATCATTTTCCCAAAAGCCATTATGATGGGCTTGCTACAGATACTTGATTCTTCAGATTTTTTCAATAGGAAGAAAAGAAAGTCAAACATTTGCATGTCATAAAAAACTTGCCCTCGACATATAGTTTGTTGAAAACTCCTAAATAAAATCTGCATAGGAGAAATTATACATAACTTTATTCTTGGAAAACAAACAAACAAACACCATCATGATTCAAACCAAAATTATACCTCTATGAATAATGACATAAAGATACAAGATCTGCCTTCAGAATGTCCATCTCAGGCTGCCTTGATCCGTTCCCACGCAGCCTTCAGCGCGTTGGAAATAAACTGCTTAATGGCATATTTTCATTAGTTACCTTCATGGTTGGAGAAACACTACCCTTACTATTGAAAACTATTTTACTGATACTGTGAGAAAGATGGAGAAATGCCTCTAGAGTGCTTTCCATTAGAAGTGACAATGAGCATATCTTGTTATATCATTTAACAGCTGGCAGCTACGAATATGATATGGCAGATCATAACTGCACTGGACTTACAGATGGACAAAAAAATTCCACATTGTTCACAGATAAGCAAAACTGGGAGACTTTTTATGGCAAAACGGAGAAAAACACACATTTATCCAAAGATTATTGTATTTAAGAGGGATATGTACTGTAATAATTATCTTCACTTTACTTCAACTTTTTTTTTTAAACGTAAGTTCCCCTTTTTGCATAAGAGAAAAATGCCAACCAGTCTCCAACAGGGCAACAAAACTGAACAAATTTCAAAATCACCATGGCGTTCCCAGAAGAAAACTGCTAAAGTGATGCAATCAAATTCCAACCAGATGGAATACTGGGGGAAAAATTAAAATTAAAATAAAATGAGACATCTGAAGCTGTTGCATCAAATCAGAGGGGCAACTGGGGGATTTAAGATAGCATCTCTGTGTTAGGTCCTGAACAAATGGTTGTGAGCAGGAATTCAGATATAAAACACCCCCAGAGACATAGGGTAAGCCGTGTGAGTGGCACAACTCAAAGATACAAGATTTAATTATTATTTGTTTGTTTGTTTGTTTGTTTATTGAAACATAATGTATCTAAGAGTCTTACACAGAAACAAAGTCCATTTAGGACAGCAATGAAGGCTAACAGAGAAAGGAGCTGTCTGAGGTGGTGAATCTGTGCCAGTCCAGCCCAAGCAACTATCAGTACAGCATGCCTCCTGTTGCAATGTACATATGAGTTAAAAATGGTTATTTCATAGAATCATAGAAACATTTCAGTTGGAAGGGATCTGTAAAGGTCATCTAGTCATTGACATATATACATAAACAGTTCTTTATAAATAAATAATTGAAGTAAGCCTCATCTACCTTATCCTCCCTTCCAAAGCGTATTTAATATATCTGCATTTTTCCTTTTGACTCCAGACGTCCTGTGTTCTGATCCTCCTACAGTTTAAGCAGAACAACCCTTGTGCTTGATGTATAAATTTTACTCTTCACAGGCTATACAAAATATTGTTAAGCCTTAAAGGACAGCCACTACAAGAATAAGAATAATCATAAAGCTTCCAGGAGCCTATCAACTGCCTTAATTTTTTATTTTATTGCAGTAAAACTGTGCATGATTGAGTCATTCCATCCTCAGCAAATTGGTAACTGCAAATAAACAAAATGCTTAAACAGCTTGGATGGTGATCAAAATCTCAGTCCTCCATTGATTGTGTTGTTAGAAGTGTTGGTGCAATATTGGTGCATGCAAAATTCATTCAAAGCAGAAAAACAGAGAAAAGACATTTGCTGGTCTGTTGATGAGCCTTATTCTGGCAACTACTACTTTTGAATATTATTTCCTCTTGAAAAATCTTTCCTTTTTGTCTATCACTCAGATCTTTATCTGTTGGCATAGACAAGGCTCATTAACACCTAGCTCCAAAAACTACAATAACTCTGTAGTAACATTGCTCACACACATTACACTGAACTTTGTCCATGAGGTCCGTGAGATAATACTGTGCACTTCAGTGGGAAGGAGGTACGAGATGTGGTCTCAATGTCTGTGTAAGAATGGCCCTTCCTAGAGCACGAAGCCTACATTCACGCTAGCACAGCCACTGGGGATTCAGAAAAAAAAAAAAAAGAAAAAAAGAAAAAAGAAATATAAATGCCAGAATAGAAGACCTATAGTCCTGTCGAGAGCTTTTTCCAATCTCGGCATCACTAATCTAGTACCTGCTTCCGAGTTTTCAGTTGGTACATTTTAGAGAAGGGCTTGGATTTCTTTTAAACCAACTAATTTTCCTCTGTGCTTACATCAGGAGTAGAGCAAAAAATTGTGCCACCTAGACATTATAGCTGAAAGGGTCTAAGTTACTTGGTTTGAAAAATCTAATCTCAAAGTTTATATTTCTTTCTATCCTGGCTCATTAAATAAATAAGGATTAACAGAACCATGTTGTCTGTCAGACAGTTCTTCACCAATAGCTTGAACATGTCAATCTGCATCAATCAAATGTGAGAAAGGAGTCGCAAGCCTCAGAGGTGCTGCATTCCTACAGATTGTCTGGATATAGGAAGCTAAGAGGGGAGTAAGACTTATTAACAACAGCAAGGTCAATAGGCAGTAATGTATTTTAGATGCCAAAAATCCACTTAAACAGTAACTCTCATACCCTTCAATTGACAAACACATAAGAAACTAGGTTTCCTTAGTTATATTGTTCATCTTTTCCTCCATCCATCATGCAATAGACAATACTGAGAAAGATCAAAAGGCAAACTGTCTTTTATGTTAACCCAAAGCTGAGCATCTCCCTCCTCAATAAAATTTTATAAACAGAGGAAAAACAAGATCAAGATTGTATCTTACAGTGATAAGCAGCTTTTAACACAAGACATCATGTGATATTCAGCTACCATTCACACCCGACTGCAGCAAATAGTGAATCTCCTGGAAGAAGATGTGATTCAATATTCAGTCAAGTATCAGGTACTGACCCATAAACAATCGCATCACCAGTAATTGTTTTACATAGGCATAATTTCTAAATGAAGCCATGTGCAGTATGGTTTTGATAATTCCTGTATGGAGTCCTATCACTTACAGATGAACCACATACCACAGTTATAAGTCTTTTTATTTCAGAATTTCAAATAACAAGTTTTAATTGAAATATTTTCCACTGGAAGAACAAACAACCCTATCTAAATTAAGAAATACTGGACACAAAACATTATTACTCAGTGAGAGACCTCTCTATGTAACATCATCTGGATAATTATCAGTAGCACCTCTGTTGCTCAGGATTTTAGCAGACAGATATGTACAGGAGTACTTGTATCACTCCTTGATTATGTTTTGCAACAGTATTAACTTGTTAAAACAATACAATATTGGAAATGCAGGACATTCTCACAAAAGTGATGTATCAACTTGCACCATCCAGCAGAGTTACCTGCAGCATCACAAAGCCCAAAGCACTGTGCATGTAATCCTACGTGTAGGTCTCTGACGCAATATTTTCTGCACAAACCTGATGATCTGCAAAGCATTAGGCCAGCAGAAGCCCATTTGCATCTTTTCGGATGTCAGTCAGGGCTTGCCAAGGTGACAGGCCACAAACTCATATCAGAAGATAACAAGCAGATTGTTATGTGACAATGCAGACACTTTGAGACATTCACAGCAGCTTTATTCTTTCTGCAAGGTTTATGAAATACCTACCAGGAAGGATTCTGAATTTTGACTCGGTTCACTCACTAATAAACGATATGTCACAAGAGCGCTTAACAGTTCCTAATCATTGAAACATGTTTTTTTCTTTCTTGTTACCAGACATCTACGTGTAATATTGCAAGATGCAGAATATTATTGGACTCTGGAAACTTCAGATCAGTGTTGAGCATTTTCCCAAAATGATATGCACTAGTTGCATGGTGCATTTGATTGATGAAGTGTTTGCTGGATGATATGCTATGAGCTGTGCTATGATCTGTGGCACAGGACTTTAATGCACAGAGTCTGGTTGGGTTTATTACTTACACCATAGGTTGGCAACTTCAAAGTTGGCTCAGATCTACACATGCAATTCTGGCGAAATGAGAAACCATCATATTTTCTATGGGCACAGTTTAGTATGATGCTGCTTTATAAACAATCTGTGTTAAATTAAAAAATAGAACATAGGCTGCCAATGTGACATCCTTGATGTTATACCACTTCACAGTAGCTGGTAGCCTTACTGAATACTAATAAAACCCAGGACTTTGTGCACACAGCTGAGAAACAGTGGCTTTATTAGTTATCAGTACACAGCTGAATTTTGGAGACTGTCCAAATGATTGCTTATGAACAGAGATGTGGAAATGTAGTGTAATTTCAATGCTTTTATGAAGTTTAAGATAAGAGACTTGACCCCATAGACCAATAGCACGTGCTCTGAAGGCTACTGGCCTTCAGTGTACTCAACTGCCACGCCTCCATTCTGTGTTTGAGCTCTGGGACTATATAGGTTCAATTTAACCTGTTGGATCTCATTATCTGAGATCCCAGTGCAACACGGAGGTCCAGCTTTCCACACCTTCCAGTTCATCTGTGCAAAATCACAGATACCAGCTTTGATTTTACACAGATGGTAAAGGAATCTGTAAACACAGACATGTCAAGATAAACCAGGACATCCCAGAGAAATCACGTTGTGCAACTATTAAGAGTTAATGACGATCTACAGTCAAGGGTCTGCAAAAAACGTAACAGCAATTAGAGCCACTGCTCTTTCTGTTCCCCTGAGCATTAGAAAACACATCAGATACGCAGCAAGAGTTATGTAATAGGAAGCAATAATTTCCGGCAATTTCCACATCAGCATATTATATAATGAACACATTGATGTGGAACTGACCAACGACCAAGCCACAGAAGGATGTAACTTCAGCAAGTGGATTTATAACTCTTCAAAAAAAAAAAAAAAAAAAAAAAAAAAAAAGAGGGGAAGAAAGAAAAAAGGTGTTAGCTCCAATGTCATGCTTTTTCAAATAGAAACATTCCAGGCACTCTGCAAACATTGCGCAACATAGTTCAGTGAAGCTCCAAGAAAGAAACTGAATGGCTACAACTGTCCTCATTTCATATTTGTGTAAAGGAAGAGTAGGATTGGAAGTTGTGAGATACTGGAATGAGACTGCAGGAATTTGTACTCTTGCGCCAGTTCAACCAGAAATACCCAACTTGACATTAAGAAGGCAGCTTTACTACAAAATTCAAAGGCATTTTAAAAGCTTTGATTATCCAGTAAGATCTTCAAATACTCCATAGCTGGAGTTTATTGGTTTTAAGGGAATTTAGTGCAGAATATTTTTAGGAATCTTTTAAAAAAATATACCTTTGGCATCTCCTGACTCTGGCACTGGTGCTTAGCCCCAAGAGTATATGGGCATTTCATATTGTACATATGCCAACGTGAGGTCTCACCAAGTTTGTACTTAGATCTTTCTTTGCAAACTTGAGTAGCTAATATTGTTTGCTTATTCAGTCGTCTGTTTAGGTGTTAAGCTTTCTGAAGCAAGGACAGTCAATAATCTACGTGTTTATTCCATGCATAAAATTTATAAAGAAATAACAGTTCTATAAATAATAATAGGAGGTAACATTAAAAAGGTGAGTCTTGTTGTCAGTCTTTAAAGAGTCAGCCTCAACTTAAACATGCTTATTCTCTGACTCAGGTAATCACAATTTTCCACAAGACCTGATTCAAAGAGAGGGGAACAGCAGAGGAACAGTTAATTTTTGTATATGTCCCCTTATCTCTCTGGGATAGTAAGAATTCCTAGGACAGATCATATGAAGCCACAATCACTGAAACCTCAATCACACATAAAGAACAGTTCACTGTACTTTATTAACATATGCAAGAGTCCTGGTCCTTCTTCTATGAAGGAATGGAAGCTTTGTCACTAGTGCCAGCAGCAACCAGCCAAAGGAAAATATCCTTGGTTTTGTGCTTTTTTGATCAATGATTTCTACAGCCAAGGCATGATGAACCAGAAAGATCAGTGTGTAAGTATTTATTTTGAAATGACAGCATCAGGTTTGACAAGTGACAGACTGAATGCAACAAGTCTTTGATTCTGGCAGGCCATCTTTTTTCCAGAGTCCTGAAGGTTACACAAACTAAGAAACAATCATTTTTATATTCAGTCTATAAGTCAGAATTCCTGGGAAATTGTTTTGTTTTACCTTAAAGTCTTTGGAACATTAAATTTTACAGACATATTCACATCTGCTTCCACACTTCTAAGACATTTACAGGTGATCCAACCTCTTTTCAGCCTCATTAGATTTACCAAATAATTGCAAGCAAACAATCAGACCCTTTTGAAGGAGAAAAGTATCCAGACTATGCAAGTAGGATGCATTCTTAATTGGTACATCCATGCACCACTAAATATTGCTTGGGCTCATTGCCACTACGTGATTTAATGCAGCAGTCTGTACTTCCCCCTGTGTCTGATAGTAACGTGACAAGGGATTTTAAAATGTATGTGTCTGGGAAGCATAATAAAGTAAAAATACTGGGGAGAAAGCAAGGAAGGAATGTATATTTATAGTAGGTTTTGTATAAGCAGAGCCAAATCACACTTCTATTGAAGTATGAAACTGGGAAGAGGGTATTCTGTGATTCTATGAAAATGGCAAAGGAATAAGAGAACCAGTGGATACTTAACCCCACTGAAAATGAAGCCTACAAGTTTCAAGCAGGGAACTTAAAATACAGGAATCTAAAAACAGAGATTGTTTGAATACAAAGTTTGTCTCTTGGGACCTTACACAGCTGAGAGGATATGCACAAAGAAGTGAAATTCCCAGTTCAAACTGGCAATGTTTCTACACACGTTTCTCTCATGCCATAGAAGCATAGAGTCATAGAATTGCTCAGGTTGGAAAAGACCTTAAAATCATCAAGTCCAATCACAACCTGACCATATTACCCTAACAACCCTCTGCTAAATCCTGTCCCTGAGCACAGGAGGTGATATCAGCAAAGATAGCCATAAAGCATCCATCACATCACTGGAGGGAAAAAGATAGAGTCTGGAGGAAAGGAGACATCTGAGAAGGTGGGAGGCACACAGAAGCAGTGCTCCAGGAGGCAAGCAGGAGAGGACAGAAACCTGAGCAATTCAGGCTCATTGTATTTAAGCTCTGGAATGCCCTGGAATGCAGTTCAAGACCCAAAATGTCTTAAAATTTCCATCAGCTCTCATGAGGACAAAGAAGGTTAACAGCAAAACTCTGGGAAACCCACACCCAGCACTTTGAGTTTTAACAATATTTAGCCTAAAGCAAATAAGAGGAAAAAAAGAACTTTCTCTGTTTTATGGGGATGAGAAGATGAGGAATGTAAGGAATATTTAATTCAGCACAAGATCTGGTGTCCTATCTTGGGCAGCAGCCAGAAGGAAGAGATGAAGGAGCTGAGAGGACCAGGCTGGTCCATGGATGTGAAGTAACTTGCTTCCTGCAGGCCACATTGTTCTCGGCTTTCTAACAATACAAATGCATCACATATCAAAACCTGTTCTGAGTGCCCAGTGCAGTACACTTGAATAAATTCCATCTTTTTCTCTGATATTACTTCTAATTCTTAGGGGATTTGGTGAAGACAATCATAACTTATATTTCTTCTTTTTGAAAGTGAAAGGTCTAAATATGACTGCAGCTAAAAGGAGTTTTCAGCCCTTGATGGGATCTGGAGAGCAAACAGCAGAATAAGGCTTTTTTTCAGGGGAGACCCAGCAGACACACCATGACAGTGATCAATGGGTCCCAAAGCAGAAAAAAGAGGAAGATCAGGAATACTGATCTCATTTGGCATGCAGACAGCATCTTCGTTTTGCTGCATGTCCTGCTCAGTGGCAGAGCGATGAGTAAAGGTCGCCCTGGTGACCCCAGTCTGGATAATGTCCCCATATGGTGCACTGACACACAGACCTGTACAATGAGCTGTCAGGAGGAAAGACTGGACACTTCTTCACATTCAAATTGCTCTGTCAGAAACTTCAGACAGAAACGTATTTTCAGTCTTAAATCACACCGCTCAGCACATACTAAAAAAAAAGCTTGGAAGGCTTTTTGAGGTCTTCTCTTAGTAAAAGAGCATTTTCCCTCGCAGAAAAAAAATATTAGAGGTGATACAGTAAGATTAATTGGATGAGATTATGCAGAAGTATAGCATCATTTATATAGATTACTCTTAATAATTACAGATTTACTCCAAGAATGAGATTCTTAATAGGAGTTGCTGAAATCATCCAGGAGAAGTCAATAACAATACAAATATCAATTTTTCAGTCACATAGGACAGTCAAGGAAACACAGAAGATGCTAAAATAACTCTTCTTGCTCGCTGGGAAAGGCTCCAATTATGTAGATATGTGCATGGTGGCAAGGGCTTATGGATTTCACGGTGAGACAGTGTTGGCAGGAAGAGGAGCAATGGGGAATTCAGGGTGCTTGGAAAACCTAGCCCATTTTTCCAGAAAGCAGTCTTTAACTCTGGATGTCCCAGAAGGACCATGGGTTCTGGAGAACCCATCCTGAATCCCTGCCTGGCAAGCAGTGGCAGTGCCTCTGTCTCCTGTAGGCTGGAGAAGAGTTCTGTGCCCAATAGCACCAGCCAGGACATTTCTGTTGGAAGAGGAGAATTCAGGGCATTGCACCCTGGAAGGGTTGAGGACAAGAAGCAGTTTCCAGCCTATCTAAAATGTTCTCTGAATTGTAGCGAGCCATCCAGCTGCTGGCACACAAGGGAGAGAAATGTGCCCTCTGTGTCTTTCTAAACCACTGGCAAAGTCTTCCTGGGAACTGGTCCTGAAAGAGCAGGCTGGAGCCACTTGCACTACGTGTTCACTCTTCATGATGATTAACTCCTCCGTCACAGAGAGGGACACAAGCATCCATCTCAGCTCGGCCAACGGGAATCAGTGGGCAGCACACCCCACGCCATTTATCACCAGTACTTACATGGGAGAGACTGACAGCAGGTGCCATTTGTGTCAACATCGCTGCGTGAGCCGACTGATGAATTAAAGTCACTCGGCCCCCGGGCTGCAGGAGGGCGAGGAAGAGAAGGAAGGATCGTTTGTTAGCTCTCCCTTAGCGCTTGCTGTCTCCTTCATAGGTCCTCTGAGTAGAAGCACTCAAACCCCACAGTGTCTTGGGGTCATGGAGGCAGGCAGGGTGAGCCCCGTGGGGAACAGATATGGATGTTTGTGGATGTCCATATCCAAGGAGGGGATATGCGGGCTCCACAAACTTATCCCACATCCCATAGCCATAAACATATGGCTGTAAAGGAAGTGTTAAAAACAATTGCCTCACATCCTATTAACCAGGAATCTTTATTATTCATAGACCAGAGCTGATGGATGCAACAACATTTCTTTTTGTTCTCACAAACACAGATGCATCCATCCGATTTCATAAACTCTCACACTACGCTCAGTTCAACCAGTCCCAGAACATCTGGATAGATATTGATGCAAACAAGACCATCACCAGACTCTCACACATCTCTCCAGCCTGTTCTGGATGGGTTCTAAGTGACAGCCCATTAATCCTCAAGCTGGGTAAATGACTGCAGGAATCACTTCTAAGTGATGTGTCACCTAAGGGTGCACAAAAGAATGAAATCATATGGGCATGAGGCAGGTCTGACTCAGGTAGGATAAGACACACATTGTACCAGAGCATCCATTTGGGACTGTCATTCATCCCTGATGTAAGGACTCACACTTGTGCAGCATAATGTCCACGTGGGACACAGAGTTCATCAGCACCATAAAAAATAGGGTCCCCATAGTTCCTAGGAGCAGACATCATGGAGTTCAATCTGGAGCACCGTGTTCCACTCATGGATTCCCTGAATCTGACAGAGAAGACATGGCTCAAACAATAACAGAGGCTGAAGCACTGGTGAAGAAGTCTAAGGGAGACCCCATAACTTGAGTCTAAAGCCAAAAGCCACTTTTAGAGGCACAGGATCACAGCATGGGTGAAATTGGGAAGGTACCTTGGCATCCATCTGGCCCAACCCCTGCTCAACAGGAGGCCCAGGACCATGTGCAGGCGTTCTACAGATCTCCAAGGAGGAGACTCTACAGCCTCTCTAGGCAACCTGTGCCAGTACTCTGCCATCTATGCAGTACAGAAGTGCTTCCTGTTGCTTCCAGACAGAAGGTCTTGTGTTTGTGCCCACTGTCTCTTGCCCTGGCACTGGGCACTAATGAAAAGATCTTGGCTCCATCTTAGAGTCATAGAATCATTAAGGCTGAAAAGATCGATAAGATCATCCAGTCCATCAACCAATGCCTATGACTGCTCTAGACAATATCACTCAATGCAACATCTACACTTTTCTTGAGCACTTCCAGGGACTGTGACACTATCACCTCCCTGGGCAGCCTGTTCCAATGCGTCACCACCCCTCTGAGAAGAAATCTTCCCTAATACCCTACCTGACCCTCCTCTGACACAGCTTAAGGCCGTTCTTTCTTGTCCTATCACTGTTACCTGTGAGAAGAGGTCCTCATTACATTCTTCTTCAAGGACAATAATAGTGCACTGTATCTGCTTAATATCTGCATATCCTGTTTGGCACTATCACTGAAGATGGGGGAAAAATAAATCATCATACATACAACAGCAAGATAGATAATTTGCCGTGTGTTATCTGCAGTCCCTGAGCAGCAGACAGGTCCCTGTGCATCTGGGAAAAGGCAAAACCCTCCATCATCTATGCATGATCTATGATCATCCTCTATGCAGCGCCGCATTGTACATGTGCCAAGACGCTGTGTGCAGTTTTGGGTGCTACAATATCAGAAAGACATGACCTGAGAGTGCCCAAAGGAGGGTAGAAAAGATGATGAAGAGTCTGGAGGGCAAAATGTATGAAGTCCCTTGGTTTGTTCAACTCTGGCCCAAAGCTGCCAGAGTTCAAGAAATATTTAGATAGCACTCTCAGAAATGTGGCTTGAATTTTGTATGCTTCTGTGTGGAGCCAGGAGCTGGATCCTTCTGGGTGCCTTCCAGGTGGGGATGTCCTACAGTCCTAGGATTCGATGAACAGCAGCGCAATTCCAGGTCGCACCTGGCTTATCCGGGCAGAGACAACCACAATATCAGTGCACTCTGTCTTTAGGACGGGTTCTCCTCGGTATTTCCTCATGGCCTCAGCGCAGCCCACCCCCACTCCGTGCCCTCCCATCCCGCAGCCTCTGCTGCCACCTACAGCCCCTCCGCTCGGGGCCGCCGTGCCCCCGCTGCCTGA